>NC_089831.1:2383020-3041851 GCF_035046505.1 Tiliqua scincoides | reverse complement strand
GCGAGGGTTAAAACAAAAAAAAATTAATATTTTTACTAAATCATTTCAGTTACTAGAACAAGTGATTACTTTTCAAAAGTAATCTTCACATTTTGTTCGTTTACATGTAGGCTTATGTATATGCAATTTTTTAAAATGAAAATGTGCTTAGATCTGTTTGGTCCATTAATTAACATGCACTTTTCAGCACACATTTTGAAGGCTTTCTATTCTTTGATGGCTTTCTATATCCTAGAGATATTTATAAGAAATTATATTTATTTTAAGATTCTGCAGACCTTGGCTGTAGAAAAAATGTTTCCAGTTGGTTTCCGCAGCTCCTAAAGCTGGCCCTGAGAGGTACAGTCTCTTACAGTGCCAAAAACCCACTGTTTCCTATGCACATAAAACCTTTGACATTGGCAGGTATTCAGCCTGTGCAAGTGCTTATCTTGCCTACTTCTAACCCCCCCCCCCAGCACCAGCAATGGTGTCTGCAGAGGCTCAAAGCTTTACCAAGCATGTTCAAGAGAGAAGTTTTTCCCGGGGAGAGGGGGATCCCTTCTCAAAATCTACATTAGATTTTGAAATCAGCTGGTGGAGTGACCAAGGCACTTGTAAAAGCAACCCCGGGTGTGCTTCAGGGAGCATGTGGGGCTGTCGGTGCGCACATGGCCTGTTGATGCTCATAGGTGGAGGAGTGATCATGTGGCTCCCACCACTTACACAGTGTCGGGATGTCAGAGGGGCAGCACGGTTGTCTCCCAAATAATGCCCCCTGGGGCTCTGAACTTGCTAGGTTCCCTGTCTGCTACAAAATCCATTGTTTTCTGAGAACTGGGGCGTGGTGTTGTCTTTGTGCTGCCTTCCCCTGAACTGGACTCTCGGTCCATCTAACTCGGTCCACCTGAATGGGTAGCAGCTCTCCAGGCTTTCAGACAGAGAAGTGTCTTTCATGCCCCTTCCTGGAGTTGCTGCCAGAGATTGAACCTGGAACCTTCTGCATGTAAATCAGCTGCTTCCCACCAGTAGTGTAGCTAGGGTATCTGGCACCCAGGGGCCATAAATTTTTAGTATCACCCATACCCCCTTCAAGCCTCAGAAGGCCTCCAAAAGGTACCCCCTTGACATCCCCCCCAGGTGTGGCACCTGTGGCAATGGACTTCCCTGGCCCCCCTTAGCTATGCCTCTGCTTCCCACCTTGCTGCAGACCCATTTTTACCAACCTCAAGGCCCTAGGAAAGTGACAAACTCCTAATTTTGATGCAGCTGCTTTCCCCTTTCCTAGAAACTGCCTCTTGCTTATTTTTGCTTTATTCCATTTTTAATTGTCATATCTATGTGCTGCTTTTCCTGTTCCTGTTTTGTGTGTCTCTGTGCTGACTTAAAGGCCAGCAGATCCTACCAGCTTCCTTTCTACCTTTTAACAACTTAAAAAAAATAAAAACCCAAAACTCTGGTTCCTAATGCTCTTCCTGCAACAAAACACATGGGCAGCTTGCGCTGCTGCTGTTGATGTGTTGGTGACTTCCTAACCACCTCTCTCTGCTCTATCTTTTTTGCTCCTTTTTTCCATTTCCATCCTCCCCCCATCACGCTGCAGAAGATACTAACCTGATATCGGGCTTCGATGTCCCCGAGGGCTCAGAAAAGGTGGCGGAAGATGAGTTTGACCCCATCCCTGTATTGATATCCAAAAATTCACAAGGTAAGCCATCAAATTCTGGGACAACCCCCAGCTGTGAAGGCAACGTCTTTGTGGTTACATGCTTGGCGTACTGCTGGGAAAGGAGAGGTGAAGTTGAGGCCCTTAAGCTCAGCTTGCTTCTGCCTCAACAGCATAGCCAACACTACATTGCTCTTGATTCTCACATGTGCATGTGGAAGGGGTGGCAAAGACGCAGGGTCTCTGAGGAGAGCAAACATCTAGTAGACCAAATGATTCATCTTTAATCCCTTTGGTGGAACCTGATATATGTCATCAGCCCACGTGGCCTGTTCTTGTGTAAAACCCCCTTTGAGCATTTTTTGTGGCAACTTTAAGGCTCTACTCCAGTAGTTCCCAAACTTACTGGGGTCACAGTACCCCCATAGCCTATTCTTGCTAGTTCTCCCAGGCACTGCCATCTTGGTTTTCATGAGATCCAAGATGACAGTGCCCAGGAGAGTGGGTAGGAGGGGCACCCAGATACATCTCATGGCGCCCCTGTGAGTGTGCCATGGTGCACAGTTTGGGAACTATTGCTCAACTCCAAAGCTTCAGTGAAATTGAGATCTCGATTTCATCTCTTGTTAATATCAAAGGATGATGCATCCATCCCCAGAGATCCAGAAACAAAAGCTAGGATCCCAAGAGTGAGTTAGGCTTGTACAAGGAGCTTGTGTCAACCTAGCACAGTGGTTTCCAAACTGTGGGTTGCTGTCCAATGTGTAGTGTGTCATGACACAATGCTCAAATCTGCCCCCAAAAGCCTTACTTGGAGTCCCCAGAGGCTGCTTCCAGGTCATGCCAGTCTCTGCCCCATTCCCTTGAGTTCTGCAGGCCTCAGAATGCCTCCCAAATGCAGCCTTTACTCAGTGTGTAATTGGTCTGTAGAACTCCTTGCCACAGGATGTGATGGCTTCGGGCCTAGGCGCCTTTAAAAAGGGATTGGAAAAATCCATCACGGTTACAAGCCATGATATGTATGTGCAACCTTCTGATTTTAGAAATGGGTTGTGTCAGAATGCCAGATGCAAGGGAGGGCACCAGGAAGCAGGTCTCTTGCTGTCTTGGGTGCTCCCTGGGGCATTTGGTGGGCCACTGTGAGATACAGGAAGCTGGACTAGATGGGCCTATGGCCTGATCCACTGGGGCTGTTTTTATGTTCTTATGACCGAAAGCTACTTCTGGTTTACTTCCAGTTTGCTTCCACAACTTCTTGTCATGTCTAGGAGGCATTCTGAGGCCCACAGAAGCCAAGGAGTGGGTTGTAGGCTAGCTCAATCCAGATGCATCCTCAGAGGACTCCCAAGTAAGGCTTTTGGGGTATGTTTGGGCATTGCATTGCAACCCACCACAGAGCACGAGGTGGGACAGGGTGCTCAAAAGTTTGGGAACCATTGACCTAGTGGAATGTTCTCCTGTGCTCTTTACTATGTCAGATGAACTCTTATTGGTTTTGAAAGCACCTTGCTAAGAAGCATAGTTAAACCACTGAGAACATTAAATCTGCCCTCTTTTCCTCTGGGTTTATGGGATTGCCTCCACTGTTCTTTGAACTGTGACCAGAGGTGGCTGCTGGAAATATCTGTAGTCTATACTCCTTTCTTTGCCTGCCCACAAAATTTCAGATGTAGTGTCTCATGTTGCAGGGGGTGGAAATGCAGGTTTAGTTGATCCATTTAATTTCCTCCACCCTCCCATTCTGATTTTCAGCTTTGAGTTTCAAAGTGGTCTGAGAATTCCGGGTGCTGAACTTCTAAGAGCAGTTGCATATTTTGTAGCCGTAGAGATAGCATAGGATATTTAAGTTTTCTTCCCCCCTCCCCCCCAAAAAATTCCATTTTATGGAACTGATGCCTCTTAACCTTAGAAAATGAGTTACTGAGTGAGGGAGCTACTTTTAATGATGATTGTGGTGTGTTGATATTGACACTTAAAGGAGAAGAGTTTTGTGTTGAACAAGGATCTGGTGCCCCACATCTTGGGTCTCAAACTTGTACATCCCCTCTTTCAGTCAGGCAACCTCTTGTGAGAGACCCTACCTCTAGTCAGTGCCAGCTGTCCTATTCTTTGGAAGCAGCAACTGTAGAAAACTAGGGATAGACCTTTGACTTTCTGCCTTTGCTAGCGAGGAAGGAACATTCATATTCTCTGGGCTCCAACAAATTGAAGGAACCCAATTCCAAGTGAAACTTACCTGGGTTCTGTTTTGTAATGTGGTGATTGGCCTTGTCCTGTTAATATCCTCTACAGCAATGTTTTTAAAACCCTCCTATGGGATGGGAGGATGAATTAAGTTGGTTTGACAGGAAGCGGTTCTATTCAAATAACCAGTTGTCTCTTCCATTGGTTCACCACGAGTCATCTGTGAATACGATTTTGTAGACACTGCATGGCCAACTGGCTTCATTTTCTAGAGCAGAGCTGTCAAGAGGTTAGGCCAGGGGTGTCAAACCCATTTCATGCAGGGCCAGACTAAATAGCATTCATGATGCCTGCTGAGTAGCGAAAGTGATGTCTAAGCATGTCATGACCAGAAAATAAGCACTATTTTCTCACTTAGGAATTCATTAGCTGAAAATGGCAAAAGAGAAATTACCCAAATCTTGATCATATTTTCAAGATATGGGAGAGTCCAATTATCACACAGGTTTGCCCTTCAGCAGTGTCAGCACAGCTTGGCAGCTGAGAACAGCTGGTGATGGCTCTGGGAGAGCCTGAGGGCCAGATAAAGAGGTTTTGCAGGCTGCATCTGGCCTGTGGACAGGTAGCAGGTAGGAAGAAGTGCAGTATGCAACAAGATAGAGAGAGAGAGAGAGAGAGAGAGAGGTGAACATAGTGAGCTTCTGGGTCCTCCACAGCCAAGGCCATGTAGATTCCAAGCCACGGACTCTTCTTTTTTGCTTGCTTGTGAACATTCTTTTCTTTCCTTTATTAAAAAAGAAAAACTAACTTTTTTTGTATTTTTTCTTCCCTTGCTCAGTACTGAATTCCTATCTCTCACACTTTTCAGGTGGGCATTCTAGAAACAGCAGTGGAAGCCCTGAATCCAGTCTTCCCAACCTAGCCAGGTCTCTCCTGCTAGTGGATCAGCTCATAGACCTGTAGCAGTCCCTCAGTAACAGATGCGGTTTCTGTAACGTACCTAAATCTGACTTTTCCTTTTTTGGTTCTTCTGTTGTTTCCAAAGGAACTAACCTTTTAGTTGTTGGGTGGCTTTTTTGTTTTGTTTTTTAAAATTAAAATAACCCTGCAAATGGAAGGAGTCCACCCAACCTCTAAATTGTGCCCCTCTCTTGGCACTTTTACACCTTCCTTTTCAGCACGTCCTCGATACAACCTATTATGGTTTCTTGTACCATAAGAAACCTATTATGGTTTCTTGCTCTACTAGCCTTTCTCTCCCTCTCTCTCTCAAGGGAGTGTTCATTAAACACTTTGCTACAATCTACCCCCTGGCTCCACCAAAACCATAAGTGTGAGTTCAGTGTAATCTATGTATGATCTTTGCTAGATACACCTACAACCAATACACCTTCTCTCTGCCCCTCCACCCAACCCTGCCTTAGTCTAGTGAGCGCTAACACAATTGTACAGTCCGCGTCTTTTCCTGATTAAGAAGGCAGAAGGAAAAGGACAGTGGAGTTGGTGTTTGTCCCTCTGCAGTGTAGGGGAATTGGTCAGGAAGGTCTTGGGCAGAGAGTCTTCCTCAGCCCAAATGATGTTCATGAGACCTGCTGAGTAATGACGGACTCCCACATAGTTAGAAAGAGGACATCTTGCTCCCTAACCTGCCGTTTCATTCAACCTGCTTAGGAATAGACTGTGCTGTAAAAATAATAATATATATATATATTAACTAAAGCTTTGGAAACTATCCCATGCAAAAATAGTTAAAAATGTAAAATGTCAATGTGTTTTTTTGTTTGTTTGTTTTAAATGAGCATGGCTAAGGCCTTTTTTCCCCCTCCTGTCAAATGAACTCTTGGTTGAAAAGGGGCATTGTAGCAACAGATGTACATTCTTATGGGGGTTTTTGGTCTATAGAGGAATTCTGTAAATTTTAAGTACACATCAGAGTTTCTTAAGGTGAGTTTTTTTTTTTTAATTTCTTGGATTATAGTCAATCAGGGCTTCTTTTTTTTTCCTTTGCCCCCCCCCCTTTTGGTTTTTGTTCTCTCCCTCTGTAACTGCATATAGTGTTGTTCATACAGTAATAATGGAGCCATACTTCCCCTTCCCAGTAGACAAATGACTGTAATCTTCTTTTATATCCAAGTCTTTGTAGAACTCGCATGCACTCCTTGTCAGCCGTTTAAGAGTCAGTGATTTCCAGCTTAGCTGTACCTGAGTGCCCCCTTTATTTTAAATTTCCACCTTGAATATGCTGTTTTTTGTCAGACTACTGGATATAGTAAACTTGTTTTATCACTGGCTTTCCGATCTTCAAGTCCAGAGTTAACTGTCCCCCTCCAGATGTTCTTCAGAAGAGAAGGCACACCCTTACTCTGTAGTGGAATATAATTAGCTTAATGCTAACTTTGTGTGTGTGCGTGTGTGTAGTATTAGTTAAGAAAAAGTGCAGTTTTTTCCCATGTGTGAAGGTACGAATGACTAAACTTCTTCGTGTACCAGCCTCTCCTACAAGAAGGCAAGACCTTTTGATGTACCCAAGTATTTTTCGCCAGAGTTCCCCCCACAAATCCCATCCAAATCTCTCCCTTTCAGAAACTAGCTTAACAAATTCTGTAAATAGAATCTAACTGTCATGCCAATTCTGTATGAATCTTTCTTAGACCTGCGTACACACTTCATGATAAAGAGGTATTGCTTATGTGTGTTGTGTCCATTTCCGTGTTTCTACTGCACTTTCCAGATTGATTTACATAACAGAATAATGGAAATGATCTTAGCAAAAATGTTGATAGATCTTTATATTTTCAGGGGGCGGGGTGTCTTTTTCCTTTTTCCTTTTGACTCCTGAAGTACAGGTGACTGGGTCTGGATGATGTGGGCAGAGCTTTAGATAGAACATGATTGTATAGTCAGATGCTGAAAAATATATGGGGGGAAAAAGAATGGATTTTTTTAAACAAAGTAACCACCTACTGTATATTAGAAACAAACAAAAAAACATTTCTGTGAATTAAAGTACTTTTAAAAAAGAATGTTTAACATTTTAAGCCTAATTGAACTTGTTGAAGAGTTCTGGAAGCAAGAAATTGCAGGTGTTTGGTTGCTTCAATTGAGGACAGGGCTGTGAATTAAACAATTGTGAATGCTGAGTATTTTTTTCTCCCCCTCTTTCCTTTTGTATGTTTCTTTTTTTCAAAATGGATTTTGTGCATCTGGATAGGCAAAATTATAACATGGTGGAAATAAATTTATTCTGTACAGAGGTTTATGAATTGACCAAAAGTCATGGAAATGACGTGTAGCAGATTCTTTAATAAATGGCGCAAGACTGAAATTCTGGGAATGACTTATTAGCCGGTTGCAAAAAGTTCGATGGTTCCGTTTCAAAAAGAGGTGATCATATGTAGAGTGGTCAAGGCCTGAGAGTTCGGTGCTGACCCTCACCCCCCACTTTAATTCTTACAATGAATGCTAGCCCAACTGTTGGCATGGTTGTTTTGGGGTGCCATTAAAATGGGCAAACATACCAGGAATGACTTTTGTGTCAACAGAGGATTGTTCAAGTGTGGGTGGGGGAGGAGAGGTGGTGTTATTGCCATGAGAAGGACCATCTAGATTGTCTCTAACACCAAAATCTTTGAAGCAGTTTCTGGGTTGTGCCTGAAATCTCTGTTACATGGACTCCTCTAGGGGAGGAGCTAGTCCTCCATCCTTAAGAGGACAAGAGGAGTCGCTGTTTCTCTGCCTGTCTAGATGTTGCATTCGCAACCAGGATTTATATCTTTACAGCAAGTTCTCACACCACCCCATGGCATATCATGCAAGAGAACACACTGCGTGAGTCATGGCTGTAGAATGACTTTCCCTGCTTCCACAGGCAACTGCCATTGATATAGACATGGGACGGGGAATGCACTCCTGATGGCCTCGATTCAAATGGTAAATTCTGATAGAACACTGGTTCTCAACCCATGGACCACAGGTAGTCTGTGAGACCTTGAGAAGTAGTTCACCAGGTCCGGGGGGGGGGGAGGGAGGGAGATCGCCTTTGATCACTTCCAGCATCTTGCTGAGTGAGTGCTTCCCACGGACCACAGAAAGGGCAGAAAATGGACTACCTGTAGCTGGCACAGACTTTCTGGTAGTCTGTAGGGAGCACTCACTCAACAGGCACATCCCCATGGACCAGGGCCGGGGGGGGGGGTAAAGGGGGTAATTTGTACCCAGGCCCAGGGATCATTAGAAAATGTATTGAGAACCAAATGGCTAATATTATAATGCCGTTGTACAAATCGATGGTAAGGCCACACCTGGAGTATTGTGTCCAGTTCTGGTCACCACATCTCAAAAATGACATAGTGGAAATGGAAAAGGTGCAAAAGAGAGCGACTAAGATGATTACGGGGCTGGGGCACCTTCCTTATGAGGAAAGGCTACGGCGTTTGGGCCTCTTCAGCCTAGAAAAGAGACGCCTGAGGGGGGGCATGATTGAGACATACAAAATTATGCAGGGGATGGACAGAGTGGATAGAGGGATGCTCTTTATGTTCTCACAACACCAGAACCAGGGGGCATCCACTAAAATTGAGTGTTGGGAGAGTTAGAACAGACAAAAGAAAATATTTTTTTACTCAGCGTGTAGTTGGTCTGTGGAACTCCTTGCCACAGGATGTGGTGATGGCGTCTGGCCTGGATGCCTTTAAAAGGGGATTGGACAAGTTTCAGGAAGAAAAACCCATTATGGGTTACAAGCCATGATGTGCATGTGCAACCTCCTGATTTTAGAAATGGGCTATGTCAGAATGCCAGATGCAGGTCTCTTGTTATCTGGTGTGCTCCCTGGGGCATGTGCTGGGCCGCTGTGAGATACAGGAAGCTGGACTAGGTGGGCCTATGGCCTGATCCAGTGGGACTGTTCTTATGGGGCCCAGGAGCCACAGGAGGGAGCCCAGAAATTTCCTGGAATCTTACATTTTCCAATCTCTCCCAGACTCACTGCCCATGTGGGATGCTGGGGGCATTACTGTGGGCACATGGCAATGACTGCTGCCTCAAGCCATACACACCAGGCCCAGGAATGCATACATTCCTTAACAGTGTCACATCTGGGAGGAAACTGACCTGTTACAATAGCTCTTTTACTAGTGGATCTGCTTACCATGAAGAAGTATAGGAGCTCAGCAACACAGCTGCGGGATTGCAGCTACTGCAAGTCAGTTTTGGTGCACACAGTACACTTTCCATTCTAGTGTGAGCCTAAATAAAATGATACTCATCTCCGGCAATGATTTCCTATATTTCAAAGATTTTAGTATTTTGGTTTTCTATATTACTGTATGTAGCTGCCAGTGCTGGGCAGGCAGGTAGACCATTGGGAAGACTGGTAGACCTGGACTTCAAAGACTATTCCAGCTGTTGCCACTTTCCCCCTGTCTGTTTTGCCTCCTTTATGCCCACCCCATTCTGTTTCAACTCTCCTTCTTTGGGAAGGGGCCCAAAAGAAACATTGTACCCCCTGATAAAATTCCTCTCAGAGGCCGTCATGAACCACCAGAGAGGGTGGAGAATGGACCATCTGCTTCTGGCAACAAAGGCAGCAACCCACAAATCTTATCTAAAAACAATAAATCTCTAATCTTCTCTAATACAAATTGTATTTTTTGCATGCAGGGGGATGGAGGGGCTGAACGTGGTCCACCAGGAGTCCATGTTTTGCTTCAGTGGTCTGTAGGCTCCTAAAGGTTAGGAACCACTGTGATAGAAAGTATCACAGTCTAGGGAGGATGGGGGGGATACTCGCTGCAGAGATGCTGTACTGGGCTAGCAGGCTCTGCTCCGTTGGAGCCTGAACTTTGCGTTGGGCCTTGTTGTCTGACACAGACTCTTTCATGTCTGCACCAGCAAAATAGCCTGCACAGACTTGAAAAGCCCCATTGCAGGGCTTGGGGCTTTCCCTGGGGGAAGGGAATGAAAGTCGCCCCTCCCCCCACCGAGGAGACTTCTGGCAGCTGCGTTGGTGCCGCTGCATCTGGTGGTGCCTTTAGAATTGGGCTGATAGGCAGGGAACAAAAACAATGGCAAAGGGCAAATTGGTAGACCACAATCAAGCCCCCTCTCTTGATAACTAACCTTTACAGCCCCAACCATCGCTGGTTCACCAAAAATTTACCAGTTCTGCAAATTTCACATGGCAAGCAGTGTGGAGCTCCACCTCTTTGATCTGCGTTTGGTTGGCGTTCTTTTCAAAATAGTCAATGGGCTCTTAACAAATGTTCAGGATACATTCTTCAGCTTAGTGATGATTGACAAACACCATGATACCAAATGAAAACCTTGATGATGGTGTTGAAGAACGGCATGTTCTGGCACAGTCGGTAGTGAGAGAATATGATGCTCACCTGTTTTGTAGATGAATGATAGCCTCAGTGCAGCAGGCATACAAGGAGTAGATTAGAATATCCAGGAATAAATTTTGGGTTTTGAAAATGTAGCTGTCCAATAGCTGTTAATTTGATGGTGATCAGAGGATTCAACAGACCTAAATAGGTTTGCAAAAAATCCCCACAAACTCTGCCAGATTTTAAAGAAATCAATGTATGTCTGGTATCTGTATTTCAGGTTCAAATATACCCCGTAGTTTTGGCAAACCAGGGAAACCCAGTGGGTCCTCTTGATCCATGGACTTAACCCACGGTGGGTTCTGAACCCACTACTGGATGGTGCACAGAGGACCTCCGGACACCACCAGAAGTGCCTTCTGGTCATGTCCAGAGGTGTTCTGAGGCGCAGGGAGGTCATGCGCAGCACCCCCATGCCTCAGAAGGCCTCTGAAGGAGGAGTCCTCGTTCCTCAGAAAGCTTCCCAAAGACCTTCAAGAGGCATTTCTAGTTTGCTGAGAAACTGGAAGTCTCTCTTAGAGGCCTTCTGAGGTTCAGGAGGACCATGTGTGACCTCCCCACACCTCTGAACATGAATGGAAGTTGTTTCCTGTCAAGGCTGGATGTCCTCTATAGGCCCATCTGTGGATCTCAGTATCCACAGGTTTGGTATCCATGGGAGGTCTGGGGAAGGATCCCCCATGGATACTGAGGTCCAACCTGTAGTTTAAATGTTCAGCACTGAGAGAATGTCCAGTAGGAGTTTTATGGCAGTCAGAGGACAAAAAGTAACAGTGGAGCTGGTTGAGGGGGTATGTAGGCAGTGGATGGTTCTGTGGCTGTGAGGCCAATATGTTCCAGAAAGCCTTTTCATGGGAGAGGGAGAGAACTTGAGGGAGGGATTGGAGGAGCATTGGAAGGCCTCTTGGTTTGTGAAAAAGAGGTTGTGGCTCAGTGATAAGAGGGCATGTATAATGTTCCAGAGTCCATCTCCAGCATCTTTGCTTACAAGATCCAAGGTATCTTGAAAAAGTCCCCATGGTCTTGGAAAGCTTCAGCTAGCCAACCAGACAATGCTGGGGAAAGATAGATTACTGGTCTCACTCTATGTAAGTCAGCTGAGCACCTGCAGTTTGCAAGCTTGTGTAAATACAGGGAGATAAATGTTTGAGAATCTTTTTTTCTGGTGTGTTTTTCCCAGGTCTGTCAGTAACAGGTAGTGGGGGTCCGTGAAGGCTGAATCACAGAACTCAGCCTCTCAACCCTTGAGATTATTCATCAGGGCTGCCTCACTATGAGAAACAGATTGAAATTTTTGCAAATAAATAAATAAAATATTACTTGTAAATAAATATATATACTGCTTCTTTCTAGATCACCTTTTTTTAAAAGTCTTTTTACAAGATGCGTGCTAGGTATAGAGTGTAATTTTAAAAAATGTATTAGAGTATTAGAGTGTAATTTTAAAAAATGACAGAGTGTAATTTTAAAAAATGGGTCCTGGTGCTAAAAAGTTGGAGAACCATTGGTCTATACAGTTCACCCTCATTATCTGGGTTTCAAGACCTGTGGATTTAACTTAACATGGGTTGTGGTGCACAGCAGGAGGGTACTGTACTTCCTGGACATGAACAGAAGAATCTTCTGATCACGTCTGGAAGGAGTTCTGAGGTGTGGGGAGGCGGCGCATAGCCTCTTGGAGGCCTCATGGAAGTCTCCAAAAGGCACTTTTTCTGGTTTTTGGTGAAGACAGAAGCTGACTTGAAAATGCATTGAGGTCTTCTGAGAGCTGAACATTCCAAGTCAACTCACCAATCAACAATCATTTAGTCCAACAGTTCTCAAACTGTGGGTTGGGAACCACCCATGGGTCGCACCCCAATTTTTGGTGGGTTATGCACCAGCGCTGCCTAGAAGCTGTTATGCATTCTGGGATGTGATGGGGCTGCCATGCCTACAAAGTGGGTCGCGGCGGTAAAAAAGATTGAGAAACACTGGTTTAGTCGATTGTTGTCAGAACTTTTACCACAGCACTTTACAGGGTGGGCAGGAGGAGGTCTGATCCCATATTGTTTGATGCTAGCCCCCTTTAGTTCCTGTTTTTAGGAGGCTCTGGTGTATTGCCATAGCTTGCACTTTTGTCTGGTTAGGGTCCAGAACATGAATGAAAGTTAAAAATGGATGAATGTCAAAGCAGGGCCTTATTTAGCTTGCACATTTATTTTGGCCAGTGAAAAATGTAAGCAACCTGCTCTGTCACACAAGGGAATGCGTGCAAAACCTAAATAAAGAGAAATAAAAGCAAAATGAACTTAAGAACATTGATAAACGTCGTGGAAGTTTGGATGAAAGAGGAAAGCACATGGACAAACTTTGAAATGTAATTATAATTGGAAATGGCTGAAAGAACAGAGTGCCCAAAGTCAAGGTATTGCTGTACTTGAAGCAAACATGCAGCAATTTCTAGCAGAACCAGAGATTGAGTTTTGGATCAAGGTGGTTTTCACCAGCCTGAATTCAGATGCCCTTTACATCATGTTAGCAAGTTGGCCGTCCATTTTTGCAAAGCAAATCTGGCAAGGAACTTTTAAATGCAGATCTATACCCCATCCAGAAGATTCAGGGAAGATCTTTGCGTTTTGGTTTGGTTTTTAAATGCTGCTGAAGGCGTAATTGGGGGCAAATTTGAATGCCCTTCAGGGAGAAAGGTGGACTATAAATCAAATAAATAAATAAATTTGTTGGAATGGGGGAGTTATTAGCTTTGTCTGCAAAAGGGAAGAAGGCAGATGCTTCCAAAAGTGCTTCAGAAATACTAGCTAGTCGATCCTCCCCACTATTCTTCATATTAACTTTTTTGTTTTTAGAAGCTCAGTTACATTCAGTTGGAGAGGGAAGTTTTGTTTTTTAAGTCCATTTAAAATATTGTCTGTAGCCATTCAGGGTGTGTTTAGAGCAGGGAGGTAATTTTTATTATTTTAGGGGAGGGGGAAACCTATTGTTGCACTGGGAGTAATTAAAATACAAATGAGGAAGTAGCATTGTTGACTAGTGAATATTGACTTTAGAAAAAGTACTGAGGATTTTTGTATAGCATGTTTTTTTAAAAAACACCCATCTTTTATCTACATTGGCTTTTCCATTTGCAGTGTAATGTATCAAAGTGAATGAACTCTCAATAAACACTTTAATTCTTATCTCTGGAGTACTGTCTTTGATCACAAGAAATGGTGGATAAGTACTTAAAAAACCAGAAGACTTGCATATGACTTTTTTCCCTTCCAAATACTCCCTCTTGTGTTCAGTGGTTCTGATCTTGGTGGAGCTCCCCTTCATTTAATCTTTAAAACAGTAACAATAATCCAAACACACAGGGCCAAACCTCCCATTTAACAGTTCATGTGCTTTTGACTCTCTGACACACTCTCTCTCTCTACAGTCAGCCCACATCTTACATGCAATTGACTTGTACGAATTCAAATGTACACATTTAGCATACCCCAAAAAAGGAAAAGAAAAAAATGACTGTTCAGTAATGTAGGCATTCAGCTTACTCTGTTGATGCCCCAGAGCAAGCCTGAATTTCAACTATACAGCAAGTCCTCACTTAAAGTTGTTTTTATGGAGCGAAACTTTGAATAAATTTGATGAGAAAAAATCAGTTCCTGTTCAGGGCTACTGACTGGAGTTTGCACGCTCTCCCTGTGTCTGCCTGGGTTTTCTCCAGTCTAGAATGCTCAACTTTATTGCAGTTTAATATCACATTTAATGTTAGAAGTGATTGGGGTCTTTATTTAGAAGTTTGGTGATTTTTTTCTTTCTGGCCAGAAATCCTGTAGGAACATAACTCTTGTTTATTATATCAATGAGCCAAAGGTTTTGTTATGAGTCATTTCACTTAAAGTTGCAGTTTCCAAGAACTGCAACTTTAAGTGAGGACTTGCTATGTGTGATTTTGGCTTTATGCTCCAATCTCAGAGCATAAACCTTGTGTAAGATTTGGGCCAACTGTATTTATAATGGGCTGTGCTTTTCTTCCCTAGAATTTCTGACATCCAGAGATGAGTTAAATTTACAAAGCGGGACTAAATAGGGATTTCTTCCCAGTTCAGTCATACCTAACCTGAGTTAGGTAATCCTGACTGTAGCACCTGGAAGAATAAGATCACAGCCCAGTGGGACCAGCGTTCTTTGCAGGGGTCCCAAAACCGGTAGGAGTTGGGAGGTTCACCAGAACTTGGATGACCGGTGGATCAGAGTCTGCTGTGACTTGGCAGATGTCAAGTCACAGCCCTCTTTCATCCTCTCCAAACAGGGTGGTGCTCCTTATTCTGCCCCCTGATTGTTATGAATGATGGCAAATGCCAAAACCTTGGGGTTGGGTTGTCAATGGATTTAGTTTTCATGTGCCTTCTTCCTGTCCTCTTGCTAACATGAGTCCAATGCCATGATAACCTGCTTCTATTTCTCTGAAGGTAAGCTGTCTTGTCTTCTGATAACTGTGTGTGTGATCCATCAGGCAAAAAGAAATTCTTTAATTCTTGACTCTTGCACAAAGGTAATAGCAAGATAAAGTTCTTCCATTTTTGCCTTCATTGTCCGGCTGCCCAGGCATCGAGCTTGTAATTGGGTCATAAAGGCTTTTAGATTGAGGCTCAAACTAATTGTCCAGTGGCCCCTGCCCCAATCCGTGCAGTGACCAAGCAGGGATCTAAACAGAAGTGCCACCATGTTCTTTTGTAGCCATTGCTCTATGAGTAAGTCGGCAAGCAAAACTAACCAATTGGTGTGGGTCCTCTTTTCACCCACAAGAGGAGATTGGCTAGTGACCTCGGAGTGGTTGGATGACTGTCATTTGATAGTTTTCCATAACAGGATGCATCTTCACCTAGTAGAATCTGGTATGAGTGGTGGTCATTCATTCTCAAGTGTGGCTTGCAGGAAAGGTATTTGCAGGGCCAAGTCTTTAGGTGTTGGAAAGTTCCAGTGCAAACCCCAAATTCTGAGAAGCATTTGTACAAATGCATCACATTGTACCTGCATCTCATTTGCATGCTTTATTTTGATTGTATAATTTGGATTTTTTTTTTTAACATATGGACTGAGAGAATGATTGTGAATCTTATACCATCAGTGCAACAGGCATATAGAGCTATAGGATATTGGGGACCATGTCACTGGGCTGAGAGCTTTTCCACCACTGGTGTTCACCCAGCCCAAGCCTGCAGTAGTTTCTCAGCGTTTAGCAACTGACCACATTTTTCCCCTCAGTTGTTCCTCTCCTCATGAGGTCTAGAGACTTGCCTTTCTTGTTTTTAAAGGAAAGCAAAGCTTGTTGGGTGCCAGTGAACCCCAGAACAGTCATGCAAATTATAGGACTATCACCAGCCCCTCCTTCGGTCACACCCAGAGGCTTGAATGTCTGTGCATTTATTTATAACATCTTCCATCTCTTTCTAACACACGTTTTGTGGAGTCCTGAACTGTAAGGAAGCACTGAGTTGTGCGTCCTCTAGTCTTGGTGTTGTAACAATCTGACTTCATCTCTGCATACTTTTTAATTTAAAATATGTTCTACTCCCTCCATTTTCTTTCCATCCCCACACCTCATGTATGCTGCTGGTTTTAAATCAAACCTCATAACGCATCTATACTTGTAAGGTCTGTTGAGAACATTGTGAGACCAGTGACTAACACCCTTCTCTTATGCTTTGTAGATCTGCAAGGGGAGCCCACTGTATACTTTGTGCTGAATGCTGAGCAAGGCCCAGGCTCTTCTGGCTGCTTCCCACCAGATAAACAGCAGTGTGAGAATCTGGTTGCACAAACCCAGCACAGAGGAGAATCAGACTTCTTGGTGAGGGATGGCCCTTCACGCAACAGCTCTTTCCACAGCAGTGAGGGGGAAGGGACGGATCATGAGGGAGACATCTTGGATTGTAGTGGGTCCAGACCTCTGCTAATGGACTCTGAAGAAGAAGAGGAAATGAGCAAAGTGAACCCTCAACATCCAGACAGAGACAGAATTTCCAGAGAAGACTTGAACCCCCAGAGTGGGACAGCACAGGTGCTACACGACACATTCCAACAGCTTCCTAGAGAAGCATCAGATGAGATAGATGTTTTTGCCACTGCTCCATTCCGAAGCTCCAGAAACTTCCATGACGACTTGGACATCTTCATCAAAGCACCCTTCCTTGCCAAGAGCCACGCAGTCGCTAAGCCACTGGACGAGGGTGATGTGTTCCTTCGGGCCCCTTTCACAAAAAAGAAGAGCCAGGAAGAGTTGGCGTCGCACAGTGTTAAGGAATCTCCCCCCACAGCAGCATTCTTAGGTTCAGCAGGAGCTGCCCAGTACATGTTTAACCCTGTATTTCAGAACCTGGACGTGGGACCACATGGCTCACCTCTCCCTTCCATGACCTCTGTCGGTCAGCCATTCGACAGTCCACTTCATTCTGTAGGAGCAACGGAAGGCCAGGATGCTGTTTTTCCCAAAAGCACCACAAGAGAGTTGGGTGACACTCCAAATGCCATGCTCCAAGGGCAAACACTGCCCCAAGACACTACCTTGGGTTCAAAGGCCAGCAAGGCTTTCCGTCCACAATCGTTGGCAAAATACTCCCGTCACTACAGTCCAGAGGGCAGCCAGTGTGTGGAAGCCCAGCCCATCGCCGCATACAAAGTGGTATCTCAGACCAACAAACAGGCCATCGCAGGGTCCGTTTCCATTGCTCCTCTTCCTTCCAGGACTAAGGAGCTGCCCAGCTCTGACCCCTTTGCATCCGCACCCTTTCCTTCCAAACAAGGAAAACAGAAGCCTTAAACGGTTTCCACACGTGGCTTCAGTGACATCCCCATTTGGAGAACACAGACAGTCCGAATACGCTCCGCAGTGATAAAACACAGTTGTCAACACTCCAGTCGCTGTGATCATCACTTGAATTATATCATGGGCTTGGTCAGGGCTCTTGACGGCCAGGCCGTGGAAAGCTATTTTTCTTCAAGTGCTTAGACTTCTTTCTCCCAATATTTTTTTGGGTAATTATTTAAGCCAGTAATCACAGAGTGAATATATTGGATATAACTAATTACCTCTTGATATTAGCATCCAGTAAGGATTACAGAGCATATCAACACTACACCAAGAATATTCCAGGAAAAAAAGTATCCAGGTGGAAGATAGCTTCTTTTCTGACCAAGAAAAACGAAGCAAACTTTTTCTAGTTGCTACTAATAAATCCCGCCCTAGAAACCAGTAACTGCCATTTTGAAATGGATGTTTTTATTTTGCTATACAGTGGAGTCGCATCTTCTGTGGGGGTTCGGTTTGAAAGTCATCATATAAGGTGAAAACTGTACACGCAGAATTACTGTAGTCAATACATGGCTGTGAGAGGTGCATGGGAACGGAGATGGACTGAGGGAACAGCAGATTCACATCTACCATTTCCTGCTCGTTTCAGGGTGTACATCATTGAGTGGAATGGCGGGTGCAATTGCTGCACCTTTGAAATTGCAGGTTCCCCCTTTTTTTGCTGAGCGAATATAGTTGAATTTGCGCAGATTAAATATGCATGTGATGCAACTCCACTGTATTGTTTACTGTGTGTGTGTTTAACAATATTCACCCTAAGTCGTTAATTTTTGAGTGTCTTAAGCTCTGTTCGCTTCCAATGAAATTTAGGATAACAACCCTCTGATTGGCAGCCTCAAGCACCCTTCCTGCAAAGCAAGGACAGCCTAGGCCCATGATGATTTGGGTTTTAGATTAGCTGGCTTGGGACTGGGCTCTCAGGAAGTTACAATTTTGTGAAAGGTGGAACAGGCCCGCCAACAGCTCAGGACCCTACATAGCAGGAAGGAACTTTGGCTTGCTCCCTAAAGGAGGGCTTCACTTGTCACCTGCTACACATAATTTACAAAACCACCTTTTGTCTGAGAGATGGACCCAACCCTAGGTGTTAAATGGAGAGAGATTCCAGGTGCCATTATCCATTCTGCTGTGGCAGTGAAATTTGTCATCAGCTGGGCTAAGAACCCCAGTTGATGCAGGGCTGGTGTGGGCTTCTGATTTCTTATCTTGGGGGAGTCTTTTCTACTCTGTCTTCTGAAGAACCCCTTCTGCTACAGATCCCTTTTGCAGAGTATTCTGGGGGAGTGTTTTAGCGAATGCACTTTGCTCACTCAGGCACCTCCCGGTTTGATCAGGCCTTGCTGGCAATGTTGCGTGAGCTGAGAGTGAACACATCCAACAGTCATTATCTGTGGCTAATGTGTTTTGACCATGGATCAGCATGCTGACTTTCTGGAAAGTTTTGGCCTCTCATAGTGATCTCCCCCAAACGATCCAAGGGTCCACTGAGAAGTTTCCTGTAAATACCAGAGAGAATTCCCTGAGTGCAGTTTGATGGGCACTTATGGATTAATTCCAAACACACACACAGCTTTCTGATATCATAGCAGCCAATAGTGGTGTTTGGACAGTCCTTTTCTTTCATTTCATATAATCTGAAGGAAAAAAGTTGCCACTCTCTAGTGTTCTGTGTTTTTCAAAAGGTGTTCTGCCTTGCCTGCCACAAATCTAGTATTCATCTTAATTGCGCTGACATCAGCACCCCCTTGGCAGCTTTCAATTCAAATTCTCCAAAACACTGATGAATGAATAATAAATAAACTCAATAATAAATAAACTCAAATTCTCCAAAACACTGATGAATGAATAATAAGATTCCCATAACTTTGCTTGCTGTCTTATGAAGGAAAAGCTCTTACTTTTAGTCTAGAAACTTCTGGCAACTGTCCCCAGAATTCATTGTAATGAGAATTACAATGGTCAGAATTCATGTGCTTTTTTAAGGAAAGGTGTACTCTGTGTAAAGGATGCAGCCAGACCCAAACTGGCAGAAATGATACTGCTGTTTTACCTCATTTCCTTGCAAATATATCTTTTAAGGATCCATACAGAATATCTTTTTACCCACCTGCTGTTGTGTGGTAAGGTGAGGTAGGCATGGGGTGCCAGAGTGATAAATGGAGCTGAATATATGGAATACAATCCACTGGAAGGTTCTCTTGCATAAGCCCCATTTGAAGTGAATAATGAGAACCCAGTAGCTTCTGCAGTAGGACTTTATGATGGATTTTGCTTCTAGTAGGAGAAGGCTGTGCCTTGTGGATTTTCTGCCTCTGGCACAAAAATGTCTTGGGCACCAAAACATGCTCAGTTGAACCATGAATATGGTTGGGGAGTTTATTTTTTTCCCTTCCAAGGTTGTTAGACTGCATCTGTATGAGTCCCCAATTTGGTGGTGGGGGCAAGGGGGAACTTTAGCTGCTCTTCTGTGACTGTATCTGTTTCAAAGTCCTTAAATTCGAGCTGACTTTTGACAGATCCTTAATGGTATAGAAATTCATTTTTTATACTTTAAAATTGACTCTCCAGCACTTTGTTACTGCAAATTCAAGAGAGCGGTGGTTCAAGGTTGGCAGGGGAGTGAAGTTAATCAGTTTTTGACACTTTAAAAACTCTTTGTCAATAAGATAGCCGTGAAGGGTCTTGCATTTTTTTTAAACAGTTTCCAATCCTGTTTAGCTTTAAGGTGTGTGAATGCAAGACTTTGGATCTGTGTGTTCCCAACTTTGGCCTTCAAAGTTGGGAGGACTTGCACTTTTGGAGGGTGATCTGGTCTGATGATGAGAGTCAGTAGCTTTGAGAAATGTAAATAGGAATTGTTTGGTAAAGGAAGAAGCCCAGAGGGTTGAAAAGATGGACATAGCAGAAGGGAATTAGGGTCATGCGTCCAACAAGACCAGACGTCACGAGTGTTGGGATCCATGTTCCAAACATTCATTTCTGCTCTCTGTGTCTGCAAGCTAGGTGTGAAGTGTCTCTGAACATCTACAAAAGATTTCTCCCTCCAGTTACTATAGAGTCCATCCCTCTTGCCTCTAACGCCAGGGTTTCCAGGGAAGTTTGAACTTGGGCTGCTCCTCTCTTTGTGAATTAAAACACTGCATTTGCTGTGGTAGTTGCTGCTGGCATTATCCTAGATAGGAACAAAAGGAGATGGGCAGGAAATACAGCAACCACAGCCATTTTCAATTTTTTCCTTCTCACGGCACACTGACTTCTATAGTCTTCTCTATGGTCTTTGCCTTTGATGTCACTTTTGGCTTCTGGGAGACTCTTCCAGATTCTGCAGCTCAGATTTGAGGGCAACTGTCTGTAGTCATAAATTGTCCCTTTTCCTCTACCAGCAGCTGTAGGAGGAAGAGACCATTTGTTTCTATAGACAGGTGCTCTAGAAACAGAGCTGCAGAACCCGGAAGAGTTTTTCAGCCATTTTCAACTGCTGAGCTCCAAATTCCTATGGCACATCTGTGGACCCTTCGCAGCCATGTGCTGTGGCTCACCATTTGAAAATCGCTGGGCTTAATGGGATCATATTAGACAAGAATTACCACTTCTTTGCCCTCCTACCTCCTCTCTTACGCAGATGGGTGGTAGGTATTTGGCCAGCTTTTGATGTTGGAACTTGTGCAGCCAATAACGGTTGGTTGAAAGAAACTGAGTAGATTAACTGGGATGCCTCTTTGGGGGGAGCTATTGAAAACATACACACACACAAATCTTTGCACTTCCATTGTTTAAAACTGGGGGCCAAGCGAGCCTCGCTCTGGTGACTGTTGTGGTGTTTTGTTGAAATCAAACCAGAGGACTGCTTCTCTGTGGTGCTTTTACAGTTTCATAGCAGATCAAGACAATCCCCCCTTTAGGAAACCACCAAATATTTCTTTCTGAAATGTTCCCTACTCCGTTGCATGCAAAGATTTGCTGAAATGTTTCAGATTTGGAACATAAAAGGGTTAAAACTGGACTATAGGAATAAGAATGGCCAGAATATCCTCTGTGGGCAAATTAGGATGCATTAGGAGAGATCAACCTTGAGGGGTTATAGCTCCCAGGGTACAATTAATGGAACATGATGTGTTTGGGGCTCCACAGTGTTAATTCAGTGCAGAATTCTGTGTGGCCCATGAGTTCTGAAATGAGTAGGAGTAATATAGAGATTTGGCCACTGATGGCATTGGACTGTGTATGTGTGTGTGTGTGGAGGGGATGACATGTGCACTTAATCAATGATAAATAAGTCCAGCCCCAGTTCTGCTATTATTAAGAGAAATCGATGAAATTTGCCACTAGTATTAGTTGGGTGCTTCTTAACTGTTCCAAAAATCACTCCTTGAAGGCAAATATGATGATCCAATTTAAATCTGTCCTGCTCTTACAAATGCAGGCTTCCACTGCTTAACAACCTTCTGTTTAACAACTGTGCTCAAAGTACAACAAAGAGGCTTTTAATGAGGCAGTCAGATCTCCTATAGCCTGCAGCAGAGTGTCTGTTTACACAACAAAGAGACTCTTAATGCAAAGAAGAGGCAATCTATCTCCAGTGGCCTGTACAGCCAGCTAGTTTCTGGCAGGAAGTGTCTGTTTACGCAACAAAGGCACTAGATTGGACTGAACGTTTGCTTAACAACTAATCGCATAACAACGGGGATTGGAGAATGTAATCCTTGTCGTTAAGTGTTGCACACCTGTAATCATATGGGACAGGTAGCATTTCAGCAGATCACAAGCCAAATTCTAAGTTTACTGGGGGTCTGCTGCTTATAAAAAGCTCACTGAAAGGATTTGCCCCAACCACACCAGTGTCGGGGTGTGCACACCCGTACAGCCCTTAAGAAGTGTGGTGTGTATTTAGCATGGTTTAAAATCAGCTTTTTGTTCATGTTTTCCCAGGTTGGTCACCTGATGAGTGAAAATGCAGATTGAACAGTTGCCCCTTCAATATACAGTAAGCCTAGAATGAGGATTGAACCAAAAGCATGAAGCTGAAATTACAGTATAGATCTTCCCCCCCTACAGTATTAGCATGATAAAAACTTGCATTATTTTCTCTCTCAAAAAAGTTGAAGATGTAGACAATCTAAAGACAGCTCATGACCTCTTTCAACTGTGTGCATCATTTTAATGTGACCACTCTTCCATGTACAGGGTACTAGTTGAGTCTGCGGGACAATCAGTTGCAAGGGTTGACACTGCACCTCAGCTATTACTTGGAAGGCATATGTAGGAGTCACACATGTCCCGCCAGTACAGAATGGAGAACATCCAAACAGCAGCCATGGGGTAGCTAGAGGGGGTGCATAGCATTAAGTTTTGCGGGGAGCCTCACCGTGGTATGCAAACAGCCCCTCCACTTCAGAGCCATTCCGGGTGGTGGGAGTAAAAGGGGGGTGAATTGCCTCTGTTTTGCTCCCACCACCGGGAATGGTTCCAAAGGAGAAGGGGAACCCGCTTGCACACCTTGATGAAGCTCCCTGCAAAACTTAGTGCTCTGCACCCCCTCTAGCTACACCACTGAGCTGTTGCAGTGAATGGAGGCCACTGGGGTGGGGTTGGGGTCCCATTCCTTGAGTCACTGTTTTATGCCATGGAATTCCATGGTGGAAGTCAGTGTAGCCCCACATGAGCTTCTCTTTCAGTCAGCACCCAAGCATAATTTCTCTAGGCCCAGTACAAACTTGTAACATGGAACCTCCCCGCCCCCAAAGTATTCTCTTTTTCAGCATTAAATCATGCATTGGGGTCCTTCAGCTCCTTTAGGTCTCTTTCATGGAGATCGGCCATTTTTTTAAAAATCTCAAGCACGGTCACATTACTTGCAAGTGATTTAAAGATAACCAGCTGCTCTTATCTCTTCAAAATAAACTTTACACTGCCTGTCAAATTCTGCCCAACTTGCTTTGAGTCAGCTGTCAGGGCCTCCTTGCTTCTCAGGGTGCTGAGTTTGGAGACAGGACTGGCCCTATGAAGAGGTACAGTGCAGTGGCAGATTTATTTATGAGGGAGGGGAGGCTGTTCAAGTGCAGAAAGTTGACTGTTCCATTAACTTTATAGTATTAGGGAGTAGGCATTCCATTTTGGATGTTCTGCTTCAGGTGCCAACATGTTTTGGCCTATCAAGACTTGTATTATCTACCTGTAGTCTGGACATGTGCTTAAACTGTAGAAGAATGAGTTCCTGGTTGTGTGTCTTATCCCCTACATGGAACCAATCTATTTTGGCTTGGTATGGCATCCAGTTCTCTCCTTGATTCCTGATTGCTTGGTATCGCATATGTGTTTAATCTGGGGAAGGAAGAGGAATTGTCTTCCTCAAGGTCTTCAGAGCTGGATGTTATACTTCATTTCTCTTTTTTCCCCTAGGCATTCCACACGCCTCTTTGAAATGTCTGGCTCTCCTCCCTCAACTTTTCTGCATCCTTGTGCAAACCACAATCGTGGCTGTACCCACATCCATTGGTTTTATGTCGGGGCAAGTGTAATGCCACAGTCCCTGTGTGAATTTGCAAAGTCTTAATCACACTGAAGTAGTAACTAAGTCGATATAGACTCTGATTCTGCCAAAGACTGGAACCCTGTGTGTTTTGGGGAAGGAGCATAGTCAGATGGCTTTGAAGTCAAGGTATCTTCCACAGTCATCTTGGGTGCTGTAATGTGTTAAGTATTTTGATATGACACAGTCTTGTCTTTTTCTTTATATGCATTTTGAAGCCTCACTGGCATAGCTGGCCCCTCTGGCACCCAGGACTGTGCCATTCGATGCTTGCCCCACACAGTGTCTGACCCAGAAGTAATTGGGGTGATGTGATGACATCACCACCAGTTACTTCTGGGTTGCAGGCACTTAGAGCAGTTGCGCACCACTCTTGAGTGGCCAACTGTTTTATTTGCAGTTGCTCACAACTGCTCCGAGTCCCCGTGGGGGTGGGTGCAGGAGATGGTACCTTGACCACCCTCAAGGCATGGTACCCAGGTCCCCCTCTTAGCTATGCCACTGCGGAGCCCATACTTGACTTTTGTTACTCTATATCAGCCACAGGGACTTGGTTGGGGGCTCTTGAATTTTTTTGTTCTAGTTTTCTGTTTCTCTTTTGCCTACCAGGAATATTTTGACCATTATGGTAAGATTTGCCAGCTGTGATATTAAAGGGGAAATCTCAGCCCATTCTAAACGCATCTAAACACCTGCACTCCAGGTAAACTCTGAACGAAAGCAGGACACTGCCATTACAGGTGTGTCAAGTGCAGACTACAAAAGGCAGCTCAAATGGTCTTGACTGAACTGACAGCTTGAGGAGAGCAGATGGATGGGTTGTCTCTTTTTTTTGTTTTTCCCCTCTAATGTGGAGTTGTCTTTGTGTGCACTCACGGATCACGTGTTTTCTAAGCCCAGTGATTCTGCTCCAAGCTCCTTTGGATACATGCAGAACTTGATGGTGTTGGAAAAAAAATACCTCCTTGACTTGCTAAGCTGTTTGGAGTCTTTGGAGTAATTTGTCTCACTCCAGTTGCAGTAGTCTTCATGAAGAAATGTTAGTGCTGAAAAACCATTGTATGCTGTATTAAAAACTTCTCTGATTTCAAGGATACTCTTGTCGTCACGTCTTCCTTTTTCATGCAAGTGTTTAAGAGCAGGAATGCAAAGCATGTAACTGTATAAACAGGTTACTTCCTGCTATCACCTAAAAGGATCAAGCAATTCTCTTTCATGAATATTTTTGGCACTGCTGCAAAATATATATATTTTCCTATTTTTCTCCCCACTTCACAAAAAATTTTGCCTATTCATTTATACTGCCTCCCGTCTCTCACTCACAATTGCCCATAGTGGTGACTGCATCATCCTGTTCTCTCTGTGATCCCTGGTTAGTTTTTGATCACACGTGCACTTAAGTCATTTCTGCCCAACATTGTATATTAACAACAGGGATCAAATGTGGGCCAGGCAGAAATGGGTTAATCCAAGGAAGGCAGAAGAAGTAACAAAATGTAAATGAAATAGCATGGAAGCAGCAACAGTGGTGCACTTGAACATTTGTACAACCCCAGGAAAAGGTACTGGCCCACTGGAATTCCTGTTCTCAGCCCCAGAGTAGAACCTGAAAGCTGGTTGATGTAGCTGATGTGGTGCCCCCCATCTAATGTTCAGCTAAGATAACAGCTGCTTTCATCCACTGCTATGTGATCTAATTAACAACCTCTGCTTAGCCAGTGGCGACATGCCAACATATAAACATGATAAGCACAGTCACAGCACTTCTGTCTTCCACAGCTCTGTAACTACTACACCACTCTACCACCAGCCACAATGTTTGCCATAGGCAACTGCAGGCTGATCACATTGGCTGGTAATGGTATGGGGTGATGTGGCTCCAAGGATGGCAAACCTGTTCCTCCCAATTTCCCCCAAAAATGACCAGGGCAGAATTGGATTAGCAAAGCTCTCAGCCCACCTATGGGGAATTTCAGCCTACCTCTTCCTGATTCTGTAGCTCTGTGGAGAGGAGCAATCCTATATTTCTCATCCACCTCCCATCACCTGTCTGTAGCTGATACTTTCTTTATGGCACTCAAGAACATGTGTTCTTTGCAATGGAAAGGGCCATGGCTGCACATAACGTGAGGCATGGTCACTGCAAATGCCAGGAAGCAGCATCCAGTTCTGTGCCTGTTGCCACCCATGGCCCACTGTGCAACCAGTTATGTGAATTCATTTCCCTCCCTTGACAGGAGCTGGTAGTATTTGTCTTCTCACTGACCCCCCCCCCCAACTTCCTCCAGTCTTCCTGAAGATGTGCTCCCTCTACAGCAAGTCGCTTAGTGTTGCCTGAAACCAAAAAGTCACAAAATCCTTGTTGACACTTTTCCTTTGCCAGTTGTGTTGTCAGTTGTGTGCCTTTACAACTGTGTTGTATGTCAGTTGTGTGCCTTTACAAGCTGCTGCCTCTCTGCCCCTTCACCTGCAACAGGAGGGGGAATAATGCTGACTTGCAAAATTCTGCAGGGGAGGATAGAGTGGGTAGAGCAATGTATTTTTCCCTCTCACAACACCAGAATCAAGGGACATCCACTAAAACCGAGTGTCAGAAGAGTTAGAACAAACAAAAAGAAATATTTCTTGACCCAGCATGTAATTAATCTGCGGAACTCCTTCCCACAGATGTGCAGGCTCCTGGTTTTCAAAGTGGCCAACTTCAGAATGCCAGATACAAGGGAGGGCACCAGAATGCAGGTCTCTTGTTATCTTGAATGCTCCCTGAGGCATCTTGGTGGGTCACTGGTATACAGGAAGCTGGACTAGGTGGGCCTTTGGTCTGATCCAGCAGGGCTCTTAACTTTATAACAGGAAGACATGATACCTTTTCAAACCTGATGGATCAGTCTTCAACTGAGGAATGGGTTTTTTTTAATTGCAGAGTTCCTTGATTGATTTTTGTCATTACCGTCTGTGAATTGTCATCCTGCAGATCTGAATAGGCTTTTTTGCAGCTGACTTTTTGGGGTTGCCAAAAACATTTTTTTCCCTCCTCTTCTATAGGGCTGTGGTGTGTGTGTGTGTGTGTGTGTAAGAGAGAGCGAATGCATGCCTCCCTGCCTCCTTACTGAGGTGTCCACCTCTTGCATTTTCTACATAGAAAGAGCCTTGCTGGATCAGGCCAAAGGGGGCTCATCTATTCCAGCTTCCTGTATCTCACAATGACCCACCAGATGATTCAGGGAGCACACAAGCCAACAAGATACCTGCATCCTGTTGCCACTCCCCTGTATCTTGCATTCGGAGGTATCCTACTTCTAAAACCAGGAGGTTGCACATATCTATCATGGCTTCTAACAGTGGAAAAACTTTTTCTCCATCAACCTCCACCTTTTCAAGACATCCAGGCCAGCAAGCCACACCAGGTCAGGTGCCCTCACATCCTGTGGTAAGGATTTCCACAGGCTAATTGCACACTGAGTAAAGAAATATCATAAGAAGAGGCCCAGGGCTCATCTAGTCCAGCTTCTTGTATCTTACAGTGGCCCACCAGCTGCCTCAAGAAGGCACGCACAGTCTAGACCCACCTCTCTGCAGAAGCACGCGTGGTCTCTGGGAACCAAGTGCCTCAGGAACAAAGTGCCAGGTAAGGCACAGCAAGTTTAGCATCTGTGAGAGGAGAAGGCAAGTGGACCTCTGAGTTCTGGAGAAGGAGAGGGAGGACTCCCTGAGTTGTGAAGAGGAGAGGAGAAGGAGAAGAAGAAGGTAAGTGTACTCTTTTTAACTCTTTGTCTTTCTAATTCTTTGTCTTCCAACCTTAAATCAACATTGAAATTTAGCTTTACCTTTAGATTAGCTTTACGTAAGCTTTACCTAAATTACCACCTAATCTGAGGGAGGGATTCTAAGTTCCAGCGAGTTGGGGCACAGGAGCTAGGTGAGGGCAATAAAAATAAATACGTAGGTGTGTACATAGGTCTACTCTGAACAGGAGCAGAACCCTACTAGTGAGTAAGAGCCCAAGGTACAGGCACTTGGAAAAATAGAGGAGGATAAAGTGGAAAGCAAGTTTTTCTACTTGGTTTAAATTAACCCTATACTTAACCCAAAGTAAACTTAATCTAAGTTAGAACATAATCTAAAGGTTCAGTAAATTGGGACAAAGGATCTAGGTGAGAGCAAATAAATAAATAAATAAATGTGCACACTTAATAAAAGCAGGAGGCATAATTTAAACAGGGAGCTAGAGCACAAGTCTAAAAGGTCCACTCTGAGTTCACCAGAGTTTACCTGTGAGCAGGAGCCCAAACTAAACAAAGAAGAGGATAATAGAGGGAGAAATCACACTTAGTGTCTCTATTTTATAAATGGGGCTAAACAGGATTTAAACCTTAGTGTGTAAGTTCTGCCAAGCCCAAAAAACCTTAAACAAGTGCAGTTTAAACTGAAATAAAAACCAGCTTGAGGTTAAAAAACAGTCCAGCCTAAGAACTGAATTAGGAGAGTAAGAATCTAGGAGGGGCCAGTTCCCAGCCATCCAGGGCTTTTTAGCATTGTCATTGTCCTTTAGGTCACAGTCATTGAGCTTTAGGAGTTGATAAGAGCCCCATTAGGCAAATCCAAGCACCCATCAGCACCCAGGTGTGATCCACTAAAATTGAGTGTTGGGAGAGTTAGGACAGATAAAAGAAAATATTTCTTTACTCAGCATGTGGTTGGTCTGTGGAACTCCTTGCCACAGTTTCTTGCCACAGAACTCCTTGCCACAGGCTGCAGTCCTGTCCACACTTACATGGGAGTAAGCTCCCTTGACAATAATGGGCCTTATAATAATGAGTAGGCATGCATGGGCTCTGAATCGGTTGAGTAAGAGCCCAAGCCTAGGCATGTCTACTCGGAAGTAAGGCCTATGGGACTTACTCCCAGGAAAATGTGGCTAGGGTGGCAGCCTGAGACTGCTGCCGCCAGTGCAGAGGCAGACCTGCATCCCTGAACATCACCTTCCCCAGCCTGCACTTCCCGGCAAGACCAGCAGGGGTCGTCCGCGCACAAGGCTTGGAATGGTCCTCGCGAAGCCCACTCAGGCATCTGCGGAGGGCAGCCCTGCAGGCGGAGGGGCGCGCGCGCGCGAGGGGACCTTCCTCCCCCCGCGTCGCGCGTCGCAGGAGGGCGCCCCCAAGATGGCGGCTGCGAGGAGTATGGGGGCTGCTGCGCTGGGGGGGCTGAGAGGCTGGTAGGTGGGGAGGCTGCACCCCCGGGAGTCACATGCGGGGGAGCCGAGCCTGGGCGCCGCTGCCAGGGAGGGAGTGCCCTAAGCAGCCACTGGGACTCCGCCCCCCGGGTGGGGGGGCTTTCCAGCTCCATTGCGCAGGACGCAGGCCCCCAGGCTGACTGCGGGGGCGCCTTGTGCGCCTCTGCCCCTGTGCCACCCAGACCCCCCCGCCAGTGAGACCAGCAGCGCCACAGGACGAGCAGCAGCAGGGACTAGCAGGCTTGGGTGGTTCTGGTTGTCTCTGCGCTTGTGCCACCCCGTAGGTGCCGCCCTGCTCCTCGTTCACAGCATTCTAAGGCTGAAGGGGGTCCCTTGAGGAGGTGGCGTAGCTGGAGGAGGCGCATCACTCAGTCCGGTGGGGAGGCTCAGCGGGGCGGGCAAGCAGCCCCTCTGTTCAGAGCAATTCCCGGCGGGGGGAGCGAAACGGAGCCGCCAGGAATGGCTCAGAAGGGAGGGGCTGCTTGCCCGCCCCGCCCCTCCAGGTTAGCTCCACCACCCCCCTCGAGCTCATCTAGTCCAATCCACTGCTTGCACCAGGAAACGCCTTCCTAGAGCAATGCTCTCACTTAGTGGTACTCCTTAAAGGGATGGCCAGGGGATGTGCATGGGACCCCCGGAGCCCTACTGCTTGGCAGTGAGAGCAGCAAGGCAATGTGACAAGCAGGTAGGAGGTTTGGCTTGGCAGGCACAGTTCACACACTCTCTCTTATCTGCCCTGAGCCTCTTACTGTGGTGTGGTGTGTTGTGTTGCATCTGGCCTCCCAATATGGAAGTAACTGGCAATGACATCACCAGTTAGTTAGGGTGGTACTTCCAGTGGGTGGACTATGCGAGGTGGTACGGCAGGGGATGAATGTTGAGAAATGCTGCCCTAGAGGATCTCCAAAAGTGCCTGCCAAACCTCAACTTGAAGACCTCCAGTAAGGGAGGACTCACAGTTTCTCTCTGTAATTCCACCATTGAGCTGCCCTTACTGTTACATTTTTCCTAATATAGTATTCAGTTGAAACCTTCCCTCCTGCAACTTAAGTCTGTTTGATCTAATCCTACTCACTGAGGCAGCAAAGGAGAAATCTTTGTCTCTTTAACAGCAGCTTGGGAGGTTGGAGAAACTAGCAGTGCAATCCTGTGTATGTTTGCTCAGAAATATATCCTGCTATGTTCAATGGGGCTTTCTTCTCAGGAAAGTGTGTATGGCAGTGTTTCTCAAATTGGGGTTAAGGACCCACTAGGTGAGTCGCAAGCCAATTTCAGGTGAATCCCCATTCATTTCAATCTTTTGTTTTTAATATGTTACATTTGATGCTACCTTGGCATGTGACTGCATTGGGGGAAATGTTACAGACCTGTATTTGAACAGGCTACTCTGTATATGCTTTTAACAGTGATAGTAAATGGAACTTGCTCTTGGGTAAGTGTGGGTAAGATTGCAGCCTAGGATTGTTAAAAATTTTCCTATTTGGTGATGTCATTTTCAGTCATAATGTCACTTCTGGTGGGTCCTGATAGATTCTGATTCTAAAAAGTGGGTCCCAGTGCTGAAAGTTTGAGAACCACTGGTGTATGGGACTGCAGCTTAAAAAGTGAAAATCTCTGCAGGCATTCCTTGCAGGGTTGCCGAGCAGGTAGTGGTTTCTTGGGGTAGTCTGCTTAGCCCAGGGGTAATTCAATAGTGAGACTCTGGGACTCTCTAGGAGAGTCTTGCTATCTCTGGTGGGAATGGTTGCTACAGGGAATGGTTGCAGTCTAGTATACAGACAAGCTTGACAGACATGGCACAGTATGTGCTTCTTGCGTTTTAGGCCTTTGGCTCCCCTGTACATGTTTCTCCCCCCAATTCATGTGCATTGGCGGACCTTCCATTCATTTGATGGGGCAAATGCCCTGGGCGCGGAGCCTCATGCACCTTTAGGACCCCGCAGAAGCCTCTCTGAGGTGTCTGGGAATTTTCAGGAGGCTTCCTGGCCGTGTCCTGAAGCCGCATGAGGCATTGTGCGCTCCAGGTAAGTGGGAGGGGGGCTGCATCCCGAAGGGGGGCACCATCGTGGATCTTTGCCCTGGGCGTGGGGCTGGGGAGGTGCACCACTGTTTACGTGTCTATATTTTTATTATAAATATACTGTTTTTCTACCCCAAAAAGTGTTCACAAAAGTTTTGCAAAACTAGTAAAAAGATGGTCTCCAGCCTATGGGCTCAAAGTGCTACAAAAAGCACAAGGAAGATACTAGCAAATGGCCACTGGACAAGAGGTGTAGAGCAGACTAATACAAAAGCTTTCTGATGCTTGAAATCTTTTATTTGTTCTTCTATCAGAGGAAACTGGTTTCTTGAACAAAAGGCAACTTTCCCCTGCGTTTTATCTATTGCAGCTATGCTGTCATGCAAATAATTTCATTGTCCCACTTGGTGCCCTTATGATTAATTCACCCTTTCCCATGTGCATTCCAGGCTGCACAGAGGATAGTAACAGTAATCCAGAGGAACTGTTGTGTTTTCTTCCCAGTGCTGACCCTTCCATTCGCAAACTATTTTTGTATAGATGCAGTTATGCAAAACAAAAAAAAGAAAGGAAAACAAGATTTGTATACTTTGCAGTCTTCCCTTCAGAGAACCTCAGAAAAGAGACTCCTGGGAGCTAGGGTGTTCTTACTGTTTGGAATGGTGGGGGCTCTAGTCCTTACTGAGTCTTTGACTTCTTGACTGCTTTGAGATGAGTTGGGCCAACCAAGGTAGTTGTGGGGTGAAAGATGTAAGAAAATATTTTTAACTTGCCCTGAGCCTTAAAATGGACTTGAAGTATAAATTAGCAGTACAGAGTCTGTTGATCTCCAAATTTGGGGTATGGCATGGGATGTGTTGCAAGACTGAAGTGTGAACTGTGACTTTCCTGGTAAGAAAGTCTTTATTCTTTTTCTATTTGAGCTTCTGTCACTTGGGATTCAAAGATGCCATTACAGCAGCTAGACAACCTCTGCGCTTTGCCGCACATCAGAAGCCGTTCCTGCTGCCTACAGGTCTACAGACAACTGGTGAGATTAATTCTTTTCCTGGAAGTAAGTGTTCACAATCCAGATGGTGGTGGCGGGCAGCAAAAGGATCGGGTGGGCAACTGGTGGTTGCCGCTGGCAGTGAAGTGACTGGGTGGACAACTTGAGTGGCTGTGGAGGAAAACCTGTGATGAGCTTGGGCTGTACCTAAAAGACCAGCTCCTCCCATATGATGAAAGAGGCTGTCCCTTTAGGTCTTCTGGAGTGGCCCTCTTCTGCATTCCGCCACCCACAGAAGTTTGGCTGGTGGTGACAAGGGAGAGGCCCTTCTCTGCAGTGACATTTTACATGTGGAATTCCCTACCAGTGGAGATCAGGATGAGTCCTCCTCCGGATGAAACTGCAGCTGAAAATTAAATTGAGGCTTAATTGTTTGTTTTTATATATATATATATATATATATATACACACACACACACACACACACACACACACACACACACTTTATAGTATTTTATTTATACTATTCTATTTGTTTTGTTTTTGTATCCTTTGTCTGGTGTTTAATGTTTTTATATTGCTTTTTGTTTATTTATAAAATTGCCTGATTTCAAAAGTATTATCTGGTAGGCTGTTAAAAAGAGGCACCAGAATGAATGAAAACAATTGTATTATGCACAAAAGTTACTAAACAACACTACTTCTTGACATAATCACCAGCTGAATTGAGGCACTTAACATAGCATGGCACAAATTTTTGTATGTCCTCATCAAAGGATGTCAACGCAGACCCCATTTGGTATTTTTTGTTAATATCTGTGAGGTTTTTGGCACCAACCTTGCACAAAACTTGTGATAGCAGTTTTTTAGTCACATTTCATATGGAACCATGTGTGCTCCCTGCAACATATTTGGTATTCCCCTGAAACTGTGGTGACAGCTGATCTTGTTGAACGAGTCGACAAAGTGATTTTGTGAGTGCCATCAGTTCACAATTTGAACTTCCCATTATTCGTTAAATTGGAGGAAATTCAATGGAAAGTTCAGAAATAGTGTACCTGAAAGCATACACTGAAGGCCAAGGACAAATTGGTTTCAGCCAAGTGGATGTGAAGGGTAAATAGTCACTCCTTGTTTGCTTCATGGCTACTTCCTGGTTTGTGGCTGCCTGACCAGTAAGGAAAGAGAATAATGTGGTCTGGTGATGATCTGTCAGGTCCTATTAGTCAAGATGGTTACAGAGTTTCCATGTTCAAAGGCAATGTGCCCAGCTGAGCAACAGGTGTTGGGGAGAGTGGGAAGGCCATCAGCTTTCAGTCCTGCTTGTGGGCGCCAAGATGTGTTTGGCTGCCGCTCTTGGAAATGGGATGCTGGAATTAATGAGCCTCTTCATTTTTTTTATACTATATGAGGATTGGATCCTAATCAAGCTGTTACAAATGTTTTATTTGTATTTTTTTCCCTTTCATTTCAGTGAGGTCCATGTTTGTTCAGACGCAGGACACTCCTAATCCAAATAGTTTGAAATTTATCCCAGGAAAACCAGTCCTGGAGGCCAGAACTATGGAATTCACTTCTCCGGCTTCCACATATTGTTCACCCTTAGCAAGGTTTGTTGTTGTTCTGTCACTTGTGTGCCATAAGTTGGTTGCGTGCTCCGATGAAAATATTTTCTGTGGGACTGAAGAGCAGACTGCATGTCATGAGTACTGATGCTCCCTTCTGCTTTGCAAAGTGCAGGTGTGTGCCACTTAACAACTGTTTGCTTAACGACAGACCGCACATATGATGATGGTCAAAGTGCAATAAAGATGCTCTTAATGAGGCAATCGCGTCTCCCATAGCCTGTAACAGAGAGTCTGTTTACACAACAGAGAGGCTCTTAATACAAAGAAGAGGCAATCTATCTCCAGTAGGCTGTGCAGCCAGCCAGTGTCTGGCAGGGAATGTCTATTTACAGAACAAAGGCAATAGATTGAACTGAATATTCACTTAATAGGACATATCCCTGTTGTTAAGTGGCACACACCTGTATTCTTGGCAGGGTTGTATTTGCATCTGAGGATGGGTGTGCTTAGTCCCCCCCCCCCCACTAGTAGCCTCCCCCCCATTGCTTTTACCCCAGCCAGTGTTTCAGAACCATATGTAACAGACAGCAGTCTGAAACCCTGTGAGGTTAAAAACAACTACACGGAGAGATTTCAGGGAGAAATAAATGCAGAGGGAATCCTTCTCAGCTGCAGACAACCCTCTCCTGGAGACATTTTCCAGTGGACATTATGCTTCAGTATTCAATATGCTGCAGTGCGGTGTAACATGTAGCTTGACTCTTGACCTTTTCTAAACTCTTTTTAGTTTAGAAAAACTTGCATATCTGCCTGACTGATTATTCCTTGACAATTACCATTTTTTGTTCACTATGAAATGTAACCATTTAAAGAGAATATTTATTTGATTTGATCTACTGTGTGTTATCCATTTCCATGCATATTTATCTGGACTAAGCTGAATTGGCTTGAGATAAGCATCAATTTGTAGCTGTGCAGCGCAATCCTATCTTGCGCTGTATCCAGTGCAAGATAGGGGCCTGAAGTGGCTCAGCGGGAGGTAAGGGGAAACTCTTCTCCTTACTCTCCGGGTAAGCCACTGCAGCCCCAATGGGTCTTCTCAAAGTTGTGCCGCTGCTGGAGGCGGCATAAGTCAGAGGAGAGCAGAGCGGCTTGCAGTTGCTCTGCACTGCTCAGGAACGGGGACTAGGATCTAGCATATCTGCTGGGCCCCAGCCCCCCCCTCGCTCCCTGCCCATCCCCAGGACCGTCCTCCCCTGCCTTGGAACGCCTCCCTCACTGCCTCTTCCCCACCCTTCCCAGACCCTTGCATCGGCAGAGCTCAGCTGATGCAAGCCTCTCTGCCTGAGTTGGTGTGGAGGCTGGATTCAGCCTCCACAGGCTGGCACGCGTTCCTGCACTGGCCCAGCCGACTCTGGAGGAGGCGCAAACATGCTTTATGGCACATTTGCGACCCTCCTGGGCCAGTGCAAGAGACTGATGATGAGACTCATGAAGGCCTGAAATATTTATTTATTTAAATTTAAATATGTATGGCGGTCTTCATATTTCAGAAGCTTCCTTTTATGTTTTGTTTCTGTAGACAGCTCTTCAGAATTGAAGGAGTTAAAAGTGTCTTCTTTGGTGCAGACTTCATCACCATCACAAAGGTAAACCTAAAATAAAAGTAGTTTGTTCCACAGTTAAAAATAAAATAGCTTAAAATAAAATGTTAATACTTTAAACATTATCAGAAGCTTGAGCACAGATTTCAGAGAGCATTCATTTTCCCAGTTGTTTTAAGGAGAACGTTCTAGTGTATATTAACGCATTCTCAAAACCAAAAACACAGAAGACTTGCATAAGTTTTAAGCATGATCTTCAACTGGAAGCTCCATACTGTGTGCTGCAGTTTGAAAAAAGTGACCTGTTGGGCAAAACCGGTCACCATCTAAACCAGCGGCTCTCAAACTTACAGAATCAGAGTACCTTTCTTCCGTGGTAGCCTCTTCTTGGCCCTCCCAAATGCTGCCATCTTGGATCGCACAAGATCTCGCACAGTTTGAGATGTTGGTGCCTGGGAGAGCTGGAAGAAGAGAGAACCAGAAGAAGACCAGGGACATCCTGTTTTACCATGTGCGTTTGCCGTGGCACACAGTTTTGGAACCACTGGTCTAAGCAGTTTTTTTCATGTCTTGGTTTCATGTCTTTCATTGTTCCAAATGACGAGTGGAAGGGCTGAAAGGGGGAAAAAGTTATACTTGCCCACATGGGGCTTATTATTGGGGGGGGGGGAACACTCAAGGTAGTGGACCACAGCAAAAAGACACCGTAACCCATTTCTGCCCAGCCCACAGATGTACACATCTGATTCCTATTGTGTAAATGCAGCATTGGGCAGAAATGGCTTAATGCCTTAAAAAAATTCACAAAGTATTAAAAACTGCTTTAAAAAAAGAAACGGCAGCAGGAAGACTGGCTCCTTCAAAGCCGCAACACTGAGCATTCTGATGCACAGCAACAGAACCCAAATCTTGAGAAAGGTTTATAGCCTTGCAGAATCATTCAAGTGTGAATTGATGAAGCCTTTTTTTTACCTCAGTTCATCAGGCCATGGTTTTCGCTAACCAGAATTTAGAACCCAGACTAGTTTGTGCTGCCAGAAGTACAACAGGCCAACCACAGTTTAGAGCTGCTTTTCTTTTCTAGCCTCTTGACATTTAGTTTCTTCATATCACTCCATCTTCATAGTGCAGCATCCTGTAAAGACTGATTCCCTGTACAGTGGATCCTCCTTTATCCGTGGGTTCAGCGTCCATGGATGTCAGTATCCACAGGTACCTAACTTGCATTGCAGAGTCTCACAGGACTTCTCGGGCATGACTGGAAATGCCTTCTGATTGCAGCCGGGAGGTGAGCTGAGCCCTGGGGAGGCTGTATGCGGCCTCTCCGGGCCTCAGGCATCTCCTGGAGGCACCCAGAAGGCACTTTCAGTTGCCAGCGTGGAGCGGAAGTGCCTTTCAGTCACTTGTGGGAGGTCCTGTGAGGATTATCCTTTCCTGGAACAGATCCACTGCAGATACTAAGGGCCCACTGTATTTCTTGATCACCCAAGAATTTTGACTGAAAGTAGTGTTAAGAAATACATCTGCTACTAGACTCTCAAGCTGACAAAGAAAGCACACAGCCCATTGCTGTAGAATTTATTGCTGTATGATTCAGTGATGGCTGCTAGCACAGGTGGTATTTAGAAAGGTTTCACAGAGGATAGATCTGTTATGACTATTAGGTGTAGTAGCCACATATGGGAGTCTCCATGTAGAGGGAGTCTCCATTGCCTTCTTGTCTGTCTTGTTTATGAGCTTTCCAAAGACTGGCCACTGTTGGAAGCAACACACTGGATGAGATGGATCTAGTTCAGGGGTGTCCAAACTTTTTGACAGGAGGGCCACATCATCTCTCAGACAGTGTGTTGGGGACCAGGAAAAAAGAATTAATTTACATTTAAAATTTGAATACATTTACATAAATGGGTATATTAGAAATGGAACTTTTATTAATGAATGAAGGTCTCATAATAGCTCAAAGCCAGTAAAAGGCCTTGTGCAAAACAAGGCTGGCCTTTGCTGTGGAGAGAACCCTTGGCCCGCAGCTCGCACGAGAGATTGAGCAGTTGGTCCTTATGTTGAATGCAGTCGCATCGGACCAGCACAGGCTCCAGCAAACCTCCAGTGGGTCAGAGGCTCATTGGAGACTGGGGGCTCCCCATGGGCCAGATTGGGAGTCCCTGAGGGCCGCAAATGGCCCCCAGGCCAGGGTTTTGGCACCCCTGGTCTAGTTCAGCAAGCCTAGTCATGTATTGCTGTGTTCTTCTTGAAAACTTTGTAGGAAAGTGAAGATATGAATTGGAACTTAATAAAACCAGATATTTATGCCACCATTATGGACTTCTATGCTTCTGGTTTACCTGTCGTTACTGAAGAGGCACCTCGTACAGAGACAGGTAAATGGCTAAGTCTGGCCAAATTTGTGAATATGTCTTTTATTATCTGTTAGCCACAACGGCTCAGTGACACTTCAATATTCAGATACAGTAAACCTCTTTGAGTACTAGATGCTGATGACAGATATAACGGGACCTGTTTGGTCTTGGTCAGTATATTTTTCCATGCCTTAGTTAAGCCTCTGAGCCAAAATTCCAGTATCAATCTTGTAATCAGTATTAAGGGAGTGAGTCTAAGACCCTTCCTCAGTTACAGGTTTCCCTTCTTTTGACAGAAATACAGTATTTGCTTCAGAATGGGGAAATGAACCTTTTCTCTTGCTATATAATCTAGCAGTGGTACAAGCTAGGGGCTAATTGCCTTTTTTGTTCTTTACTGAATTAAGGCATTGGTCCATCTGGCCCTAGTGATCTATTGGATTTTGAATGAGCAATCAGCAGGGAGATTGGTATATTCAACTTTTGATTGTCCTGATTTGTTCCTTGTGGGACTTTGCAACTTTATTCAGATCAACCACATTTTTAATGGGATCAAAACAGTGAAGCTGATCATACGGGTTCTTTTTACACTTCTGCTACTACCATTGTTTGAGATAAATATGTGTCATTGTTTTTTTCTTTCATGTACCACTCAAGGAGCATCTGAAGAAGATGATGAAGTTGTATTAATGATCAAAGAACTGCTGGATACTAGAATAAGGTAATGGCAAACCTTATCTGCTTTACTGTGTTGGTATGAAGTGTGTGGTAGAAGGGAAGGGGAGTTCTGAACATCTTGTTCAGATTCAATCCAGGTTGACACACAGAGACAGGTGCCTGCACTTTCTAGGTGTTCTGTGAAAATGCGTTTTGTTCACTGTGATTTATTGATGTTGTACATTCATTAGGCTTTTTGATGGATACAGTTGTTGTGCTACTTCTGTCCCATGATCTTTTTACCCATTTTTGAAAGAAGTGTCTGGTTTTTGAAACCAGGAACTTACTCTTTTCAGAAAGAGACAACAGTAAAAGTGGCTAAAAGAGGGAAAGGGTGATGAGTTTGAAATTTTGGGGCCTTTCAGGGATCTGTTCTTGGCTTTTGCTGTTGTGACTCTGTTTATCATCCCTTGGTGATCTCATAGAAACCCTTGGCTTTCAGTACCACCTGTGCCGACATCACCCAGCATTGCCTCTGTACTCCAGAACTTTCTCCCTCTATTCAGTTCTATAATCTCCATTGTCCTTTGATGTTTCAGATTGAATTCTTTATCACCATATGAAACTCAGTAAGATTTAACCTCTTGTCCTTCCTCCCAAACTGCCCTCCTTTTTGTAGTTATCCATGTCACCATACGCCCTGTTGAGCAAGATCAAATCTTTGACTTTATCTCTGATTTCTTATTTCTGTTATTTCCCATATTCCGTTTCTTTCCAAATCATGTTGCTTCTCTTTCAACCACATTTGCAGAAGAATAGCCCTTCCACTCTGCTCCCTCAGCAACAACTGTGTTCTACACTTTCTTTACTTCTTGTCTTCTCCTTTCTGGTCTTTTGTTGTCTCACTTCAACCTCCTTATATTTTCTGCTGTCAGAGTAATTTACCTCTCTTGTCATGTTAATAAAATCACACCCTTCTTAAGTTTCTGGCTTCATCCACTCCTGGCCTTAGCCCCTCCTTACTCCTCTGTGCCCCATACCCCATTATACTCCCCCTGCAACCCTTGCATCACTGTCTGAATGGTTTTCTGCTCTCAAACAGCTCTGCCATTTCTCCCTGGCTACCCCTTTACAGCTGGGTGATAGGTAAACAAATCAGTGATGTGATTTCAAGCATTTGGTGGCATCTCAGCCAGAAGCAGGGTTTTTAACATAGTGGCTGTGTGTATTGTGGAAAGATACAGCTTTGTAATTTGTCTTTTAAAACTACAACATCCAGCACCACTCCAATCCTTCCCCTGGGTGAATGGAGCTTACATTTCCACTCAGGGGCCTCTCCATCATGCCATAGATCACATCAGCCAGCCACACATGCCTGGAAACCCAGGCACAAAGACTGCTAGGCCGACAGACCCTGAAAGTGCCTGGCCAGCACAAAGGTCGGGGGTTATCTATGTTGTGATGGAGAGGCCCCCAGTGGAACGGTAAGCTCTGTCAGTGCCAGGGACCCCTTTACCAGTGCGTAGTGGTCTCCACTTTGCAGAATGCTGGTGTAAGCTGATAAGCATGACCCCTAAAGAGTGCAGTAGGCCCCTTTTGAGTCACTGTTCAGAGAAGGAATAGCTTAGTTGTGTGGCAGAAACTTCAACTTCTGAGGTCTTTGAACAAATTACCTAAAAACAATGAATTTTTGGGTTCACATTACAATATTTTCCACAATACAATTGTGTTTCCAGAATGGCTTACCATTGTAAAGCGGGAGTCCACTGTACATATACATTCAATGATGGCATATTCTTCTTGTTTGCCCTGCCTTCCCTCCCCTCCCTCTGTTGCCTCTCCTGTGTCTATTTCTTTCCCATTTGTTGTAAAGCACCATGTACTTGGATAGCATTCCATAAAGCACATTTATGTTAAAATGATCTCTCCTTCCATGTTTGCCAGAAAAGCATTAGAGAGACACCTTATGTTGTCATTTGTGTTTGGGGGCTTGTGTTAATATTTGTACCTAAATGTTTGCAGCATGTCATTGTATGTCAGTCTTAGAGAGTACATGTTTTTTGGGAAGTATCTGAAAGCAAAAGCTGGGAAGCAAAAGGCTGACACAAGCAGGAAATGAAGGTATTAATATTTTTGTTGCAGTGTGGCTTGGCTTTGAACACCCCATCTGTGAACTGGATGCATCAGTTTGAACTGGATGCATCAGTTTGTTAGCTTCTGAAGGCTTAAATCATGGGTGCCCAAACCCTGGCCCTGGGGCCACTTGCAGCCCTTAAGGACTCCCAATGCGGCCCTCAGGGAGCCTCTGGCCCTCTGGAGATTTGCTGGAGCCCACACTGGCCTGACGCAACTGCTCTCAGCGTGAGGACGACTGTTTGACCTCTTGCATGAGCTGTGGGATGAGGGCTCCCTCCACTGCTTGCTGTTTCACATCTGTAATGCAGTAGCAGCAGCAAAGACCAGCCTTGCTTTGTGCAAGGCTTTTATAGGCCTTGAGCTATTGCAAGACCTTCATTCATTCATATAAGTTCATCTTTAATATATACATTTATGTAAAGGTATGTAAATTTACTCAAATTTTAAATGTAAATTAATTTTTCCCCCGGCCCCCGACACAGTGTCAGAGAGATGATGTGGCCCTCCTGCCAAAAACTTTGGACACCCCTGGCTTAAATGTTTGGATAGGAGCTAGTTGATAGTACAGGTGGGGCCTCGGTATCCATGGGTGATCCGTTCTTTGATCCCTCGCAGATACCAGATCCCTCACAATTTTTGGCCCCTTTCGGAGGGCTTTCTGAAGCCCACAGAGGCAGCACGTGGCCACCTGCTGCCTCTGCAGTCTTCAGAATGGCCTGGAGGGGCAAAAAAACCAGAAGTAGCATTTTTCTCCCTATTAGGCATTCTGAGGCTCAGGGAAGCCCTCCAGGAAAACCAGAAAGTGGTGTTTTTTTGCCTCTCTGGGCAATTCTGAAGTCCCCAGAGGCAGTGGGTGGGTGTGCACTACCTCTGTGGCTTGTGAAAGCCCTCTGGAATGAACCAGAGCACAGCACAGCTCTGGTCCCCTTCAGAGGGCTCGAGTGGAGCCAAGTCTGGCTTAATGCAAGTCCAGGGAACCTGCGTTGAGCCAGATCCTTTGATGAAAAATCTGCAGATTAAATGGTCTCCATCTGTAGTAATGATGATAAATGTGAGCAATCCTTATGCAGACTGATGTAAGGAGAACCTGTATGAGGAACACAAACTTTCTCAGTGTGATGCAGTCTTGCTGTGGAATATAAATATGATGTTATATGTGGAACGGAACCTGGTAGGACGGAGGTGGCTTGCTTGTAGGATTAAGTCCTGGGCGTTCCAGGACCAGATCCAAGATGAATTTACAAGGGAGAAACATTATGTCTGGTTCTGATTGTACAGGAATACTAGAGAAAGGATGATGACAGGAGGGCAGCAACAAAGCCTGCAAGTGTCATAAACACTTATGCAATCACAAGTGTTTTCCACATAAGAGAAAATGCAATCACAATTTGTTGGTGATCCTGCCACAACTCATTTTTAATCATTTTATTTAGTTGATTATTGAGTTGCATTGTGCGATCAATTGTACTTTCATAAGCTATTGATTTAGTTTGGTAGAATGAGAAAAACGCTTTCCCATGAGAAACTAAAAATATTGTCTTCCCATATTCCATAGGATATCCTGAGCAAAAGAGATTAAAAATCTGTGCAAGCTCAGGAATAGGTGCCCCTTCCTCAGGAATGCAACAGTGAATTATCAGGAAAAAGGATGCTATGATCTGCAAGAAGATGCTTTGTTCTTGAATATGCACAGGGTGTTGGTTGAATATGTATATCTACTCAAAGAAGCAGTGTATTGTTTTAGGTTCTGATTGGTCCAAATGTAGAACCTTACCTTATTTGGCATGAAGCCAAATATTTTGTAATGATGCATATGCAAAAGGAATTGGGTATGAATGAAGTATAAAAAGTTTGAATTCTCTATGTTCTGGGCACCTGTTCTCTCCATTCCTGGCTCAAAGTACAGTTCTGTCTTTGTCTGCTCAGAAGTAAGTCCTATCATGGTCAATGGGGCTTACTCCTGTGTAAGTGGGTCAGAGATATTGAGTAACTGGTGACAAAACAGCTATTGTAATAAAATAAAGTTCCTGAAACGAATGCAGCCTAGCCTGATGAGTCTTCACTTAGCTGAAGAAGAACCCTGAGGAAAGTTTTTAACTTTCTCTCACAATTGTATTAGTAGTAAAAGCAGAAGAGAATTCCTGAAGTTAAGTACAGGAAAGTTCTCTTTATCTACAGATTCAGAACCGTCTGTGGGTTCTGAATCTATAGAGGCATCACAGATACAGATGCTGTATTATAGCAACCCACTGATTTAATTATCCACAGGGGGTCCAGGAACAGATCCCCCACAGATACTGAGGTCCAACTTGTATAACTGAAAAATTCACCTTATAAACAGGAATGTAAAGAACAGTGGTTTCTTTGCTGTAGAAATCAAGGCAAAGGATTCAGAAACTCCATCTGTCTTTCTAGTGTGTGTTAAGTTCACCAGTTATAATCTATTACATTTGTTGAGAAGTTTGAGCCTGCTTCTAAATGCAGTGCAAGCATTTGAGCATGTGAGTGACTCCTGCCTTTGTAATACTCTAATACTTTCTCCATTGTGTACATTTATGATTCAATTTTCCTCAGGCCAACAGTTCAGGAAGATGGTGGTGATGTCATATTTAAGGGCTTTGAAGATGGGATCGTGCAATTAAAGCTCCAAGGCGCATGCACAAGCTGTCCCAGTTCCATAATAACGTTGAAGAACGGGATACAAAACATGCTGCAGTTCTATATTCCGGAAGTTGAAGGTGTGGAACAGGTAAGTTCAGTTCAAAGGGCATGAGGTACTGTTGGCATTCATCTGTTTACAGAGTTTCTTCTTCACACTTCCTGTAAGTGCAAGTAAGTTTTCGGAGACCGAAATTGAGACTGAAATATATTGTCTGAGTTCATTTAAATGCAGGATGTAAGAGGGAATAATCGGGAGGGGGTTATCTTTGGTAGCAGACATACCTTCAATTGAGTAAAGTGGAGCTGGGGGAAAGTCACACAGGGTCTAGATAGAAGAAGAATTGTTTGTGCAGGAGAGGGGGTTGAATTGGCACAGGATTTCTAGAAGTTTGAATTGTGTTTCAAGGAATTCTGGTCTAAGCACTGGGCCTGACAGTGAAAGGGCTCTTGTGCCTTTGAGAATGGACAGAATTCCATCAGGTGCTTTGCCCAGTCTCTGCAGTACAGTGATGGGAAGGGCTAACTTTTGTGAAATTCTCCCATTTTACACATACAGGGATTCTCTCTGCTTGAAAACCCTGTAGAGGTGCAAAAGTGAGGAGTGGGTCTAAATTTCACTAGTTGATTGCCTGGTGCAATCTAGATGACCTCAAGTGGGTCAAGAGCAATGGGTGTGGCAGGTGGCTACAAGTGTGTTCACTGCACCACCTTCTCTTTGAGCTCTGTTGGGTCACAGGTACCTTCACTCTCAGTGGAGTGAAGACAGCACTTCTTGTTTTGCAAACCATTTCCTCAATAGTGTTTGGAAGTATGGTATTTCAGCTTTTTTGCTTGGAATTTCTTGAAGTCTGTTTGGGTTTGAACAAGAAATGAGACTGGGCTGGACAAGGGTATTGAAAGAAAAAAAGACAAGGTACGAGGGAGATTCTTCAGGAGTTTTTTGTTATTCCAATTGACAGCAAAATTTTGTCTAACGGTAAATTTTCCCAAATTACCATTTGTAATTATTTTTAAATGCAGAGTTATGCTTTTTAATAAGCATGTTACCTTGTCCTGAAAGCGGGAAGTTAACCTGCAAAGATCCCAAGATGTAACCTCTTGACTTGTGACGTACTGGGTTGTGTGTTGTTTTCTTTCTTTTTGCAATTAGCAAGTCTTACAGCTTGTTGTCCTTCAGGTTGTCGATGATGAGGAGAAAGAGGAAAAAGAAGCAAGCCCAACCTGAAGCAAAGAAAGCTTTGGATTTGAAGCAGAAACTATTTTCCAGCTGACTTTATCTAAATTGGTTGTTGACGGTTGGAAAAGACCCCCAGTCTCATCACTCAGATACTTAAATGGACTTTGTTCATCACCACTTCATCACCATAACAAAAAAAAAGTGGAAAGTAGTCTTTTAAGATTTTCTGTTTTCACAATCTAAAGGAAGAAGACATTTGTTCTGGCATAAACGGAAGTTTTTGAAACAGGTTCACCCTCTTGTGGATTTAGGTAGCACTTGCCAATACAGCACATCCTGTATTTTGAAGGACAGTGCAGTGATAAATATTAATATAAATGTTGACCTTCCTGTTGGTCATGAGCTTGTCAAATTCAGCAATCTTTACTGTAATTGTATTGGGTCTTACTGTTGCTATGTATGTCCCTCCTACATGCAACACACTGAAGCAGACAGACCCCATGTCATTCAAAAGAATTTGATTGATCGGAGTGCAGTAAAAAGATTAAGACCTTTTGTGTGACTGAATAGCTTTCATTTTTTTTAAACCTGGTTGGCCCAATAACATTTCATCCATATCTCTTTCTCTTCTCTTACCTTTCATATTTCAGAGGAAGGTTACTTGAGAATCCTCTTTCCCTACACTGGTGTGTAGGGAAATATTTCAGGGCTCAATTTCTTATTTCCAACTCTATGAACTTAAGTCTGGCCCCCTCTCTGCAGTAGAACTGAAGCAGGGTTTTCTTTCCTTACTTTCACTTTGAACACCAGTGCCATCTAGTCACAAAATCACATTCTTCAGAATAATTACCACGCTGAGGTTCCAAATTCAGTCACAAATGTGGATTATATTAGAATCTGTACTTTGCACAAAGCTGAAAGGGTGGCTAAAAAACTGCCCGTTGTTCCTTTTAACTACTCTATGTGGAGGTAATTAAACTAATATTCTTTTTAATTACAGCAAAGTAATTAATGAGTGTTATGGTCCAAATAATCCACTTTGTGAGTGACTTTAAAAATGTGTCTCTAGAAGGTGAGAGTTGTGCAAGCTCTGGTTCTCTTTACAGAAACTAAAGATGGACTTGGTCAGTGCAGGCAAATTTGAAAAAACTGTGCCTTGGGGGAAAATGCTTGTTCCAAGTGAGCAGGGGGTTAGGTCTGTAGTGTGTGTTTTAATGTAATATAACTGCAGTTGTGAGGACTTCCACGAGAACAAATATGCCATAGCCTGTATCTTGTAGATAAGCTGGATTTCATAGTTTGAACAACCATGTTGCAATATTGACTTGAAGAAAATGCAAGTGAAATGTGTTACTTTGTGGATTCACAATGAAAGCACTTCTGGGATAGCAATCTCTTTGACAGGAGAGCCACTTAAAATATGCAAGTGGTGGGTTTCACAAACAGGAAGCAGTGTTTGGCTTAACTGTGTGGTGTGTCCAAGGATGCATTGTAACATTCCCAGTTGCAGATCTGTGCTGTCGCAAGGCACGTCAGATGCAAAATATCATCTATTCTTGATTTGTGTGATGTGGTCTTTTGAGTCTGGTCAATTGTTCCTAGTTTCCCTTGCTGCTATACATAGTTTTAAAGACCAAGGGCCCAATCCGATCCAACTGTCCAGTGCTGATGCACCCTGTGGTGGTGGTCGGGGGGCAATCACAGAGATTTCCACAAAGTAAGTGAACATTTATTCCCTTACCTCAGGGCTGCATTGTGGTAGCATGGCACTGGAAAGTTGGTTAGGATTGGGCCCTTCAGTCACTTCAGCTGAGATGGATTGATTCCCTACCCTGAATGTTTTCTGAACCTGCAAAATAAAAGTATTTTCTCCACATGAGTGAATGACAGTTCACCCAAGTGTGGAAGCAGAGAAAAGATGATGATCGAGCAAATACTCTGTTTGCCCCAGCAGAGTGCCATGCAACCCAGAAAAAAGACAGCTGTGGAGATAGCCTAGCACAAGGGTGTCCAAACTTTTTAGCAGGAGAGCCACATCATCTCTCTGACACTGTGTCGGGGGCTGGGGGAAAAAAATTAATTTACTTTTCAAATTTGAGTAAATTTACATAAATGAATAAGAACATAAGAACAGCCCCACTGGATCAGGCCATAGGCCCATCTAGTCCAGCTTCCTCTATCTCACAGCGGCCCACCAAATGCCCTAGGGAGCACACCAGATAACAAGAGACCTTATCCTGGTGCCCTCCCTTGCATCTGGCATTCTGACATAGCCCGTTTCTAAAATCAGGAGGTTGCACATACGCATCATGGCTTGTAACCCGTAATGGATTTTTCCTCCAGAAACTCGTCCAATCTCCTTTTAAAGGCATCCAGGCCAGACGCCATCACCACATCCTGTGGCATCCTGTGGAATATATTAGAGATGGAACTTAGTGAATGAAGGTCTTGCAATAGCTCAAGGCCTATGTTGGGTCAGCAAGGGCTTCAGCAAATCTCTGGAGGGCCAGAGGCTCATTGGAGACTGGGGGCTCTCCGTGGGCTGGATTGGGAGTCCCAGAGGGCTGCAAGTGGTCCCTGGGCTGGGGTTTGGGCACCCCTGGTCTAGCAGCTAGATGTTAGGCAGCCAAAAAGTATTTTTCTTCTGTTTTGCTTGAAGGCAAAAAATTGAGCTGTGAATTCATCCTGTTGGGGAACACTTGAAGCAGAGTTCACTTGCTGCTACAAAGCAGCCACCAGTGAGGCTACTGTCAGTACTGAAGAAAGCCCTAAATGCTTTGAGGGGCTCTGCTCTGCAGGGCATCCTAAAGACCCTCTGAGCAGCTCCCTACTGCCAGTGTAGGGATGGACTGGGTGTCGTATACTTGTCTTACACTCCCAGGGTTTTGGGTGCTCAGAGTTGTTGGTTCTGAACCCTAGAGCCCTCAAAGATCCCTGTTCGGTAGTACTGCCACCACCCTGTAAGAGCCAGTGCCTCAGTCCAGGGACACTGAGACCCTCTAGGCTTAACTATATCCCTTGTAGGCACTGAGCACTTCCTTTACTTAAAGTCTCAGTCCTCAAGTTACTAGTCCACAATGAGGATTTTTGGTAGCTTGCTGAACAGCTAGGCAGGATTCTGAACCTTTGTCCCCAACAATTAACAACTTAGTAAAGGGATTTTTACTTTATTAAGTACATAGGGTTACAAAAAGTTACAAAAGGCAGCAAATGCTAGAGGCATAAAAACTTCTAGGAAACATATCAGCATAAAACAACAAAGCTAACTATTATTCTCTAACTCTCACCTGGGTCAGCTTCTTTTGTAGATCCTCAGGCCAGTTACCTATAAGGCCACATGGTCCTGGCAGGGCAGGATGTGCACCCACCACCTATCTCACCAAGAGACAAAGACCCAAGACCCTGTCCTCCGGAAATGGGGCTGGATGCTCACCCTCTCAGCTCTCTCTCCCCCCCCCCCCCCGGAGATCTACAGCTGCATTCCATCCTTGATGGGTGTCTTTCTGGCTGCCTAGGTGCTACAGAGGGATCTGAAGGCTTAGGAGTGGACCTCAACAAGTGGGAAACCCTGGCTTCTGAGCGGCCCACTTGGAGGCAGGCTGTGCAGCATGGCCTTTCCCAGTTTGAAGAGACACTTGGCCAACAGTCTGAGGCAAAGAGGCAAAGAAGGAAGGCCCATAGCTAGGGAGACAGACCAGGGACAGACTGCACTTGCTCCCAGTGTGGAAGGGATTGTCACTCCCGAATTGGCCTTTTCAGCCACACTAGACGCTGTTCCAGAACCACTTTTCAGAGCGCGATACCATAGTCTTTCGAGACTGAAGGTTGCCAACAAGTAAGGTGCTACATTATCACCTTCCAATGAGTTGTAAATTCCTAGCAGCTAGGACTGCAAGCCCCTTCTGTGTTACTGGGTTACTTTGGTTCAGGCTTTGCAATGCTACTAGGCCTGAACTGCACACATTCATGACACTGGGGGAAAGCTGTTTTAACTGGGTCACATAGAAAGGTACTGAGGTGCAACCAGACCTCAACTGTTCTTGCTTTGCACAGGATGCTGCTTTTGCTATTTTGATGCAAGCTTTCCCTTGCCCTGTTTTGCCTGTTGCAACTCCTGGTTCTTGCCATCTTGATCTGGTTCTTGCCATCTTAATCTTGTTCAAGTGTAAAGCATTGTATCAAGATGGGATTTGTTCCAAGTTCCTGGAAGAGAACGGCTGAGTATTTATGGTGTTTCTTTTTTTACTGCTTCTGATAATATTGCATGGCCTGATGTGATGCAATTGTCAAACATGACCTTTCCGACATTCCTTTTCTAAAGTACAATGAAAAGAGATTGCTTGTTACTTGCAAGTATTGCAGTAATTCAACATTAAGATAAACAGTTAAGGCAGTATATTTGGAATTTCCTAATAGGTTGACAAAAGGGGATATCAGAAACAGGTGGATCAACTGTTGACGGGATACTGGTTTTACTTTCCAAACTTGAGTAGGATATTGTGAGGTGGCCACTCATGGATTTCTGCTGCCACAATTCCTTTGATCTCTGAAGTTTCCTTTAAAGGCTTGGCAGAAGTTTTTATGGCAGAGAAGGTGGAAATTATCACATAAATGACTTGTGTGTGTTGACAACAATAGCTCAGTCTAAGGGAATGTGTCCACTGGCTGTAGGTAGAAACATAACTATGTAACATAGGAATTAAGGCTTGATAGAATAAAAAATTTCTCCTATGGGCTTTAAGACCCACAAGCTAAACTTGATGAATGTGGTCTTAAGAACATAAGAAGAGCCCCACTGGTACAGGCCATAGGCCCATCTAGTCCGCCTGAGGGGGGACATGATTGAGACATACAAAATTATGCAGGGGATGGACAGAGTGGATAGGGAGATGCTCTTTACACTCTCACATAACGCCAGAACCAGGGGACATCCACTAAAATTGAGTGTTGTGGGAATTAGAACAGACGAGAAAATATTTCTTTACTCAGCGTGTGGTTGGTCTGTGGAACTCCTTGCCACAGGATGTGGTGACGGCATCTGGCCTGGACGCCTTTAAAAGGGGATTGGACAAGTTGCTGGAGGAAAAATCTATTACGGGTTACAAGCCATGATGTGTATGCGCAACCTCCTGATTTTAAAAATGGGCTATGCCAGAATGCCAGATGTAAGGGAGGGCACCAGGATGAGGTCTCTTGTTATCAGGTGTGCTCCCTGGGGCATTTGGTGGGCTGCTGTGAGACACAGGAAGCTGGACTAGATGGGCCTATGGCCTGATCCAGTGGGGCTGTTCTTATGTTCTTAACTTCCTGTATCTCACAGTGGCCCACCAAATGCCTCAGGGAGCACACAAGACAACAAGAGACCTGTATCCTGGTGCCCTCCCTTGCATCTGGCATTTTTACATAGCCCATTTGGAGGAACCCATAGGAGGAATTTGGGTATTACAGCCCTTAGGAGGCATTTTTCATTCTAAGAACTATGTAAGGCTGAAATTCTATGGAAGTAAGCTCTATTGGAGTTAGAGGGGCTTATTTCTGAGTAGATATGCATGGGATTGTGCTACAAGTGATTATTAGATTATTAGAACCAGGATGATGTAGTGGTTCAAGGAGTTGAACTGAGACCAGAAAGATCCTGGTTCAAATCCCCACTCAGCCATGAAGCTTCCTAGGTGACCTTGGGACAGTCACTCTTGGCCTCACTTTCCTCAGAATTGTTGTGAGGACAAGAGGAGGGAAGAAGCTATGTACACCACCTTGAGTTCTGTGGAGGAAGGGTGGTATAGAAATATGATAAAATAAATAAAAATATGAAAATCAGTGTAGCTTTCTATTATTTGGTATTTAAGCTGGACGCTATGTAGAAATGCGAGTAGAATTTAAAAAAAACGACTTTGGTGCAGTTCAGGCTCTTTGCCCTCTGTAAGTGATGCATGCATCCCTTAATATAGTGTTTCTCAAACTGTGGGTCAGGACCCACTAGTTGGGTCATGAACCAATTTCAACTGGGTCCCCATTCATTTCAACATATATTTTTAATGTATTAGACTTGATGCTACCCTGGTATACGACTGCATTTGGGGCAATGTTACAGATATGTACTTTTAACAGGCTACTATGTATATGCTTTTAACCAGTGGTTTTCAATACTAAAAAATTCCACGACCTCAATAAATAAAGTAAGTATGAGACAGGGAACCCCACTGTCGATCTCACCTCCACTCAGAACCCTATTCCCCCCACTCCCTCCCCTGTTGCTGCCCACTCCCTGCTCCCTCAGTGCTCTTCCAGCACTGCTCACTGCAACCAAATATTTTTACTATAGAGCAGTGTTTTTCAAACTGGGTCGGGACCCACTAGGTGGGTTGTGAGTCAATTTCAGGTGGGTCCCCATTTATTCCAAAATTTTATTTTTAAGCTGTTAGACTTGATGCTTCCATGTATGTGACTGTATTTGGGGAAATGTTACAGATTTCTGCTTTTAACAGGCTACTCTGTATATGCTTTTAACAGTGACAGCCAATGGCTCTAGCTCCTGGATAAGTGTGGGTAGGATTGCTAAAAATTTTCCTGCTTGATGATGTCACTCTGACAGATTGTGGGTCCTGACAGATTCTCATTCTAAAAAGTGGGTCCTGGTGCAAAAAGTGTGAGAACCGCTGCACTGAGAACAGAAATGTGCCCATGAAGCCTGGCACTGTGAAAGCTGTTTCAGTACCTGAGAGGACTGGGACAGACTTCTGGTGCCTGAAGGGGTCCCCCTTGACCTGGTGGTGCCCTAGTGCAGAGGCCTTCAATCTTTTGCCCCACAACCCGCTGGGGGTCCCGACCCCAATTGAACAATGACAGTCAGCAAGGCTCCCTCCTGGGGGCGGCATTTCCTTTCCTAACAGCTGCACCTGCTCGGAAGGCGCAGGAGGGTCTTTATTCTGCAGAAAGTATCCTGTCCAGGCTTCCAGTCTCCAGCGCAGTCGCAGAGGCCTCCGCAAAGCCTGGGAACCTCTTCCCTTCTCCTGGGGCTGCATTGCAGCTGCACGTGGGCCAGGATCGGGCCCTCAGGCGGCACTCCTGTCCTCGCCTGGGAGTAAGCTCCACTCACTGTACTGGGGCCTGCCTCTGAGTGGACAGGCGAAGAGGTGTGCCGTCAGAGGCTGCAATCCCATCCTCACTTGCCTAGGAGTCCCATTGACTGTAATAGGGCTTACTTCCGAGTAGACAAGCTTAGGGTTGGGTCCCATTAGATTTTGAGAGGGTGCAAAAAAGTTCCCGCTTGATGACGTCACTTCCAGCGATGACGTCACTTTCAAGTCGATGACGTCGCGCCCAGCGGGAGAACCAGCCCCTTCGTCCGCAGCACCCCGGAGAGCGGCGGCGCGCGGCTCGGCTCTCTGCCCAGGTGAGCGCGGCAGGGGCGTGGCCCCGCTGCTGACGTCACGTTGCCTCTTCACCCACTGGCCCCCTCCGCGGCGCGAGGCGGATGCGGCTCCGGCTGCCACGTCCCAAGCGCCACGGCAGCCCGGGGGCGGGGCCGGCCGGGCCACGAGCCAATCGGCGGCCGGGTGAGGCGCCTGCGCTTTTCGCGCTCGCGCGCCACGCCCCCGCCCTGCCGGGAGGAGTCGCCTCAGTGCGCGCCAGGCGAGCAGTCCGCGCGGTCCGTTCTCCTCAGCAGCCCCTCCGCGGCAGGCACCATGTGCGGTGAGCAGGCGGCCGGGCGAGGGCAGCGGTGGTCGGGCGTGGACGGCGGAGACAGGGCGCCTCTGAGCATGTGCAGAGCGTGAGGGCGAGTGAGTGGGGGTGGCTGAGGCAGAGGTGCGCTCTGTGGAGTGTGACAACAGGGTGCCTGAGCATGTGCAGAGTGTGAGCGAAGGTGAACGAGTGGGTGGCTGAGGGGAGAGGTAGGCAGTGGCCTGTGCCTGTGTGTGGAGTGTGAGAACAGGGTGTCTCAGCATGTGCGGAGTGAGGGAAGCGGGTAGCTAAGGGGGAAAGAAGGCTGTCTACACACGTGTCACAGTGCGTGGAGTGTGACAACAGGGCGCTTCTGAGCAAAGTGAGGGGGAAGGAATAAGCGCACTCTGTGTGCGTACGCACATATCACAGTGTATGTGTGTGTGGAGTGTGATGACAAGTTGCTTCTGAGCATGTGCAGAGTGCCCATTGCAGAAGGTGCCTTTGCTTCTCAAAATCTTGTGACAGAGAGTGAATGAATGAGGGGGTGGGTATACGTGTACTGTATGTATGTATAGATATGTATGTATCTGTTTACAAAGTATGTGTATGAAGTGTGAAGAGAGGGCACCTTTGTGCATGTGCGGAGTGTGACAAAGTGAGTAGGTATACATGTACTGTGTGTGTATAATATATGTGCTGAGTGTGATGACAGGGTTAGGGAGGGAGGGGTAGATACGCATGTACTGTGTGTGGAGTGCGATGTCATGGCCCCTTTTAGCATGTGCAGTGTGTTTGAGAGGAATGTGAGGGGGTAGGTGAACACCTACTGTGTGTGCATGTATGTGTATATATGCACAGTGTGCGTGGAATGCGACGACAAGGTGCCTTTGTAGAGTGCCCACTGCAGAGGGTGTCTTTGCTTCTCAAGACCTTGTGTTAAGAAGGAGGGGGTAGATACACGTGTTATCTCTCTTTTTGTTTGTGTGCTGAGATAGCCATATGTAATGTGACTGTATATAAATAACTTAGGGAAATAATGGACACTTTCATTCACTCTCCCCCCCCCCCCAAGTTGGCTCCCTGAGTGACCAACCATCAAAATCTGGCACACTTATGAATACTGAGCTTGTATTGCACTGCCAGTGTACAGTATGTGGGGCTTTTATAGAGTAATATAAGCTGAATGCTGGTCTCTGCCCTGAGGAGCTTGCCAGCTACATTCTGTGTGAATGCTACATTGAGGGGGATAATGATGGTCTGGGGCTTGTGGAGAGACAAACGTGGGACTAGGCAGAGTGGGTGATGCTAGAAACGTGGGTCTGGGTTGAGGAAAGGGGGAGTATATATTTTCACATGTGCTGCCTTCAGGAAATCTCAGGGCAGGTCAAAGGAGAAATCAAATGTGATGTGAAAGATGTGGTTGGGAAGCAAAGTATGGAAAGGGGTACACCGCATGAGTGCTAAGTGGAATCATGCAGATGAGGAGGTACTGAGAGACTTGTTTGGCTGCTTGGAGTTAAATGCCTTTCTGACACCTTGTGGTGATCTTTGGATTTGCCAGTGGAGGTAATTTTGGTAGAGAAAAGGGGCTTCTGTTTCCTTGCCTTGCTCCTTGGTTCTGTACTCAGCATTTTTTATATTGTGATCCTAATTCCTTTAAGAACTTTTATACTCACAGCAATTATATTTAATTTTCCCTCTTGTTTTACACAGCATCTTCCATGTGTATATATAAGAATAAAAGATGGACAAGGTCCCTGTCCTTGAGGAACCCCTTGATATCACTTAGATATCAACACAAAAGGATCAATGAGCAAAGGGAACTGAGGGCAGGAGAAATGGGGGGTGGGAGGGAATATGCTTTATTTCAATTGCATGTATGTAGGCTCAGTGACAGCTAGGTATCAGGACAGTATTGTAAACCTTCAGTGTTTCTGCCTTGACCATGGTTGTATCTTGCCTACAGATAAATCCTTTTTAATCAAAGGTGTTAGAATGTAATGGAAACTTCTGGAATCCCTTGTTTTCAAAACCATCTTCTGATGCAGTGTGGTGGGGAGGTTAGAAAAAGCCCTTTACACATATAATAGCTAATGCATATCTATTGGCTGGTCTCCTGTAATCCTTTCAAAACCTCTAGCATAGTAGTTCTCACACTTTTAGCAGCGGGACCCTCTTTTTAGAATGAGAATCTGTCAGGACCCACCGGAAGTGATGTCATGACCAGAAGTGACATAATCAAGCAGGAGAGTTTTTAACAATCCTAGACTGCAATCCTACCCACACTTACCCAGGAGTAAGTCCCATTTGCTATCATTTTTAAAAGAATATACATAGTGGCTTGTTATAAAGTCTGTAACATTTCCCCAAATGCAGTCAATATACCATCATAACGTCAAGTCTAATGTATTAAAAATAAAATATGGAAGTGAATGGGGATCCACTTGAAATTAGCTCATGGCCCACCTAGTGGGTCACAACCCACAGTTTGAGAAACACTGCTCTAGCAGGTAGGCTAGTGCTGTTTCCTGAATATTGCAGGGGTTGGGGGCTTAGGCAAAGTGGCTTGCCTCAGGGCAGGGGTGTCAAACATGTTTCATATAGCCAACTGAATAGTGTTCATGATGCCTGTTCATGATGCCTGCTGAGGGCCGGAGGTGATGTCATTAGGAAGAAGCGATGTTGTTAAATAGGTCGAAAGCAGAAATAAGCACCTTTTTTCACTTAGGAACTCATTAGCTGCAAATGACAGAAGAGAAAATAGGCAAAACTTGATTATATTTCAATATATGGGAGAGCCCAATTATCATGCGGGCTACCCTTTCAGCAGTGCCACCTCAGGACTGTTCAGCAGTTGGGAGCTTGGGAACCAGATAAAAAGCTTCAGCAGGCCACATCCGGCTCCTCCTGAGTGACATCCCTGCCTCAGGGTGTCTGTCGGGAATCTTATGGCCGAGGTGAGATGTTAACCATAATTCTGGCTCATAGTTGACACAGGGTCAAATGAGAAGCTGCTCGAAACCTGTCTGGCACTGGCCATGTTTTCCATGTAAAAGAAGAAGAAAAAAACATGCTTGGGGTGAGAGATTGTTGGCATCCTTCAGTCTCGGAAGACCATGGTGTCACGCTCTGAATGGTGGTTCTGGAACAGAGTGTCCTCTCCAGTGCACGAAGCCTAGGTAAAGTAGGTATGGAGGATAGGCTGTTACCCATGCAGCAAATCCCCCCTCTCCATGTCGCTGAAATGGTCCAGTGGAAAGGCAGAGGCCAATACGGTTGGTTCCAGCGGCGTCGCAGGAGTTGCCAGAACGTGACTGTGTTCAGCCATGAACTGCCTCAGGGACTCCGGCTCCGTATTTTGCCTCGAGGTTGACTCCTGAAGCCTTTTCCATAACTGGATGTAGCCACAAGGCAGTGGAGGTTTGGGACCAGAGTTTTCCTTCTCTCAGATGAGCTGCCTTCCTAGGCTAGAGTCCCATCTACCCGGTGGCTGTTTAGTCGCCTCTTACGACAAGTACAGCCAATCTGAGGGCCTATTCTTATCCCCAGCCCCCAGGGGAGGGGTGAGAGAAGTGGATTGGAATTATAGTGGGCCTCTGTCATAGATCTAATCCAGATCTCTCCCATGCATTATTTATCTTAAGGAAACAAGTTTCTGTTGGTCCCAATGGAAACTTTTTTTCTAATAGAGATAGTCTGTGCTTTGACTCTCGGCCATTTCCCTCCCCCAGAACTTCATCCGCATTATCTTAGAATCATAGAATACTAGAGTTGGAAGGGATATTGGAGCCCATCTAGATCACCTCATTGCTCAATGAAAGCGATTGCTAAGGCATCCATGACAGGTGGCCATCCAGCTTCTGCTTGAAGACCTAAAGGGAGGGAGGCTACAGCTCCAGTGTTAATAGCCAGTGTTGGATCGCTCTTGCAGTTCAGACAATCTTCCTCATGTCTAGCCTAAATCTACTTCCCTCTTTCAGCCCATCAGTAGAGGTGTTTATTTCCAGTGAGTAAGATAGGATTGCAGCCCAGTCCTTTGCATTTCTGCTCAGAAGTAAGTCCCATTATGTTCAGTGGGGTCTACTCCCAGATACGTGTACATAGGATTGCAGCCTAAGTCTTACTGAACACAATGGATTTCTGAATAAAATAACACCATTGTCAAACACCTCTACCAGTTGGTTCTAGTCTTGTCTACAGGAGCCATAGAGAGCAAATCCTTCACTTGTTCTGTGCAACAGCCCTTTAGATATTTGAAATGACTACTCATATCTTCTCTTAGTCTTCTCCATGTTAAAACATACCAAGCTCTCTTAACCATTTCTCATAGGACTTTGTTTCCAGACTCCTCCCCATCCTTGTGGTCGTCCTCTAACCCCGGCTTATCAGTGTCCTTAAAATGTGGTGCGCAGAACTGGATGTGGTATTCCAAGTGCAGAATAGTGTGGAACTGTTACTTGTGTGTGTCTTCATTTGCAGATATTCTTCATTAGTTTAGTTTCCTTAGAATCAAGGAATTAAATGTTGCTCCTTCCCCTTCTCCCTTCAGATGCTGATGCAATGGGCTTTAGACATTGAGCACAAGTTGTAGCATTTTGAAAGGTTTCTACAAAAGGATATAGAAAAAGGGAGCTGCCACCACATTTTGTTCATGTGTATTTAATGGTATGTAAATTTGCCTCAGAAAATGGAAACTGGGACAAAGCTAAGAATAGAAGAGGCAATTTGTGCTATAAATAGTTTGCTGGGAGTACAGTGCAAGTACTTGCTGTCTTGGGGGATGTGTATGAATTGCAGATTCTATGGCAAATTGTGTTTGTGCATTGTCTGGAAACACATCCTTTTTAATATGCATAAATAAGGTTAGATGCTTGTATGTCTTGGCTGGAGTATGAGAGAAACAGAGACTCACCAGAATTCTGCTGTCTTGAGTGCTGGAGGCTCGCGATAAGGTTGTTTTTTCTTCAAGCCATCTTTGGTGGTGGTGAGGGGATTATTTCTTTTGCAACTGTAGAGTTTGTTATCCTTGTACAAATTTAAAGGGAAAACAAAGCTGCATCTAGTTTGCCTGTCTTTGATGGGCAACTTCTCACTTTGAATAAGTCTTGCTCATCTATTGTTAAGAACAGTCAAGGTAGAAAGCAGATGACTGAATTCTGTCTCTAACCTCTCCAGTGGTACAGGGGCATGCAAGTCAAGCCAGTTCTGCTGCAGTTGTATACTGGATATGTACCTGAGCATGAGAGTATTTCTGAACCATTTGCACTTGCCCCTGGTAAAAAGACAAGCAACTGTTAGGAGGATGCTTCCTAGTAATCATTAATATTATTGACAGTATGTGGAAGGAAAATATTGTAAACTGCCTTGGACACTCCCAGATGAGGAAGGCAAATATGGACTATATATATATTTAAAAATAATTAATCCAGTGGAATATCTGAACTGGATTTTTATCAAGGGTGGAATAATTTAAAGAACTAAGTTTTTCATGGTTTAGAAGAGTAAGGGGAAAGGGTTGTTCACAGAACTGAAAAAAGAAACTCTCAAACTTTGTCTACTGCTTGATGAGATGCCAGAATTGACTGAACAAATTTTTCCTGTTTAGCAGAAAAGAGAGGAATTCTTAGCTCTTTACAGTGGGCAGTGTTTTTTGTTCTACTGTTTTGAGACAGAACTCAAAGTTAGGACCTGACTTGCTGCAAAATCACTCATTCCAGTTACAACAAATAGTTCACTGATTGTTAGTTTGGGTTACATATAGAGATGGACATTCCATTTGGCATTAAAATGAATCCTTTCCCATTTATCTTCAACTATGTGAAACCCAGTAGCCATTGTTTAACCCCTACTTAAAGCATGGGGACCACGCTTAATATTTTGTGTAATATGTTTTTCTGACTTTTTATCTTTCTCCACTCACAATTTTCCTGTTGCACTTTTCTGTAAAAACAAGGCACAGACAAGAGAAAATAGTGGCTCTGATTTAGTTTGGTTGGAAGACTAGTGTTGTACTGTCATTCAGGCAGTTATTGCCACTGTGAGTGAAGTGCCACTGGCTGTCCTTCCCATTCGGTAGCTGTCCTCTCCCTAAATCAAGCCAAGGAGAACTACAGAACTATTTGTTTATGCTCAGTGTGCTTGGTTAAAAATGTTAGTAGATTCTAAGAAGGTACTCATAACAAGAATAGCAGAATCAAAGCTGTTGTGTTGTAGCAAAGGCGTGTATAAGGAGAGGCTTTACTCTCCATACTCATGGACTAGGAGTTACTTTATTTTCTGAAGTGATTATTTCCCAGTTACTTTTTCTTTTTCACTTCCTCCTTTCAAGATGATGCCTTTTAGATGAAGGGTGTTATGAAAATGCCCCTGGGGGCTGGGGGATAAGAATAGCCCCTCAGTTTGGCTGTACTTGTCCTAAGAGGCGACTAAACAGCCACCGGGTAGATGGGACTCATTAGCCTGGGAAGGCAGCTCATCTGAGAGAAATGAGCCCAAACCTCCACTCCACTCTGACCCCAAACCTCCACTGCCTTGTGGCTACATCCAGTTATGGAAAAGGCTTCAGGAGTCAACCTCGAGGCAAAATCCGGAGCTGGAGTCCCTGAGGCAGTTCATGGCTGAACACAGTCATGTTCTGGCAACTCCTGTGACGCCGCTGGAACCAACCGTATTGGCTTCTGCCTTTCCATTGGCCCATTTCAGTGACGTGGAGAGGGGGAATTTGCTGCATGGGTAACATACCTGCTTTACCCAGGCTTCATGCACTGGAGAGGACACTCTGTTCCAGAACTACCATTCAGAGTGCGATACCATAGTCTTCTGAGACTGAAGGATGCCAACATTGGCATGAAAATGTGAAAAATAAATAAATGCAGTGACTAAGCAGTCCTGGGAGTGGGCTGTGTCTGGTAAGCTGAGCAAAACTGCATGGTCAAAGTCTTAGAATCACAGTGCAGGTACAACTGTATTATACATGAATTTGACTCAACACAAATGACCACTGCAAATGAGAAGGAATGTGCTGATTCCTGGAGAAGGGGAAAAATCCATCCCTTTAAAATCTAAAAAAACCGCTTTTCTTACTGTTGTAGAGAGACAGTCATGTAAGCGATCATTCCAGTCTTCAGCTGAGCCAGGCAGAGGCAGGGGGTTGTTTGCATTTCTGATTGCTTTCTGCCTCTCTATAATAGTAAGAAAAGCTGTTTGTAAACCACAATTGTAAAAGGATGCACTTTTTAATTTTTTTAAGTTGCTTTTATTTAACACATTTTATGGTGTCAGCAGGGAGTCCCAGAATCAAACTCCTAAGGATGTTGAGGCATGACCTTATTGCTTTAGGAGCAATAGAGGGGCATGAAACCTGGATGCGGGTCATTAAATCTATTTTTCCACTGTTCTTATCCACGAATTTTTTTATCCATGAGGGGTTCCGGAACAGAACCCCAGTGGATAATAAAGGATAACCTGTAGTGCTTTTGCAGTTTTGCACTTTTCTGTTATTAAAAGCTGTGGAAATAGAAAAAGCTGAAATACACATCTCTCATTTTTGTTACTTGAATGTTAATAATATCCTGTGGAATATGTGGGTTTTAGCAGAGGTCAAATATTTGCCAGGGCATAAGTTGCTACTGGAGAAGAAGCTCCATTGTGAGGGAGAAGCATTCCTACAGAACATTTTCCATTCCAAAACTGTAGTTTCTGAAATTAATTAGTAACCCAGTGAATGAATGCAGTGCCCTCGGGCAGTTTCAGAGTTGTAATTAACAGTATTTTTTCAGGTGACTGTCCCTAGGAAGCACACTTGAACTACAAGAAGTTCATTGTGAATCTGATAAAGGATAATGAAATGCACACCTTCTTAGGTGGAGTGGAGCTCAGATATTGAGGAAAACTCTGGGTGAGAGAGGGTACAATATGTCTTTCTGTAAGCTTGCCCCCAAATCACAGTGCAGCCCCCTAGAAGATCCCTTCTGGGGTGTGTGTGTCAGATTATCCAGGGTTGGTGGTAAAGGGCAGAATTTATCCTGAACACAACTATGCACCCAAGTACAGTGCTCTTCTCAGAGAAGTGAATCACAGCTATCCACTTAGAAGGGGGAAACTTAAAGAGTGCTTGCCAGGAGAATTCATCTGACCTACTCTTGCTTGCTCTTGCCCATTTGCATATCACATAAACATTTTCATGAAGCAGATAATCTTATCCGTCTTCCTGTAGCAGATAACCAACCTCTAAATAAATGTGAGATAGAGGGATATCCTTGAACCATAGATATATCCTTTAACATTGGTTTTATACCTTGTTGGTTTTTATACCATGTGCTTGTCCTTTTTTAATGGATGCATGGAGTGTGTTATGATTTTTGTATGTGGTGCAATCTTTCTCTTCATTCTTTCTCAGAATTCATCTTTTCTTGAGGTGTACTTGAGTACACCTTGAGTACACTTCTGTACTGCAGTGAGTCATGGACTCTTCACTCACAACAGGAGATGAAACTGAACACTTTCCACATGCGCTGCCTCCGACACATCCTTGGTATCATCTGGCAGGACAAAGTTCCAAACAACATAGTCTTGGAACGAGCCTGCATTGGCTTGGTCATGTCATGAGAATGGGGGATGGTCGGATTCCAAAGGATCTCCTCTATGGAGAACTTGTGCAGGGAAAGCGCCCTACAGGTAGACCACAGCTGCGCTACAAGGATATCGGCAAGAGGGATCTGAAAGCCTTAGGAATGAACCTCAACAGATGGGAAACCTTGGCTTCTGAGCGTTCTGCTTGGAGGCAGGCTGTGCAGCATGGCCTTTCCCAGTTTGAAGAGACACTTTGCCAACAGACTGAGGCAAAGAGGCAAAGAAGGAAGGCCCATAGCCAGGGAGACAGACCAGGGACACACTACACTTGCTCCCAGTATGGAAGGGATTGTCACTCCCGAATTGGCCTTTTCAGCCACACTAGATGCTGTGCCAGAACCACTTTTCAGAGCGCGATACCATAGTCTTTCGAGACTGAAGGTTGCCAACAACAGCCCCTTAAGTCTTGTTATGGTTGAGAAAGAAATTCAAGTATTTGTAATTTGCCTTGCTAATAATGGCTTGGTACTCTTGTCTTCACCACTCAGTTTTAGATCATGCTGTAAATTCCTTGAATAAGTGAATCTTTTTTTCTTATGAAATTTTGGGAATCGAGGTCACTGGTGGTAGTATATAAGTTTTTAAAAGATAGTATTACCCAGAAAACCCATTACAAAAAAACAACACCGCATTCTCTTTTGGCTTATATCTCATGCAAAGGATGAATTCCTTCACAACTTTTTTTTTTACTATTGGTAAAAATCTTACCCAAAATGGCTTCAATTCAAGCTTCTGGTTACAAACTGTAGTGCATTATCAACTGATGTAGTCTTTTGTTTCCATTCTCAATCCATCTTACAGGCATCTTTGCTTACTTGAACTATCACGTTCCTCGTACAAGACGAGAGATCTTGGAGACCCTCATTAAGGGGCTCCAGAGACTGGAGTACAGAGGGTATGACTCTGCTGGTAAGCTGCTTTCACCGTCTTTTGGTTTACTTATATTGTGAACTTCTTTCCATGTAAAAGTTTATAGAGGTATGTGGATGCCAATAAATTCTCAACGTCCGTTTTGCTGGGTACTAGAAGCCAAGGGTAGGTGTGAGTTGTTCCGTACTTCAACACACATACTGTTGGTGGAGAATCTGATCCAGGTCCATTATGAGATTGATGTGTCATAGTAACTACTAATCTATGAATTTAGCAATACTGTATTTTTTGGCAGTAAACTGTTTTTAAGGCCCTGTGCCGGTATTGGCATGATCCTCTGCGTATCTATTCATGCATGAGCCCCATTGAGTTCAGTGGAACTTGCTCCCAGGTTAGTGTGTAGAAAATTGCAGCCCTAATGACTAATAGCCAAAACTGGTTTGGGGAGAAAACAGCCTTCTCAAATTTCTAGTTTGTAAGGAACAGCATGCGGAAGAAGCAAGGTGAGAAGGTCAGGAAGCGGAGTGCTACTGCTGCTGGGCTACAGTTGTTCATTCTGGGTGTGATGGGCAGCTATTGCAGCTAATGAATGCAGTGTGTTTTGGCCAGTGAACACCAATTACCTGTCTTATTGACAATGATGTCTCTTAAATCACTGTTTTATGCAGTGCTCTATGGGACTGTATCCCCCATACTATTGGAAGAACGCTTGCACAGTGGGCCCTACTTATCCATGGACTCAGCATCCATTGGATTTGAAATAAGTACCTTCTAGTTGTGTATGAGAGACGGAAGGTCTCTCATACACAAGCCTGGGAGCAATCTCCAGAGGCCTGGGCATGGCCGGGAGCCATGTGGTCTCTGGTATGTTGTTGCAGTGCTGGGCCCCTTATGGATTCAATTATCTGCAGAATTCGGTATCCACAGGGGTCCTGGAACAGATCACTGAGTTCTGGTTGTCTTACTGTCTCTGTTCAGTTTTATTTGCTTTTACGTGGTTTGAATTAAACACAGTTTCTCTCCTTGTCCTTATATTTTACTGTTAGCTGTCTTGGGACATTAGCATATAAAAGTTTCCAGGTTCATTCCCTGGTATTTCCAAGTAGGACTGAGACAGACCCCTTTTCTTAAACTCTGGTGAGCTATTGGACAGACACTGCTGAGGTAGATGGACCAAGGGTAGGAGGTGTGTAATCTGACATATGGAAAAATAATGGTGATAATTATATTGACTTTCTTATGGAGTAAAACTGTTGATACTGCAGCGAGGCTTTGTGTGTCATCATTTTTTACTGCCTTAGGAGTTGGGATCGATGGTGGTAATGATAAAGACTGGGAGGCCAATGCCTGCAAAATCACACTCATCAAAAAGAAAGGAAAAGTCAAGGCTTTGGATGAAGAAGTGAACAGTAAGTACAGTATTATGCAGTTCTTCACGGTCTCCTTTTTCACAAGCACTTTCCTTTTATAAACATGCATTTAGTTAAAACATTTTAAATGTATAAAATAAAAATGAAAATAAACCAAAAATATTCCAAACTTCATTTAAACACAATACCCATTTGTGCACACTCAGATTCAGGAAAGAACTTCCTGTTTTGAATGTTCAGACCTTTCTTCCTGATCTAACAGTGCATTTCTATGTATGTCTGCTCACTTTAAATTAGATTGGGTTCAGTGGGGCTTATTCCCAGGAAAATGTGGATAGAATTGCAGCCTATGTAACTTTTAGGGCCAATCTTTGGATGCATTGTCACGGTCACCACTGAGAAAGAATACTCCATAAATATTCTAAATAATACTTATATGGGGGGAGGGTGCGTATCCGTGGTTTCACTTAACTGTGGATGTGGGAGGGCCCCCATGCCCCACCCCCTGGAGTGTCTTTTGAGCACCACAGAGACCACTTGTGTGGGCTTCAGAACGGCTGTTTAGGCCAAAAAAGTCACTTCTCAGTTTTTTGTAAAACTGGAAGCGATGTTTTTATGCCTTTATAAGGCATTGGGAACCCCAGAGGGCTTCCCTGACTCTCCTAATGTCTTTTAAAGGTATTTTAAAAAGCTGAAAGTGACTTTTTTTTACCTAAATGGCCATTCTGAAGTCAGAAGAGGACATGGGCAGATGCAGGTGGCTTCTGTGGGACTCAGGAGACCCTATGGAAGCAAGGGGAGCACAGCTGTCCTTGCCTCCAGAGGACAGGGGGCATCCCTGGTATCTTTGGATTCAGCTGTCCACAGGGCATTCTGGAATGGAACCCCCACAGGTACTGGGGCATTCCTGTACTGTATGTTTGTTGGATTAAAAAAAGCAGTCTGAGGATCCATCAAATCCAGGCCCTTCAAATTCAGAAATAGTTCTCCCTTGCCTATTGAGAGCAAAGGTCAAAGTTTGAGACCACTAGCTCCCACACAGAGTGCAGTCTTATTCCTGGACCTCTCCTTGGGTTTCTGATTCTGGTTTCTACACGAGTATTCATCTTCTTGAGCCTGGTTTCTGTCCAGCCATTAGAATACCAGCCATGATATTCAGGCAGGGCATGGGAAACAACTATGAATTGTGGATGGTGAAAGCTACTACAGTAAAAAATGGTTGACTTTAGCCTAAAATAGAAAGTAAAAGGTTATTATGTATGCATGGGCAGAATTGGGCCATTCTGGTATTAAACAATGCATAAATTGTTCAGCTTTTTAAAAAAAGGAATATGTTAATGGATGATTGGCCTAAAAGCCTTGGGGCATTTCCTGCCTAATATAGTGATTACACAGAGGATGTTGAGAGTTATGCAAAACCAGCCAAAAATTATAATGAGTTTCATTCTCAAGTATGTGAGGGCTTGGCGCATAAAGTATAAGCATAAATGGGCAAAAGTTGCACCTATTCAGCCCTATTTGTCAAGGAGAGTAGATGAGGCTGTGATGAAATGAAACCATTTTTTTCTCTGTATAGAACAGCAGGATATGGACTTAGACATTGAGTTTGACGTGCATCTTGGAATTGCTCATACCCGATGGGCCACCCATGGGGAGCCCAACCCTGTCAACAGCCACCCACAGCGTTCAGATAAAAACAATGGTAAGAAAATGGTCTGATCTGAGAGCGTGTTTCTGGAGGTATGGAGGGGGAGATGGCTGTTCCGTTTTGATGGCCAGCAGGGCCTGCCACTATACAGAGCTTGTAATTGATCTTTGAGAATTATTTCGAGTAAAGTACTGGGAAGTGAGTCACAAAGGTTTTTTTAGTAGTCCAAAACTTTATTTTGGCATGGAAAGAAGGATCTGGCCTTGGGCTTGGAAGCAGAAAATTTCATATTGGCAAACCAATCATGGTTCTTCAGTCTTAAACAGCACCTATAACACAGGCCTACACACGTTTTGCTGTTGTAAAAGTGAGACCTTGGTTATATTTGGGGTTTGGAATAAAAAAATGGCTTCCGTTTTGCCCAGGTAGCTCTAGTTTTGGGGGTACAACATAGCCACTTTGTATGCTATGCATAGCCACTTTGTATGCATTCAGTCAGCTTCCTCATGAGGAAGGTATGGTGTCAGCTTCCTCACAAGGAAGCTACTTGAATTGGCATATAAGGTGGCTGTGTCATATCCCCAAAACTAGAGCTACTTGGGCAAAACTGATACCTATTTTTATTCAGCACCCCAAAAATATCCTAAATTCAAAGATCCTCAGCAACTAAAAATAAAATTTTCTAGCCCTATGTAATCTTTAAATACAAGGCTGGTCTCATTCCCCCTTAAATATGTGGCTTTTTTATATATGGTAACTAATTTAAAATTATTTTTTTAAAAATGTGCACCATGGGTTACAGAATAAATTTCTCATTACTTTATAGAGGTTTTTTTTTAGAAAAGTTACATTTGAGTAATAACCGATTAGATTGTTATAGATAAAATCTGTTTGGACACAGTAATAACGATAGAGTTCTGCTGCTAGTATTGCAGTGAGGTTAAAACACTACCATTGAATGTAATTCTCAGTCATCTGCTGTAAGGGATCATTAATCTGTCAGATGTCTTTATCGTAGAGGCTCATTACAGGTAAACCGAACTGCTCAAGCATTGTTAATACAACCTCTTTTTAACATCCTCAACCAGCAGTTCTGGTGTAGTTAGTACAGAAAACAATTTTGAGTAATGACTCACGTGGAGGCTGGCCTACATTCTCTTACATTAGGAAATTGAAATGTAAATGGGATGAAGTACATTAGCATGTCAAGTTGGATGCAGCCAATAATAGTGAACTTTGGTTGAGGTTTGACTTTTTAGTTCATTAAATTGGTCTGTGTATCACTTGCTTGAGATCATTGGGATTCCTCAATTCTGTTGCCACCTTCGCCTGTGTGTAGTATATTTTGCCTTTGAACACTATTTGGTATCTCTGTCTTTTTATCCCCTGCAAGAGGAAAATAGGGATGCTTTGCTATTTTTGCAGCACATGTAGAGATCCACTGATGTGGTGTTCTTTTTTTCCCTTCCTTCAGAATTTATAGTTATTCATAATGGCATTATCACAAACTACAAAGATCTGAAAAAATTCTTGGTAAGTCAAGCTCTTTGTATGTTGCCGTGGGTTAACTTATGAGTTTCTCATCTCACCAAGTTGCCATGATGCCTATCAGATTGCCTTCCATATTAGGATTTCAGATTTGTCTTGTTTGCTTCTCATACTCTGTACATTAGTATATAGATTCTATGAGCCTGCCTGTATCAGTATTGAGGAAAGAATTGTGTATCCTTGCCATCTGTTTCAAAAAATTTCCAAACATTTTTTGATTGCTGGGAGGGGAAGTTCTTTTGCGACTCTATTAGTACAACAGATGACATTTCAGTCATTAATGTATGTGTATAGGTGCTAAAACTTCAAGGATTGGTTAGATTTTAGGTTCATTAGGGACCTGTTTCTCTTGAATTATTTTGTAAAGTGCCATATATTCGAATAGTGCCATGTAACTAGTAATGAATAATATTACAAACATACCATGGCTAGCTAGATTTATTTTGATTTTAATTTCTTCTAGGCTAAAGTGTTTGATTCAGTTAAGTGTATTAGTGGGCATTGTATTGCTCATAGAAGAGCAAATAAAGTCAGGTTTTTAGTGAGGGGAGAGTCCTATATACTAGAAGTTTGTTTCCATATCCTTCTACATCTGCTGGTTCGCCTGATCAACTGATTCATGTGTACTAGAACAGGAAACAATTCTTTATATAAGAGACATTGATATATTCCAAGCCATAATTCTCAATGTGCTAAAACATTTCTAAGTAAATGTACTCGGAAGCTTTTTTAAAAAGCTTGAAATGGGTGTAATCATGTAGCAAGGAAGCACTGAACCAGAATTTATCAGCAAATTTGATATTATTCAGTTTGCACTTCATCTGGACTCTGGGTCTCTTTCCCACCACAGATGTTTAATTCAAACACCGTAACTAGATAGTGTGGTTGTCATGACTGTTGATGTGACTTTGCCACTCTAGCATGCAAGATGACCTTAAGCTCCACCCTTGCATTTCATGGCCTTTTGCCCCTCTGTTCCCATTCCCCCCAAACCCTTATATGTGTGTGTATATGTATATATTGGGCTACTTATCTTTCAGGAAAGCAAAGGGTATGAATTTGAGTCAGAGACAGATACAGAAACCATTGCCAAGCTTGTCAAGTACATGTATGACAACCGCGAAAGTGATGACATCAGCTTCACCACCTTGGTAGAGAGGGTCATTCAACAACTGGTAAATCTATTTTCAATATATGATTCTGGTCCTCAAGAACAAATGCAAAATCCTGATGCTTTGTCAGCATTTTAATGTTTCATTGAAGGGCTGCTGAATTTGCCTGGTTTGTGCATGTAGAGCAAAATGCTTTCTCTGTTAGTATCTTTACTAACAAAAAAAAAAAGTGGGTGCCAAACCCCAGCCTGTAGACTGGAACTGGCGCCTGTTATAATCCTTCCCCTGGGTGAATGGAGCTTACTGTGTGTTGGCAACCTTCAGTCTCGAAAGACTATGGTATCGCGCTCTGAATGGGGGTTCTGGAACAGCGTCTAGTGTGGCTGAAATCTAGTGTGGCATAGATCTCATGGAGCTTACTATTCTGCCAGGAAGCTGCATTATCTTCTCAGTCTCCACCAAACGTCATGCCAACCAGCCACTTCCATGTTCCGTTTCCCCAGCAGGCTTTGTGCCTGGATTTCTGGGCCGATGTGGCTGCCCAGCACGACATTTTTGCTGCAGCCTGATGGAAATATAAGCTCCTTTCATGTCAAGGAAGGGATTTTCGATATGCAGTGGTCTCCACTTCAGTCTCTACTGGTAGAGAATGTCATCAGAATTGTTGGATTCTTGCAAAGATTTGTCTAATATAAGATCCTGTTCAGATGCTCAGCAGCCTTAAATTTTGCTTTAGTGTTTTCACTAGAAACAAGACAGTTGATCAGTCTTGAGAGTATCATGCCAAGAGAGAATTGTGTGCACTGCTACATCGTGCATCAGGGCTTCTGTTCATAGTGCCGGTTTAAACACAATTATGTTAAACCTTAATCCCTTCACTAGAACATAATTCTATTAATCTTAACTTGTGGAACATGCTGCTGCACGGTATCGGTGCATGTTCCAAAGTGGCCACGGCAGTGTTCTTCAATCTCAAGTGCAATTTGATAGTGCCTTCAGTTGCATGCAGTTTCTAGTGTTTTTCTAGCTCCCATTCTTATAGCACAAACCTATGTGTGTTTATACAGAATTAAATTCCACTGTGTTCTATGGGACTTGCTCCAGGTAAGCGTGCACTGAATTGCAGCCTTAGCCACCACAGTATGCTAACATGCAGTCTTTAACCATTGCACATTTATCACCAAACAAACACATGGACAATTTGAATTCACCCAAAGTGTGTAATACTGTACGTGCGTGTGTGTGTGAGTGAGAGAGAGAGACTTAAAATTTTTGTTTTGAAATATAACTGAAGAAGTAATGTGTGTGTCATTTTTTCCTCTTCTTCCCCCCCTCCAAAAAAAAAACCCAGGAAGGTGCATTTGCTCTTGTATTCAAGAGTATTCATTTTTCTGGTCAAGCAGTCGGAACCAGGTAAATAAATGCTTCCCCAGGTCACTGTTTGCTTCTTTGACAGTGAATCTGTTTCATTATTTACGTTAGCCATGTTGATAACCTGTCACAGAATTTAGAATCTTTTGCTAAATGTTTAGCTAAGTTGAAGGAAATTCTTGTTACCTTCTCTAGGAATCTGAATTTACTGTTTTCGGTAATTTACTTTTTTCCACACGCACACCAATATTCCGTTAATTTTCTCTTAGAAAAATGTTTTGATTCTTATTCTTTACAACAACAGTATTTATATACCGCTTTTCAACAAAAAGTTCACAAAGCGGTTTTCAGAGAAAATCAATATCTAATGGCTCCCTGTCCCAAAAGGGCTCACAGTCTAAAAAGATGCAACACCAGCAGACAGCCACTAGAAAAGACACTGCTGGGATGAGGTGGGCCAGTTACTCTCCCCCTGCTATTCAGGAGGAGCACCTGAAGAGGAGCACCCACTTGAAAAAGCGCCTCTTAACCAGTTAGCAGGGTTTGCCTGATACTCTTCACCTGTTTGTAAAGAATTACGAACAGTTCATAAGAGCCTTGCTGGATTAGGCCAAGGGCCCATCTTGTCCAGTTTCCTGAATCTCACAGTGATCCACCAGATGCCTCTGGGAGCACAACACAAGACTGGTATCCTGTTGCCTTTTCCTTGCATCTGGCATTCAAAGACAGGCTACCTCCAAAGGTTGCAATACAGTCATCATGGCTTATAACCTGTGATGGGTCTTTTCTTTCATCAATCAGTCCGGTCCCCTTTTAAAGGCATCTAGGGCCAGGTGCCATCACCACATCCTGTGGCAAGGAGTTCTGCAAATTACCTGTTCCACAGTTGCTTCTTTCACCTTTTCAATGAATCTACAGTTTTCTCAGGCTCCTTGTGATGACTGTTGAATTAGTTCAAGTCGGTAGTAAAAGAGCAGAGTGTGACCACATGTCGTGATTTCATAAAAGTATGGTCAGTGACACTTGGGTACTGCTTTGGCATCTGTCTATATAAGATGCCAGACTTTTGAAAATTTGGCCAGCTGATTGTGAACTGTGTATTCAGGCTGTGGAATTCTTCAGTTGTGAATTCACCCACAGCCTAAGATCTGTCCACTGCTGAACATATTTGCAATAATAGATATGAGGCAACACTGATTGGCATGTTACAAAATTAGTCTCATGATCAGTTCTCATCTTTTTCATCCTGCTAAATATTGATACTGATTTGTATCTGGAATGGGCATTGCACTCTGGCCTTAGATGCTTTAGTCAGCTATATTAGCACTAACCCTACTCCCCCACCACCCCTCCCCCAGTACGGCTAGCATGTTTGCAGCTGGTTGTGTTGTGTATTTTTCTGACATTCTCACTTAAGGCTGAATGGTCAGTAGTGGCTCAGGGTCAGCCCCAAGAGTGAACAAACCCTTCCCTGGACGATTCTGCTCTGAAGTTGTATTCATCACAGATGATATGTCTAGATATTTTGTTTTCAGGAGGGGGAGTCCCTTGCTCATTGGAGTGCGAAGTGAGCACAAGCTTTCTACTGACCACATTCCAATACTGTACAGAACAGGTAAATAAAAAATAATTTTTGCTTTCTTTTGCCAGTGGTGCATAGCTATGTGCAGACCTTATGAACCTGGAGAGGAGACTTCTTAAAAAAATGAAACTGGCTACCACTACTGCATTCCTTGGCTGCATTGCTGGGATTAGGGCATAGAGTGACTTTCTGTGTTCTTTAGTGTTGAAGCCACTAATGCCAGCAAAGTCTTCCTAAGGGTTTATCTATATTGTGTACCTGTAATTGGTTTTATAATAACTTACTGTGTCTTTCTCAAAGAATCCTGGGAATTGTAGTCTGGAAAAGATGCTGGGAAGTTTCTGTGGGGGATCCCTAGAATTCTTCCTTCATCCCAGACTGTTTACTTGGGATTCCTCTATGCAGTGTTTCTCAAACTTTGGTCAGGACCCATTAGATGGGTTGCAAACCAATTTCAGGTGGGTTGTCATTAATTTCAATATTTTATTTTTAATATGTTAGGCTTGATGCTACCCTGGTATGTGACTGCATTTGGGGAAATGTTACAGATTTGTACTTTGTACAGGCCACTATATACTTTTGACAATGATAGTAAATGGGACTTACTCCTGGGTAAGTGTGTTTAGGATTGCGACCTAGGATTGTTAAAAAATTTCTTGCTTGATGATGTCAGTTCTGATCATGACATCACTTCGGTGGGTCCTGACAGATTCTCATTCTAAAAAGTGGATCCCAGTGCTAAAAGTTTGAGAAACACTGCTCTAGAGGATGATTGTTCAGCCAGTGTACCCTTTGATGCAATTATCATTCCATCATCCGCACTTATGTTTATAGAGTGTTAGCATTCTGGTAACTCCTTACAAGTTGTCACACTGCCTGGAATGTGCAGCTTAAAGCCCTCATGACTTAATGAGCACGTGCCCTTTCCTAATAATAAAATAATAATAAAATAAAACTTTATTTCTATCCCGCCCTTCTCCCCAAAGGGACCCAGTTAGGACCTTTCCTAACTGCTCATGCTTGATCAAGATGGCAGCTGGCTCTTCCATCCTCAGTTTTGGGTAGCTCAGAATTGCTTATTCCAGTGTTGCTACAATAGCTCCATAGGCAAAGCAAACTCACCTGTCCAGGCAACTTAGGGTGGAATACATGGGCTTTCTTCTCTTATCCTGCATGACAGGTCAGCTCAAAGGTGAGTGAACTTTATGGTTGAGTAGGGCAGTCCAGTCTCCCAGATCTAGTCCCATAGTTTCCCTCAAAACTGACTTTTCACCCTTTACATGCTGCAGTCTTGGTTTATTGCAGTGCCCTTCCCAGGAGTAGATGTTTGGTACCAGCGTTCTTGGGTAGCGTGTAAAGGAGTCACTCCTGCACCTTTCATATCCGCTGTGTAATACGCAGTAATACGAAGTGTAATACTGCTTGCAGTGGAACTATTACTCATAACCGTTGCTAAGCAGGCTTTTTAAAAGTGGTGGGGTTTGTTTATTTAGCCAGGGGAAAGCAACTGTCCTTATTCACTCCTTCAGTATACTGGTTTTTTCTCTGGGTGTTTGCAGGTATCTCCCTTGTGTTTTTTAACTGTGAGCCCCTTTGAGAAAGTGCATGTTATTTTCATTTTGTTGTGCTGTATAAACAGCTTTGTGAATTTCTTGTTGTAAAGCAGTATATAAATATTAAAGCAATAACATAAATCATGTGTGCAAATCATATCCTGCTGTTCATGTTACTATTTTTGTTTGAAGTTGACATTGCTGAACTTCCTCTTGTTGCCAACAGTGCTCTGAAGTTATTTTTCATATTGCACTTTCAGCCACACAATCTATAGATCATTCTTTTGATGGGATATCCATAAAACTGGAGGAAGGTGCCTATTTGAGACATGATTCTTCAAGTCCTCCTGTATCTTAATAAATTGATTTTTAAGTGAGCACTGCCTTTTTAATATGTAGCTTATTGTTTTTGTATTTGAAAAGGTGAACAAACCTCACAATGCATATTCTATCAATAAGTTTCTTAAAAGAATCATTTGTTTGGCTTATTTCCAGGATACAGAGATGTTTGGGCATACACAAATGTGCAGCTTCAGCTGCTGATCTGTGTAACTTACATGTGTCGAAGAAACTCAATTTGTGTTTAATGGAAAGCAATGGCCACATATTAAAGAGATGGCAGTGTGTGGGGAAGATCTGCATGCAGTAATCAAGTGTGGGTTTTCTCACTTAGTAAAAGAGTACCTAACCCTTCTTTGCCCTTTTCTGGTTTTTCGGTCTTCTACTGATTTGTTAATTTGAAACCAGGGTACAAATTTGAGGAGTTCTGACTTCCTAGTTTAATGGAGCTAGAGTTGTTTAAGTCCTTATCAACATGAAAGCTGGTCCTGAGTGTATTTAACATCAATCATACATTTGAATCAGACTGTTAGATTAAATTCAGTGGATAATCCTTGTTGAAATGAGAACCATCTCAAGTAGATAGGTGGAAATGTTTTCCCTAGCATTGGGCATTGTGTGCGTGACACCAAGGCAAATTTCAGTGCAACCATTTTCCACTCTTGTCATTAGAAGAAAAGCCAATTCAGTATGTTTTGGATCATTTGTGTATAGTGTTCTTCCTAAACATTCAAATATGATCTCCAGTGCTGAATGCCAAGCAGAAGAGGTTCGGGGAGGGTGTGTGTGTGTGCGTGCGCGCGCGCGTATTGGATTGTATTGAACAATCCTTGTAAATAAGAGAGGCTTCCTGATATGAAAAGACATTTAAGTGGCTTTTGGACAGACCACTTGTCCATTGTTTTCAGAAAATACAGTGTGTTCTTCGCCACTTCAGTACAATATCTTCTCTTTCTCATAGGATAGGATCCACAAACCATGTGCTCCAAATACCCCAAGTATCTTCAACAAAATGATCCTGAACAATTGTTACCTACTAGGAAACCAGCGTTTACAGCTAGTGTGAAACTGCCAAGTCTGTGTTGTTCTGTGGTGACTCCCTAATACAGTTTGAGTTCACTTCCAGTTGAGAGATGTATTACTTAATTAGAATATTGTATAGCACTTTTTAGTGACAAGCACAGACTGAATCCAGGAAGCTTTCAATTTTATGTATGCAAAACTGCTTGGAAATTGTCCAGTTGAAAGACTGAGCACTGGTGAAATTGCAGTCATAAAAACAGTTACATTATTATTTGTAGAGGGGAGTATGTGTTTTTGCCCTGCTCACATTGACCTGATTTATGACTTTCATTCTTCACCAAAGCTCAATAGAAGTAAAATCCGTGGAAAGGCTGTTGTAGTCACACTGAAATGAAAAGATGTTTGTGCCTTTGCAACATTTCACCTCTCCTTTCAGTGGAGGTTGTGCAGGAAATATTCTCAGTGAATTGGGCCCAGTGACACTTACAAAGCAAAGCTTCATGTTGGTACTGTGACTTCAGGCAAGTTTTATTGAAGGAATGCTGTGTGTTGTTTGGCTTGGAGTTGAGTGTGGGCATTTGGCAACAACTAATCAAACTTTCTGATCCTGCAGGCAAAGACAAGAAAGGAAGTTGCAACCTGTCCCGAGTTGACAGTACCACCTGCCTCTTTCCTGTGGAAGAGAAAGCTGTGGAGTACTACTTTGCATCTGATGCAAGGTCTGTGGCAGCTGCAGAGTGGGTGAGAGGAGCCTTGTGGCTGGCTTTCCACAGGGTGTGGTCATGAGAAGGTTGAGTGTGGGACTGATGCAGTGGTGGGCTACTGTCTTCACTGTGAGGGCCAGAGAGGAGGATGCATCGTGAGTCACTCTGGAACTACAGCTAATAGGCATATCTTTGACCTCTATAGTCGTCATTCTTCACCAAAGCTCAATAGAAGTAAAATTGTGATGTCATGTCTGTCTTCTGAGAGACTCATCCAGGTTCTGCATCTCTGTTTATAGGGCAACTGTCTGTCGTAACAAATTCTTTCTCTCTTTCTCTACCTGCAGACAATTCATTACTACAGATAGTTGCCCTGGAAACAGAGCTGAACACATGCAGAACCCAGAAGAGTTTTTCAGTTATTTTCAACCGCTGTGCTCCAAACACCTACAGACCTTTTGTGGCACAGCAGTTGAAAATTGCTGTCTTAGAGACTTGTAACAAACATAAGTTGCTAGGTGTGGTGACTAGGACTTGAAGATGCAGGGTCCACTCTCTGCTGAACTACGTTGCAAGCAGGGTGGCCTTGAGCAACTCACTTGTCTTGCTTTAAACCACTTCTCAGGGTTGATGTGCAGCCATCCTGAGCTCCTCTAAAGAAGGGTTGTGCTACAGGTGTCACTTACAAAAGTTGCCCAACATGATATGCATGTTTATCTTCTGCTGTTTGTGAAACAGTTGAGATTGAGATGCTATTAGTGTTTAACATGGTTTAGGAAAACCTCTAACATCTGTGAAGCTTTGAGATGCAGGGGAAATTGTCATTGTTTGCTTGTTGTCAAAGAATCATTGTTTGCTTTTCATCTAATAAGGATTAAATTACAAAGTTAGCATGTCAGATTGCAGTCTCTTAGTTCTTGACACCAGAGGACTTGACACCAGTGGTTGCTTCCTCCCTCCCCTCATTCAGTGTCATTCTCAACTCTTACAGTGCAGTTATTGAACACACCAACAGAGTGATTTTTCTGGAAGACGATGATGTGGCGGCTGTTGTGGATGGTCGTCTCTCTATACACAGAATCAAGCGCACAGCTGCTGATCACCCTGGGCGTGCTGTCCAGACCCTGCAGATGGAGCTTCAGCAGATCATGAAGGGTATGTCTTCATATGACGCTGCTCGTAACCACCGCACATTTGGTCCACTGAGCCCTGTGTAGTCCTGGGGTTTTGCGTGGGGAGTGATCTTTCTCAGCCTTTTGGCCAGAGATGCCAAAAGTTGAACGCAGGACCTTTTGTATGCATTTGCTGTCCTATTGATGATTGGTCCTTGCCTCTCAAATGTTCTTGTGACCCGGGTCTCTTAAGTCTGCCAAGCAACCTTTCAGAAATTCATGCTTCCTTGTGGTCTCCTGTTATCCAGGGTTGGGTTAGAAGGAGGGATGGAAACCCACCACCACCTTGCCCTCCTAGCCATGACTTTTTCATTTTTCTTGTCTTTTCTTCCTTTTCTGCTATGGATGTCACAAACATCACCCTTGGAATCAGTGAAAGATTAGAGGGGATTCCCAAGCCAGGCAGGATGTAGCCCACACCCTCTTCCACCAACTTAATCCACCCAACCCCTAAGGATAAGGTGTTCTGCTTATATTGCCACAAGCATCCAGGTTCTTTTAAAACGCATTTCCTTGGTCAAAATATTGCACTTAATCTTCATATATAAGGTTTTTATTATAAAACTTGAAGGGAGCTCCAATTGCTCCAAAAACATTAATACATGCATTACAGTAGAATAAAACAAGAAAAGGTTAGCTAAATAAACAAACTAAAAGTTACCAACATTACAGGTCAGCCATACAGCATCTCTTTCAGCACAAAAGCTGCTAGCCCCAGCTTCCTTCTTCCTGCTGTTCCTGTGATGAACTCCTGAGGACCCACACCCAGGTTTTATCCTCTAAATTAATAATAAACTACACATGGGTAGCCTTGGATCTTCTGCCCAGCAACCAGCTTAAACCCTCTTAAGGGAAAAGGCACTTGCCCCATCCCGTGACAATGGGGGCAGGGGGTAAAACAAAGGCAAGTGTTAATTTGTCCCCCAAGGTAATGTAAAACAAGGCCTTCTCCAAGGTTGCTTTTTCAAACCATTTTAATCCTGCTGTGCCTGTTCTTCCTCCCCTTCCCAACTCGCCCATATACCAATATTCATTCTTTGTGTCACCCGCCATCATCATTAGTACTTATAATAATAATAATAATAATACTGCAGGTATTTATATACCGCCTTTCTTGGTCGTCAGATTTCTCCTCAGACTTTATTCAAGGCGGTTTACATAGGCAGGCTATTTAAATCCCCGTAGGGATTTTTACAGTTGAAAGAAGGTTCTATCTTTCAAGAACCACAGCATTCAGGTGTTTCTTTCTGATCTGGTTTCACATTCTGGCCTCCAGTTTCCTCCCATGCAAGCTGACAAGCAGCTCCTTCATCTCTCACATGGAGGGCAGCCAAGGCACTTCTTCGCTCACACCAAAGAGCAGGTGGAATAACTCGACTCGACTTGTTAGCTGCTTCAAGGTCTCACCATTCATGGTGCCAGTGGCCTCGAACTGGCCACCTGCGGATGTTATCTTCAGGCAAACGCTCTACCATCTAGACCAGACCTCCTGCCACTTATATACCACTTTTCAACAACAAGTTCACAAAGGAGTTTACAAAGTCCAAGAACTAAATGGTTCCCTGTCCCAAAAGGACTTAAAATCTAAAAAGATGCAGCAGAACACCAGTAGACAGCCACTAGAAAGGACACTGCTGGAGTGAAGAGGGACAGTTACTCTTACCCTGCTAAATATAAGAGGAACACCACTTGAAAAACACTGTCACCACTCACCTGTCTTCCTCATTTAGTCTTCCAGAGTAGGAGTCTTTTGGAGGGGGAATGGAACATGGTGGGTCAGATCTTCCTGTTTCTCCAAATTTAGCTGCAAAGAATCTTGTTCTATCACTTTTACTACTTTTATACAGTGGGCCCTCGGTATCTGCAGGAGATCTTTTCCAGGACCCCCTGCAGATTCCAAAAATCAGTGGATGCTGGAATCCCTGGGTGGATCTGGCATGCTGCCGCAATAACTTACCTGGATGGCATGCCCGGCCTCCCAGCCTCCTCAGAAGTCTCACAGACATGGCTCAGAACACCTTCTGGGTGTGACTGGAAGCCACTGGCGTTAGCCAGAAGTGGCTTCTGGTTGCCTCTGGGAAACCCTCTGCAGTATGGGCTCAGCATCTGTGGATGCCAAGTTCACCCATGAGGAGGGCCCACTGTACCTCTCTGCTTGTGGGTTGGCAACTCGAGGCTGAATCTTGCTCAGAAGGCTAAACGTACTTCTGTGGTTTAAGAACAGCTCTGCTGGATCAGGCCAAAGGCCCATCTAGTTCAGCTTCCCGTATCTCACAGTGGCCCACCAAATGCCTCAGGGAACACATAAGACAACAAGAGATCTGCATCCTGGAGCCATTCCTTGGTATCTAGCTGCTGAACCTTCCTGCTGGAATCCAACTCAGGCTGGGAATATGCCATTTCTGCACAGTAGCCCATGTTCTGTAAAATGTTCTTGTGGTTGGCCTAGAGATGAAGATGTTGCTGCCTTCTTCATTGCTTCTGTTGTGGAGGACAGCACAGTAGACTAACTGCTGCTTTGGGGTTAGGGTGGTTTTGCAAATAGGATCAAAGTTATAATATTGTGCACACCCAGTGCCTTTTCCTTTGGTTTTAAAGGGAACTTCAGTTCGTTCATGCAGAAGGAAATCTTTGAACAACCAGAATCTGTTGTTAACACTATGAGAGGAAGAGTCAACTTTGACGACTACACTGGTAATTAAAGCAAATATGCAACTATGCTGTTCTTTTGTTGTTGAAACATGGCTCAGTGTGACAGTTTTTGTTTTCCTCCAGCAAGACCTGTGACCATTGGAACATAAAGATCATTGTGCTGCTCCTCTCCTGGGGTCTTTTTCTGGAGGAGCAGGTCTCTCTTCCTCCACTGCTTAGGATTACTGTGGGGTTACTTGGTACTGGCCCCAGTCAGCAAGCAGGCTGATCCACTTGCCTGAACCAGTTTTTTTTTCTCCTCCTTTTGTGTGAAGGTGATGAAGGTGGGGGAATGGCAGAGCACCTCATGTAAACTGACCAAATAATCCTCAAGACAGTTTGTTTCTTCCTTTTCCTTGAGGACTTTTTCTATGCTGTGTTTAATACCTAAATTGCCATGTCTTGTGACAGTAAATCTTGGTGGCTTGAAAGATCACATTAAGGAGATCCAGAGGTGTCGACGTCTCATTCTTATTGCTTGTGGAACAAGTTACCATGCTGGAATGGCAGTAAGTGACTGACTTTAGATCTTTTTCTAAGCAGTACTGTGGGCCCTTGGTATACACTAGGGATCTGTTCCAGGACCATCTGTGGTTACCAGTTTCCATGGATAATTAAATCTTCCTGGAGGGCCTCACAGGACCTCCTGGACACAACCAGGTGCTTTGGTTATGTCCGGGAGGTTCTGTGAGGTCCTCCAGCCGCGGGCTCAGCACATATTGATACTGAAATCCACGGGTGCTGAACCCACGGATAAAGAGGGCTCACTGTATATCAAGCACATTGAATAAATTATGCAATGCCTTGTACTGTCACGAGCGTTGACCTTCATGGTTATGCTCTGGGGAGTGGAGTTGCTTTTTTGGCCACGTGTGCAGCTGTGATGGCCCTTAGAAATACTAGAGGCCTGGCTGCTTGTCACCTCCATCTAGGTCTGCAGTTGAGGTATCTGAGTGAAGCAAGGCTCAAATACGTGAAGCTTTCCAGGGCGTGGTTCTGTATTTTGTCTATAATTCCCACTTAAGGGAAGACTTGAAAGACTTCTTTTCTGTTCTGAAGAATCTGTATTTACATGTGAACAGTGCTGATCCTGGATACTTGTGTGTTTGCAACCCACAAAAAAGTCAAATTTGACACTCCCTTTCCTTGCTCATTTAAAAATAAAGCATAGATTGAGGTTGAAGGCAGGATGAAGTCCTCCCTCCCAAACTCTGCCACACTGCTTCCTGGACTGGGAAATATGCTGCTTCCTCTTTTTCAGACACGGCAAGTGCTGGAGGAACTGACAGAATTGCCTGTCATGGTGGAGTTAGCCAGTGACTTCTTGGACAGGAACACTCCCGTCTTCAGAGATGATGTGTGCTTTTTTATCAGTCAGTCAGGTTGGTTCTTTTTCTGGAAGTGCTGGACAGGTGGGCAAATGAAGATGAAAGAACCCCAGGCTGAGAACTGCTGCCTTTTACAAGAGTAGGTCACCAGCCAGTTTAGCTCATGTCTTTGGATATGGGATGCTAGAGAGGAAGGTTAAAATCCAATGGAGCTATGAGCACATGTTCACCTGAAGGTTTCCCTGAAGGTGCTCTCGACACAAAGCTCTTCTTAGCCACTCCCTTAATCCCATACAGATGGTGAAAAGAACCCCCTGGCCATTATTCTGATATCAGTAATGACTTCAAGCATGTTTAGGTCATATGCAAGTTTTCCTGGAAAAGGGCAACTTCGCATTCTAAGTACAAGATTAAAAGCAAACAGGGAATTATCTTGTTTTAACTGTTCTTTTTTAATGTTTGTTTATATTTTATTTTGCTTTGTATTTTAATCTTGATTGCTTAGCCACCTTGGGTGCTCTTTGGGGAGAAAGGGGAGAACCGCCAGAGAAGCAGTTGGCACTCTGGATGGTGAGGGAGGGAAAGGGGAGATAAAAGGAGACTTAGAGAAGGCAGAGAAATTAAATGAGTTCTTTGCATCTGCCTTCACGGCAGAAGACCTCGGGCAGATACCGCTGCCCGAACAGCCCCTCCTGACTGAGGAGTTAAGTCAGATAGTGGTTAAAAGAGAAGATGTTTCAGACCTCATTGATAAATTAAAGATCAATAAGTCACCGGGCCCTGATGGCATCCACCCAAGGATGGATGAATGAAGTTAAGGAATATTAAGGAATTGAAGAATGAAGTTGCAGATCTCTTGACTAAGATATGCAACTTGTCCCTCAAAACGGCCACGGTACCAGAAGATTGGAGGATAGCAAATGTCACGCCTATCTTTAAAAAGGGAAAGAGGGGGGACCCGGGAAACTATAGGCCAGTCATCCTAACATCTATACCGGGTAAGATGGTGGAATGCCTCATCAAAGATAGGATCTCAAAACACATGGATGAACAGGCCTTGCTGAGGGAGAATCAGCATGGCTTCTGTAAGGGTAAGTCTTGCCTCACGAACCTTATAGAATTCTTTGAAAAGGTCAACAGGCATGTGGATGTGGTAGAACCCGTGGACATGATATATCTGGACTTTCAGAAGGCGTTTGACACGGTCCCTCACCAAAGGCTACTGAAAAAACTCCACAGTCAGGGAATTAGAGGACAGGTCCTCTCATGGATTGAGAACTGGTTGAAGGCCAGGAAACAGAGAGTGGGTGTCAATGGGCAATTTTCACAATGGAGAGAAGTGAAAAGCGGTATGCCCCAAGGATCTGTCCTGGGACCGGTGCTTTTCAACCTCTTCATAAATGACCTGGAGACAGGGTTGAGCAGTGAGGTGGCTAAGTTTGTGGACGACACCAAACTTTTCCAAGTGGTGAAGACCAGAAGTGATTGTGAGGAGCTCCAGAAGGATCTCTCCAGACTGGCAGAATGGGCAGCAAAATGGCAGATGCGCTTCAATGTCAGTAAGTGTAAAGTCATACACATTGGGGCAAAAAATCAAAACTTTAGATATAGGCTGATGGGTTCTGAGCTGTCTGTGACAGATCAGGAGAGAGATCTTGGGGTGGTGGTGGACAGGTCGATGAAAGTGTCCACCCAATGTGCATGACTTTACAAAAAATCAAAACTTTAGATATAGGCTGATGGGTTCTGAGCTGTCTGTGACAGATCAAGAGAGATCTTGGGGTGGTGGTGGACAGGTCGATGAAAGTGTCGGCAGTGAAGGCAGTGGTGGCAGTGAAGGTGGCCAATTCTATGCTTGGGATCATTAGGAAAGGTATTGAGAACACAACGGCTAATATTATAATGCCGTTGTACAAATCGATGGTAAGGCCACACCTGGAGTATTGTGTCCAGTTCTGGTCGCCGCATCTCAAAAAAGACATAATGGAAATGGAAAAGGTGCAACAGAGAGTGACTAAGATGATTACGGGGCTGGGGCACCTTCCTTATGAGGAAAGGCTAGGGTGTTTGGGCCTCTTCAGCCTAGAAAAGAGACGCCTGAGGGGGGACATGATTGAGACGTACAAAATTATGCAGGGGATGGACAGAGTGGATAGGGAGATGCTATTTACACTCTCACACAACACCAGAACCAGGGGACACCCACTAAAATTGAGTGTTGGGAGAGTTAGAACAGACAAAAGAAAATATTTCTTTACTCAGCGTGTGGTTGGTCTGTGGAACTCTTTCCCACAGGATGTGGTGATGGCGATTGGCCTGGACGCCTTTAAAAGGGGATTGGACATGTTTCTGGAGGAAAAATCCATTATGGGTTACAAGCCATCATGTGTATGCGCAATCTCCTGATTTCATTTTTTTTTATTTTTTTTATTTTTTTTGGTCATTTATTTATTTATTTAACTATCAATCTCCTGATTTTAGAAATGGGCTATGTCAGAATGCCAGATGCAAGGGAGGGCACCAGGATGAGGTCTCTTGTTACCTGGTGTGCTCCCTGGGGCATTTGGTGGGCTGCTGTGAGATACAGGAAGCTGGACTAGATGGGCCTATGGCCTGATCCAGTGGGGCTGTTCTTACGTTCTTATGTTAAAGGTGGAATATAAATCCAATAAATAAATAAAATAATAAGTGAGTGTTGCATTTAATACTAAGCTTCATATATAAACTACAGATTTAAACTGTATGGATTCAGAGGCTTGAATCCATGCAAGGGATTGAATGCATGCAAGGGAGCTGCAAATATTGGTTTACTAGCCAGTTTCTCTTGTCCTTGCACCAACTCCCATCCCAATTCTTTGGTGTACTGAGAGCTTTGGGAAGAGGCAGGGATTTATCTCTATCCGTGCTGGGGTGTGGAGGAAGCAGAAAGCAGCAGGAATCTCTGCTGCTTGCTCTTCCCCTTTTTTTTCAGATTGAAGGGCAAATGTCTCTCCCAAGCCCTCCAACAAGCATACTTGAGAGGGAAGTAGAATTGTACCCTGTGTTCTCTGAGGTTTGGATATAAGAAATGTCAAGTGAAATGAACTAAGGGTGCAATCTTAACTATCGATTAGGCTGGCGCAAGTTCCTTGCACCGGCCCAGGAGCGTCACAAACATGCCATAAAACAATGTGTGCCTCCTTGTGTGTCGGCTGGGCCGGCACAGGGACATGCACTGGCCCACGGAGGCTGCATCCAGCCTCCACACTGATAAGGAGAAGGAAGGCTGTGCCGGCGGAGCTTGGCTGACTCGGGTCTGGGGAAGAAGGGCAGGAGGCAGGAGGGGGGTGTTCTTGGGCAGGGGGAGGGCAAGCAGAGGGCATTCCAGGGGGTGAATGGGGAGTAGAAGACAGGGCTGGGACCTGGCAGTTATGCTGAATCCCATCCCCGAGCAGCATGGAGTGGCTCCAAGCCACTCTGTTCTCTTCAGACTTGCATCACCTCCTGAGGTGACGCAGGTCCAAGGAGACCTATTAAAGGTGTGGTGACTTACCCAGGGGTAAGAGGAAGAGTTTCCCCTTGCTTCCAGCTGAGCCAATTCTGGCCCCAGTCTTGCCCTGGATATAGTGCAAGGCTCCTGGTCTCGCTGTTCCAGCGCAAGATAGTATTGTGCTGCACAGGGTTTAACACCAGCACAGAAGATGACCCTAAATATGTTTCAAGGTATGGGTCTAAAGTAGTGATTTCCAACATTTCTCTTCTGGCACACTGACCTTCATGGTCTTTGTCTCTTGGGAGGGCAGTCACTTCTGTGGCCTTCTTGAGCTGTTCCCTTCTTGAGCTGTTCCCTTCTAGAAGAAATCTGTTGAGTAGCCACACAGATGTGTATGTTCATGCTTTTACAAAACACTATACAGTGGACATGTTTACTTCCACAGAGGCTGCTATTGAGTGTTGAGTCCTCTGGAAGATTCTTTCATGTTGACAATTCCTGAGCCAACCACATGCCCACTGTTAAAGTAGTTCTGTCACTATTAATTTGATATAACTTGAAGAATATTGAATGTCCTCCTGCCTTTTCAGAGAAAACAGGACATTTTATGTGTGCCATAAATTCCTGCTCTTAAGAAAAACAGGTAGTTAGCGTTCCTGGGATGATGGTCTTCTCTTGCCTTCAACCTTGTTTATTTTTTTGTTAGTGTTGTCAAGGCTATGTGTTTGGTTTAGTGTAAGGGGTCTCCTAGTTCTGTCAGTCTGGGCTGGGAAAACTGAAGATCTCTCAAGGAGGGGAATCGGCAACTGGCCGTCACCTCCCAAAGAGGAGGGAATATCCCAAAGAATATGCCTTTCTGCTTTCCTTCAGAATAGGAATTTACATCAATTAAAAAATATCTCTGCTTCCCACTGAAATGTTTTATATCCCATTGCATTTCAATTGTGCTTAATTGGTGGAGCTAAGCAAAAGGGCAAAAATAACCAACTTAGATGCCATTTGTTATGACTCTAGCTTTTGTATTTAACTGTCCATCTGTCTTTGCAGGTGAGACTGCAGACACTCTGATGGCCCTTCGGTATTGCAAGGAGAGAGGAGCCCTTACTGTAGGAATCACAAACACCGTAGGTAGCTCCATATCCCGAGAAACAGACTGCGGAGTGCACATCAATGCTGGTCCAGAGATTGGAGTTGCCAGCACAAAGGTGAGAACCCTTTATAGCCAGAGACATTGATGCTGTACTCCAAGAAAGGTTGCATTTTGTTACTGGAACGCATAATGCGGATTTGTATATCTGGCAGTACATTAGCACTGTTTCCCCATCGAAGTGCATGTATAAAAAGGGATTAAGTCATTTCTGCCCAACGTTTCTTATACGCAACAGGGACCAATTGTTACACCTGTGGGCTGGGCAAAAATGGGTGAACATCTTTTTTCAAGGGAGCAGAAAGAGATAAGGATTCCTTCTCAGTGTATCTGAGCATTCAGAAGGTGTTACCGAATGCTCTCACTTTGCATGCTACTCTTTGAGGTAAGTTACATTGCAAAATGTCGGTTAAAGATATCACCTGCAGGGTTCGAGGCTGAACAGGATCTCTGCTTCTAAGCCATGTGCCATGTTCACTCTTGTGGGCAGGTGAGGGGTAACAGCTTATGGAACATAATTGAAAGCTAGGAGGCTGAGATAAAACATATTCCTTTTGACCCTGGTTTCTTTGGTTCATGCCTTTTGGGTATTTCAGTGTTTGCAGTTATTGACAACTCCAGATTTCAGACTCCAGATTGCTGTTTGCCAAATCCGTGCAGTCTAAATCACTGCTGAAGTGCAGTCTGCTTGTCTGAGTTGCTGAAGCTGAGCTCCAACAGTCCTTTGCTTGAATATCTGTATCTTGCAAGAGAAAGCTTTGTGTCAATATAGATGGCTGTGAGCAAGTCACTCTGACAGTTCCCATCTCAGGGAATCTGTGTGCCCTGCCTGAATACCAGGAATACCGAATACCTTACCAGAATAAGACACCACAGACGAGTGGCCCCCGGGTAGCCAGCGGCCAGTGTGAATGAGATTCCAGAGCAATTCTGCCCCATGCTTTAGCTCAGTGATTTTCAACCTTTTTCATCTTGCAGCACACTGACAAGGCATTAAAATGGTCAAGGCACACCATCAGCTTTTTGGCAATTGACAAGGCACACTGTGCTGTCAGTTGGGGGCTCATATCCCCCAATGGTCCTATTGATAAATGTTCCTCTCCTAAATTCCCGCGGCACACCTGGGGACCATTCTTGGCACTCCAGTGTGCCACGGCACAGTGGTTGAAAATGGCTGCTTTAGCTGAACACGTGGATCAGCTCTGTCCCGGGCAGGATAGGTCAGTTTCCCAGGACAAAACCGATCCTTGGCATCATATCACAGTGTGATGTTCCAGACTGGTGATATTCTGGCTCCTGCGGTAAAATTAATAACCCAGTAAGTGATGGTGGATTGCATTAAGATTTGGTGTCCACTTCACGATGGCAGAGCCAGTTCAGCTTCTGATACCTTTCAGGAGTCCACTGTTGGGAGGTGCCATGGTAAGTGGGGCTGTCAGATGCTCTGGGCACTTGGATGCCTTGACTTTAGGGTGCATGTGTTGGATTGCCTAAACTCTTTTGGCATGATCTATGTGTAGTGATTATTTCTTTTCCCTAGGCCTATACAAGCCAATTTGTTTCATTAGTGATGTTTGCGCTCATGATGTGCGACGATAGAATTTCTATGCAAGAAAGGCGGAAAGAAATAATGCGGGGACTGAAGTTATTGCCAGGTGGGTACAAGTGCCTCACAGTATGACATTGCATTGCCCCAGCTTTTTTAGGAAAGGCACAAAGGTCATTGGGAAAGGTGCCATTTTAATTTCCCCACAATGGCCTGCCATTGTTAGGCCTGCTTAACATTGTTAGGCCTGGCCTGCCACCCAGCACTGTTAGAAAAGATCTGGGGACCAGTGTAGGCAATAGTGGGGTTGGACACTCCCAACATGCTGGGGTCTCAGCATTTGCCCAAGGATGCCCTGTGTTGACGTGGTCTTGAGTGTAGAAGAAAGGTACATAAAAACAAACAGGAATGCAGTCATTTTAAATCAGTTATGGTTTAGTTATGTTCTCCATGAAATGATGTAAATTGGTTCTGAGTGCCTGAATGGAACACCAAACCACACTTTTAAATTTATGCCTGAAGTTTATGCTTGAAAAATCTTGATGGAGCTGAGAACTGAACCCAAATTTGTAATTGTTCAACTCCCAGGTTTGCATGTGTTATTGGCAGCTCTTCTCCTGAGTTGTGTATAGAACTAGTTGATCAAATTTGTTTTCCAAATAGATCACCATTGGCTGGTGATCAGGGTTTTTCTTTGTTTTGCTTACTCCATACTGAATGACTGGGTTGGTTTTATAAGATGCGTTGGTTACAACCAGCAGTGCTGTTCAGAGCAGGGGTAGGATAGGTGGACACCCTGAGGCACTTGTGAGTGAGGACAGGATTCTCACACCAATTCCTTTGAGCTCGCCTAGCATGAGGACTAGGGGTTTTCTCTCCTGGGTTTGCAACATTGCCCACTCCAAGGCTGCACTACTTGGGTGTGCTGAATCTGCAACAGGGCTTCCTCAACTGAATGGGCTGCTTCAAAAAGTCTTGAATCAACCTGCAGCGGAGACCTGAGTCAGAGAATCACCCAGTGGACTATATGGATACTTTGGCTTTTGAAGCTCTAGCACCCACACCGCTCCTGGGATCTGTGGCACCCACCGGAGATGGTGGTTAATCATTGTGGCCTTTCCACCTCATGTTTTGGATGGGTGTGGGGGCTGCGTAGCCTTCCTGTCATTAATCTTTAGCATTAACACAGCCCATTAAGTTTGTTGCAAACTCTGCAAGTTGTCCCCAACAGCTGGTTACAGTAATGAGATTGCATTTCTTGCACTGAAAAAGCATTCAGTTTTGTTCTGTCCAAAATTCACTGTATGAAGTGTCTGCAGCTGTCTTGGTAAGTGGGAGCCTGTGTACATCGATGGTTTTTCTTGTGCTTTGCTCTTTGCAATAGACTTGATTAAAGAAGTGCTGAGCATGGATGATGAGATCCAAAAGTTGGCGACGGAGCTGTATCACCAGAAGTCGGTCCTCATTATGGGTCGTGGCTATCACTATGCGACATGCCTGGAAGGTGCTCTTGTAAGGCATCTCCTTTTTCTGACTTAATAAAAAGGGAGGTTGCCTGTGTGTGGCCAGAGGCGTTGGCCATAGTTCCATAGTCGTCTTGGTGTTGGACCACTGGGCCCAGAAGGGCTAGGAAGAAACATTAAGAATGTAAGAACATGAAAACAGCCCCGCTGGATCAGGCCATAGGCCCATCTAGTCCAGCTTCCTGTATCTCACAGCGGCCCACCAAGACATGGATTGTGTCTGCAAAGAATGCATTAAAAATATCCAGGCAAAACACTTTTATAGAATCCTTAAGTGCTACTATTTTTAACTTGATTCTTGCGGACCACAAGGAGAACATGAGCCAACAGTGTGGTGCAGCTGCAAAAAATGCTAATGCAGTGCCGTTTGTATGAACGGAGGCAGAGAGTCCAGCTCATGGGAAGTGTTCTTTCCATTCTATTCGGCACTACTGAGACCTCACTGTGAATACTGTGTCCAGTTCTGTGCACCATATTGTAAGGAGAACATTGATAAACTGGAGCAGATTTAGAGGAAAGCCATGAAGATGGGGGGGGGGGTCTTAGCCTAGAGAAGACTGGAGGGGGGTGCAGATAGAACAGCTGGTTTCAAGTATCTAAAGGGCTATCTCGCAAGGGAGGACTAGCTCTTTGTGGCTCTTGAGGGCAGAGCTACAACCAAATAGGCTGAACATACAGGCACGTAGATTTAGGGAAGACATGAGGAAGAATTCCTCGACAGTAAGAGCTGCCCGGCACTGGCCTCTTCCTTGTTGGAGGTTTTCAAGCACAGGATGGATGATCGCCATCCACCTTCAGGGCCCTCACGATGCCCTCCTAAGTTCTTTCCCACTCTTTGGTATCCATTATTTTCTCAGTAAGTTGTGCAGGTGGGATTCAACCCTTCTTCCAACCCAGACCATTAGAAAACGAATTTGACATCCACTGGCTTTTAAGATCCAGCAGTACTTGGACATGCACTGGGAGTGACATAGAACCCCTTCCTTTGTTGCAGTCTTTAGACCAAGAGTGCCTGAGAAACATTCTGTGGTTCGTGGCAAAGAAAGCAGAGTTGTGGTGAGCAGGAATGGGTGCAGACTGCCTGCCTCTCGAGTCAGAGTGTAAGGCATAATGAGCCAAGCAGAGTTAAGGGGTAGGTCACTGACTTGTTTAGCAGCCATGTAGGGGGCCTAGAACAGAAGACAGGCTTTGTAGGATTGGGCTAACGCACCTGCTTGTTCCTCCTAGAAAATCAAAGAAATCACATATATGCACTCAGAGGGCATTCTGGCTGGCGAGCTGAAGCACGGACCCCTTGCTCTCGTGGACAAGCTTATGCCTGTCATCATGATCATCACGCGGGACAACACGTATGCCAAGTGCCAGAATGCTTTGCAGCAGGTCATGGCACGGCAGGTGAGATGAGAAGCCACTTTCACAGGAAGGGCTGGGAGGGGATGTAAATGCCCATCATAAAGAAGGATGAGGAAGCTCCCCAGAAGTTTTCAAGCTCTGTGCATAGAGTCAGGATATGCTCTAATCGGGTGCTGGAGCATATGAAGTGTGGGACACCTCTCCCCCCTCCCCAATTCCTGCTCTTCTTAGTAATTGCATTTCATCCCTAAGAGTGAAGTCTTGGGCAGTTGGGAGCACAGGAGAACTGGTGGAGTGAAAAGAGGTGTTGGTGATTTTCTTTCTGCTTTCCCTGCACCCCTAAGTCTCATTTCCAGGGCAGGAAAGGGAGAGTCGAATAATCCCATGGCACTTCCCTCAGCATCCCAGATTCCTTTTTGAATCCCCACATTTTCTCCCTTTGGGTAGCAGTTTGAGCTGCAAATCAGGGCTTATCACTTCTGCTATGAACTTGCTTGGTGAATGTAGGCAAGCCACTCCTTTTCTCTGATTCTATCTTCCTCCTCTGCCATATGGGGATGATGATGGTTTACCTTACCAGCTTACTAACCTTACCAGGGGATAGTTGTAACAGCAAGATAACACAAGTGAAGTGCTTTTCACATACAGAAACAGCTGTACAAGTGAATATTACTCCAGATTCAGCACTGGGCACAGTGACAACAGTCATGCTTGTCATTTGTATCAGTGCCAGCTCCGAGTTGCTGCAAGTCCTGGCACAAAACTTCTCAGTGGGATCTCTCTCTGTCCCCTGATGGCACATTGATGGCACCTCACTGGTGCTGAGGATGCAGGCCTCTGCCTGACTGGGGGGCCTTGGCCAGTGGCCCCCCGATTCACATGTTGTTCCATGTGATGTGAGTCTGATTTTCAGTCAGGGGAGGGTTCAGCTTTGTGGCATCTAGTTTGACCGTAATTTTGATAATGAGAAATGTAGAGGGGGCGGGGAAAGAGTTGGGATTCTTTGACTTGGTGGCTCCAGTTCTTGTATCCCGAGAATTTGGCCACCTCAGAGTCTTGGCAGGAGTTCAGCAGCAATCAACTGAAAATAACCACAAAACCCAAATACAGTGGGCCCTCCTTATCTGCAGGGTGAGCATCCGTGGATGCTGAGCCCTTGACTGGAGAGCCTCGGAGGACCTCCCAAACGTGACCAGAAGTGCCTTCCAGTTGAGTCGGGAAGGTGTGCTGAGGCAAGGGGAGGCAGCACGCAGCCTCCAGGTAACTGCAGCGCTGTTCGCTCCCCCCCACCCCCCGATTTGGTGTCTGGGACCGGAGGGAGGGTCTTGGAACAGATCCTCCCCTGAAACCTAGGGCCCATTGTAATAAGTATACATATTAACTAAAACTAATAAAGTGACAACAAACAATACAGAGGCAAACCTGAAGAAGGGTGGAAACCCTTCAGTTGAACATCAGACAGAAACCAGAAAATATTTTGGCTGACACATGCAACATGAAATAAGGCACATAGGCTCAGAACCGCTTGGATGTAAGACTAGCACAAGAGGAGACTAGAAACAGGTTTTCCAAGTGAGGTTACTGCTGCATTGTCTTGAAGAGGAAATTTAATTTGTCTCTGTAAATTAGATGGAAGGTTGTAGTAGGTTGAATTGCAGCAGGAATGCAGCTGGCCTCTCCCTCCCCACTCGGGGCAGGATCCTATCTTCTCCTGCACATTATTTCTTGACACCTTCACTCTTTCCAGGGGCGGCCTGTTGTGATTTGTGATAAGGAGGATATCGAGACCATCAAGAACAATAAACGAACCATCAAAGTCCCCCACTCTGTGGACTGCCTGCAGGGGATCCTGAGTGTCATCCCGTTACAGCTCCTGGCTTTCCACCTTGCTGTTCTCAGAGGCTATGACGTAAGTACCATCCTTGGGCAGTGACCTCTTGCCCACTGTCTCCCTTTTTGCCTTGGTCTTGGAGGCCAATGGCTCTTATTCGTCTTTAGAGAGAGTGGGGGGTGAACTTGGATTCCCTGAATCCCAGGGAGATTCTCCATCTACTGTGTCTCACAAGCCCTTCTAATGGATTTGCTGCTTTTGCATTGGTACACCTGGCAGAGTGTTGTACAGGTGCATGTACAGTCAGTTCTTTTTATATGCAAATTCACTTATCCGCAAGGGGCAGAATTGCCAGCTACCTCTCATCATCCTCTATTCAGAGACCTTCCAGAGGCTGCAGGGACCTTCAGAATGGCACCTGCGACCAGCAGAGACCCCTTTAAAGAGGCTGGCGGAAGCATCCACCAACCATTTTGAAGGAGTTTGAGCTGGTTGTCAGTACCATTCTGCAGCCTCTGGAAGGTCTCTGCAACATTCAGAGATGTTTTGGCACTTTCCGCTGCACTCTACTGGCTTCCTGAGGGTCTCTGCTGGATTCTTCTGAAGGAAGGTAAGGTGACCCTTCCCCCATGACACCCCTTGCACCTAACCCCATTGATCCCAAAAGGATCAATGGTTCATTGTTTGTGAATTTGCTATCCACTAGAGTTTCCAGGAACCTAACCATAGTATATAACGAGAACTGACTGTACAAAGAACAGGTGCTTAAACGCATACCTAGGTAAAGAGACAGGCTGAAGAGGTTGGGTAGCTCCCCCTCAACCAATTGGGTAGCCCCATGAAACCTGGTTTCTTAATACCAAGAGCAAGGTGGCTTGAGTGCAATCTAGCAAAACATGCTAGATCGGTTCTCGGAACTGGCTGCTGTTTGCGGAAGTGGCAGCAGTTACTCCACAGTAAGTGTGGGAGGCTGGCATTCCTGGAACAACACAAATGGCTTAGCAATGGAAGCCGAATTTCTGGCTAGGCGTGCTCAGGGAATTTTGTCTTGATGGTTCGTTCTGCTCCTAGCCAGTTTGCAAACTTTGCCATTGTGTTACAATGTTGGGATTTTGTGTTTTTGTCTGCCTGCCCCCCCTGCTGGCCATTGCCAGTTACTGCACTGAATTTTGTCCAATGAATCCAGGCTAGTCCAAGCATTTTCATCAGCGTGCTTGTTGTACTTCACTTTTTCAATTCTCCATTTTGTTTAATTCCTTTTTCTCTTGAGTGTGTAGTAAACTGGTTCTATTTTGACTTCTTGCCCTGCATAGCACACATTCACTGGCAGTTCTCTCAGGTGTCATGTCCATTTGCTCATGGGCACTCCTGCCATTGGGTTTTAAGCAAGGGCCGTGGGGTTCTGTGCTTTCCTGGAAGGGGAAGCTTTTCCCAGACAGTCCCCTTCGGCCTGGTTCCTACAGTCTGAAATGGTGGTAGTAGATGGATCTATGATTTCCCCTCCATATTTTCAGTCACTGTTGAAGTTAATCAGTGGAGAGCAGGAAGGGATGCACTTCTGTTGTTCCACCTGCAGCTTCCCTTAAAGGGGACAGATAGATCCTTGCTGAAGAGAAGAGAACACAGAGAGGTGGGGCCTACTGGTGTAATGGGGCAGATTGGAGGAAGAAGAGGGTTTGAGGATCTGTGTTATGCAAAGTAGCCAGAATGCAAAGGGCACTTAATTGGCTTTGCTGCCACTGTCACAGGCATAAGATAAAATAGAAGTCTTTTTTCACAAGCCACTGAAGACCACAATTTTTCTTCATTTTACAACGACCATGGACCGAAGGGGCTCTAGCTCAGTGGTAGAGTCCTTGCTTTGCATGCAGAATATGTCCCTCCTTAAATCTCTAGATTAGTTTCTCATCTGCTTTGGAACCTACATAAGCTTCTGGGCCTCCTTTTGAAATGCCCCACCCTTCCCCCAACTCTCTATTCTCATATCCCTGTCTGTGATATTCATCTCTACCACTCAGTTGTCCTAAGATTCCTGCTTGCTAAAATGCCCCCACCTTTGTTCCTTCCACAGTGCTTCTTGAGATACCACTTTCTGCATTTCCTTTAAATCTCCCCTCAAAACTTGCAGCCCAAACTCCTAGTTCTCCTGCAACATCATAATTTAACATAAGTGTACGTGAGAAATTGCCATGTTCCTCCCCAACACCCAATTCCTTTTCCTCTGCTCTGTCCCTTATGTCTTTTAAATTGTGAGCCTTCAGAATAGGTCTGCTAGTCTTTTTTTCACTCTTTGTATAGTGCTGGGCAAATAGATGATGTTACATAAATAAGGACGATTGCTTGTAGAAATCTAATTTGGTTTTCTTTTTTAGGTTGACTTTCCAAGAAATCTGGCCAAATCAGTTACGGTCGAGTAGGACACACCTTGGTCATTAATTACTTTGTGGGTGTCAATGACAGACTCCTTTTTCTCTTTTAGTTTTTTGGTACTGGAAGACATTGATTTTAAAAGTCTTTTTGATCAAATCTTATGACACGTGTCCAAGAATCTTCATAACTGCTGCATTTGTGACGGTTCAAGTTGAATCCATGGGCTATGTCAATAGTATCTTTGTGATCATTTCAAAATACAGCGCTCTCTTAAATCATTCATCTTCTAGCTTGATGAGATTGTTTCAAGTCTCCCTGCTGAGAAATTGCATAATGATGGACTTATCTGTAGAACATCCAGGCTGATAAGAATAGAAATGGGAAACAAGGAGGGTGGCTGTAGAAGTCAAGTGTGCAGAGACTGAGAACTGTGCTTTCCTTTTCCCAATTGCCCAGTGATTTTTGCTGTTGCCAAAAGGCAAGGCTTGCTTGTTTCTGTCATGCACTCCAGCAATAAGTATTTCTGCACCTTGCCAGAAGAAACACCATAGCTTCAGCCTACAGTGTGTTGACCCTTTCAGCCAGGCCTACTTGACCTGGATTCATTGTACATCAGAGTTCCACATTTTACTAGACTGAGGTCATTGCAAGTGCAAAATTTTACAATATTTTTCTAAATGCAAGATCTGAAAAGAGAGCCTCTTGCTTCCGTGGTCCTCAGTCTAGAATGAAATGAAGGGCAAATTCTTGTGTTCATTTTTCATGTGGGGAAGTCACCATAAGGCAGCTTAACCTTGACACTCTTGTATGAATGGGCAGTAGATCTGGCATTTACCCCAAAAGTTTACACTTGGGTGTTCAAGAAACCTTCTTTACAGTGTGACATATATGGCAATATGTTGATTCAGCCTGAAAGTGACAATGCAGTGACTTCGCCATGTTTCAAAGTAATATCAGAACCAGCCCCGTTGCCTTGTTGCAGAGCAATGCATCAAGGACAATTCATTTGGGGGAGGGGCTGGAGTTGGGTTCTGTGCTGACCTGCTGCTACTGCTGTACTTTCAGGCATTTCAGAACCAGAGCAGTGGTGTTAAACTCTCATTTTATATCCTGCTCAGCTCTCCAACTAGTTCCCCTGTCTCCCCAAAATCTTATGTGAATGTGTGTGCTGCACAGGGCAAAACTGAAGGGAGAGGAAAGTTGTCCTTAGTAGAACAATGATGTAGGTCAAGTTACCTTTATGTAGGGCAGGTGGCAAAACAAGCGCTGAGCCAAAATGCGGAGTGCATCTTTGGATTTCTGCTGCTGCCCCCTTTCTTCTTCTGCAGTGGACAATGTGCTGCAGAACAAAGGGGGATGTTGGCCCAGTTGCTTTGACAGCACAGGGATGTGTTTCCGGGGAGAGGCTGCCATTCCAGGACCATTTCAGCATCTTCAGATGTGTAATTTTTGCCCTGAAAATACTCATGGGCAAATGCTTTGACAGAGTGCCAGATGTAAGCATTTACTGAGGAAGCTCTCAAAAGGTGCAGAGGGTGCTTAGCTTGCAGGAAAAAATGCTGTGTTTAATGTGAACAACCAGTTTTGGAAAAAAATGTATTTCTGATCTGCTGCTATGTAAGTTGTTTGTTTTTCTGGCAGCTCTGAGAAGCTTTGGACTTGCAGTGGAGTGATGGAGACAGGAAGTTGTGCTTCTTTTTTCCTTCCCTTCTGCAAACACCTGAAGATCCTTCCTAGTCCAATCAGTGGGAAGTGAGCTAGTATTACACTTTGCTTGGCACAAAAGAATCTCTTAGAGGTAGGACAGCTGTGCATTTTTTGTAGTACTATGCTGATATTTGAAGTAGGTAGAGAGGCTAAAGATATTTAAGTATGTAAATTGTGGGAGCAGTACAGGAAAGGGAACTTGCGCAATAGTCTGAGAACCAAAGATTATCTATAGCAGCGAGCTCCTGTAGTTTGGAAAACCCATTGATTCATATGCAGTGAAAATCTAGATCATCCAAATGAAGAATCCCTAACTCCCTTCTCCTGAATTGGTGGGGCAGAGATGGCACAAGTTTATGGATAGCATTCCTTAATAGTATAGCTGTTGCTACTGAAGTTCAAGAGTGCGGGAATTAGAAACGAAACAGTTATGCAAATAAGTAAAATTGTGCTCAGCTATCAGGCTGTTCCTTGCAATATCTTGTTGGATAAGAAATACCCTTGTAGGGAGGCTTGAGGGGTTAGTTAATGTAGGTCATTCATTTTTTTGCTGCCTCAGTTTGTGCGATGACAGATTTAAAATGGGGGAGGGTAGTCAAGCCATTGTCCCTCTTAGAGTATCTGCTTTTAATTCTGGAAATCTGTCTCATTCGAGGACAGCAAGATGTAGTATGTGGTCTCTCTCTGGGTGTTTTTAAAAGTTTTGACCGCTCGTAGTTGACCTCTCTTGCACTCTGTAAAATGTGACTTGCCAGTGGGTTGAAGGCTTCAGTTACACCACAACTGCAGTTGGACACTGGATGGCTGTGAAATGTTGTTCTGCCCAAAACTCCCTTGCAAGCTTCTGTTATGTGCAGGCCCTCCTTCCTTTGCAATGTTCCTTGTGGATGTGTCTCCAGTAACATAACATGGAAGGAGCATTCAGGTCCAGCCTCAAGTGCTAACCAGTCTTTTACTGAGAATGGAGATGGCCTAAGGATAGGGTAGGCACTGCCTTTAGTTCACTGCCTCAGTGGAGAAGCCCGGCAGCAGTGCTGCCAGTCATCCAAACCAGAGAGTAGATTGTTAAACACTTGGCACTGTCTTGGTTCAGTCAGTGGGGTCTACTGTCAGTGGGGCAGAAGCAGCTGTGGGGGGGGGGCGGTGCGCAGTTCAGCAATCATGATTCAGTGTACAGGTGCCTAAAAGGCATATTGGCTGCATTGTTTTTGCTCTGCAGCTTTCTCCTTGCTCTGTATATTACAGACCTGTAAGTCAGCGAGCCTGTTAATAAGATGAACCCATGGTGACAAGCTTCCAGTGTGTGGTTCTCACTGCTCTAGTTGGGGCCAGCACTGTTGGCTAAGAATGCCTTGTTCTTACCTACTGAAGACTGAAATAGCATATGACTGGCCTCTGGTCGAAGAAGTTTTAAATCGAGGGGGGGTGTGTGAGTGTGTGTGTGTAAGTTAAAAAAAACTGGCAAATGTTCTTCCTTTCTCTGCTTGTTTTTTGAATGTACATATACGTGACAAAATTCATTGTCTTGGTTTTTGGGGACCATTCTGTACTTGTTTTGTGCTGTGGACTCTGGTCATTTGAGCCATAGAAGTTTATTGTTCAGGTTTTTGTTTCTTAGCTTACCTTTTTTGTATCTTTCTCTTTGAATAAAAACCAAGTGCCCAATCATACTTTGGCTGAGAAGTCTGCTGCTTTCATGTGTCTCTTGTAAAATATTCTACTGGGAAACCAGAGACCAACTTAGGCACTGGAATGGCAAACAGTAGTAGTTGTCAGCAATTGTTTTCTGTAAAGTTGTAGGAGTAAAAAGGCGTTGCCTGTGGTGCTGAGTGCCAAACTTGCAGCTTTCCATTCCCTCACAGATAGCTGGGTTGAACCCCACACCTGCCCAGCCAGTTGATGTCTCTGGACACTGCACTGCCACAAGCATTATACAAGACAGGAGACAGATGAGCCGTTGGTCGTCTCCAGCTCTGTTTCAAGCCAGCCTTTTCTGTTTCCTCCTTGGTAAATAAAATATACATAGACACAGACCTCCAAATAGTTCTTTAATAACAAAAAAATTGGCAAAGAGTAATGACTGTATCTAAACATGACTCATGCAAACAAGCCAACGGTACAGAATTACTTTCCTGCTGGCTGAATTTGTCTCCTCTGCTAGAAGTAGCCAAATCCATCCAAGAAATGCTCCATCTTTCAGGCATCTTCTCCAGCAGTGACTAACATTCCCTTCTCTTTGTTCTGCCAGTGACCTCTAGGAATTTCAGATTGGCTACCAGTTCTGCAATACTATTGCATACGCTTGGCTGCTGGTGCTTGGCGTTCCTAGGATGAATCTGTCCAAGTGGCCACCGTAGTAGTTTGATCAACTCAACTCTCACTCCCTGGGACTGTGAAGTGGTTAGAATCCTAAAGATGGCATGGTTCTCCAAAACAGAAAAAGGGGGTGCCATCCAATTGTTTTTTCACTGCTCTTTATAGAACTGTTTTAGAAGTTGCTACTTTTGGAATATTCATTATAATGCGTTTGTAGGATTTTCTAGTAAAAGATGATATACACACAGTACTATATGTCTGTATATAGTACACCAGCCAGTTCAACCTCACTTTTACATGGCATTAATTGACACTGGAAGGTTCGTTAACATTAAAATCTACAGGCAGAATCAAGGCAATATTAAGGCATTTAAACTCCAATGATTTTCCAACACAGACGGCCAAAATGCTTTGGACCAACACTCTTATTCTCCATGCATTTGTGTAATACTGAGAAAGCTAAAAACAATTCCTTGTTAGAACCTCAGCTTCTACCAATTTCAGTAGAGCTCTTGTAGATCTTGCAGCTCGGTTGTGTCCCATGGGTAACAAATATCTCTTACTCTGCCTCCCTAAGTATCCAGAAGCCCACACACTAGGGCAGGACTAGGGCAACCCAACCAAAAGTGTGTGGCAGCCAGGATCTCCCCCCACCATGGGCTCTTGTTTCTGACCTTTGTTGCATCTCCAAAATGCATTCAGAGCTGGAAAGGAGGTTGCTGGGAGCATTTCTGGAATTGCTTTGTGTCTCCAAAACAATAAACCGAGGCTGGACTCTAGTTCCAAGATAATCCCTGTAATTACACCAGGATTCAAAAGGTTTTGGAAGCTCAGGACACTTGTAGGAACAATTTCCATCCTCTGCAGCTTCAAATTGAGAAGGCTTCCATGTACCTCAGAAAACAAACCACCCCAGTGTTCTTTGCAACACAAACTGGGGAGGCAATGCAGTTGCACTGCATTTCAAAGGGGCTGAAAGCACCTTCACAGTGCAATGCAACTGCAGGGATTTTCCTTCCCTTTCTCCAGTTCCAGAGATGAGAGGCTTCTCTTGTTTGCTTCTCTTCTAAGGGGAGAACTTCTCTTGTTTGCAGGAGGACAGCAGCACTTTGCAACTATCAGGCCTAAGTGGGCCCACCAAATCAGTGGAAGGCAGCCACCAAGAGTGCTTGGTGGGTTTGGTCCACTGTCCTTGTCTTTTTTCCTTTGACATGAACAGGTACCCAACTGTTGTTCACAACCTCACTGGTTCAAGGGGAAGGTGTTCCAGTATTTAGGTCCTGTGAGTGCAATTAATGCTCTGTAAAGGAGGTATTCGTCATTACAGGAAATATCTATACATTAATAAAAGCAACACAACCATAAAGAAAAAAAGAAAAAATACAAGCACAGCTTGACACAATAAACATGCCATGAAATATCACTGGCTTTATAATAATTTACTACAATGTGAAAAAAAATCTTTTATCCACATGGGATACAAAATGCTTCCACTTAAAATATGGCAAGCATGCAGTAATAATATGTACACCACAGATTTGGAATTTTGCTTTTATCTTGTGCAGTGAACTTTAGCACAATTTTAAAAACCCTCCATGGCCTGATCAACATGTTTTTAGTCCCTTACCACCTAACCCCCAGATTGTACTCTTTTGAATTCAGAACTGGGAAAACAAAATTCCTTTTTAATGAAACCAGAGGCTATAAAAATGCATTTATTTCTTTTTCCTCTGAAGTTCTGCATGACCATTAAAATGAGTAATATATCCTTGGAATTATATTTTATTTAAAAAGCATTTTCATTCCAAACTTGGGGCAACTTCTTGACTGTGCATGAAATAAAACTTAATCCAGCCTGCCTGTATTACACCAATTCCATTTTACACTGCTTGGGCTCAAACCACCAGGCCAGCTTCCTATACAAGTCCACTAAAGCACCCCCTCTGATGCAGAGAGCAGGACTGCTGTGGGAGAACCATCCCACACTTCTCCCCACATGGAAGAATTGTGCCACTCATCTGCTAGATGCTGTCCACCCACCTCCGTTCAAGTAGTGTCTGGTTCAATCTTTTTTCAGGATTTTCCCAACTATTGCAAATAATGACTGAACTGACCACAACTGGTAAACTTGAAAAAAATGATCCTTGGGGCCAGGTATGGGACAAGGTATCTTCGGTATGGGCTCTTAGCTCTTACAGAGGCTCCTTTGGACTGCCTGCAGTCAAAGTAGCTGCTACTTTTGTGAGCAAATAGGGACAGGTGAGGGCAGTTGGATCTCTGTCCACTGTTTGTAAGTTTCCCTATCAAATGACAGAATTCCCTCCCAAGACATTGGTCAACTTGGCCTTACTCTCTGCACCTTACCTTCTTTGCATTGCTTTTCTATCCTTTAAAAGACAGCATGAATATGATGAACAGAGCTGCTAATAATTTATCATGCAATTTACACCAAGTCACTGGTTCCGAAACTTACCACAGTTATGGAGCCCTAGTGTGGCAGCACTATGGCACAGCTCTCCTCTCCTGCCATCTTGAATCATGCAAGACCTCAAGTGATTCAAGATAGTGGCGCCTGGGAGAGCCAATAAGAAGAAGCTGCTAGGGACATCCCATGGTGCCCCTACGAGTTGGCTGTGGTGCAGTTTGGGAAGTGCTGCTTTGAGTGATGGGGAGGAGATGTCTAGAAATCCTCTGGCACCATGGCAAGCAAGACAAAGCTTGGAGCAGTGGATTGGTTAAACACCACAAGCATGGTTCAAACTTTAGTTTGGCTTTGAACACCATGCAGGTGCAGAAGGTGCAAATCGGAGCAGAAGACCTGTCCTTGTATCCTTGTATCAGATCCTCCAAGATCCACCTATCTAGTCTAGAGGAAAAGGGAAAGCGAAGCCACTGGAATAAATGTACTTTGAAAGCACTTTGGATGCTTTCTTTGGATGGAAACCTGGCTATGTTTAGAGTTAACCCAACACAGGAAACTTTAACCTGCATTTTTACCCCCTTTTCTAGCTCAGTGTTGTCCACACAGACTGGCAGCAGCCATCCAGGGTTGCAGGCAGAATTTTTTCTCTGCCCTTCCTGGACATATCAGGTATTGAACCTGGAATCTTCTGCGCACACCACAAGTGCTACAGCTGAACTTAGCCTCTCCCAGCTAGTCTATGGGAAAGGCTTTTAAAAATTAGGAGGCATGGTTTCTTGGGAGACAATTGATCCTAAGAGTCACATACTGGCCTTGGAAGTCTGACCTTAAAATTAATGTGACTTTATCTAGTGCTACCGGTTCTACTAAAGCAGGGTCTTAAGGCTTTTTAATACTGGCTATGATGTGTGCATATGCACTGCTGGGAACTTACTTGGGTCAGCTCCAGTTAGTAAAGCAAAAAGGGCATGAGAGCACCTGTGCATCTCTTGGGGTTCTCAGGGCAATTATGCATTCCTCAGCCTGCCAAAAGGAAAGTGACACAGTTGAGGAGTTGGCTGCAGTTTCTTGCCCTTTGGGCCAAAGTGCTACAAAGATTCAATTCCATCTGTGCCCCTCCCTCCCACCAAATTGCTTAAGGTTAGTTCTCATCATCATGGGACACATTATAATTTAACAGTGTTTTATACTGGCCTGTTAGGCCCAATACTAATCCTTAGTCCAGTATTGTCTATTTTCAGTGCCAGTGGCTCAACAAGAACTTTCTCAGCTCTGCTATCCAAACTCTTGATGGAGATGCTGGGGAAAGTCTGTTAGATCTTTCTAATGCAAAGTGCTGGCTTACAACCGAGCCTTGGGCATGTCCCAAATAATGTGGTATGGTGCAAAAGCCCCCAGTTGAAGACCACCCAGTCAGGTACCCACCACACAGACTTGAGTTTTTGCACACTCATCTATCACACCTTTGCTGCAGACAGCCAGAGCCATGTGATGGTATTGAGGTGCCCACAAATCTCCAGGGCTTCTAGGCACTCAACAGTTGTATGCATTGTTTCTTAGGAAACAGAGATCACTGCAGAAAAAGAAAAAAAATCTACTTTTAAGCATGCATTGGAAGAGAATAAGGGCAGTGATTTACTCCCATATTGAAGTCAGAGTTTGTCAACTGGCAGACACACATAGTGAACCAATGGTGTAACTGTTTGTTATTGATCCCCTATTTATAATACAGTTAGCATGTCTTAAGAGCTTTACCACTGTTAATAGTGGTGTCCTACACAACAACTGCTACATCCCCCTACACCCACACTTATTCATTTTACAGATGGAGAACAGTAAGATTGCCCTCAATGGCACAGAGTCAATAGCAGTTAGCTTCAAGTCAGCTCTCCCAGATCCGAGTCAGTTCCTGCTCTCTCTCTCTCTCTCTCTCTCAAACAGCATTTTGTCTGAACATATCTAGATTGGGATGCACGATATCCTACAGAAATCTTCTCCGAACTAACATGTCACACCACATACCCATTGTACCGCTTACACAACCAGTTCAGCATGCTTGAATCCACTGAAGAATCCATTTGCATTGATACGTGTATATCTTTAAAAAAATGGTTGTGAGAATCAGTCTAAAAAGAATTCCTGAAGGCACTCTTAATTCGACACAGTGTTGCGTGAAGAGGAAGCCACTGACCAGAACCTCCCAAGGTTTAACTTTCTGTTACTTCCTCCCACTGTTGACCTGTGCATATGGATGGTGGTTTTAAGATCTGTAGTAGAATTAACCACTTGTGGTTGCCTTCAGATGTTCTGCAAACAGGCGTTCTGTAAACTCCATAGAACAACATGCTGTCTGACTGTTATGGGCAAAGCCAAGCACATCCTTAGTGCAAAGTGAAACTGTTCAACCACACTCCTCACTCCTGTTTAACTCTTTCAACAATGCCTTTGGCTCTCTCCTGTCAGCCGCAAACTAAGCAGAGGCTGATCTATCCACTGAATTTCACCTTCTTCAAAAGGTGAAGCACTGAAATCACATGAACCCCTGATCCTTCACACTGAATCATGTCTGTCCTTTTTTTTCAAACCAGTGATTCAGTTAATTGCGTCAACTGCCTTCCTTGTAGTGACATAGCAAATCCAGGCACACATGCAAATCTCTTCCACACGGTGGAAGACACCAGCAATGTCCATATTGTTCAAAGGAAGGAGCTCGGTTTTTGCCACCAGGTTTCCAGGGTCACAGCTATGTTCTTAGACTGAGATTCCGGTCCTTTATCTGAGGAGTGATCCATTCTCAGTATGAACGGGAAGATGTGACAGGAAGAGACCTCCTCGATGACAGTCAAGTGACGGACTGTAATGCAAAACATGCAATGCAGGGGTCTATACGCAGCTTCCAGCCCCTGTCAATGTGAAGATTCTGGCTTTTTCTTTAGAAGCTATGGATGTCTGTGATTCCTTTTGAATTGAACACAAATGATTTGAGTATTCCAGTTGGCTGAGGCATTGGGGCTTAAAAAAAAAAATCAGAAGTGGCTTAACTTGTGTCACCCAGAATGTTAAGGCTGCCCATTGTAATAGGATGGTAACAGTACTGCTGAAAATGGCTTGAGAAATACTACTGGGAGAGAGAGGGTGACCCTTTTAGACTAAAGGTCGAGGTGGGGGCCGGGAAGGAGGTGGAGCCCGACTGGGAGGTGGAGCGTGAGGAGGAGGTGGGAGTGGAGGGAGTATGGAAGGAAGGGACGGGGTGGGAGGGGTTGGTGAGTTGGGTGGTGGTGGGGTGTAGATGGGGGCAGGAGGAGGAGGGTTGTAAATGGGAGCAGGGGGTGGAGAGGGAGGATGGCACGCATTGTTGAGCGGGTATTTTGGTGGGGCCTGAGAAGTCTTCACTCTGGTGAAACTTATGCAGCGACCCTGAAAAAGAAAAAAGGGGGGTCTTTTAAAGCTTTTACTCTCAGGTTGGGCTACATAGTCATGAACTCATAGAAATACAACATACACATTTCCTGTTGTAAAAGGATACAGCAAAACAGTATCAACACAGGATAAAAACACAGAAAATAATAAAACTAATTAAATTCAGAGGATTTTTTTCTTCTTTTTTTAGAAGGTTTGGTAAATAGACTAAAGACCTTTTCATCCCTATAGCAGGAGGGTCTGGTCTAGAGGGTAGAGCCTTCATTTGCCTGAAGATTAACATCCACAAGGTCGCCAGTTCGAGGCCACCGGCACCGTGCGACCTTGAAGCAGCTGACAAGCTGCAGCTGAGCTGTTCCATCTGCTCGGAGCGTGGGAGGATGGAGGCCAGAATGTGAAGCCAGATCGGAGTGTAACACCTTGAATGTAGTGGTTCTTGAAAGAAAGAACCTTCTTTCAATTTGTAAAAATCCCTGCGTGGATTTAATAAGCCTGCCTATGTAAACCACCTTGAATAAAGTCTTGAATAAAGACCAAGAAAGGCGGTCTATAAATACGTGTATATATATAGCGCTGGCCTTCTCCTTTTGGTTCTTGGGCAAAAAAGAAAAGAAAAAAAGAATTCAAATGCTGTGCCCACTGAAGTAACTATAGACCTGGAAATACAATTTGCTCCTTCTGGATTAATTAAGCCACATCATCCAATCTTATTTCTTTGCTTCTTCCCTCCCTCCCCAGCCCCTCCCAGAGACAGATGCAGATTTGAAACATGAATTAAAAGCCTCAGAAAGTCAAGCATCTACCTGTGGCTCCCACACCTTAAAAATCTACCTCCTGTTTCTGTGATGGAAACTGTGCAAAGCAGTGGAACAAAACACCATGAAAGTTGATGCGATTTGCATCTTGAGTTGTATTAGAGGCTTCTCTCTCATATACCGGCATTTATTAACTAGAATGAATCAATGGGAGGGATATTTTGCAATCACTCAGATGGCATCTTTGCTTGGGGGAAATAACCAAGTCACAGCTGAGTAGTAATAGCCTGATTCTCACCCAAAGCCACAAAATGAGTCTTGGGTCATCTATAAACATGTGCTCAGTTACAGCCTTTGAACCTTGGAGATGTTTAGTTTTCTCAAATAAGTCCCACCTGTGCCAAAAATACTGCTCTTCCCCATAATTAATAAGTTCTCAAAAATTTTGGGCCAGCATGATGATGTTAGCAGACTCCGTTCTCCAGATATGAAATCATCTCAGGAGAGAAAAGAGAGACCTGGAGCACAAAGAAGTACATTTTGGGGATTTGGTCTGGAATAGCTGTATGGAGGCAAGGAGGGGACAGCAGGGTGTGGTTTGGGCCAGAATTCTTCCACCTGAAAGACACAAGCAATTAAATTCAGCACTGCAGAGAAGATGTCCACAAGAATGGAGCCTGGTGTTTGAGGACTGCATTCCCCCATTGCTTTCCCTGTGCCACGTCCCAACAATCTCAAGAGGCAAGGGATAGTCTGAGGTTGCAGAATGTACTGCCAGGGAACCAGCAGCCCTCTCAACGTTTTTGGTAAGAAGAGAAAGAGCCACCTTTTAAAATTGGTCTTTGGCCAACTGACCTCCTTTCCAGGGTCTCTGTGATCTTTGCTGCCATTCTTTAATCTGTTCTGAATGACCCAGAGCAAGCACTGTCCAGTTGGCAAATCAGGCTCGGTCTTGAGAAGACCTCTACCTCCTTCCTAGAATGAATTGCTTCCACTTGGCGCTCAATTTATTTCTAAAATGTGCACCTTCCCTTCCAGCAAAGCTTCCACGGGCAGCTAACAATGTTTAAAAAATAAACAAAAACCCAAAACAACTAGCAAAGCAGATTCAACATTAGCAAACAGATGTCAAGACCACCACATCTCTTCTTCCCTTCCTGGCACTAACTACAGTTTCATGGCCAGGTTCAATGGACGGCAAATGCTGACCGGATTCCCTCATCATCATCATGGTTAGCAAACTCATTTTAAGCCCCGATTACAAGTTCTGGGCTACTAAACTCACCTGTCATTGGTGTTCTTGGACTGGCTCCCTGGACAGTATCACATACAGGACCTGCTCTGATTTACTGACTTTGCACCTTTTTATATAATGCCCTTCCTCCAAGGACCTTGGGTTAGTGTACATGGTTCCTCCTCTCCTTTTGCCCTCACAACAACCCTGTGAGATAGGTGAGCCCAAGATCACCCAGGAAGTTTCATGGCTTGGCAAGGATCTGAACCTGGTTCTTGCAGGTCTAAGTTTAACTCCCAAACCACTACCCCATCCTGGATCCCATATGTGGAACTGCACAGAGGCAATGAAGCAGGAACCAGTTTGTTTGGGTCCCGTCCCCTCCCAGACAGCTTGTTTCCCTCCTCTTTCAGATGACCAGCCTATGGGCGAGTCACACCACACAGTGGTATGTGGGGCTGTGCAGCCTTGGGGGTGGATAGGCCGCCTGCCATTCAGGAGGCTGCACAGTACTGAACCTTATTCTCTCAAACAGGCCAGTTCCATTTCACTTGCCTCCTGTCAGATCACATCGGCCGACATGGAGGAACTGGAAATCAACATGCCTACGTGTGTTCACTTGTGATTGCTTGATGATGGCATCATCATCTTGGCAGGCTGGAAGGGCAACCACAGACCTTATTTTAAATTGCTGAATTAAAATCTGCTTCTTTCATATCTCTGCTTTCCAGGACGGCAGGACACCCAGGCATACAGAACAAACCCAGACAAGAATGCATGACTTTTTGGATCCTGTCATCCCACAGCTCAGACCAGTTTGACAAGGGTGTTGGGGTTTGTGGTGCAGGACACAGCACAGGCCCTCTTGGGATGGCTGCACCAGTGCTGGAAAACTGGATAGACTTGGCACTAAGCCAGTCTGGAGATTCCATCAACTTCAACGGTCTCTCTTTACCAGGAACAGTTCCTATTTTCTCCCACCTGTCTCTGGGAAATCCATGTCCCTCTTCATATTTTACAGGTGAGGAACACAGAGGCTGAGAGAGAAGTGATCAGTACAAGGCCACCTCAATGCAATGCTACAGGGATGCTGGCTTGGAACAGAAGGGTGAGAACAAAGCAAAATCAATGCCCTAAACGCATCTCACTAGAAATGCAGCCCCTTCTGCTAGCTAGTGACATTGTCCCTGGAATCCTGACCTTCTGCATTTACTAGTGAGACAGTGATTGTGCCACCTTCTGAGAGCCAGTAGACCTGACAAAACACACCCAAGCATGCCTGTGCTTGACCCTAAGAACTTGAGGATGCCATAGATGTACCCATGATTTCGTCATCCCCAATTACCTAGACAGGTGAGCCTGGTAGCTCCATACACATGCTAATTTCAGCCAGAGCTATTGTCTCTGGGAAAGGCCTGGATACAGAGAAAGAAATATGCATCCAGCCACTTGTAGATGATTGAGAAGGGTGTGCCAAACAAAGACTTCAGAGTACTACCCCAAAGCCCTCTTGGGGGTTAGAAATGTCCAAAAATAAGGGGAAACCGGTCAAAATAGGGGAAAACACAGAGCATTTATCACATGGACACCTAATGACTCTTTTTCCCCAAAATCAGCCTCGGAAAGCCCAGGTTTGGACTAGGGCAATGGAAGGTTAACTTTTGCCTCCAAGTCAACTTAAACTGCCTCCTCCCCACCAAGCTGCTATTAGCTGCTGAGGGAAAAACTTTTTATCTGTAAGTTTTCCCCTCTGCAGCTACCTGAAGCTCCTTTCAGATATTGGTGAGGGAGGGAAAGGGGAGATAAAAGGAGACTTAGAGATGGCAGAGAAATTAAATGAGTTCTTTGCATCTGTCTTCACCGCAGAAGACCTCGGGCAGATACCGCTGCACGAACGGCCCCTCCTGACCGAGGAATTAAGTCAGATAGAGGTTAAAAGAGAAGATGTTTCAGACCTCATTGATAAATTAAAGATCAATAAGTCACCAGGCCCTGATGGCATCCACCCAAGAGTTATTAAGGAATTGAAGAATGAAGTTGCTGATCTCTTGACTAAGGTATGCAACTTGTCCCTCAAAATGGCCACAGTGCCAGAGGATTGGAGGATAGCAAATGTCACGCAGATCTTTAAAAAGGGAAAGAGGGGGGACCCGGGAAACTATAGTCCAGTCATCCTAACATCTATACCGGGTAAGATGGTGGAATGCCTCATCAAAGATAGGATCTCAAAACACATATACGAACAGGACTTGCTGAGGGAGAATCAGCATGGCTTCTGTAAGGGTAAGTCTTGCCTCACAAACCTTATAGAATTCTTTGAAAAGGTCAACAGGCATGTGGATGTGGGAGAACCCGTGGACATGATATATCTGGACTTTCAGAAGGCGTTCGACATGGTCCCTCACCAAAGGCTACTGAAAAAAAACTCCACAGTCAGGGAATTAGAGGGCAGGTTTGAGACCTGGTTGAAGACCAGGAAACAGAGAGTGGGTATCAATGGGCAATTTTCACAATGGAGAGAAGTGAAAAGTGGTGTGCCCCAAGGATCTGTCCTGGGACTGGTGCTTTTCAACCTCTTCATAAATGACCTGGAGACAGGGTTGAGCAGTGAGGTGGCAAAGTTTGCAGACGACACCAAACTTTTCAGAGTGGTGAAGACCAGAAGTGATTGTGAGGAGCTCCAGAAGGATCTCTCCAGACTGGCAGAATGGGCAACAAAATGGCAGATGCGCTTCAATGTAAGTAAGTGTAAAGTCATGCACATTGGGGCAAACCAATGGTAAGGCCACACCTGGAGTATTGTGTACAGTTCTGGTCGCCGCATCTCAAAAAAGACATAGTGGAAATGGAAAAGGTGCAAAAGAGAGTGACTAAGATTATTACGGGGCTGGGGCACCTTCCTTATGAGGAAAGGCTACGGCGTTTGGGCCTCTTCAGCCTGAGGGGGGACATGATTGAGACATACAAAATTATGCAGGGGATGGACAGAGTGGATAGAGAGATGCTCTTTACACTCTCACATAACACCAGAACCAGGGGACATCCACTAAAATTGAGTGTTGGGAGAGTAAGAACAGACAAAAGAAAATATTTCTTTACTCAGCGTGTGGTTGGTCTGTGGTAATGGCGTCTGGCCTGGATGCCTTTAAAAGGGGATTGGACAAGTTTCTGGAGGAAAAATCCATTACGGGTTACAAGCCATCATGTGTATGTGCAACCTTCTGATTTTAGAAATGGGCTATGTCAGATACAAGGTAGAGCACCAGGATGCAGGTCTCTTGTTATCTGGTGTGCTCCTTGGGGCATTTGGTGGGCCGCTGTGAGATACAGGAAGCTGGACTAGATGGGCCTATGGCCTGATTCAGTGTGGCTGTTCTTATGTTCTTATTGACACAAACACACTCACACAGGTCTCTTGTTGTGGCTTCTGCTATGCAACTCAAGCAGTTCCAGGCTGTTGCTCCAATGATACTTATTTGCTTTATTTATGTCTAAGCAGTTAATAAAAATTGGGGACAGCAGCCAGGATAACCTCAGCCAGAAATAAGCATCTCTGACTGGTTTGCCTGAAAAAGTCCTCAGCTGGGATCTGAACAGTGATGAAGTGATGGTTTGTGTTGATCCAACTGAAACCAAGCAGAGCGCCAATCAAAATCCAATTTAAAAAAGTTTATGGGATGTGATTCTTGAGTTTTGGATCACTGATGTGTATGAAATTCTTCTCACCCTCCCCCAGAAAAAAAAGTATTGCCAGGGGCAGAATCTGTGGCCCAGACTGAACATAACAAGTGCTTAAGAGATGTCAGGGCAGGTGGCTTGGCTGGAAGCCACTGGGAGCTTTGCGTGAGAACGGTTTGTCCATACAGTCAGTTCTTGCTATCTGCACACTCTGTTCCCACGGATTCGTTTATCTGTGGGAACAAGAGTGTAACTCCATTCGCCGCCTGTTCTCAGATTTCTGTGAGATATCTGCCATTCTCAAGCTGTCTGGCCATTGCAAAGCTATCCACACTATTCTGAAGCCACCCACTGCTGGCATTTCTGGCCAGTTAGCTACGCCGCCCCCTAATTCTACTTGATACCATAGGAGCAATTATTTGCTATCTGCTGATTCGGCATAACAAGAATTGACTGTATTGTTACATGCTTGTGCCCCACTCCTCAGAACATGGAGAAGTCCTGGAGCTGCAGCACAATCTGGATTCAGGGTCCCTTTCGAGGAGTAGTCACTGCATGTTTATGGTGCCTCTGATTACAGCACCGAATGAAATAAGCAGCTCCTGCAAACAACACCAGCAACATGAGTGTTCTAGGCATGTCAGCTGCCAGTTCTTCCCCTTGGCTTCCCTTCCAGTCTTGGCCAGATCAGAGCCTAGTTCTTCTTCTACAAGAAACTGCCAGCCTTGGTTCTCAAGGCTCCCTAAAGAGGGGAGGAGAAAAGGAAGCACCTTCTGTCTTTGCCCCTCCTCTAGGTAGATGCATTTGAGCCATTGGTTCAGGAAGCCATTTGCCTCCCAGGAGGGGGCCCCCTCCTATTTTGAGCCAAAACTTCTATTGCCTGGACTTCTGGCTCAGCACGACCTGCCACGGTTCTACCACAGGACAGCAGTGTTAAAACTTTCTATCTCAGAGGAAGCCTTTCCACACATGACACAGAACACCTGTGTATTGGCACAGAGGATTCTCCTCGCATGCAGGCTGTCCTATGCAGGGAGGTAGCCAGGCCTCTTGGACCACGCTGCCACCACCACGCGGCGGGACTGTATCACAGAACACACAACACTTCTGAGACTAGCATGACAAAAGGAGTCAAAGAAGAGCTGGCCCACCATTGTGGTCTCATCAATAAATCCTCAGTAAGCTCCCAAGGAAATCAGAGTTCCCCAATACACAATTTAAACCCCTGTGCTCTAGAGAAATGTTGGCAGTCCAGAAGGCACTTTGCTCTTCTCATCACAGAAGATGAAAAAGCCAACACCAGACAGGGAAAGAGCAGTGATTTCCAACTGGTGTGCCACGGCACATTGGTGTGCTGCAAAAGGTCTGCAGGTGTGTTGCAGGAGTTTGGAGCACAATACTGAAAATCCCTGAAAACTCCTCTGGGTTCTGCAGCTCTGTTTGTAGGGCACAGCGGAGAAACAGTTACTACAGACAGCTACCCTGGAATCAGAGCTGCAGAACCCAGGAGAGACATCAAAAGAGGCAAAAACCAGAGAGGTCAGTGTGAAAAGAAAAAGGTTGAACGTCACTAAACTAGTGGGTCAAATTTCAGAAAGGACAGTCAGGGTGAAACTATCGCACTCTTCTGCAAGAGGGTTCAGAAGCAGCATTTAAATGTGCTCCAAGTGACCATAGAAGGCTGACTGAAGGGGAAAAAGAGCACTTTTAAAGCCACAAGCAGAATGTGAAAACAATCCTGGGGGCTGGGCTACATCCTGCTGTCTGATAATGGAATGGGATGCAGAAGCACCAGACGCTCGCCAGCGGGTGGCCACAAACATGGTACCAAATCCTGAAATAGCAGAGGGGCTCTACTCTCCTGCCTAAGCAGATTGTGGCAGTCACATCAAAAGACAAGGAAGCACCAGGTTGCACACCACAAATAGGTGTGGAATGACTCAAGCTGGTACACGGCTGGGACGAAGGTGAGCCTGGTGCCTTCCTGACCATCCCAAACTGTGGATGCATCTCTAGTACAGACTCCAGCTCAACAGCCCCATCCTTTCTCCTGGAAATCTGGGACAGGGCTGGGGAATTCCAGCAGATCTGAGGACATATGAAGCAGGCATACAAAGCTGTCTTTCCTTAAGTGCGACTACTGGCTCCTTCGGCTCCATCTCACAACAGTACTTTTCCTGGCAGCAAGTCTCTAGGGTTCTAGATGGGGGGGGGGCTTTTGCTGCCCTACTGAGATGGGATTGAATCTGGGAACCCTGCCAACTGGGTAAGAGGCACTTTCTTCAAAGGTGTGCTCCTCTTTAGTTTATCGGGGGAGAGTAACTGGCCCACCTCACCCCAGCAGTGTCTTTTCTAGTGACTGTCTGCTGGTGTTCTTTTGCATCCTTTTAGATTGTGCACCCTTTTGGGACAGGGAGCCGTTATTTGATTTTTTTCTGTAAACGGCTTTGTGAACTTCTTTGCTGAAAAGTGGTATATAAATACTGTTGTTGTTGTTGTTATTGTTGTTGTTATTCACATATGCAGAGCATCAGCTATGCTATCCATAACCAAACTATGGATACCAAGAAAGTACAGGTGGAGCCTTGGTATCTGCAGGGGATCTGTTCCTGGACCCCCTGCAGATACAGAAACCCACAGATAATGAAATACGCGGGTTCTTACCCACTCAGAACATGACTGGAACCTTGTTCTGGTCACGATCAGAGCCTTTCTGAGGCCCATGGAGGCCACATGCAGGAACCACTAGGAAAGTACTATACAGAACAGGGAACAGTTACTCTCCCCTTGCTAAATATAAGAGGACCATGGGCCTCGTAGCCCTGAACAGTAGTCTGTGTTTTATCCCAGAGGATAAACAGGTGAGAGAGGAGAGTGAATATCATTGGGAAATGGATGGGAAGGAGGTGGAAAGGGTTTTTCTTTTTTCTTTAGACATTTCTGCTCCTGAAAACTGCTTACAACAACAACAAAAAACACACTAGCATAATAATTAAAAAATGTATATCAATAAACATGAATCAATAATTAAAGCAATATCAAAACAACAATAAAAAATTAGAACCACCACCAACAGCAATCAATATGGGGGTATCCACTGACATGCCTGTGTGACCAAAAATGTTTCCACCTAGGGCTAAAAACTAACAAAGAGGGAGCCAACAGCAGGAGAGAATCCCAGAGCCGAGGGGCTGTTACCAAAAACACCCTGTTGTATGTGTCTGTCAAATAAACTTCAGAGGGAGCAGGAACACAGAGCGGGGCCTTTGATGCTGAGCCCTGTGGATGAGGCAATTAATGTGGGGAGAGATAGGCTCTCAAACATCCTGGTCCCAGACAAACAACTTTCAACAGTTATAACCAACACCTTGCATTGAGCCCAGAAAAACTGTCAAGCAATGTGTAAACTTGTCCTCCCCAGAACCTCCTTTCCAATGAATTCCATGTTGCTGAACTTAAAAAACAGGGGGAATCCCAAGAAAAGTCTCTAGCTGTCAATACCTGCGTCGACCCAGCCTCAACCTGACATTTTTCTCAGTTCAAAAATCACACAAACTTGACAATCCAGGGATTAAAGGCACAACGGTGAGCCAGAATACCAAAGAACTGAAAGAAGAATCAGCGAGTGGGGCTTTGATGCTTTCAAAGAATGCATGTCGGATCTCAGTACTAATCCCACACAGTCAGCCAGCCTCCCTCAAAACTGCTCAAGGAAAGCTACAGTTGCTGCTGTTTTAGGATCGGCTCCAACACTCACTCACGTGGACAGAAGATACCGTTTTGGTACATTTTGTGGGGAAGCAAAAGTGCTGGCGGAGGAAGAGAGACAGTTTGTTACTAAAGATATTTACTCTAGAAGCAGAACTGCAGAACCTGGAAGAGGCTCCCAGAAGTGATATCACAAGGAGCCAAAGACCACAGAAAAGAAGCATAGAGATCAGTGTGCCCTGAGAAGAAAGACATTGACAATCACTGGCTCACTGCATTGGGCCTCCTGAGATTCTTAAAGAGCTCATCTCTCTTACTAAAATTGTGACCAATTCTAAAGCTCTTGCAATATGGAAACCTTTGAACTGCAGTCATTTCTGAGCTGGTTATGTGGCCAATGCTCCGAATGTGCAACAAACTGACTCTTGCTTCAGGCCCTTTGGCTTGCCATAGTCCTGAGGACTTGAAGTACTGATCTGTCAAGCAGATCAGTTTGCCCAGTTTATAAAGTTCTGGAAAACAGCTAATGCTTGGGTTAATTTTTCCATGGCCATGTCAATGGGAAATGAACCACTACAACAGCAGGACAGAAAACATCTCCATTCCGAAAACTCTGCAAAAGTCTCAACAAACACCAGAGATAGGACAACAAGAGGTTATCTTACTTGGGAGTGGGGAATTAGTTTTGGTGAAGCATGAGGGTAGAAGGAAGACTTCCATTGGAGCAGGCCTGCACACTGTATGATCTGCCAAGCCCTCCAAGGATGTTTTGGCCCTCCAAGGATGCCTCATAACCCTCCAACTTCCTCATTTTTGCAATCTAAAAGAAACAGAAAAACCAACTGTTGGCTGGTTACTGATCTTCTGATGGGCCAACACAAACATGGGGTTGCCAGACGACTTGAAAACTATTCTTACCTAGACATTTGTGGGGGAGTGAGTTGGTGCACCAGTCTATAACCAAGAGGTAGGGAAGTCAGGTTTTATTAATACATTTGCTTGCTTTGAATTTTGCTCATTTTACATGAATGGGCAGGAGGGATGCTTGGAAGGCAGCATCGGGCTGCATTCTCTTGTGCTGCATGCACACAGTTTAATTTGGTTGTAGATCCTTGCCACTGTTATCTGCATCTCTTTACTGGATGTTCCCTTGATGGATTTGTGAGAAAGTTGGAAATGTATAAATAAGAAGTTTTTTTCTTTCAGAAGTAAAGAAAAATGCTGAAGGGTTCACCTGATACAATATGAAAGACTTTAAATGTGATTCCTTACATACTGTGAATACAAGTGGCCTGTTTCAACAGAGCTCTTGTTGAGCTGCCATTAGTTTGAAACTGTACCTTATTTTCACCAAGGGGATATTTACGAAATGATGTATAATTTTAGCTGGAATAGTAAAACAGCTACGTAATAGTTTCACTTAACTGCCCCCCAAAACAACTTAAAATCCAAAAATCCTGGACTCGCACAGTGCTGTTTATAAAATGGTCTTATTGGTATTGGTAAGCTGAGCAGAACAGCACAGCAAAATATAATTTCTAGAGAGGGGTTGGGGGATTTCCCCTCTCTTTGCTCTAACAAATATTTCAGAATATTTGAAAAGCTCAAATTAAGTCTCTGACTAATAACTCCGTGCATTTCACATTTTATGATGAAGTCAGGTTTATGAGACCTGCCATAAAACAAGTCACCCAGGTGTAAAATGAATGGATTTTAACATATCTTATTAGAAGAAAAATGAGTCTTTTGCAAGGGCTGGGACTGAGGGGTTTAACCCTCTCCCCAAACCAACCAATTCCTCCTACTTTGTCTCCACATTATAAGTTTGGTCTGACACCAAATGAAATCATACCCCCTTCCTCGTTCCCTGCTGTTCCCTGTCCTGCTGGGAGGGTCTCAGATTTTTGGCAGAAACGCCATCCCACTCTGAAGTGCAGAATGGGATAAATCCTTGCAATATTCAGGGCCGTGTCTGAATCACAACTCCACAGGAGCTCAAAAGACTGATGATAGAATTCTGCTGTAAAAGAAACAAATATCTCCACTTTTTTTTAAAAAGCAAGTTGCTAGTCCTTATGTTTCAAAGCAAGTAGGCAATAACTGCTAAAATCTTCAAAGTGACTGAATAGCATTTCCAGTGCTCTGCAAGGAAATGTACCTTGTACCCTTGTACCCTTGTTCCACAGCCTGCTGTGTGAAACGCTTTAATCAACTGATGTGGAATGGGCTTTCTTGCCAGAAGCAGGAAACTACAGATGGTGCAAAATCTAACTGCTCATTTACTGACTTGAACTGACAAATCTTGCCAGCATTGAAAGAGCCATGCTGGCTCCTGGCCTATTCTTGAGCACAACTGAAAGAGTAACCTAGGAAAGCCTTAAACACAAGAAGCCTGGGGCACCTTGCATGCACACATGACCCTGCTCCAAATATCCCCACCACTGTAGGCAAGTGGTGACTAGAGACATGGCAGACAGAGACTTTTCAGCTGTAGCCCCCAACCTTGGGACCACCCTCCCTGCTTTCTCCACAGTGACAGGTAAACACTTTATGACTGCCAAAGTCTTGAGCTTTTAACTGTGGAATTTTATCACTGATGTGCTTTATATGGCAAGCTGCTTTGTTGTTTTATTAGTTTATATTTTATCAGTTTATACTCTAAAGAGCTTCAGCTGAAGATCGGCTTCAATAATTTCCAAACCAATGCAGATTGGAAATGGACCCTGTATATTTCAACAGTCAACAAAACCTTTATATTTACTGCCCTGTTTGTAGACAGCAAAACTGTTGGTGGGTGGGCTTTTGCCATGAGAAAGTTTGAAGAGTCTTTGAGAGTGGTGCAATCAGGCAGTGGCAGCTGCCTTATTTCGACTTTCAATTTTTTTTCCAGCAGAGGCAGAAGCAGAAACAGTGCTCTCCTCTGTGGCCAGCTTCTGCCAGCTGTTACGATTCTGTGCTCCAGGAGGTTTCGGGGACAAAAATGGCAGATAAGCTGCCTGCAAAACCTTTGCAAATTTTCTCATGATCTCTGAAATGGCACCCAGTTCCACAACTCCAATTTTGGTCCAACACGCCAATTTCAAGTCAGAAAATTCTTCCAAGTGACCTTTTCTGAGTATAAGACAAGAAATTCATGTGATTTAAGAAACAAATACATCCAGGGCGCAATCCTAACCCCTTCTGTCAGTGCTTTCCAGCACTGACATAAGGGCAATGCAGGTCTGAGGCAAAGGAACAAACATTCCCTTACTTTGAGGAGGCCTCCGTGAGTGACACCCAACTGCAGGAAGCTGCACATGTCCCATTGGCACCACTATGCCAGTGCTGGAAAGTAGGGTTAGGATTGTGCCCTCAGTCAGCAAAGATGCCTGTGAGGCCAAAACATCTCTTTATTCTGCAATGCTTCAAATGGTAGCATTTGAAGGTGTGGTAGCAAACAGAAGGTGTGGCCTAAGGATATGTTGCAAGCTGTTGATGCAGTATTTGGGGAGTTAGAAATAGTTGGCATCTCAATGTTACCAATAGCTATTAAGCATGGAAACACCAGCCCTCAGAGGTCCTGCCTTTGGAGATGAGGTGGGTAGTAACCAGACAGGACCTTGGTTGGTGGTGGTGGACTGTCCCTGAAATATTCCCCCAAGGAAGGCTCGCCTGGAACAAACTTCAGTGTCTTTTTGGCACCAGGCAAAAACCTTCATACTTGCCCAAGAGGTTCGATTCTTAGCTTTGAGTTTTTAATCCAAGTGTGACATCGGTTGTTTTTAATGCCATGTTAGGCTGCTCTAATATACTGTTTTAATATGTGGTATTATTGTCTTTAACCATTCTGAGCTGCTCTGAGAGCCCCTGGGCTTCCAAGAAGTGAGGAACAAGTATTCACAATAAAACAAAGAAAGAAAAGAAAATTCCCTTCTGCATCTCGTGTCATGCGACGGTGTGTCATCGACATGAAGCTGACACGTTCTTTTTCTCTTTAAAGCATGTAGGGGAAATAAAAAGATAAACACAGCTTTCTGACAGCTTTAAAATCCCTTAAGGCCGAGTTCTGAGCTGAAACACATTTTACGGTTGGCTAGTAAATTCCTAAAGGGGAAAAAAAACCTGTGTTCATAATGAAAGCGCAGGATACAACCCTAAAATGCCACAAGTGGGCGCCATTGTGATTAGAAGTCATGACTTCCTAGTCTTGTTAATCTTGTTGGGGGGGCCTTGTTTACCCCCTTAAGGGAGCAACAACAGGGCTTCTATATGGGAGAAAACACCCTCTGTGCAGGCTGTTCGCCTGAATGTAAAAATATAATCTCATTTGCGTAGGCAAAATATTGAACCTCGTGCATCTAAAATGGGAGAAGACCGCAGGAATCCCATGTGACTGGCCTCCTTAGCGTGATTGGAAGCAGCTGGGCTTGCTGGTAGCCTCAGACCTTTTCCAATTTCAAAACACAGAAGGAAAAAAAAGATTCACAACTTCTTCTGTCCATTTTGGTTCTCAGAACTGCCCTTTGTCTTACAATTGACAGTGTAATTAAAACAATAACTACAACAACAAATCAATTAATATGCTATTAGATCCTGCGACCGCAACTAGGATTGAACCGAGATGAAGAGATGAATCTACAAGAGATGAATCTGCGCACCTCCCTTCTTCTGTCTGCTCAACAGTCTCCATCACACTCTAGATTTGCAGGGCCATTTCTGTAAGCATTCACATAAAGGCAATACAGCAGTGATTTTCAGTGTTTTTCTTCCCATAGCGCATTGCCTCCTATGGTCTTCTGCATGGTCTTTGCTTCTTGAGGTGTCACTTCTGGCTTCCTGGACTCTTCTGGGTTCTGCAGCTCTGCTTCCAGAGCAACTGTCTACAGCAACAAATTGTCTGTTCCTCTTCCTCTGAGAGACAGACAATTCATTGCTACAGACAACTGCCCCAGAAACAAAGCTGCAGGACCCAGATGAGAACTCAGCGATGACGACGACAGGGCGGACAATAACTGCACGAGAGGACAGGTCCTCTCGTGGATTGAGAACTGGTTGGAGGCCAGGAAGCAGAGAGTGGGTGTCAATGGGCAATTTTCACAATGGAGAGAGGTGAAAAGCGGTGTGCCCCAAGGATCTGTCCTGGGACCGGTGCTTTTCAACCTCTTCATAAATGACCTGGAGACAGGGTTGAGCAGTGAAGTGGCTAAGTTTGCAGACGACACCAAACTTTTCCGAGTGGTAAAGACCAGAAGTGATTGTGAGGAGCTCCAGAAGGATCTCTCCAGACTGGCAGAATGGGCAGCAAAATGGCAGATGCGCTTCAATGTCAGTAAGTGTAAAGTCATGCACATTGGGGCAAAAAATCAAAACTTTAGATATAGGCTGATGGGTTCTGAGCTGTCTGTGACAGATCAGGAGAGAGATCTTGGGGTGGTGGTGGACAGGTCGATGAAAGTGTCGACCCAATGTGCGGCGGCAGTGAAGAAGGCCAATTCTATGCTTGGGATCATTAGGAAGGGTATTGAGAACAAAATGGCTAGTATTATAATGCCGTTGTACAAATCGATGGTAAGGCCACACCTGGAGTATTGTGTCCAGTTCTGGTCGCCACATCTCAAAAAAGACATAGTGGAAATGGAAAAGGTGCAAAAGAGAGCGACTAAGATGATTACGGGGCTGGGGCACCTTCCTTATGAGGAAAGGCTACGGCGTTTGGGCCTCTTCAGCCTAGAAAAGAGACGCTTGAGGGGGGACATGATTGAGACATACAAAATTATGCAGGGGATGGACAGAGTGGATAGGGAGATGCTCTTTACACTCTCACATAAAACCAGAACCAGGGGACATCTACTAAAATTGAGTGTTGGGCGGGTTAGGACAGACAAAAGAAAATATTTCTTTACTCAGCGCGTGGTCGGTCTGTGGAACTCCTTGCCACAGGATGTGGTGCTGGCGTCTAGCCTAGACGCCTTTAAAAGGGGATTGGACGAGTTTCTGGAGGAAAAATCCATTATGGGGTACAAGCCATGATGAGTATGCGCAACCTCCTGATTTTAGGAATGGGTTAAGTCAGAATGCCAGATGTAGGGGAGGGCACCAGGATGAGGTCTCTTGTTATCTGGTGTGCTCCCTGGGGCATTTGGTGGGCCGCTTTGAGATACAGGAAGCTGGACTAGATGGGCCTATGGCCTGATCCAGTGGGGCTGTTCTTATGTTCTTATGTTCTTATGCATCGATGCTCCAAGCTGGCTGTTGTAATGCTCTGAGTTGCTACTGACAGCAGCCCTGGGTCAGGACATTCTGACTCTGGCCGTGTGTGCCAGCAGAAAGACAACAGGATCAGAAAACAGGTTTTCAGCTAGAAAAATTATGAAAATTTGCAAACTGGAGAAAATGGCAGGTTGGCAGTGAGAGAGGGCAGAATTTCTCCCCACTCAAAGTAATCCTTGGAGCTCAAGCAGTGCTTCTCTTCTTTTCAGGGCAGCAGAAGATTTCTCTAAGCTCCAGGCATTTTTTTCCCCAAACCCAAAACATCAAAATTATCCGTTTACAACCATTTCATGACACAGAGTCACCTGTGCCTGTAAGTGACACTGCAAAGCAGTGCTGTTTGAGCCAAGGTGCCCCACCATCTCCTGAAGGAGCATTCATTCATGGCTGAAGAAGAAAGGTTTTTTCATAAAAGAAATCTGATTGGAGCTTTCCAGGCAGAAAATCTCCAGACCTCCAAATGCCTCCCTCCTGCCCAAGGGATCCTTGCTATACTGTTACATTTACATCTATGGAAATTTCATGTCATGCTGGATCAACACAGCTTGCATAGTCAATATGTCATTTGGTCAAAGGGAAAGAGCATTTTTGTGGCACTTTTGAAGCTCTCATAGGTTTACCCTTTGAAGATTCCCTCAGCAGGGGGTTGGGTTTTGATTTTTTTACAGTTCTCAGAAGGGTAATTATTTTCTCAGTGTCTTTAGGAAATATGATTAATGGGACTCTGAAATAGTTGTGTCTAGGTATTTGCTGGGATGATAGAAGTTGTGGATGTTTCCACGCTGCCTCCTCCAAAGGCCTCAAGATGTGGACTTTGTGCCGGATTTCCCCTCAATTTGGGATGCAAGGAGGAAAGGTTTTATGAACCAGGATGAGATTACAGGTTTTGGACAGAGCTGAAAACCAAACCCAAATGACTTACTGCACAGACAAGAAGAAAGTGAAAGGAAAAAAAGATGAAGGAGGTGTTCCCAAGCTGCGTGTTGCGGCACCTAAAGGGGGTGCTGCAGGATGTCCCTGGCGGCCACTTCTTCCTGGCTCTCTCAAGCACCACCATCTTGGATCATGTGAGATGCAAGGAGATCCAAGCACACAGGAGAGCCAAGATGAAGAGGATGCAGCAAAAGAAGGGGACCATGACCATGTTGGGGGAACAGCTGGATTAAGGGGAACCAGAGGGATGGAGACTAGGAAGAGATGAGATGATGGCCAGAGATCAGGATGTTGCAAAACCTGAAGAGGCAGCTACACAAAAGGAAGATGCTTTGATCATACCCTCTTCAGTCAGAAAACCACACCTGTCTCCATGTAGAAGGAGGGGAAAAGAGGAAAATGTGTCCTCCTTACTTACTTTATAGAGGACAAGGAATATCACAAACACACTGGGTCTGCCTCCGATGTTATTGCATTGCTTTAGCCTGAGCTTGTGTGTATTACATCACCCTTCCAGTTATGTCATCGCCGCACAGGGATCATTACAGGCCTAGCAATGTAACAACATTCAAAGGAACAGGAAAAACTTCCCATATGGAAGCTCAGAGACAAGCCAGCAGTGGCCCAGGAATGCAACTGCTCTTCACTCTGTGCAGAAAATTTATTGGTGGAATGCCTGCTTAACAAGAGACATGAATGGCACTCGCAAAAGTTCTGCAATGACTCTGTAAACGTCCTAAGGGGCCATTTTGATAAACTACGATTTCAGCAGAGAGAAAGAACATTTTTTTAAACATATTTTAAGCCAAACATGTGATTGGAAAATGCCAAAGTACCTTGTCTCCTGGTTGGGGTCGCATCACAGATACACGGTCATAACCTTTCCGCAGCAGAACCCAAAGGGCATCCAACTTTCCCTGCAATTGAAACAAAGAAATTTACCTTAGACACCCACTTGCACTAGACACTAGATACTAGATTGGCTTGCATTTTTCTACAGGTCAGTAAGGTTAGCAGAACAACGCTTGCCCTGACACTCCTCCAAATTAGACCTGTCTCATTCACGCCCCCCCCCCCGTTTTTCATAGTTCCCAGTTCCCCAGCCTCCAGAAAGTTCACGAGTAAGACATGTTACATCAACACAAATACACATAAATTAGGGTCAAGGTGCACATAACCAGAAATGCGGAATGTGGCCTGGTGGTTTTTAAAAACAATAGCAACTGGGGGGGGGGGCAAGATGTGCTGGAACTGCTGAGGAGGGTTGGGAACCATTTGGGGACTTTGCACCCTCCACAGTTCCGATCTCAATAGCACGTTCTCTCCCCGTGTGCTATTTTAAACAGAAAAAGCATTCCTTGGCCCTGCAGCAGACTCCAACTACTGGCATTCTTTGTATTAAAAATAAGTATTTATCTATTGCTTTTCACCAAAAAAGACTCACAAAATGGTTTAAGTAGCAAAGTGCATGAAAAGATCCATTTTGCAGAAGGGCTCACAATCTTAAAAAAAAAAAGATGTGAAGGAGACACCAGCTACAGCCAGCCGTAGCCCTACAAGCAATCCCTCAAGACAGCTGCAATGCTGCAGACCCACTGCGCGCTGAAACCTTCCTCCCAAAAGCCCAAGAGAGCAACAGCAGGGCAGGCTGGAGTGCACTGAGAGCCACGTCAGAGACTGGAGGGCTGCAGCTCATTTAGTTGCTTGACGTAATTTGCATATGGTGAGCATACACAGAGGCGCCAGCATCTGTCTGGCGAACGTTTATCCTTCGAGAGGACAGAGTAGTGATTCTCATTGTTTTTCTTTCTCATGACACACTGACCTTTTTGGTCTTCACTTCTTGTAATGTCACTTCCGGGAGAGCCTTCTGGGTTCTGTGGCTCGGTTTCTAGGGCAATTGTCTGTAGCAGTCGTTTGTCTGTTCCTCTTCCTCCACCCGCTCGGCCGGGGGAGGAAGAGGGACAATTTGTTAATACAGACAGTTGCCCTAGAAACTGTTGCAGAACCCAGAAGAGATTTTCAATATTTTTCAAATGCTGTGCTCCAAAATCCCACAGGACAGCTGCAAACCTTTCGCAGCACACCAGTGTGCCAAGGCACACTGGCTGAGACAGCCAGGATGGTGTAGGGGATGGAGTGCTGCCTTGGAATTGAGGAGATGGAAGTTCAAAGACCTGCTCAGTCATTGTGCCTGCCACTGGCCAACCCTGGGCCACTTACTATCTCTCAGTCTAGTTGACCTCATCAGGTTTTGTGTGAATAACGACCACAAATGCAGCCCTGATCTCCATGGAAGTCATCAGGACTGGGTTCCTAAATTCAGGACTGAATTTAGAGGAAGAGGAACCTTCCCCCCTCCCCAAGATTTCAGGAAAAAAGAGCTCGGGTTACTTGGCTCAATCAAGTTGGAGGAGTGGGGGTTGCCTCTCATGACTTCCCATGTCTGTGTTGTTTCAAGCCAATCTCCAGGGCTTAACTCATCAAGGCTTGGCTCCAGGGTGCATTTTTGGTGCCAGAGCTTACAAGCATTATTATTTTTTAAAATATGTATTTATAGATGGCTTGTCAACAAAAATGCGCACAAAGCAATTTTCTCAGCACAGTGCTTGGAATCAGGCATCTGCACTTGCTCCAAAGAACTGGGTAGCCTGGATCATGACCACTGTAAGGTGGTCTTGTCTGTAAAAACTGGCCTTGTCTGCAAAACTGGCAGGTCACAGCCTGGAACTGCCCATATGTGGAAGAGGTCAGGTCAAGTATTTTGGAAAAGGGACAGAATGGATATAATGAAATTTGACATGCAATGATTTGGATTTACTCAATTTTGTGTCATTCTCTCCAACTATTTGTTTTTTATGCTCACATTTGTAGAAATCTTTGCTGGAATCATAGAATTTATTCTTTGCTTTATTAAGAATCTATATTTAAATTGTATGAAGAATTACTATGTATGACAATGCAATGTTCCTGGCTGTGGTTTTTTCCTTCTTCTTACTGTTTAAATAAAAATTTTATATGAAAAGCCTGCTACTTTAAAGTAAACGTTATATTGTGGTACTATCATTTAAATTTTCAATCTGCTTCTTTTTTGACTGTTCTGATTTTGAACACAATTTTGTTGTTGAAAAGCAAGATATCAACAAAACTGGGGAAAATAGGATATGCTTGGAAGTACGTACGTAGGCTATGGCCAGTGAATCTCCAGTGCCCCCCACCTAGCAGTAGCTAAGTACTGTGTGCAAAGGAAGATAATTACACAACTGTATAGAGAGTCTATAATTTATACAGGCTTCAGAATTCAGGTTTGTTTTTTTTTCATTCTGGGCACAGAAAAGAATTCTGGTACTTCACAGAGCCCACAGATTCCAGGCCTACCTGAACAGAACTGAAGGATTTAAGGTCAAGATGAGAGGTGGTCCTCCCCCCCCCTTCACTACCTCATGTCACAGTCTCATTTGCAGGCTGCAAAAGTGGAGGGGCAAAGGTATTTTGGCAATTTTCAGGGATGGGTGGTTTTTGGGGGGTGCTGCCAGCTTCGTTCATACGCTTTCCAGCGGCCAGTCGCCCCAAGCTAGCCACTAATTTCCTCCAGAATTTCCATGTGAAGGAAGCTACAGGATGACACAGCTATGTTCTAAGGCAGTGGTTCTCACACATTTAGCACTGGGACCCATTTTTTAGAATGAAAATCTGTCAGGACCCACCGGAAGTAAAGTTATGACCAGAAGTGACATCATCAAGCAGCAAAATTTTTAACAATCCTAGGCTGCAAACCTACCCACACTTACCCAGGAGTAAGTCCCATTTACTAACATTGTTAAAAGAACATATATAGTAGCTTGTTAAAAGTACAGGTCTGTAACATTTCTCCAAATGCAGTCACATACCATGGTAGTATCAAGTCTAACAGATGAAAAATAAAATATTGAAATGAATGGGGACCCACCTGAAATTGGCTCATGACCCACCTAGTGGGTCCTGACTCACAGTTTGAGAAACACTGTTCTAAGGGACAATCTGGGACAGAAAAATGGCAGCATCCACTGCCACTATGAAACAGGTGGTGGCAGTGTAAACAGCAAAAAGGTTAGGTTATTTTCACTCACCCCCCAAGGGGCCCCCCAGTTCAAGCTGAAAGTTCTTATAAGATAACTTTAGGTACAGCCTTAGATGAAACATAAAGTGGAATATCTGGTTTGGACAAAAGTCTCCCAGACTCTCTAACCCAAGTGTGTCAAACATTTCATACAGCAGGCCGAATACATTTGAGATGCCTGCTGTGGACTGGAAGTGATAGCGTTAACGCGTTTCTTCCAGCCCACATTTGATCCCCGTTGCATATACGCAACGTTGGGCAGAAATGGCTTAAGCAGGCGATGACCAGAAATAAGCACTTTTTCTCACTTAGGAAATGACAGAAGAGAAAATATGCAAATTTTGATCCCATTTTCATGATATGGAGAGCCCAATTATCTATCACGCAGCCTGCCCTTTCAGCAGTGACACCTCAGCGCAGCTCAGCAGTGGAAAGCAGCTGATGTTGGTGCTGGGAGAGCCCGAGGGCCGAATAAAGAACTTGCTGGGACTTTAACTGGCCTGCGGGCCTGATGTATGACCCCCCCCCCCGCTCCTAACCTTTTTACTGCAAACCTTCGGAGCCTCAAAAAACCCAACATTCCTGGATGTTGACCCAGCATTCAAATGTTGATGATATTTCATGAAATGAGTTTATGAAGGCCAAAAGGCAATAAAGAAGAAGCAGGAACCACCCATAATAAGCAAGTCACACACACATTCTTGCTTCCTTCCTCTAGGGACTTCCGAGACTATTGTGAGATCCTTCCTGTCCCTCGAAATGAGCCAGGGATTCAGGCTCCCAATAAGGAGCTTGCTCCCTCCGTGGAATGGAATTTGGCACCTTTCTGGACTTCGCAGACGTGGCCAGATGCAAAAGAAGCTGCTGTCATATTTTGCCCAGCACTGTCTGCGGATGCAGGCAAAGGAAGTCTGCTGAACATCTGTTTCTCCAAAAGCATTTGGCAGAAGAACATTTGAAGGTGTTTTCGATCATATTGTTAGGAATTTGGTTGCCCCGATTATTGAGCGGGAGGTTATTCCCTGGCAGCTGAAAGACTACGAGGGTTTCACAAAAAGATTTGAGGCTCTCTAGTGGGTTCGGACATTTCAACCAGGAGTGGTTCAAGGGTCTGCTGCCTAACTCAGTGCAGATCCACCACCCTGCCAGCTCCCCATGTGCCCATGTGAGGTAATGGGGAGCTGGCAGTAATCTCCCCCTTTTGTACTCATACCCACCACAGCTGCTGCCCTCCATGACTGCCTCCTCCTCACCTACCCAGCTTTTTTCAGGAAGCAGCTGGGTAGGCAATGAAAGGGGAGGGGAGCAGAGAGAACAGTGGAGTGATGCAGAGGTGAGGGTCTGCTGCATCTGTCTGCCACCTCCTCCTGCTTGTTCCTGGCTTTGATCAAACAGAAAGGTTGAGTGGAGCAGGGGAAGGTGGTAGGTGGATGCACAGATGTCTCCCTGTATCCACAGGGTTCCCATTACTACTGTGGATATTGGAAACCGTGGATAGCATTGAATCCTACAAAGCAGTTCAAATATCTCCCCATTGGGCAAATGACTGACCTGCCTGTGATTGCAGCCGTCCCGTCGCTGTCAGCTCACTCTACGCAGTCTGCAAATGCTAACAGGAAGTACTAACAGGAAGTGAGTTGGAGGGCTGAAAAATAATGTGATGCTTAGAAGACTGCCAGACATAGGGCCACAATCACAGGCAGGTCAGCCATTTGCCCAATGGGAAGAATTTCTGAACTGAAGAATAATTGAAACAATGGATCTGGGATCTGTGGATAAGGGAGGAACGCCTGCAAAGGTCCAGAACAGGAGGAGCCAAGGGAAGTGTCAGGGCACCGCACCTCCTTCCTGCCCATCTGGCCTTCTTGCTAGGTAAGCAAGAAGGTGCAGGGGGTGGAATGATTCTGTTTTGATAACTGGTGGAAGGGAGCAGTCAGAACTGAATCACCTGCTGCTTCTTTCTGCTGCACTGGCACTGCGAGTGCAGGCAGGAGCGGCAGCACTGGTGGAAGTGGACTGGCACTGCCCCGATCCTCCGCTTGCTTGTTCCCAGAATTCAGGAAGATGATCAGCGAGCTGATGGAAGTGGTGGGCAGTGGTGGGCAGCAGGCCAGAGGGGGCCAGTGGTCAGGCGCAGTGTCCAGGGCAACCATCCCTCGATCCCCTGCCCCATGCAACCTGCTGCTCAAAAGTGGCCCTGTCAGTCAGCCCAGTGGCCCTGGTCTCAGCCGTCAACTGGTGGGAACAGAAGAGCAACATTAGTTGCCATTTGAATTTGAGGAGGAGGTGGGCTGGGATTACCTAAACTGACACCTTCAAATGGACCCAGAACAAAACTGGGAGTCAAGGTATTGCTGCAACATGGCCAAGTAATGATGTGACTGGAGAGGAGGTGCGCTTCAGGGAGCAGAATAACGCAGGTCAGATAAAAGAGATACCTTGATTGGGGAATACCACTTCTGGGGAGAAGAGGACCTCCGCATGCTGTTCCCGAGACTCCTGGGCTCTGGGAATTCGTACTCCTGCTCTGGCATCTTGACTCGGGCGTTCTTGGCCTTCTCCAACTTAGCACCTTCTTCGGTGGATCCCTTTTCTCCCCATCGTACCTATAAAAAAAATTGCATCCACATTCTGTTCATTACACATACAGTCTGGCTTGCACCTCTTCTCTGATTCCCCACTGTTCAGGGGTGCCACTCAGTGGTAACTGGGGTGTAGCAAATCCCCAGTGATCAGACCTCAGGAACACCTCCCATTGAGTCAGGCCACAGCAGGCTCTAGGCCAACAGGTGGTGCTAGGAGCTGGGGGGCAGCTAGTTGTCACCCCAAGCATGACAGAGGCAGAGTGTTGTCCAAACAGGCAGGGGGTGAGTCAGAAGAGACCAGAGGGGGCAGAGGTGCCTGCACACCCAAAATCAAGTAAATCCATGGAAAGAGGCAGGTAGGAGGAGCCCTCACTCTAGAGACAAACTGCTCAGGCTTCTGGGGTCTTGTGTGCCAGGCATGGGCACAGCTAACAATAATGCAGCCCAGATGGCACCCTCCAAGTTCAGAGCTGGGAGCCAAGTTCATGAGCTCCAGCCAATTCACCAGGTCTACACACTGAGCAGCCCAAAAACCAGGAGTCATAGAAAGTTCTGCAACTTCAGAATCAGGAAGTAGTGAGCCTCCTTCCCGAGTCTAGACTGCACCCCATGCGCAGAGTCCATGATCCTCTACTTCACAGTCATGTGGGATCAGTGTGGGCGCACCAGCAACTGTAGATATGAGAGGAGCACTGAATGGGGTCAACCAAGACCTTTCAATGGCCTCAGTGCATAAAGAACTTAGAACCCAACCTTGAGTTCAACGCGCTGGCTTAACACCAGCACGCACTGTTGTAAATATGCCATAAGGCACGTTTGCGAGCTAGCGGTGCGTGCTGGGGAGGTGTGATGGGAAGGCGGGAGGCAGGGGGGAGGGAGCAGGGAGGCGGGACCGGTGGAACAACGCTCGGTGCCTGACACGAAGGCTCTTACCCCACCACCGACCTTTTGGTTGCGGGGCTACTCCCTTTACCTGGGGGAAGGGGACAGAAGGTGCTGCCTGCAGCTGCCGTGGGTGTGCAGCCGTTTTCGGTGCTGCTGCAGCCGCGCGCCACGGGAGCTCAGGAATGGGCTCTTAAGCTGGAAAATAAGTTTTTGCAGCACTGAATCCAGGGTTCACCTACTTCCATCCGCTTAATGCCACCAACACCACGTCCACCGTAATAGGAAGCGTCTACCGTTGGCCACTTCTTCTTGGGAAGCCCATCATCATCTTCCTCCTAAAGAGAGGGAAACAACCACTAAAAATACCCCACTTTAAGAGATACTTTAAGAGAATGGGAGATACCCTTCCAACTGGGCAAAGAGACACCTTTCAAAGTGACCTCCTCCTATATTTAGGAGGGAGAGCAACTGTCCCTCTTCACGATGGGACTTGATGTTTGCATGCTGTCTTTTCCAGCAGCTGTGCTGGTGTCCTTTTGCATCTTTTTTAGATTGTGAGCACTCTGGGAACAGGGAACCACTGATTGATTGGTTTAGCAATGGGCACCACTTTGGGCGCAATCCTATCCTGCGCTGGAACAGGCAAGCTAGGAGACTCTTGCCGTATCCAGCACAGGATAGTGGCCATAAGCAGCTCAGCCAGACGCAAGGGGAAACTTTTCCCCTTACCTCCGGGTAAGGGCTGCTGGCCCCTATGAGTCTCCTTGGACTTGCGCCACCTCTTGAGGTGGCAGACGTCTGAGGAGAGCGGAGCGGCTTCAAGCTGCTCCATCCTCCCTGGGAATGGCATAACCGCTGGATCCCAGCCCCGACTCCCACTTCCTGCCTGCTCCTGGGGCCGCCCACTGCTCGCCCTCCCCCTGCCCAGGAACACCTCCCTCCTGCCTCCTCCCCGCCTGCCTCACAGCCTTGCGTAGGCACATCCAAGCCAACACAAGGCAATCGGAGGAAGCCACCATGGAGGCTGGATTCAGCCTCTGTGTGTCGGTGCACCTCCATGCGCTAACACAGCTTCCTCCTGAGGAGGTGCAAACATGCCTAATGGCACATTTGCGACCCTCCTGGGCCAGTGCAAGGGACTTGCATCGATCCATAGGTGCCTTTGGACTGAGCCCTTTGCTAACTACTTTTTGTTGAGTAATAAAGTAATAGTAATATTACTTTAGTAGTAATAAAGATACAGGAGAGAATAGACACAGCAGTGTCATCAATTTCAAACAGCAGTTTTCAACTACCTTGTGCAATTAGCAGTACATTAGCAAACAGTATCATGCGCTAGATGCCATATAAGCAAAATACTTGAACTGCCTTGGTAGAAAACAGGCCACGGCACAGCTGCTCCAAAACCCTTGTCTGGATTTCACATTTGAAGTATTAGGAAGAGCCTTGCTGGGTTCGACCAAAAAACCAATCAGTCCAGCCTCTGGTTTCCCACAGGATGTGAAGGGCCAGTTCCAAATGCCCAAGGGATGCTCACATCCTAGCAGGGCTTGACTGCCTGTGGCGACTGGCCCCAGCCAGCATCTGGGAGTCAGACATATGCACTCTCAGGAGATGCTGGCCCACCTCTCTCCACTCCCTGAATTTGTTTTGTACCCTTTTGCCTGGAGAACTCTTGGTCTATTCAATAGGGCTATATGTATATCAGGAATGTACAGAAACGGCACTGAGTATGGGACCCAATGACCCCAAAGAGTGCTATGAATTATGTATGAGACATTAAGCATCCTGTACATGGGCATGTGTTCATATGGCTGGTCTGACAACACAAGATCACACTGTTTCTTCATTTATATCTGATGTTGCCATTAGAGAGGATCATTTCTCCTCTTAAGGCTGCATTCATTGATCCAGCAGAGCAGGAGGCAAAAACAACATCCAGGGCCTTAAAAACAGAGTCCCTTTCAAGCTTTGGAGACCATTCTCAATAGGTATTTCCTTGGCCTGGCAGGCAGCATGGAATGTGATCCGTTATCTCCAAGATACATAAACTAAAGAGCTGGAGACATGATTTTTATGCATGGGAGGGGACGTGGAACCAAAAGTCTCCCTTGAGCCTGTGCTCATCTCTGGTAGAGAGCCAACCAGCTTGTGTGATAACCACACCTTTACAGACTGTGCACTACATTGAAAGAACAAAAAGAAAACCCCAAATAGAACTTGCAAAAAAAAACACCTCAAATTCTTCGACAAGGAACTGTGCCATTCCAGAATGCAGGCTGTTTTCCTTAACTTATACTCTGCTTCTACATGTACAAAGAAAGCAAATATTCCAAGAACACCATAAGCTTCAGTGCTTTTGCTTCTGAAAGAAACCAAACCCAAGGACTTCTTACTAATCAGGGAAGTGGGAAGCATGCAATATACCAGATAAGTATTTTAGAGGTAAATCAGTTGCCTGGAGAGCCAGAATAGTGGCTAAGTAGAGAGTGAGCTGATGGCATCCACCCAAGAGTTATTAAGGAATTGAAGAATGAAGTTGCTGATCTCTTGATATTTTAGTCCCTGCAACTTGACCCTCAAAACGGCCACAGTGCCAGAGGATTGGAGGATAGCAAATGTCACGCCGATCTTTAAAAAGGGAAAGAGGGGGGACCCGGGAAACTATAGTCCAGTCCGCCTAACATCTATACAGGGAAAGATGGTGGAATGCCTCATCAAAGATAGGATCTCAAAACACATAGATGAACAAGCCTTGCTGAGGGAGAATCTTGCCTCACTAACCTTATAGAATTATTTGAAAAGGTCAACAGGCATGTGGATGTGGGAGAACCCGTAGACATTATATATCTGGACTTTCAGAAGGCGTTCGACACAGTCCCTCACCAAAGGCTACTGAAAAAACACCACAGACAGGGAATTAGAGGGCAGGTCCTCTCCTGGATTGAGACCTGGTTGGAGGCCAGGAAGCAGAGAGTGGGTGTCAATGGGCAATTTTCACAATGGAGAGAAGTGAAAAGTGGTGTGCCCCAAGGATCTGTCCTGGGATCGGTGCTCTTCAACCTCTTCATAAATGACCTGGAGACAGGGTTGAGCAGTGAGGTGGCTAAGTTTGCAGACGACACCAACTTTTCAGAGTGGTGAAGACCAGAAGTGATTGTGAGGAGCTCCAGAAGGATCTCTCCAGACTGGCAGAATGGGCAGCAAAATGGCAGATGCATTTCAATGTAAGTAAGTGTAAAGTCTAAAGTGTAAAGTTTTTTGGGGGGAAAAATCAAAACTTCACATATAGGTTCTGAGCTGACTGTGACAGATCAGCAGAGAGATCTTGGGGTGGTGGTGGACAGGTCGATGAAAGTGTCACTCCAATGTGCAGCGGCAGTTAAGAAGGCCAATTCTATGCTTGGGATCATTAGGAGAACAAAAGAGCTAATATTATAATGCCGCTGTACAAATTGATGGTAAGGCCACACCTGGAGTATTATGTTCAGTTCTGGTCGCCGCATCTCAAAAAAGACAGTGGAAATGGAAAAGGTACAAAAGAGAGTGACTAAGATGATTGCTGGGCTGGGGCACCTTCCTTATGAGGAAAAGCTACAGCTTTTGGGCCTCTTCAGCCTAGAAAAGAGATGCCTGAGGGGGGACATGATTGAGACATACAAAATTATGCATGGGAAGGATAAAGTGGATAGGGACATGCTCTTTACACTCTCACATAACACCAGAACCAGGGGACATCCACTAAAATTGAGTGTTGGGAGAGTTAGGACAGACAAAAGAAAATATTTCTTTACTCAGTGTGTGGTTGGTCTGTGGAACTCCTTGCCACAGGATATGGTGATGGCATCCGGCCTGGATGCCTTAAAAGGGGATTGGACAAGTTTATGGAGGAAAAATCCATTACGGGTTACAAGCCATGATGTGTATGTGCAACCTCCTGATTTTAGAAATGGGCTATGTCAGATGCAAGGGAGGGCACCAGGATGCAGGTCTCTTGTTATCAGGTGTGCTCCCTGGGGCATTTGGTGGGGCTGCTGTGAGATACAGGAAGCTGGACTAGATGGGCCTATGGCCTGATCCATTGGGGTTGTTCTTATGTTCTAATGAGGGCTTCGCTAGTGTTAATCTTTCCTGTGCTATAAACTTACTACGTGGCCTGAGACAAGCTATTCCCTCTCAGCCCCCGTCTTCCCCATCTGTAATATGGGGATAAATAATAAGCACCTTACAGGGTTCATCCAAGGACACCGTCAAGGTTATACACATGAAATGCACACTCAGCATTAAAGGAGGTAAAAGGATTGCACAACAGCCTGATGTGACAAAAAAGGAGAAATCAAGGACCAGGTAACATCTGATTAAAGAAAGTTCTGCCTGGAGACAGGCTGTTAGGCCCCAGTCTCAGACCCCAGCTGGAACCAACTTTAATTAGTACATACCAGGCCCGGGAGAACTGTGGAGGAGGCCGCTTCACAGGGCCCTCTGATATCGTACCAAGCTACCAAGTGGGCTTCAAGGCCAGCGTGATTAACAACAGGGTTCAGGTGTGAGTGTCTCAAGTGGGGAGGGGGGAGTCCACCATGAGTAAGAAGGCTTGTGGCACATCCACCCCTAGAATGTTCTTCTGGAACCGAGTTCTGATTGGTGGATGGGTCAGGGAACCTATAAAGGGGAGAGAGGGGGGTCTACATTGGGCTGACTTTGCCTCTGGCTGAGGGGGCCTGAGACCCGTGACCACCTTGGCAGGAGTGACCCAACTTGGCTGCAGCACTTTGGTGAGTGATAGTTAGTGTTAGGAGGTAGTTGTTGTTTTATTAGACTGGGTGCTCTTTTCCTAAATTCCTAAACCTTAGACTGATGCAGTGCTGTCTGTTTAACTTTGCTTCAAACCTTTATTCAATAAATCCTATTCTTTACAACTGACTGGATTATTGGGATTGGAGAAGTCACAGGGACTGGTTGTGGGAGGCAATCCAGTGTGTCTGGGGGTGGACCCTGGAGACCCCATAGTGGGAGTCTGCTCCACTGTTCAAGTTGAGCCCAAGGGGGTGTAGACTCAGGGGAGGGTTCCCCAAAATTTGGCCTGGCTACCAGGAGTGGAAGCTCTGCTATTTAAGAGCTATTTGGCAACCGGTCTGGGATAGACCTGCAGGTGCCAAGTGACCACAGGGGTTTATAAAAAGATTACCCATCGATAAAGGAGTGTGGTCTGTTTTCCTTCACACCTGAGAGGAAGAGGTTCATTACATCTGCAAATGGCAAGGGGACACAAAAACATGGCCATCGAGTGTGTGTGTGGGGGGGGGCGCGTTTAGTAGATTCCTATTGCACACCTACCCCCTGATTTGGAGAGTTTTTTTAAAAAAAACTAAAATTTGCATGTCAGGGGTGTTGCAATTGGGATCAAAACCACTGTGGGAGCAAAGAGCAAACCCCCTGTCATGATGTTGCCACATTCCAGCTCCTCCTATTTGCTATTTATAAAAATTAATCCCCCCCTTGAGTCAAGTGCTCACCTAGTTTGACCCTCAAAGTACCATAAGAGCGCTAAATGGTATCATGAGATTCTTTAGGGCAATCTGAGTTTGCTCTGTGTTCAATTCTTTCTCATTCTTGCTAAAGCTGCACAGCCCATGATGGTGACTTGAGATTCTTCTTTCTCTGCACAGAGTTTCTGCAAGGATTTTTTTCTGCTTGAAACCCAAGATCAAACCCAGCCAAATATTTTTCTCCAGAATTTCTTGCTGTTTCTCTTTCCCCTCCTCTCCTCGCTGTGTTACTGCACAGGCCGGCATTAGCACAACAGGAAATACCAGAGCTTAAGAAACTCTTTCCACAGGCCCTTAAAAGCCTTGTGAGCCATTTAAGACTCAAGGCTGAAGAAGCCAACGGGCCAGAACAGAAAAGGGCACCCAAAACCAAAATGACAACAGCCCAGAATCAGAGAGAAAGAAGCAGACGGAGAGTCTCACTGTCCCCCATCAGGACTGGCTCCCAGGAAATGTGTCTGCAGGCTCCATTTTTTGCAATGTGAGTAAAGGAAAGGTTTGGAGAGCTGGACGGATGCAGCAGATTCTCGCAGCTACAAGGGAAACAGGAGAAGGAGTCTGGGACTCTTTCTGCATAAGAGAACGTCAGTCCATATTGCTGGGCTGAAATGGCCCACGCAAGTCCATGGCTCCATGTGCAGGCTGAGAAGTTGGGAGGCACTCTGACAGTTTGCAGGGGCTGAGGGAGGTGAAGGGCAAAATGTACCAGTGGCAGAAATATTCCTCGCAGTGGCCAGCAGCCAACACCTTTCTTGCCAGAATGCCTCTCGGAACAACTCCACCTGATGATGCAGCATACAGTGTACCTCAGATCCTGGAATGGATCCCCCTCAGATACTGAATTCTGAGGATAATTAAATACATGCTGGAGGGCCTCAGTCAGATGTGACCAGAAACGCCTTCCAGACGCAACTGGGAGATGTTGTAGGTGCGGGAAGGTGCATGCAGCCTCTCTGCACGTCAGAAGGCCTCCAGAAACGCTCTATTCTCCAGCGTGCACTGGAAGTGCCTTCAGGTCATGTCCGGGAGGTCTTCTGAGGCCCTCCAGCCAAGGGCTCAGCATCTGTGGATACTAAAATCCACGGATAAGGAGGATCCACTGTGCTTCTGAAGGCTGGGGGGGGGGGAGAATGGAACCATTGCTACTGCAAAACAGGCAGCAGTACAAAATAAGCTGAAGCAGGGGTTTTGATCCCCAATCTCAAGGTTTTGACTTTGGTTGAAAGTTCTTCCTTACGAATTTCCACTAAGCCTTAGTAGGGCGCTCTCTGCCCCTTTCCAGAGTCTCTGTCCCATTGACTACATCTGTACCCAGTTACACTGTACAGGTGAGAACAGAGATCTGCCTGGAACAGCACCCTATTCTCATTCCAAGGGTGACTTCCTGATCACCTGACTCTAGTCACACCACATGTGGAAGGCAAAGACGGCATGAACAGCTTATGGCCCTGCACAGCTCACCAGCCATATACTGCATTCCAACCTGCGAGTGCTCTGACAACCCTCCTGTTCCACGCACCACAGACATGCAGCAAAACCAGGTAGCTAAGCAATGAATCACAATACATAAGCTGGTGATCTGCATTCAACTTGGTGCCTGATGTCAAGGAAGAGGCTTTGACCCACCAGAAGAAACACAGCTTCCAGGAAAGTGCATTTAAGGATCCTAGAAACTAAACATTTATAACCTTTAATCCAGGGGAAAAATTGCTTTAGTTGCAATTAAAAATGTTTCTCTAAACAATTTTTTTTCAGCCAAAGATCCAACATGGCAAATTTCTGGATCCCAAAGCCCACCACAAATCCTGATTTGTGCCATATTCGAGGTTTGGTGTGGAGCCAACCACTCACACACACACCCCCCCGGCCGACCTGAAGCTGGCAACAGAAGGATAATTTTGTCTCCAAGGGGCCATTCAGAAGACAGTATGGAATAATCATCCAAGCTAAATTGGAACGAGTTTGGGTATCTGCAGTTCCTCTTTGACCACTTTCATTGCTGTTTCTTAACTGCCTGAATCACTCTACCAAACCATTTCTGCTTTTAAGATAGCTCTTGTTTCTAAGTCTTCACCACTCACATTTCCTAGCTGCTCTGCAGTACTAGGAGGTTGGGAAGCACTCGGAAATATGTTGTTTTTGCCCAGGGAATGCTACTTACTACATATCAGTGTCAAAGCAGATGCAGCATGGGAGTGTTGGGATGGGAACTCCAACATCGTGTTGGGGGGAGCAATTTGGATCGAGGGTGCAGCAGGGGTGGAGATTTAACCATTTGCCCCATGTCTGACTTGTATCACTCCCCCTATCAAGTTCCATTAGCCATGAAGGGATGAACGTTTGTCTCTGAGGCAGATGGTTTCAAAGGGGGCAATTCAGATAAGGGCTGCTTTGTGGGGGAAGCAAGGTTAGGATTTCAGTCTTGCCGAGGATACAGGGCTGGCCTTACACCTGAGGCAGCATGCCAAATGCCGTGCCTCTCACCTGATGCTGTACCAGCCAGGGGTGTCACTAGGAGGGTGCTGTGGACCGCACCAGGCGAAGCACTCATGGGAAGGGAGACACCACTACTAGCAAAAATTGTGAAATCTTGGTGTTTCAAATAAAACCATCGTGTTACATATCTTTTGTTGGTAACAGGTAATTTAATGCAGAATGCAATGAAACAAACCATGGTGAAATAGCTGTATATATAACCCTAGTGAGGCCCCTGGATTTAGGCTGTGTATATGATATTGTAATTTATTCTATATGGTGTGGTATGGGAGGAGGTCCATCATGGGGGTGATGCAGTGCGCTCTCGCACCACGTGCTGCAAACCCTAGGGATGCCTCTGGGGCCAGCCTCTGCTCCTCCCAACCTCCAGTGTTTTAGCTCAGCACTCTCCTGTCCTCCACATTCCCTCTTCCACTCCCCCTCTTCCTTTTCCAATCCAGGAAGTGGAAGGAGAAGGAAAAGCAGAAGAGGTAAGTAGGTGGACAGAGATGGTGTCCTGCCACGACTCAGCTGCCTGAGACCATTGCCTGAGGCCATGGCTCAGTTGGCGTCACGGTCGGGCTGGCCCTGCTTAGGCTTTTTATGGGTCAATGTCCATATGAGATGTTCTGTGTAGCTCAAAGCTAGGGAAAGCCTGGCTTCCTAAGTCGCCTAAAAAGGCTCAGAAATATGACGCTTGTGCTCAAGCCTGGTGCCTCACAGCTGGAAATACCTTTTCCAGCCTTGTCCTTTACCAGCAAAAGTGGTTACCACAATATCTATTTCCTAACTGGATTTTGGATTTTCAGAAAAGGATGGAGGGGAAAAGGGGTCAATTTTTCTGTTTGCTCAACTGCTGCCCCAAAACAATTTCTTTTGAAGCCAGTTCAGATGCATAAATAAATATGCATCACAATGATTTTGTAGAAAGAAAGACAGAAAGACAGAAAGAAAGAAAGAAAGAAAGAAAGAAAGAAAGAAAGAAAGAAAGAAAGAAAGAAAGAAAGAAAGAAAGAAAGAAAGAAAGATCGGCCACTTGTGTTTGCTATGGCCAATGAGCTCCATTCTGCCGAGGGCAGGGGGGAAAATTCCTTTCCACATGTGGAGTCTATTAACTGAGATGGATGCTTCCCTCTCGCAGCTACCTGCCTGCCAGAGACTGAGAATGAGTAGCTAAACCAAGGATGAAAGGCGATACTAGAGCCCAGCATCCCTTTATTTATTTATGTTTTTATGCCACAATTATTTTTTAAAAAAAAGCTGACTGGAAGCTTCTGCTACTCAGCATTTCTGCATAATCTAAAAAGGAGATCTGGAGCATTTTGAAGCAGCCATGGAACTTAATGGCTGTTGGGGGGGGGGTCTATCTCATACTGTGTACCAGTAAAAACTTGAGCAACAGAATGGTTGTACTGACTCCATTAGGCATCCCCCCCAACACAGCAACCTCCCCCCCAACACAGCAGCCTCAGGAGGCCCCAATCCACATTACAACCATGGAGGGGGCAGAGAGTTAAGATACAATCCTATCCACACTTTCCTGAGAGTAAGCTCCATTGACTGTAATTGGACTTACTTCTGAGTAGACAGGCATAGGATTGGACTCTTAATCTCCTTCCCCATACAGTGGTCTTGATCCATGAGATCCCCCAATCTGGCTGCTATCTGCAGATTAAAACACTCACGCCAGGCTAAATCACATGCTTATGGTTGCCTTTAGTTTGACTCCTTCGGCGTGGAAAAGGTTAAGCTTCAGTGGAGGGGGAGTGCACTCTGTGTATGCTCAGAGGCATTTCCTTACAACCACACCAGGATTAGAACTGAGTATTGAAAACTGATGTTTGGAATGCATCTTAGCACAAAGAAAGCCCAGGAAGGAGCTGGGATTTATGGAGAAAGCTCAGGATCTATGCAGCAGTTCACAGCCATAAGACATTTATCATTTTGGCTGTCACTGGTTCAAAATGAGCCTTCCTTGTGGCTTTGCAGTGCCCCCCAACTCTATGATTCCATTCCACTCTTTAAATCCTCACCTTTGAGGCACAGAACCTAACAACAGCTGGGGCTCTGGGCCAGCCACACACCCTTCCCTTCAGATCCCTGACTCTGCTGGAAGACTCCTTTCTTCTTCCTCCCCCCCACCTCTTCCCACAACAGAAGAGTTAGCCAGGGTTACTGGGAAGCGGGAGGGGGGGGTGGCGAAATGGCATGCTAGATCAGCCCAGTGCTGCCCACACTGTAAAGACATGGGAGAATTCATGGATAATAAAAATACATTTCCTGCTCCTCTGAGCTTAGCCACTTGCCCTCAGGTTTATTTTAATATAGTCACCATTGAGATTTTTTTTTTTCAGGAAGAGAAAGGAAACAATCTGGAAAAGATTAATAAACACTGCAAAAAGCTGCACCAGCAGCTTTGCAGCGCCAACAGGAGAGTTCCAGACTTTTGTTGACTTCGTGGCTCTGAAAGCACACGGGGGATGGTCATACATGGCCATAATCCTCCAGTGCTTGTAAAAATACTCACTAAACTGATATTGAGGTTAAATAGACCCCAATTAAGTGACACTTTGGGGGAAAAGCACTGCCAGGGCAATATAAAAATTGGATTAAGAGAGCTTCACTGGCTGCCAGTTCATTTCTAGACTCGATTCAAAGTGCTGGTTCCAGGCCTGGAATTTCTGAGATATGGCTCCTACTTTTATCACCACTTAAGGACTTTGTCAATGACTCATCACCAGGTACCCCCACTTAGGTTAGGAGGGTAAAGACTGTGAGTTCAGGGAAGGGTGGTGACCTACTAGAGTAAAGATTTTCAACCGGTAAGCCACAGCACATTGCTGTGCAAAAGATCTGCAGATGTGCCACGGGAGTTGAAATTTGCTGAAAAAGTCTTCTGGGTTCTGCAGCTCTATTTCTAAGGCAACTGTCAGTAGTAATGAATTGTGGCTCCACCAGACCATCTGTGGATTGTGGATGCCAACTGCCAACTGCCAACTGACAGTTGCCCAAGAAACAGAGATGCAGAACCTGGAAGAGCTCCTGGAAGCCAGAAGTGGCTTCACAAGAGGTAAAGACCACAAGGACCATAGAGATCAATGCACAGTGAGAGGAAAAACACTGAAAATTGCTGCACCAGATGAGTACAGAGTAGGTCCTAGGTTCAATCCCTAGCACTCCCCATTGGGAAAGACCCTTGTCTGAAGAGCTTCTCCCAGTCTGATAATACTGAGCTTGATGGACCAGTGATCTGACTCAGCAAAAAGCAGCCTTCTGTGTTACTAAGAGATCGCCTGAGGACTTGCAATGTCCTGATGCAGAAGGGACCTAGGCCATGACAGCTACATCTGAAACATTTGGGTTTAATTTAACTGCTGTATCAACATAGTGATTGTGTTGTTCAATGAGAGCTTTAGCTACACTGGGGTCATTCAGACCTATACCTCTGATGTGAAATGCTTCCTTTTCTACTCATACTGAGGTAGCCATCCAATGTTCTTCTAGTGGAACCCTCAAGATTAAAAACCCTGTGTGTGAAACACCACAGATAACTGTCCAACATGGAGGCGGCAGTGGCTTTTCCAGAGGTTTTTCAGGAGGGAAGGGTAACATTTTGTGTTCAGTTATAACTACAAAAGCATAGGAGCCTTATGGGCCTCTAGAAGGCAGGATCAAGGCCAACGGTGCTTGAACTGTGATTATTGGACAGCTGCAGTTTCTGGGAATTCATCTCTCAAAGGGGAGGATGTAGAAGATTGCTTTGGTTTTGTACAGAGGCTTCTCTTAAAGGAAGCAATAATCACCTTTCCTAAATTACAGCTCTGCTGCCGAATGTAGAACTTGTAGTGTGTCTTTGTCTTGCTGTTAAGTGGGCAAAATGTACACATTATCCAATTATGGGTTGGCTGGTGGCTTGGCACTAGAACCAAGTAGGCAAAGACCCGTGGACTCAAGTCAGCCTCTAGAGCAGCAATTCTCAACCAGTGTGCCACGGCACATTTGTGTACTACAAAAGGGCCAAAGGTGTGCCGTGGGAGCTTGGCATATAGCGGCTGAAAAGCTCTTCTGGGTTCTACAGCTCTATTTCTAGGCTAACTGTCTGTAGTAACAAATTGTTAGTAACATGGACCTGGCAGAGGAAGAGGGACAGACAATTTGTTACTATAGACCAGCGATTTTCAACCGGTGTGCCACAGGCAGTCCAAAGGTGTGGGGAGGATCATTTATTAGTTGGGTAACCCCTGCTAACTGGTTAAGAGGCACTTTTTCAAGTGGGTGCTCCTCTTTTATTTAGCAGGGGGAGAGTAACTGGCCCACCTCACCCCAGCAGTGTCTTTTCTAGTGGCTGTCTGCTGGTGTTGCATCTGCTTAGATTGTGAGCCCTTTTGGGACAGGGAGCCATTAGATATTTCTAATTAGATTTTCTCTGTAAACCGCTTTGTGAACTTTTTGTTGAAAAGCGGTATATAAATACTGTTGTTGTTGTTGTTTTTGTTGTTGTAATGGGGGATTTGAGCCCTCTACCAGCAGCATGGTGTGCCTTGGCAATGGTAAAAAAACTGATGGTGTGCCTTGACAATTTTAGCGTCTTGTCACTGTGCTGTGAGATGAAAAAGGTTCAAAATCGCTCACACTTGCCCTAGAAACAGCCACAGAATCCAAAAGAGTCTCTGAGAAGCACGAAGTGACATCACAAGAGATGAAGACCATAGAGGTCAGGGTGCCGTGAGGAGAAAACCATTGAAAAATCTTTGCACTAGAGCAGGGGTTGCCAAACCCCAGCCCGGGGGCTAGATGCGACACGCAGCAAGCCTCTATCCGGTCCACGGCCAGCCTCTGATCCCCTAAGAGCCTCTGACCCAGTTGACCAAACACAACCAGAGTTGTGCTTGTGGGGTGGGGGGAATGGGGGTCCATTTAAGTGTGCGTTTTATTTCTTGGGCTGTGTTCGTTCTTGGAGAAGTCCTGGACATTTGAGCCCATTCATTTATTCATTCATCTAAGTTCCATCTCTAATGTGTTTATTTAAATTTTATATTTAATTTTTTTTCCTGGCCCTCGACACCGTTCCAGATGTTTGATGCGGCCCTTCGGCCAAAAAGTTTAGAGACCCCTGCACTAGAGCTACGACCTCTTATATGTCGCAAACTATTTACAAACTCTCCGTTTTGTGCAGCCCATGGAACTAATAATCAGGAAGTTCAATTCCTTGATCGCTGGTTAGCTCGAGTCTCACCCAAAACAAACAATACACACACAACTTGGGATGCAATATCATTTGCAATGAGGTTTATATTTCAGAGCAACATGTGGAAGTTTTGGAGGAAGGCTGCTCAGCAATAAAATATGCCCCTTTTCCGATACCCATCCTATAATTAACACTCAGCATTTTGCAGAAAGCACAGTTTGGCTGCATGGAAGAAGAAAAGGGCAATAGCTGCCCTTCTTGCCTAAATGGCACACTGGCCCCAAATCCATAGTTCCTGGACATCACACTTCCAATACATTTGTGCATTCATTCCAATGTGTGAAGGAAAAAATTGCATGAAAATCAATTTTCTGGATAAAATCAATGAATGTGCAGGGGCATCAGAGGCTGAGCCAGCCTGCTTGGTGGAAAGCTGGAGGTGAGAGAATACTGCCTGATCCAGTTTTTACTGTAATGTAAGGAGTCTATTAGAAAGTTCAACATAGTGCAAAAATGTACCAAGCCTGGAACAAACGGTACTGCAAATTTTCAACGCGGTTCAGTTTGAACTGGGGGAAAGCCATAGATGGCACCTATTGGTTAGTGTTCATGTCATTATCACCAGACTCATTCCCTCGAAGCATTATTTTGCCATGATTTTAAACATTTGCATCATTTTAAATAAAGTTTAAAAATTAATGTGTATATTAATAAAAGGTACATATCCCACTCTATCTTGTTTTTAAAAGGTGGAAAGCCACCTGAAGCACATGGCGAGTGCAAGACTGACAACTGACCCAGTGCTCAATCTTCTGGAACATCTATCTGTAAGTTACAGTATGAACCTGGGATCACTCTCTGGGTGAAGAAACTACTATGAATTCAGCACAGTTGAAATGATATCTCTGACTTCTTCCTCTGTTAACAATCCTTTGTGTGAAAGATGAAACAGATGAGGCATTTGCAACGCAAATGAGCATTCTGACCTATGCAGCTTTTAAAATTTGTTTCGCAATTGACTAAAGCCAAGGGCCAAACTAGATGTGATGTGGGAGTTCAGTGATGGGAACATCTGTCTTTTTCCAATTCAAGGAGCAGTTGTGGAGGGAGGGGTATGTGATTTGGTTAGGGCCACAGCGCACAGGAAAAGAGTCTTTTCCCCTTCATGAGGTTTATGGGAGGGGGAGCAGAGGAGGATTCAAGGAAATGGCACAAGAGTTTTAAAAAATTATATCCCTGACCATGACTTCAATTAAAATCTCCCACACAAAAGAACTTCCATGTCACATCAACTCCAGGAAAAACTGCAGAAACATACGACGAGTGGCAAAAGACTGAGATTCTTACCTCACTATCTTCCATAGGGGGAGGAGGTGGCTCCTTGATAATCTGAAAAGAAAAAAGAGAAAAGACAGAAGGTTAATACAGAACCACTTGGCCTTCCCATCTGCACTCAAAAACTGCAGCTTGCACCATCTTACCTGAGAAGCCAGAGTGACCTGCTGATAGCACATCCATGCAGCCACCTGCTGTGGGTGGCATAAGTAGCAGATCACAAGAGGGTCAAGGGGGGGTGGACTCAGGGAGCCCAAGTCTGCTGCTGCCACCTCCCTCCAACCTGCTGCAGTTACAGGTTGAGACTCCTTATTCACCTGGGTTCCTTCCAAGCACTCAATGGATGGCAAAAAAACACACTATAGCAAATCAATTTAAAAAACAAAGTTTCTTTGCTCTGGTGATTGAAAAACAGCCTTGCTGACCTTCTGACTCTAAAATACGAGTCATTAAGAAGACAATCCATCAACCAGTCTTTCTCCAAGAGCTTAGAAAGCTTCACTCAGCCCCTCCCTTCACCAATGAAAAGCGATCACCTTTCTTTCACTGCTCAGGGGGAAGGGACAGCCCCTGGAGAGAGAAGGATTGATGGATTGTCAGCCAGCTGCCCTCTCTCTCTCTCTCATATTAAGGAGGCTGTTGCTAAAGGACTGTTCAGTTTTTTAAACTGATTTTAAAGGGGTGCATTTTCCCCTTCTCCAGGGATCAGCACATTCCTTCTCATTTGCAGGGGCCATTCGTGTTGAGTCAAATTCGTGTATAAAAAATCCGTGTATAAATAGGCTGGACCTTTATCTCCTTTGCCCTCGTTCAAGCAAGAAGCAGATAATTCCCCTCCTTACTGTGCTCCTTGTGACCTGCTGTGAAACCCAGAACTTCTGGTTTCATTTATAGGGAGAGACAAATGCACTGTCCCTGAAATGAAACCAGACGTCCCTCAGTTCCAGGTTTCACAGCAGTACACAAAGAGCACAGTAAGGGTTTGGGGTGGGTTTTGGGGGGTAAACTCAGGGGCTGTATGAATACTGGAACAGGGTGTACCTATATGAAAATGTCAGAGAGGAGGATAGAGATATTAATTTATTAGGTATTAATTTTAGGTCATACAACATAATCTGAATGACGCATTTTTAATTTTCTTTTATTTTTCTCTGCATACAAAACCTAGTCACTTCCTGATTACATGTCAAACACCTGCACAAACACACCTGCACACGTGGGGGGTGGAGAGATTCTCTTGCATTTGTGAGAACAGAAAATAATTTAAGTTGGAGCTTAGGGTCCTTTCTGTGTGTCTAGTAGTGTCTTCCTAATGGAAGCAAGGAGTCTGTGTGGGCGTGAGGCTGTTATTATTCCATGAAAAAATTTGCATCTCGGACTGAGCAAGCCTTGGCAAACACTTCAGTGCTTCACTCCAAGAGCAACAGAGAAGCCATCCAGCAAAAAAGCTAGAGCAGAGGCATGCCACGCATCCCTTCTAAACCCCAATGCCTTGCACAGAAACTTATTGCAACTCTCAGGTTGAATTCCTACTCTAGGAGTAAATAGAAGATAGTGCATGAATTTAGAGCAGAGTTTTAAAAATAGAATATAATCTAAACACAGACCAATCTGTTGTGAATTGGTAGTCTTATTTGCCCTCAATGCAATGCAGCCTGCACCTATATATTTAAATCGTTTTAGTTGGGCACTCAAGCAGCCCAAACAAGAATGAATTTTGCAAGCTGTACAAAACTGCAAAATGAGCATATTTGCATATTTGCTCTCATTTTGCATAATTTTCTCTGCAGTTTTATTATCTTGCATAATTGATTCAGGTTTTGCTGGCAACAGCGACAGGCCAGGAGCTGCAAAGGGCACTTTTGAAGCCCTGTCCCCAACCACCAGAAACTAGACTTGTCACAGGAGATCCACAATTTTTCTTTTTTAAAAGCAGCTAGGTGGCTCGCACACCTGTGTGTATATGAGAGTAATTTGGATCAGGGCTACAGCGCATGAGGCGGGAGGGTCAAAACCTTTCCCTCTAGCAGTGAGCCCCCCAATCCAATCACCCCGTGCAGGCTACTATTAACCATGGAGGGGAAAAACATTGTTTTCAGGGGCAATTTCAGTCAGGGAATTGGCAATGGGATTCCTCTGAAACTTGGCTCTGGTCCACCACCACGCCACCCCCCTGTTGTTTTTAAGGAAAAGGAAAAAACACTTTTGCAGATTTGATCTTTGGTATTATGCGTAAGCTGATCCTAAGGGCTTCTGCCAATGATTGTGCCCCAGGTCTTGTCTGACCCTTACAGATAATATGAAATACTCCTGCAGAGATTAAGGCCCAAATCCTAACCAATTTTCCAGCACTGGCATAGCAGTGCCAATGGGACATGTGCTGCATCCTGCAATTGGGTGGCACTCATGGAGGCCTCCTCAAGGTAAGGGAATGTTTGTTTCCTTACCTAGTAGCTGCATTGCCCTTATACATACATAAGACCTTTATTGGCATCGATAATGGAAATACAAAACAACAACCAAACATTCAGAACACACACACAATAAAATAAAACACTCGTAATCATCCAATACCCCCTCCTCCCATTCACCATAATATAGTGGAAGACCCAGAATTCCGTCCTGCCAGAATCCCAGAAACAAAGTTGGCAACCTTGTCAAGAGAGTCAGTTTCCTCTATGGAAAGAAGAGTTTGTAATTTAAATGAATCCTCCCAGCCCTGCATTTTGTTCAGCAGTGGAGCCAGATAGATCTTACGAAGGGTATCATGGAGTGGGCAGTAAAAAAATATATGATGTAATGTCTCCACACAATTCCTGTCACAGGTACATCTTCTTTCTGAGTAGGGAATGCCACAAAACCTGCCCGCTAGCAGAGCTGATGGAAAGGCACTGCATCTCGCAAGGGAGAATGCTCTGCGAGCCTGTGGGCTCTGCAGATGATAAAGGAAAGAAGCTGGCTTCCCAAAGCTGACTGGGATGTGCAGATGGAGAGGGGAGCAAATGGTATTAGCTGCACAGAGTAGCTCTTGACGCTCAATATCGAGCAATATTTCCAATGTAGGCTTTGCTTAAACCAATCATACCCAGGCTCGCTGTGTCTAGTCCTATCGATTTAAGCTTGGAGAGTAAATCTGCAACCTCCACAGGCAGAACTGGATCAGCCAGAAGCTGGTACATTAGCCCATACGGGGCAGCACTGAAGAGGATTGCAAGCCAAAATTTTACTGATCTCAACCAAGTCAATGTTTTGAGTCTAATAAAACCCACTTCAAGACACATAGCAGAATATGGGACACATCTGGGAAAACCCAAGATCCTCCGCAGGAAGGAGGCCTGTATGCTCTCAGTTGAATGATTCAAGGCCTTATGCCAGATTGGACAGCCATAAAGAACTTGCGAAAGTACCTTAGCCTTGAATACCTCTAAAGCAGCCGGGACATATCTGTTACCTTGGCTAAAAAAAAACCGGGAAATTGCAAGGGATGAGATTTTTGATGCATTTAGGACTGCATTATGATGAGAAACCCATGAATGCTTGTAGTGGAAATTAATGCCTAAATATCTGAATGTCTTTACCTGTTCCATTTTGTTGCCCATAAATGACCATTTAAATGGTTTCCAATTATTGGCAAACACCATGATTTTAGATTTAGAGTAGTTAATCTGTAACTTTTGGATGTAAAATACTCTATAGATTGATTAAGTAGACGTTTTAAGCCAATTCTTGTTCGAGAAATAAGAGCCGCATCATCCGCATACAGTAATAGTGGCACTGGATGGGACCCAAGTATCGGGCAGTGACCATCCGCTGTCTTCAAGGCTGGGGCTAAATCATTCAGGAACAGGTTAAATAGCATGGGAGCCAAAATGCATCCCTACTTAACCCCTTTGTTTATAGCAATGGGGCGTGTGAGGCTACCACTCCTGGTATATCTAACTTTACATGATGTGTTAGAGTATAAGATCTTAATTAACGTCAATAGTCTTTTATCAATCCCCATGCTGGCTAATTTAGACCAAAGAAGATCTCTATCAATGGAATCAAACGCAGCTCATAGATCAAGGAAAGCCACGTAGAGTCTTGCCTTGGCTTTCTTAATCTGTTTATAGACTAGGTGAGATAAAATTAAACAGTTATCCATTGTTTAAACTTAAAATTTAAACAGTTTTATCCTTTGTTGACAAAATCCTGATTGCTCAGGACCTAGGATATCCTTAGAGTTGGTCCAGGTAAAAAGCTTATTATTTAGGTATTTTGCATAAATTTTGCCTATTACAGAGAGCAAGCAGATAAGCCGGTAATTTGCAGGGAGCTTAGGGTCACCCTTTTTAAAAACTGGCCTTATGTTGGTGCTGGAAAGTGGGTTAGGATTGCACCCTAAGTTATTCAAGGGCCCCATCTCCCGGGGGGCAATCAGCCCTCTGTGAAGATGGCAGGGACTCTATCTCTGAGGCATGTGCTCCAATGGAGCTGGCATCCATAGGAGTTCCCAGGGCTGGCAGCAACAATACCTGATGCAGTGTTATACCTACCTTTTAGAATAGGCGCTTTGGGATAAATGACTACACCAGGAGTGGGAATTTTCAGCATGAAAATGGCAGAGTGGAAAAGCATTAAAGGCCTCCTCCCTTTGGCAGGTGCCACATTCCTGAACGGAATCATTCAACATCATGGCTAAGCTTTTAGAGGCAAAGACTGCTTTCTGGTTCACTCATAGAAGCCAGAAGTGAAATCACAAGAGGTGAAGACCACAGAGAAGACCATAGAGGTCAGTGTGCTGTGAAAAGGAAAATATTGAAAATCACTGGTGTAGGTAGCCTAGCTAGACCAAGGGACTGAGGGTCCAGTCCTATCCAACTTTCCAGCAAAGTAAATTTGTTCCCATACCTTGATGGGACCTCTGTGACTGCCTCCCCACCACAGGATGCAGCGCACGTCTCATTGGTACAGCTGCACCAGCACTGGAAGATTGGATAGGACTGGCCCTGAGTCAGCAGAAGGAAGAGCATCTTGTGATGGGCCTGTGGTATCCTGCAAAGCAGAAGGCCATGACAGCTACGTCCAAACTCCTTGACTTTCATGTTCAACTCAAGTGAGAATACACACACAGACAATTGTAAGAACATAAGAACAGCCCCACTGGATCAGGCCATAGGCCCATCTAGTCCAGCTTCCTGTATCTCACAGCGGCCCACCAAATGCCCCAGGGAGCACACCAGATAACAAGAGACCTCATCCTGGTGCCCTCCCTTGCATCTGGCATTCTGATATAACCCATTTCTAAAATCAGGAGGTTGCGCATACACATCATGAAACATGTTTAACATGAAACATATAACGTCCCTTCCCAGACTCAAGATTAAAACCAGGCATTTTCCATTTCTTCTTCTGTTCATTTGTTTCCAATACTCGAACGACAGTCAGTATGGCAAACACCACTGTAAAGAATGCAGGCATGCGAGCCTGGTGTATTTGATCGGCACAGATCCAACAGTTAAGCAGGGCCAAACTCTGGAGGTGTTGTCCCCAAACTGCAATGCCCAGTTAGCTTCAGAATGCAGAGAATGTCTCCAAACAGAATTAAACTGGAGACAAAACTGGATTCCTGGAGACCCCGAGGAATCCTAAGCCCACCCTGGACAGGGTGGGATCTTTACTCTTGGAATGCAGCCAGGATAGTTACATTTCTGCAGCTCATTTAAATGGAGTTCACATAGGAAAAATCTCTCAATGAATTGTGGGATTGCTGGTTCCTCTACAGCTGATGTCATCCTAATTCCACTGTGAGCATTTCACTGGGATTATTTCTCATGACTTTTTCATTTTATTTTCCTTTACATTTTAAAACTTTTTTTTTTAAACTTTTGGAAAGTGTACTAATAGCACTGAGGAATGATGCCTGTGTCTTTATCTCCCCCACTGGAAAGGGTGGCAGCAGTCAAATCATTTTAACCTCATTAATTCCCCTCTACTGATGGGAAAATGTATAAACTGTATTTTAATTGTTCCTTGGGGGCTGCAGCTGAGGACCTGCATTTCCTCTCCAACTTCATCCTCAGTATTAATCAGGAACACTTTGCTTATTTTTTTAAATACTTTCCTCCATTTTCTACAAAACTTCAAGACCCTTTGGGCAAACTCAAGTCCAGAACAAGAACCAAATATCTCCAGGAGATGATTTTCTCCTGCTCTTCATTCCACAAGATGTGCTGTGAGATGTTTGGTGTTCGCCTTCCCTACATTCAGTTGCTTTCCACCTGCTCAAGAAGGCTTAACTAAAACTCCTTAGCCTAACTGGAAACCACTGTGCCTTAATCCCCCAGGCAGCCATGCTAAAGAGAGTGGAGGCTACACCAACTCTAAAGAGCAGCATTGCCAAACAAAAATATTGGTGGATGAGGTCACTTCTTGACCCTAGACCTTGGGGACTGTAGCCTACCTGGAGGCAGTGTAAGCAGAGGTGCGGGCTAACAATGGGGACGCTCTACATGGGGCTTCCCTTGAAGATTGTTCTGAAACTGCAATTACTGCAGAATGAGGTGGCCTGTGTTGGAGTTTGGTGATTTGACTCTGTCCGAGTGCTACTCTGGCAGCTGCATCTTTCTGGCCCAGTTCCGGGTACTAATCTTGACTTTAAACGCCCCTTACCATTTGTGCAGTTCCTGTAAATCAGTGGCTCCCTGCATTTTTTCACTTGCATACCCCTTGGCAGCCGATTTCCATAAATCAGCCCCACCAGGTGTTCTAATACCAGCCCTGCAAGACATTCTAATACAGACCTGCCTTTTCCCATCATTATTTAATTCTTTTCCAAGTACCCCTAAAAGTTCTGGCAAGTACCCCTGGGGTACACATAGCCCAGGTTGGAAACCACTGCCGTCAATGAAACCGGAAGTCCCACACTTCTGAGTTCAACAGCAGCTTGCAAGGAGCCTCAAGGTGAAACACATCCCAAATCCACCACCCCTCACAACCTACTGCTGATGCCATGAGGCATCAGGTGGCCTCATGGATCGAGTGGCAGTGAGGTCACCACCAGAGGCCCCTTTGGCTTTCTCAATGGCTTTCTCAGTTCCCCACAACATGGAACTCCTCCCCCCCCCCCCCGCCAGCAAGTTGCAGCTGAAACACCCCTTTCCAGTCTTTTGGTACAACCTGAAGACTTTTCCTTGTATTGGGCTTCTGTGAGCCTTCTCTACCACACTTATTTAATCTAATTATTTAATCTAATCTGTATTTTTTAATTATTGTGCTTCAACTATTCATACTAAGCTTAAGCATTTAATTTTTATTCTTTTAAGAAAGGGGATTTGCATTTTAAAACTAAGTAAATAAGCCCCCCCCCCCAAAAATGTGGTTATTTCATGGACATTTGGGGTTTAGCTACAGTATAGTATGGGACCTCAGAGGGTTGTGCCTCAGGCTTCATGGGAAATATAGGTTTTGAGAAGAAACCTGGGGGAAGCAAGAGAGAATGCAGTAAGAAGACAGCTGTGGGAAGAAGCATAAGGAGCCAAAGGAAAAGAGAGGAATGGTATGGTGGAGCAGGAAATGGGCAGGAAGTGTGGTCTGGAAGTTGAGCTTTTGTCTTGCCTGAAAAGCTAAGCAGGATCATAAGAACATAAGAAGAACCTCGCTGGATCAGGCCAAAGGCCCATCTAGTCCAGCTTCCTGTATCTCTCAGTGGCCTGCCACACACTTCAGGGAGCACGTAAGACAACAATAATGGCTTGTAACCTGAGATGGACTTTTCCTCCAGAAATTTGTCCAATCTTCTTTTAAAATTATCCAGGCCAGATGTCATCACCACATAATGTGGCAAGGAGTTCCACAGATTAATTACACTCTGGATAAAGAAACATTTTCTTTTGTCTCTCCTGACTCTCCCAACACTCAATTTTAGTGGATGTACTGGTGTTGTGTGAGAGGGAAAAGAACATCCCTCTATCCACTCTATACATCCCCTGCATAATTTTGTATGTCTCAGTCATGTCCCCGCTCAGGGTCAGCTTGGGTCTTGCCTTAGATGGGTGACCGGAAGCTGCTGGCTAGAGATGAAGGAATGTGGAGGAGTGCGGCCGGTGGAGGAGTCAACTGCCAAGAATTGGATAACATCTGATGATTACACCATGGAGGGAAACATCTGGAGAAATGGAAATTCTACGAGTTTCTCTCATAGAATAACACTTGTAAAAACCCCAATTGAAAACAAAAGGGGGGTTGTGGTCAGTCTGCCTATGTAAACCGCCTTGAGTCTATATGGGAACGGCAGTCTCCAAATACTGTTAAATAAGTAAAATGGTTAAGGGCCTGGACAAACAAAGATCACAGACAGAGAGGTAATGGGATATGACAGCATCTACCAGCTGCTCAACCAGGTATTAGTCTGCTTGCTGTCCTGCCTGGAGCCCCATTCATTGCCTTGGTTCCTTGTACAGTCTATATACGCTACTCCAGTCCACCTTCTCTGCATCTAGGCACCTGCAGCTTTACCTCCATCTGTTGGGGCCTCTGATCCTGGAAGCACTTGGCAGTGGTTCCCCAAGAACAACCAGTTGCCAGTCTTGGCCACCGTGGTCCTAAAGCTATTGACACACAAACTCATAGAGTTGGAAGGTGTCTTTCAAGATCATCTAGTCCAGGGGTGCCCAAACCCTGGCCCTGGGGCCACTTGCGGCCTTCGAGGCCTCTCAATGCGGCCCTCAGGGAGCCCCCAGTCTTCAATGAGCCTCTGGCCCTCTGGAGATTTGTTGGAGCCCACACTGGCCTGACGCAACTGCTCTCAGCGTGAGGGCGACTGTTTGACTTCTCATGTGAGCTGTGGGATGAGGGCTCCCTCCGCTGCTTGCTGTTTCACGTCTGTGATGCAATAGAGGCAGCAAAGGAAAGGTCAGCCTTGCTTTGTGCAAGGACTTTTATAGGCCTTGAGCTATTGCAAGACCTTCATTCATTCACATAAGTTCCATCTTTAATATATTCATTTATGTAAACTTATGTTAAATTTATTCAAATTTTTAAATGTAAATTATTTTTTTTTTCCCCGCGGCCCCTGACACAGTGTCAGAGAGATGATGTGGCCCTCCTGCCAAAAACTTTGGACACCCCTGATCTAGTCCAACCCTCTGCCCGAAACAAGATGGCCAGCTTAATGGCACCACTGCAAGCAGGAGGCAACAAAAATGAGAGCGGGGTGACTGGACAGACTCAGGAAGTTTCATATGCCCCATGGATTGCTTGCTGAAGCATATGCCAATCCATCTCCTCTCCCTGCTTCTATCTTTACTTATTTTTTATCCCAGCCTTCCTTAGGGCAACATATATTATTTACTGCCGCGCCCCCCCCCCCCAATTTAATACCCACTTAGTGAGGTGGGATAGGCTGAGAGATGGCGACTCAACCTATAGACTAGTGATTTCAGCTTCAAACTGAAGCTGAAACTGTGTCTTCAAAACTGTCTCCCCACTCCTAGTCTGACTCTCTAACCCAGCAATTTTCAACCACTGTACCATGGCACACTGGTGTGCCATGGATGGTTCACAGGTGTGCCGTGGGGAAGGGTCATTTATTAGTAGGGCAACTGGGGAATTTGAGCCCCCTACCAGCAGCATTGTGTGCCTTGTCAATGGTCAAAAAACTGACGGTGTGCCTTGACAATTTTAGCACCTTATCAGTGTGCTGTGAAATGAAAAAGGTTGACAATCGCTGCTCTAGCCAATATGTATGCTGGTTTTCTTGGCCTCTTTTGGATTCCCCCATATCCCGTCCATGGTCCAAGACCTGGTCTACATTTGCAACAGAATGATGTGCAAATGAGGTGGAAGAGTCCAGAAGTGCTGGAGTGGACTGTACCACATCAGACTGGAAGTTGAGGAAACCACTTTTCTTTTACTGCTCATCTTCCATGTGAGCAAAAAACAAGCCCAGCAGGGAGTAGGCTGGGTGGGAACTTTTATCCTAATGCACTAAAAAAATTTTTACATTCAAGATTCTTTTTTCGCCCTGCTTCAAGAGGGGCGTCTCCCACCTGCAGTCTCAAGTTGAGCTTTTGTCTTGCCTGAAAAGGTAAGCAGGGTCATAAGAACATAAGAAGAGCCCTGCTGGATCAGGCCAAAGGCCCATCTAGTCCAGCTTCCTGTATCTCTCAGTGGCCCACTTTGCTGCCTCACAACTCTATGACCTCATTCAGCCACAAGCATCCAGAGCAGACCTCTGAACCAGTCCACCTGTTCAGGGCACCTGCTGAAGCAGAAGAGGGTTCAATTTAAGCAATAAAACACACAGACACAGACTCTCTCTCTCTCTCTCTCTCTCTCTCTCTCTCTCTCTCACACACACACACACACACACACACTCTCTCTCTCTCAACCCCACTTCCTAAATGACCACTGATTGACCTTACTGCATTTACTGTAAGTGGAGCAATCAATTCCACCCTTCATCCCTTTCTTCAGCAGAACACACTGGAGAATCATAAACAATGATGCATTTGGAAACAATGTGCCTTGCTGGGCAAGAGCCACTAGGACCATTTGGTCCAGAAGAATCCATGGCACATATCCTCTAAGTTCGGTGAAATTAATTACCCCCAGCTTCCAAGCGGAGCCTGCTAGGAATCCTGCCTGGAGCACAGCAGGGTGGGGACCAATTCCTTTTTTAAATTAAAACACATGCTCAGCTCACACACACCTCAGAAAAAGGAAGAACCCATTCCAGGAGCCACAAACTTCTTGTATTCTCATATACACAGGGCTGTTGGGTACCCCATACTGACAACAGTGGGCCCTTGATATCTGTGGGGGATCCATTCCAGGACTCCCCCCCCCCAATGAATACCAAATTCTGTAGATAATGAAATCTGCAAGGGGAGGCCATGCTGGCAAACCAAAAGGCTTTCTGACATGCAGGGAGGCCATGTGAAACCTCCCCGCCTCAGATGACCTCTCGGACTCAATTGGAAGGTACTTCCGGTCACATCCCAAAGATCCTCTCAGGCCATCCAGCTGTGGGTTTGGTATCAGTGGGTATTCAGACCTGCGGACGCTGAGCCTGTGGATAAGGAGGGTCTACCTTATATGACATAAAAAATCTGCACTCAGAACACTGGGCATTTTTTCTTGGGCAAATTAGGGAAATTGAAGAGATTCTTTCTTTCTTTTTTTTCTTTTTTTGCAGAACTTATTCTGCAAGGTTTTTCTGTTTTGCATAAGCCCTGTTTTTTAGTAAAAGGAGGGGCATTTGAAATCTTATTCCTCAGGGTGGGTGACAGAGGAGTTGGCCAGATCAAGGAATCTTTGCCCAAAAGCCAAAAATCCCTTCCACACTGGCTATCTCCTTCCAAAGGGGCTTCCAGCTACTAAACCTTTAGTGGTAGAGGCCGCTGACCATCAGGGGATGAGCATGGGAATCAAAGGATGAGTGTAGGGGTCAGCCCTTGGAATCCCAGCAACCTGGCACCAGCACTTTCTTTAGCACCCCTCCTCCATCAATTTGCAGTGTAGAAATAAGCACCATGACCTTCATCACAAGGTTGCCATGTGGATTACCACAACACAACGCGGCAGTGAGTTTAGTTCAACATTTCTTTCGTTATATAAATGGCAAGTATGTTTATTAATCAAGATAATTGCTACCATTATCATTATTAGTAGCTGAATTAATCGATCTGGCTTCAGAGATTCCAGCTGCACACAGGTGCAGACACTTCCTATAGCACCTTGCTGTGAACTATACAGAGCTTTGCCCTCAAGCCATGTCTAGCCTGAGACTGAACAAAACGGGAGTTAACTAGGGTTAACTACTAACAGTTAGCCACTGTTAATGGTCTATGGCAGGGGTGGCCAAACTTGCTTAACATTAAGAGCCACAGATGATAAATGTCAGGTGTTTAAGAAAAATTTAAATGCTTAAATATTTTACTCACCATGAACATTAAACTTACATATTAATCCAGTGCACACTTATTTTATTCCTGGTAGATCGGTGTTTCTCAAATTGTGGGTCGGGACACACTAGGTGTTTTGTGAGCCAATTTCAGGTGGGTCCCCATTCATTTCAATATTTTATTTTTAATATCTTAGACTTGATGCTACCATGGTATGTGACTGCATTTGGGGAAATGTGACAGATCTGTACTTGATGTATATGCTACTATGTATATGCTTTTAACAATGATAGTCAATGGGGCTTACTCCTGGGTAAGTGTGGATAGCATTGCAGCCTAGGATTGTTAAAAATTTTCCTGCCTTGATGATGTCACTTCTGGCAATGACATCACTTCTAGGTTAATGACATCACTTCTGGTGTGTCCTGGCAGATTGTCATTATAAAAAGTGGGTCCCAGTGCTAAAACGTCTGAGAACCACTGCAGTATATAAACATTTCTTATTTGCCTTTTATATTAAGTGTGATGCAAAAAGTAGCTCAGCCAACGTATTTCTGATAACTGCACATTCAAAGAGCCACGTGTGGCCCACGAGCTGCAGTTTAGTCACAGATTGGCTTTGAGAAGTTCATGAATGGGAAGTTGCTATGGAGCATGGTAGGATCTCATGTAACCTTGACCAGGTAAGAAAGCTGGGGATTCAGATGTGAGCTGATGTGTTCCCCCATTACCTCCTACTTGGTGTGGGCTGTTAGAAAGACAAAGGGAGTTGAGGCAAAAGGGAAACTTGATTTTGATCTGAGACAGAGAAAGAAGCAGACTACAATGGAAAAGCCTAAAAACCGTATGTTGCTTAGAGCGCAAGCCTAAGATTGTGCTGGGCCAGCTCAATTCCCTTGTGGGGCGGGGGGAGGATGGATACATGAGCAGGCGGTGGGAGAACGAGGGATGGGGCCAGGATCCGGCACTTGTGCCAGATCCTAACCCTGTTCCCAGGCAGCCAGGTGCAGCTCTGGGTTGCTCAAATCTGTGCCACCTCTTCAGGGCTGTCGCAGCTCTCCCTAGGGCAAGGGGAAGTGATTCCTCTTGCCCCAGGCTGAGCTGCTTTCAGTTCCAAATTTGTGTTGGATACAGGGCAGGCCTGCTGGCTCCTCCATTCCAGTGCAGGTTAGGATTGTGCTGTCCATTGTATATCTGAATTTCGAAGCCTCCGAAAGCTTCCAGTGATCTCCCCTCCCAAGGAAGCCAGAATGTGGGTAACACTCTGTCCTGGAACTTCTCAACCTGTGGGGAAGTTGGGATGGCAATTTTCAACCTTTTTTTGTCTTGCAGTGCACTGAGAAGGCACTAAAATTGTCAAAATACACCATCAGTTTTTTGACAATTGACAAGGCACACCGTGCTGCCTGCAGGAGGCTCACATCCACCAATGGCCCTACCAACAAATGACCCACCTCCAAACTTCTGCAGCACACCTTTGGACCGTTTGCAGCACACTGGTTGAATAGCTAAGGCAGTGATTTTCAACCTTTTTCATCTCACGGCACACTGACAAAGCACTAAAATGGTCAAGGCACACCATCAGTTTTTTGACCATTGACAAGGCACACTGTGCTGACAATGGGGGGGCCAACATCCCCCAATAGCCCTATTAATAAATGAACCTCTTCCAAATTTCCACGGCACACCTGGGGACCATTCGCGGCACACCAGTGTGCCACGGCACAGTGGTTGAAAATGGCTGAGCTAAGGACTAGATACTTGCTTTTAAAAAGGTATCCTGAAAGTTTAGATCCACTGGAAGTTGAATTCCACCCCATTTTGTGTCTTTTCTGTGCTTCTGAGGAACTGTAAGAAGCCACACACAGCTCCAGTCATGCACAACCCAGGTGATAGCTTACCACGGTTTCTATATAACCACTGGTTTGAGCCTAGACAGATGTCCACCCTCCCCTACAGTGAGCTCTCTCATCCAAGGTAGCTTGATCACCTGGTACAGTAGGATGTGTGGTATACATGATCCATTGCATGGGCTCTGTACATCAGCCTGACATACAGGAAGGAGCAGGTTGCCACAGACCAGGACAGACATGTGGCAAAATGGGCTGATTTCCTCCATCTTCAGGAAGAGGGCCAAACAAGAAGAATCTAGGAACAGAACAGCTTTGGACGTATCTTGGCTTTCTTTCTCCTTATTTGTTGTGGCCTCGTCTCTTCGTTTTTCTCTGCCTCTGCTATGGCCTGCTTATTCTCTTACAGAACAGGAAACATTTTCCACAAATTCCCCCCCCCCCCCACCTTAAATGGCTCTTGAGTTTGGAGTTTGTTTGATGGGCTTTTAAAGGAGGGATTTAGCCAGCAAAATCCCCATTTGCAAAGGGTAAAAGTTCACCCAGGTTCATGGGAACAAGCCAGGGAGGGATGTCTCACCACAGTCCTTGGTTTGGCAGGACAGCCTCTCTGAGCCTCTGCACTGGGAGAAGGGAGGCATTGGCTGCATTGCTCCTAGGCGAGGAACACAGCCCAAACCTCACCTCCGACTCTGGAAAAACCAGCCTGCCCAAGTCCGGCATCTGGCTACAGACGCAATTGCCCAAAGCCTTAGACAGAAACCTCAGCAATCAATTTCTGCCAGCTTGCAGCCCTCCTTCCACCACCCTGGTTTACTCTCCTTAGAGGCTGGAGAAAAGCCACTCTATCATGTGGGAGAGGAACCACTCCCATGGTCTACACACACATTGCTTTTGCTCAGTGTCCTTCCATCACACAGGTATTGGAATCAATACAAAAAACTTCCATACCTATTTCCCAGAAGTGCAAATGGACAGAATATGGGCATACTGTGAAATCTCAACTTAATGGACCTCAATTTAACAGACTTTGGAGACAACGGACTTTTCTGCTTCTTTAAAAATTAGTCATATGCATTTTGCACATACCATTGCTACTGACTTCAATGCAACTGACTTTCAGTGTTTACAGACATCCCTTCCCCCTATTCGTCTCTTAAACCGAGGGTTCACTGTGTCCAAATGGAAAGGGCAGAGTTTTCTGGTCTGAGCAATTCTCCTCCAGCCCGTTCACAGAGAGGTGACACAGACGGGCTGCTGGAGTGAGGGCAGACTCTGGCAGGAGTGGGAGAGACTTACCACTGTGCAGCAGAGAGGCCAGAACCACCACAGGAGAGCCAGGGCCAGCAGGAGAAAAAGAATCAGCAGAGCAATTGCCAGGATCGTTCCATCGGACTGCAAAGGGAAAAGCATAAACACACATGATCAATGTAGTCAGGGCACTGGATTCAACCTGAAACCGCCCACCCCTCAGCCACCCCTCAGAGTGGGTGGTCTGGGAACAGTCACTCTCCATCACAGGTTGCTGGGAATGGGAGGGCACTAGCATAGCTAAGGGGAGACTGGGGGGTACAGGGACGCAGGTCTCCAGGTCACATGGGGGTGCCACTTCTCCCACAGTTCTCTGGTGTTTCACGGCCTCCCTGCACCTCAGAAGGCCTCCTGGAGGCTCTTTGGAAAAACCTATTGCCTGCTTGGAGCTTAGCAGGGTTCTTACAAGTGTTCACGAAATAATGTGCATGGTGGGTGAGAGGAGGGGTGGGCAGGTATGCAGGAGTGGGTCTCCTCAGTGGTGGAATTCAGACTCTGGAGCTTCCCCCTCCTGGAAGCAGCGTCTGGCCTCTTCCTTTTCCATCTTCAGAAAAAATGAAGACACCTGTCCTCTTCAGCAGGTCTTCAGGTTAGATCCCTAAGAGAGTTATTGGCTCTGGATGTCTTGATATTGCTGATTTTTGCCATTGCTTCATCTTTGATCTGGGTCAGTATCGTTTTTATAATTTTTGTTTTATTTTACAACATTGCTGTGTGCTGCTTTGGAAGCCTTTTATTTTGGCTGAAAAGCAGCCCAGAAATTTTTACTATCAATAAAATATGAGCCCCCTGAAAGAGTTCTAGTAACGCAAAACTATGGTTGTTATTTCACAGCTGCTTTTGATGTCCTTCACCGAGACGATAAAACGAGCGGGGCAGGAAGCTCTGGCTTCAAAGACCCGGAGATAAAGCTGAATCCCCACAAGCAGATCAACTACGCAGCATGGAGCAGGGCCAGTCATACCCAGGTAGCGACTCACATGCACAGCCATAACAAGGTAATTGCAAAGTAATTGGCTCAGCCACCAAAGCTAACCCCATCCTTTCATTCATCAGCCAGAGGTTCAGGGTCCCCCGCAGTTGTAAGAAGAGAATGGCCAGGGAGGCAGACAGCCTGGAGTGCCAAGCTTCAGGAGGGTGCCCATGAAGATGGCAGCAGGGGTGACCCTGGCTGCAGCCGCGATTTGGCTAGTGCTGGCTGCAGCCACCCACAAGAGAAGCACATTTATTGGTATGACTATAGATATATGAAGTTACAAAGTTATATATAAATATGCAAATATAAATATACAAACTTACAAAGTTAGTATATATTTTCTATATATACAAAGTTCAGTAAAAGAAACTGTGGACTGCTCCACTTCTTCTCTGGCTGTTACTATTTGTTTCATGCCATGATTATTACTGAAAATAATTTTGTCACTGGGGGAGCCAAAAATTTATGAGCCCAGGTGCCAAATGACCTTGGAATGCCACTGGTCCCTGGGACACTTATGGTGCTAATCACCACTTCTCCCCCAAAGCTGTCCTGCTCACCATGTCCCTGAGTCAGGAAACTGCTCTCAGAATGGATTTTGCCTTGGTTCCAAATTTCAATCTCAAGTATAGGCTATTCATTTTCAGAGACCAGCTCATATTTCTGAGCCATTCCTCGCTGGTGTCATCAGGCTTTTGGGATCATCACAGTTAGGCTTGGCTGCGTTTCAGCCAAGAGGCTTTTTGGGTTTAAAGAGCCAGACTCTTAAAAAAACAAAACACAAGGGGGGAATAAAACCCTGCAATGATCACATATGTCAAGCCACTCCTGACATAAGATAGCACTGGAGAACTCTGCACAGTCCCAGTAGGGGTTTCAATGCCAGTTTAAGACACACAAAGCTGCCAGGCTCTGGCCCATTTAGCTCAATACTGTCTCCACAAACCAGTAGCAGCTCTTCAGGGTTTCAGACAGAAAAGAGGTTTTAGCAGCCCTACCTGAAAATGTCAGAGATTGAACCTGGGATCCCTGCATACAAAAAAAGGGCTCTCTCAATGAGTCTCAGTCCATGAGTCTCAGTCCATACATGAGTCTCAGTCCACAAATGAATGCATGTCGATCAGTTAACACAGGACAACTGACAGCAGCCGGACACGGAAGCCACAAACAGGGCTCAGGCTATCAAGGCCAGCATCCTGCCCCCCCCAACAGCGGCCAACCAAATGCCAGCAAGCAAGACAAGAAGACAACAGCAGGTGGTATGCAGAAGACGCACTTCCTGTGGCTGTGGAAGTAAATCTGAATTTCTCTAATCTCCTCCTAAAGCCACTGGAGTAAGTGGCCATCATCACCTCCATACACGGAGAATACATTGTGTGAAGACATCCTTTCTCTCACCTGAACTTTTCTTTATCCACTTTCTTTCACCCTGCATGATTTTATGAAACTCTATCATGTCCCCAGGGCTGGCCCAAGACCTCCTGAAGCCTGAAGGGGCAGGCTAAACGCCTGTCCCCCTTGCATGATGCAGATACATCAGCAGATGCATCCAGCCTCTGGTCCTCCCACTCACTGATGTTCTAGCTCACCACTCTCCTCCCTTCCCCATTTCCTCTTCCTCTTGGTCCCCCTCTTCCTTTCAAATCCAGGCAGTGGAAGGAGGAAGGAAACAGAGGAGGCAAGTTGGAGGACAGAGATGGGTGTCCTCCACCAATCTGCTGCCTGAGGCAACTGCTTCAGTTGGCCTCGTGGATGGGCTGGCTTATTGTCAGTCCGTCCATCCCCAGCTTTCTTTTAAAAATCCCCAAATTCTGTTGCTTTCCCTCCTAAGCAGGGCGTCCCAAACCCTTGACCACTGCAATTGTGTGCACTTTTTCTACCTCTACAATATTGCCCATACTCTTTTTGGCAGTGCCCTCACATCAGTTAAAACAACAGTACTGTACAGCTCCTATCCCCTTCTTCCAATATTTAGCCTAAAAACTGACCTGACTCTAGTTTCTTGCTCTTCCTCAACCAATCTGGGAAACAAATGTTTTTAAACTGCTAAGATCTCTCTCCCTCTCTGCTTCCACCTCTTTTTCTCTAGGCAAAACATGTGCAGCTCCTTAAGCCTTTTTTTCTAGACTATTTATCATCCTTGTAGGTCTCCTCTATATTGTTTCCAACCTATCAACATTCTCCTTGAACCACAGTGCCCAGATCAGGAGGGCTAGAAGCACATCAGTCCAGTGACTTGCCAAATTCTCTGCACCCAGAACGAGAGCAGACGGAGCTCCTGGCTTCTCTGCCTGTGCAGCTCTCTTGCCTCACAAAAGCAGAACGAACTCTGGAAGGGAGCCAGAGCCTCCCTGGCTGCTTTTATCAATTATTTGCAGAATGTGCTCAAAGGTGGCAAACAGCAGGAGGAACCCTCAACTCACTTTGAAACGATCCTGCTCATTAATAAATGTCCAAAGTCTTGTTGCTGTAGAAAACCCAAAAAATTATAGATGTTTTTCTGTTGCCTGCTTTTTAAAAAAAGGAGTGTTATTTTTAGACCTGTGCTTGGAACTGTCAGAAGCAACCCCACTGCAATCCTGCATCACATCTGCGCATGTTGCATGGCATCCCAAGCCACCAGATGTTTTAAAGCATCTCAGCACAACTCACACAGCGCAATGAATCTGGGATTACTCCAGACACTCCAAGGGAATTGGTGGACAAAGGCAGTTTACAGAACCAGGGCTCAAGAGCTTTCCCAAAAGATACAATTTCCCAACATATGACCCAGAAGACAAAGGTCAGATAACATAACCCAACCATTTACTTCACCTCTTTGGAAAGCATATACAGGCATTCCCACTATATGCATGGGGGGGGCACCTCCCATGGATACCAAAACCACAGATAAAAGGGAGACTTATACAGAGAAGAACAATACTTCTCTGCGGCCCCTCACCGTCCTTCCAGGCCCATTCCCTTTGTTCAGCTGCTTCTTTCTTCACCACAAAATGTACCTACTTTTCTGACTATAAGTGGACCCTCCTTATCCACGGGCTCAGCATCCATGGATATGAGCACCTGTGGCTTCCCAGCCCCCCCCCCCCCAGAAGTCTCCCAGATGCAAAAAGAAGCCACTTCTGGTTCATGCTGCTGTCTTCCAGCCACACCCAGGAGGCACGGGTAAGCCACGCGTGGCCTCCCTGAACCTCAGAACACCTCCAGATGCGACTGGAAGTGGCTTCCGGTCACGTGTGTGAAGCTCTCTGAGGTGCGGACTAAGCATCCACGGGTGCCCAAAACCATGGATGATGAGCCCACAGGTAAGGAGGGCCCACTGTGCAGTATAACTCAGAAAGTACTCTTCAACATTACTGATTTCCTTAGGGCGCAGTCCTAGCCAACTTTCCAGCACCGAGGTCAGGGCAATGCAACTTCTGGTTAAGGGAACCAACATTGCCTTACCTTGAGGAGGCCTCCATGACTGCCCCCCAACTGCAGGATGCAGCACATGCCCCACTGGCACAGCTATGCCAGTACTGGAAAGTGGGTTAGGACTGCCCCCTGACTCTGTTACTTTATGCAACATTATGTTTGGAGATACTTCCCTTTAAACCTGATTTCATTAGGACTAGATAGATGCAGTTAAATTCCCAGGGCAACTGGGATGCATCAAAGTACTATTGCAAAGTACGGTTGGGTCTTCCTTGCCTAGATCACTGTTGGTCTAGAAGTGTTCCAGATTTTGCTGGCCTTGACCTTTAGCAGGCGGGAATCAAGACGTAAGCTTGCATTAGACACATAGCTGGACACTTGAAATATAGATCTTAAAAATTTGGATTGGACACGCTCAAGTGAGACAAAGGAAGACGAAGAGGGACCAAGAATTGTTCCATACAAAAGCTGGGGCAAGACTTTTGCAAGATATAATCTAATTGCTGCTGGAATAGGTGGAATGGCCACCTTTAACATGAAAGAACTTGGTTATTGCACTTGCAGGCTTCTGGCCAGCTGCAGCCACAGATTCGTGATGAGCAGTTCTAGTTCCAGTGGAGTTCAGCATTACACCCAGATAGGAACTCACCTGCTCTATCTTATGGCCATTAATACTCCAGGGCCTGCACTTAGGTCTCTTGCCAAAGGAAACAATCTTGGTTTACTGGCAAGGATACAATCTTGGTTTTCTCACTATCAAGATCAGGAAGAAACTGCAAACTTTCAACCCAGGGAAGTAAACTGTTGCAGACCAAAAAATAATCAATGGTACTGCACCTTGCTCCTGCCATAAAAGTAAATTCCCCAGGATAGTCTCCTATCATGGCTCCATTTAAGATATGAAGGTTGAGCTTTTGAGCCATAGCAAGCAATCGAGTACCAGCAAAATTTACCTTGCTATCTTTGGAAAGACATGGAAGATATAAATAAGTGTGTTCATCGCCCTGGATTTGACCCTTGGCCATCCTATTAAAGGGATGGCCATATGTCCCAGTGCGGGCATTAAAATCCCCCCCCCAAGAGAACCATATCTATGGAATTATCAGAGATTAGATCTTCAATATATCATTCCAAGTCGGCCCAGGACTTATTAATGTGAGCTCTTGCTTGTGGGGTAAGATAGACATTCACCACCAGTACTGTTTGGGCTCACAATTTGAAGCTAATAGCCATAGCCTTATTATCTAAGGGGTGCAGCTCTCTGCATATGATATTTAAAGAGGTGGAGACCAAGATCCCCAAACCCCCCCTTCAACCCCTGGAGTAGCCCCAACACTAAAAGTGTGGTAACCATCATCCCTAAGTTCTTTATCTGTCCATGTTTATTGAAGTAAAACTATGTCATAGTTCCGATGAAAAAAAGAAACGTGCTGGCTTTTACAGCGGGTCCAGCCTGCAATGTTCCAAGAAGCAATTAACAAAAACTTCAGTCGGTCCAACGCAGGCTTATCCTTGTTTAGTCAGGCCAAGCCTGCCTCAGCCGACTGCTGGTTTGAATTACAGTCTGCAGTTATTGCGCCTAGACCAAAGTTGTCCATAGGAACTCTCACATTGGACCACAAGGAAGCCCTTTTAACTATAACTGCTGGTTCTAGCGGGTGACAGGGCCTCTTCGAGGAGGGCAGACCCTTGTTCTTTGGAATCACCTCTGATAAGTTTTGGCCAGAGAATCTGGAGACAGCTGGAAGGGCATTGGGAATAGATGACTGTTTAATATTTTTCAAGGCACAAATAATAATAATAATAATAATAACTTTATTTCTACCCCGCCTTTCTCCCCGAAGGGACTCAAGGCGGCTTACAACATATTAAAAACAATTTAAAAGCAAATAAAAACATATTAACACATACTAAAAACAGCAGTCAGAGTAAAAATAGGTAAAAAGAGCATAGAGCAGCAGCAAGTCATAAAAGAATCAGGCCTGTAAAAAAAATATTAAAAGATGTTAAAAAATGTTAAAAGGCCAAGAACTCAGAAGGCCTGTTTAAACAGAAGGGTCTTCAGGCCTTGCCGAAAGATTCTAGTCTTGTAATCATAACATCTTGTTCATTAGAAGGCAAATGTCCAAATGAAGACAGGAGCTTGGCATCCATCTCATCTTCGGACAGGCCAGGTGTGGAGACATTCCTCTGTAATTGTTCTAATTGTTCACTAGGGATTAAGGGGGATGTCTGGCTCAAGACAAAAGGGGAGCTTACTGATTTTACATTAGTCAATGCCATTGGCCTGGGCAGATCGGTTGGCGTAGGTTGATCTAATAGACATGATGCTTCAGGTTTCACCACAGGGATCCCCTTCCGAGCTTTAATAGCCTCCTTGGCACCCTCACCTTGCTTCACAGAGGCTAGCTCAAGCTTACGTAATACAGAATCTCTAAAGTGACGATACACCTTAATCCCAAAGCCAGATAACTCAGAGGCCTGTGCAAGAAGCTGCCTTGGGATATTGGTTGTCCAAAAATGAAGAAGAAAACGCTCCTGGTGTCTCATGTTGGGCAACCTTTCCAGCTTATAAAGATCTATTGCAGCACAGAATCTATTATTCCTGAGAAGGAACGCAAGATGCTGTCTGGCCCTCCATTTGGAGGACCAGTCTATACGTCTCCCCCAGAAAGGGGAGATATTAATAACTAAACTGTTTATATCCAGCTTAAGGGCAACATAATCTTTCTCAAAGGTTGTCTGTGTAAAATGACCGCCAGGCTATGTCGTAGGGGTAGCTCTTCTTTTTATAAATCCAGTCTCCCTACTACTTATCTGGGCATTTGCCTGATTCTCTGGCTGCAAATTTTTGTCCCTGTCCTAAAGCAGACTGGTGATGCAATCAAGCTGAGTAGATATTGCTTGAAGTATCTCAGCCATGAGGAAATTCTGGTTGATTAAGAATTCACTATCCATATTTCCCTTCAGATTATTAGCATTTCTCACACATAATAAGCAGCTACCCTCCTGCATAACTTTAGGAGAGGGTTGCCTTAAAGGGCTCTCATTTGCACACGCAGCCTCCAAATAATCTGGATTGCTCTGCTCCTTTAATGGCGTCTTTGTTAATGCAAAGAAATCTTCAATCTTGGATTGCTTAGTTGCCGGAGATAACTTTTCTCCCTCCACACCCTCAAGGGAGTGAGACCTTCTCCGTCCCATAATAATTTTTCTCTTTGTTTCCAATTGGAGAAATAACTTGCTGGAATCTGGCGTATTCCACAAGGACTAAAAATAATTAAATCTAAAGTCCTCAGTCTGTAAAGGTCAATAAAAGCAGCAGAACCTTGATAAGGACTCCTTGCCGGGAAAAGGATGTAAAAATTGTGGAGACCCACGTCCTAAGGATTGCAAACTGGGGGAGCATTAAGACACTTTTCTATTGTGGAAATGTTAGCTGGCAGTCATCTTCCTCCAGAGTCTTGGATGCGAAGTGATGAGGGGAACTCAGGAGACAGCTGCTGACCATCTTGGGAGCCTTGTCAAAGACTGGAAAGAGCCCCTGGGCTAAGAGCCACGGGCAAAGAGCCCTTGCCCTTCAGCCCGCACCAAAGGCTCACGCCTCTGGCAAGCCCAGCAGTGAAATAAGATACCTGGAGGAGGAGGAGAGCAATCAGTCAATCAGCCCCCAGCAGGCTTGCAGGCTCCACCCCCAGAAGGCTAGTCCCTCAGCTGTGCCCAATGGACCCTTCCCTCTGTCTCTCAGGAGGCTCGCCGCATGCTCGGTACTTGCCAGATGGGGGTTGGAGTCGAAGAGCTTTGGAAACAACATGCAGCAAATGCAGAAGGCGGCAGCCTCGGAGTGGAGGGAGAAGAGGGCGGGGCGGCAGCAGCCACTCTCGCAGCTGAGCAACTCCCGTTTCTTCTGTTTTATAAAAAATGCAGACGGGCAGAAGACAGGCTCGTATTCTGCCCAGGGGTGTGACTGTATCGCTGCGAGAGGACATCCCACGCCTCCCCTTTGAGTTCCTGGCGCCTCCCTAAAGAGCCGCGCTGCACAGTTTGAATAAGAACATAAGAACAGCCCCACTGGATCAGGCCATAGGCCCATCTAGTCCAGCTTCCTGTATCTCACAGCGGCCCACCAAATGCCCCAGGGAGCACACCAGATAACAAGAGACCTCATCCTGGTGCCCTCCCTTGCATCTGGCATTCTGACATAACCCATTTCTAAAATCAGGAGGTTGCGCATACACATCATGGCTTGTACCCCATAATGGATTTTTCCTCCAGAAACTTGTCCAATCCCCTTTTAAAGGCGTCTAGGCTAGACGCCAGCACCACATCCTGTGGCAAGGAGTTCCACAGACCGACCACACGCTGAGTAAAGAAATATTTTCTTTTGTCTGTCCTAACCCGCCCAACACTCAATTTTAGTGGATGTCCCCTGGTTCTGGTATTATGTGAGAGTGTAAAGAGCATCTCCCTATCCACTCTGTCCATCCCCTGCATAATTTTGTATGTCTCAATCATGTCCCCCCTCAGGCGTCTCTTTTCTAGGCTGAAGAGGCCCAAACGCCGTAGCCTTTCCTCATAAGGAAGGTGCCCCAGCCCAGTAATCATCTTAGTCGCTCTCTTTTGCACCTTTTCCATTTCCACTATGTCTTTTTTGAGATGCGGCGACCAGAACTGGACACAATACTCCAGGTGTGGCCTTACCATAGATTTGTACAACGGCATTATAATACTAGCCGTTTTGTTCTCAATACCCTTCCTAATGATCCCAAGCATAGAATTGGCCTTCTTCACTGCCGCCGCACATTGGGTCGACACTTTCATTGACCTGTCCACCACCACCCCAAGATCTCTCTCCTGATCTGTCACAGACAGCTCAGAACCCATCAGCCTATATCTAGTTTTGATTTTTTGCCCCAATGTGCAAGACTTTACACTTACTGACATTGAAGCGCATCTGCTATTTTGCTGCCCATTCTGCCAGTCTGGAGAGATCCTTCTGGAGCTCCTCACAATCACTTCTGGTCTTCACCACTCGGAAAAGTTTGGTGTCGTCTGCAAACTTAGCCACTTCACTGCTCAACCCTGTCTCCAGGTCATTTATGAAGAGGTTGAGAAGCACCGGTCCCAGGACAGATCCTTGGGGCACACCGCTTTTCACCTCTCTCCATTGTGAAATTGCCCATTGACACCCACTCTCTGCTTCCTGGCCTCCAACCAAATCTCAATCCATGAGAGGACCTGTACTCTAATTCCCTGACTGTGGAGTTTTTTCAGTAGCCTTTGGTGACGGACCGTGTCAAACGCCTTCTGAAAGTCCAGATATATCATGTCCACGGGTTCTCCCAAATCCACATGCCTATTGACCTTTTCAAAGAATTCTATAAGGTTCGTGAGGCAAGACTTACCCTTACAGAAGCCATGCTGACTCTCCCTCAGCAAGGCCTGTTCGTCTATGTGTTTTGAGATCCTATCTTTGATGAGGCATTCCACCATCTTACCTGGTATGGATGTTAGGCTGAATGGCCTATAGTTTCCCAGGTCCCCCCCCTTTCCCTTTTTAAAAATAGGCGTGACATTTGCTATCCTCCAATCTTCTGGCACCGTGGCCGTTTTGAGGGACAAGTTGCATACCTTAGTCAAGAGATCTGCAACTTCATTCTTCAATTCCTTAATAACTCTTGGGTGGATGCCATCAGGGCCTGGTGACTTATTGATCTTTAATTTATCAATGAGGTCTGAAACATCTTCTCTTTTAACCTCTATCTGACTTAACTCCTTGGTCAGGTGGGGCCGTTCGTGCAGCGGTATCTGCCCGAGGTCTTCTGCGGTGAAGACAGATGCAAAGAACTCATTTAATTTCTCTGCCATCTCTAAGTCTCCTTTTATCTCCCCTTTCCCTCCCTCACCATCCAGAGGGCCAACCACTTCTCTGGCGGGTTTCCTGCTTCTAACATATTTGAAGAAGCTTTTATTATTCCCCTTAATGTTGCTGGCCATGCACTCCTCATAGTCTCGCTTGGCCTCCCGTATCACCTTCTTACATTTCTTTTGCCACAGTTTATGTTCCTTTTTATTCTCCTCATTAGGGCAAGACTTCCATTTACGGAAGGAAGCTTTATGGAACTTCCATTTACGGAATAACACTGGTTAATGCCAAAAAAGGTTTGATTGATTGATTGATTGATTTGATTGACTTTGAATTCTGAATGTCTACTTTATTCTGTGTCTAGACTGGATCTAGACACAGATCTAGATCCATTTAGATCTAGATCCATTTACGGAAGGAATAACACTGGTTAATGCCAAAAAAGGTTTGATTGATTGATTGATTGATTGATTGATTGATTGATTGATTGACTGACTTTGAATTCTGAATGTCTACTTTATTCTGTGTCTAGACTGGATCTGACTGTTGACTACTTCTTAGCAGGCCTTTATGCCCTTTAAGTGCAGCTTTTCATGGCAGATAAAGAATGAAGCTCCAATTCAAACATCTTCAAACTGGAAATGCATTTGGCAGTACCCTGGTAGAGAAGGTATACAGGCCCTTCTCTTTGGCACTCATCTTACTGCTGGTTTTTCCATGTCCTTTTGCCCTGACGGGCAGAAGACAGGTTCATATTCTGCCCAGGGGTGTGACTGTATCGCTGCAAGAGGACATCCCGCGCCTCCCCTTTGAGTTCCTGGCGTCTCCCTAAAAAGCTGCCCTGCACAATTTGAATAACACTGTGCTAATCTATACATTTTTCATTCTGCCAGAGTTCCACCCACGTGTGAGCCACATATTTACATTGTCCATAATAGTTTGGATGTCTGAGTCCTTGAGTCCCTTAAAAACAAGATTCCAGAAAAGGGGGGGACGGGACACATCTGGACTGAGACATTTCTTGGAGGTGTTCCAAATCCTTATAATTCATTTTAGAATATATTCATTTGTTTTATTGTTTTCTCCAAACCACAATACAAAAGGGGTGTCATAACGGGAGTATTAGAAAACCCATCTCTTCCCAGGCTGAACTGCTGCTTTTATTAAACTGCAAAGTGCTTCACTTGCTTAACATATTTTGAGGCATATTTGTTATTCCAACTGGTTCATAAACAAGCAGACAAATAAAACAGTATTGATAGTCGATTCAGACACCACTATCCTATAAGACAACCAGCAGGTGGGTGCAAGTCCCTGTGGCTCCCCACAGTTCCTCTTTAGAAGCACTCCTGTCCAACAGAAGTGTGCCAAAGCCAAATACTTGCAATAATGCAAGTTAAGAAATTTGCACTCAAAAAAGCACTGACTATCAACATCCCTTGGAATTTAACAAAAACACAATGACAACCAACAACAACAGAAACACAACACAACATGCCAGATATAACTGTGGTTGTGAAGAAAGAAGTGATGCTTGTTGATGTGGCCACTCCAGGAGAAACAACTGGAAAAGATCACAAAATACAAAGACCTGGAAATGGAAAAACTGAGGCTTTGGGAAAGAAAACCACCACCACCCCTCTTGTCATTGGTGCACCAGGCCCAGTCCCCAAGGCCCTGGAGAAATGACTGGCCAATATAGGTATTGACAAGACAACAGCTGCATTACTGTATAATCAAACATTATATGGTGATATCTCACCAGTTCTTAACTCTTGGGCAGGGTTTGAACTAGTGAACACCCAAAAATCCCAGTCCACGTGTCTGATGGGCTGTGACACCACTGATGATGTGATGATAATAAAGTGTCAGCTTTTAACTTGTTACACAGTTGATATGAAAAATGGTCTATGTTCAGGCTCAAAAACACAGATTAATATTGTAAAACATGCAAGTCAACCATGACTTGAAATCTGACTTTCTCTGCCAAAGAATCTAAGAAGGCCGAACGCTTTGCTCAGCCATCTTGCCAGCTGGAGAAAAACAACCATTGGCAGATGCCAGAGGCCATAAACTATCTTTCTTAATGGGAAATCGTATATAATACACGTTCAAAGCATTTCCGAGTAGCCTCTGCAAAGGCCTGTCAAGTCAGTCGGAGGTCAAAGAAACGTTGTCTTCACATTGTCACTCCAAAGAATGCAGTTGGCAGCCAACTGTGTTAATTACATGCTGCAGAATCATACAAGAAAGTAGAGATGGAATTCTGCTCCAAAAGGAATCTGCATCAGAATATCCATTGGCTTTTCAGAGTTGACCCAAGTGCAGAACTGACCCAGTCTGAAGACACTGGGAGGCTGGCATGACCTCTGGAAGACCCAGCATGGCCCTCAGGTGAATCCCTGCAGTGCCGCAACCCTGGCCCCCCTGCAGATTTCATTGTCTTCCAACATACCTTCCACAGACAAAAATAGGGAACCACTTGTAACACCTCATGCCAGCAACCCCTGTCCAAGATAAGCCCCCACCCCGTTGTTGCTGAAAAGTCTACCTTCCAGATTCGGTACAGTGGACCCTCTTTATATGCAGGGTTGGTATCCATGGATGCTGAGCAGAGAGGGTTCAGAGATGGCCTCCCAGATGTGATCAGAAGTCATGGACATGAACCAGAAGTTACTTCCTGTCGTACCCAGGAGGCCTTCTGAAGACACTGAGAAATCAGCATAACCTCTGGAGGGCTTGGCGCACCCCCTCCCGAGGTGTGTCTCTGGGCACTGTGACCATGGCTCTCCTGTGGATTTCATTATCTGTGGATTTCAGTATTTGCAGGGGGTCGTGGGACTGATCCCCCACGGATACCAAGGGCCCACTCTATTTACAGTCAGAGGAATGTTCCTACTCTTGGTTAAAGATATATAAAAATCACTGAGGCCATCACCACATCACCTCTGACTATTTTATACAGCTGCTGTACCACTCAGAGCTGTCCCAAGACCGCCTGGTGCCTGAGATGGCAAGTCAAATGCTATCCTCTCTATACGTGAGGATGTCCTGGCCTCTGCACCCTGGATTGGAAAAGGAAGTGGGGGACAGGGAAGAAGAGGAAACCTGGAGGAGAATGGTGGGCTACAGAGCCGACGCTCTTTTCACCTCTTCCTTTTCAAATCCAGGGAGCTAGAGGAGAAATGGAGTAAGTTCACAGACCTCTGCCAATTTGGTGCCTGAGGCAATTGTCTCAGCCAACCTCATGGGTGGGCCAGCCTGGTGACACTCAAATCTGTTAGGGCCAAATGATAAGTGAGATGGTGGTTCCATGATTGGAGCACTCAAGGTCTCTTTCCCTTTCAGAAGATCTCTCTGCAGGGCTGGGGCTTGGGGAAAGAGGAGACTTAGGCCCAATTCTATTCAACTATCCAATCCTGATGCAACCACAATGCAACGCCAAAGGGAACAAACATTATCTTACCTTGAGGAGGCCTCCGTGACAGTCACTCCACCGCAGGATGCCATGCATGTTCAGCTGGCACAGTTGTATCAGTGCTGGAAAGTTGGATAGGACTGGGCCCTAAGCCTTTCCTCCTGCCCTGGAGCCCCAGTCCAAATCACAAAAAGCACTCAAAGCTGCTATTTTCTGCTCTCCTAAGTATCTAAGGGTTGGGAGGCAGAATGGGGAATGGTGCAGGGATCAAATGCTTAAACCTTTACTTCCCGTGCTCTATCACTCCAGCCCAAGTCCTCACCCTTGGTGGTTGCTTTTTGAACAAAATAAACAAAGAGTATTCCACATCACAGCTTGTTTGGTCCTTAGAAATTTCTGCCCAAAACACAGTCTGCAACCAGAGAGGGGAGAGAGAGGATGACAAAAAAGTTGCACTAAAGTAATAAGAAAATTAATAATGTAGGATACTTTATTTTTTTCTGAAGAACTTTCATTTTGAAGCTTACCAAAAAGACACTCTGCACAGCTGCCCCTAGAAAAAATTTTCTCTGCAGCATGGAAGTTGCTGCCTATAATTCATTTTAGCACATGTATGTAACAAAGTGTGTGTGTGTTTTTTAAAATATAATCAAAACAATCTGGTCTAATAAAAAGGAAATTAAAACTTGCAGGATCTGTGCTGGTTTTAGACTCCAGCTTGCTTTGATCATTTAGTGCTTTCTGCTTTCTGGTACAGTAGCCAGAGAGGAATCTCATAAAACACCTGAGGAGGGGCAAACTGACCAGTGTGAAATGAGTCCATAAGTTCTCCCCTTAGCAGCAGCACTGGCTGGGGTGGGGGCAACGATTAGGGAATTGATCGTTAACGTGCAAATCGTTAACATACATCCCCTCCACACTGAGGCTCCCATTCAAATCCAGTCCAAAGTGTCTACTTTTTAAGCAAGAAAACGACACTGGAAGTTACAGCAATGAAATTCACACCTACCATCCTATTTTCCATGGTTCAAAAATCCAAAGAGAGAATCTACTCAAAAAGCAGGGGGTGTGGCAAAAACATTCCTGAATTTGCCATTTGTCTTTCTCTTATTTCCCATTGTATTTGTAAAGTTTTGAGAAAGTAGGCCTGCAATTCTGTGCACACCAACCTGACTACAGATTGGTCCTCCTTAAACACGGATTCAGGACCCAGTTTTGACCCAAGGTGGGTCTGATCTGTACCTCCTGGTCACAACTAGAAGAGCTTTTTGGTCACATCCAGGAAGTGGTGGCATCCAGGAGGTTGTGGCTTTAGGCTCGGTGAGTCCCCACGTGGCCTCCCTGGGAGCCTTAGAAACATACTTCCGTTTTTTGCAAAAACCAAAAGTGCTTCTTTGCAAAAAACCAGAAGTCTCAGACCACCTCCTGGATGCAGGCGGTGATGGTCCACACCTAGGATTCAGTTATCCATGGGGGGGGGGTCCACTCCCAGGATCCCACCCACGAATTAAGATCCAATTAAGTCCCACTGAACTCAATGAAACTTTACTTCTGAGTATACATGCACAGGACTGGATTGTATCATAAGCATTTTTTGAAAGTGTGCAAACAGGGAGTTGCAAGACTGGATTCTCTCCCCTCTCTCTATTTTATTTTACTTTTAGAAACTCTCCTTGCGTAAGAAAATAGATGGCAGAGAGCAGAGTTGCAGGTTCAGCTTCTACCAACATCCTGACCATGACACAAGAACTGCCTTTCTGGTGGCAACTCCAACTAGGTCAGACTGTGGCACAAATAAAGGACAAGGACGTTGCAAGATCAGATTTCATGCTGGTCTTTCCTGGTTTAAGGAGAACTTTTAACGAAATGAACCAGATGATCTAAACAACAACAAGCTAAGCTTCAAGGGTAGGAAAGAGACTAGATGACTGTCAGTGTGATCCTATGAAATTCTACCCAGTAGTAAATACCACTGAGGTCAATGGGTTTAGGAAAGGAAATTGTATTGGCAACCTTCAGTCTCGAAAGACTATGGTATCGCGCTCTGAAAGGTGGTTCTGGCACAGCGTCTAGTGTGGCTGAAAAGGCCAATCCGGGAGTGACAATCCCTTCCACACCGGGAGCAAGTGCAGTCTGTCCCTGGTCTGTCTCCCTGGCTATGGGCCTTCCTTCTTTGCCTCTTAGCCTCAGACTGTTGGCAAAGTGTCTCTTCAAACTGGGAAAGGCCATGCTGCACAGCCTGCCTCCAAGCGGGCCGCTCAGAGGCCAGGGTTTCCCACTTGTTGAGGTCCATCCCTAAGGCCTTCAGATCCCTCTTGCAGATGTCCTTGTATCGCAGCTGTGGTCTACCTGTAGGGCGCTTTCCTTGCACGAGTTCTCCATAGAGGAGATCCTTTGGGATCCGGCCATCATCCATTCTCACGACATGACCAAGCCAACGCAGGCGTCTCTGTTTCAGCAGTGAATACATGCTAGGGATTCCAGCACGTTCCAGGACTGTGTTGTTAGGAACTTTGTCCTGCCAGGTGATGCCGAGGATGCGTCGGAGGCAGCGCATGTGGAAAGCGTTCAGTTTCCTCTCCTGTTGTGAGCGAAGAGTCCATGACTCGCTGCAGTACAGAAGTGTACTCAGGACGCAAGCTCTGTAGACCTGGATCTTGGTATGTTCCGTCAGCTTCTTGTTGGACCAGACTCTCTTTGTGAGTCTGGAAAACGTGGTAGCTGCTTTACCGATGCGCTTGTTTAGCTCGGTATCGAGAGAATGTGTGTCGGAGATCGTTGAGCCAAGGTACACAAAGTCATGGACAACCTCCAGTTCATGCGAAGAGATTGTAATGCAGGGAGGTGAGTCCACATCCTGAACCATGACCTGTGTTTTCTTCAGGCTGATTGTCAGTCCAAAATCTTGGCAGGCCTTGCTAAAACGATCCATGAGCTGCTGGAGATCTTTGGCAGAGTGGGTAGTGACAGCTGCATCGTCGGCAAAGAGGAAGTCACGCAGACATTTCAGCTGGACTTTGGATTTTGCTCTCAGTCTGGAGAGGTTGAAGAGCTTTCCGTCTGATCTGGTCCGGAGATAGATGCCTTCTGTTGCAGTTCCAAAGGCCTGCTTCAGCAGGACAGCGAAGAAAATCCCAAACAAGGTTGGTGCAAGAACACAGCCCTGCTTCACTCTGCTTCGGATGTCAAAAGGGTCTGATGTGGAGCCATCGAAGACAACAGTGCCCTTCATGTCCTTGTGGAAAGATCTGATGATGCTGAGGAGCCTGGGTGGACATCCAATCTTGGGGAGAATCTTGAAGAGGCCGTCTCTGCTGACCAGGTCGAAAGCCTTTGTGAGATCTATGAAGGCTATAAAGAGTGGCTGTCGTTGTTCCCTGCATTTCTCCTGCAGTTGTCTAAGGGAGAATACCATATCAGTGGTGGACCTGTTGGCTCGGAATCCACACTGCGATTCTGGATAGACGCTCTCTGCAAGTACCTGGAGCCTCTTTAGTGCAACTCGGGCAAACAGCTTTCCTACAACGCTAAGGAGAGATGTCGCGGTAGTTGCAGTCACCCCTGTCACCTTTGTTCTTGTACAGCGTGATGATGTTTGCATCCCTCATGTCTTGAGGTACTCCACCTTCTCTCCAGCAGAGACAGAGGATTTCATGCAGCTCAGTGAAGTGTGTACAGAATTTCAGCTCATGTTCAAGGGGCAAATTTTTAAGAGGAAATGTGACTTGAGGATAAATCAGCATCTTTCCTTCTCTGACAGGCTGTTACAGAGTAAATGAGTCCAATGTACTAAAGAGTAGAATTTATTTTTTAGATCCTTTTATTTATTTATTTAAGACCTTTTTATGCTGACACGGGGGGGGGGAAGGGGGTTGGTATATTTTTTAAAAATGTATTTTAATTGTGATCCAAGTGTATTGTATTTATTGTTTTAATTGTTTTTATCATATATATCAATGTTTTTATTATTGTTTTATTGTGTAATTGTAAATAATTGAGTGCCCTTAGCAGGGCATAAATAAATAAATAAAATTATTTTTCACATTTCTCTCCAGCTCTTCCTCCAAGGAGCTCAAGTTGGGGCACACAGTTCCTCCTGTCCTTTTGTTCTCACAACAACCCTGTGAGGTAGGTGAGACTGAGAAATAGTGACTGGCCCAAGGTCACCCAGGAAGCTTCATGACTGAGCAGGGATTTGATTATCAGGTCCACATTCGTTCGTTCGTTCGTTCGTTCGTTCGTTCGTTCGTTCGTTCGTTCGTTCGTTCGTTCGTTCGTTCGTTCGATCGATCGATCGATCGATCGATAATGTAACCTTTATTGGCATATACATATACATCAAAACAATATGCGAATAAAATTCAAAATTTATATAAGATCAGAAGATGGCTCCATAAATGCATGGCACACACACAGGAAAAATCCAATAGTCAACAGTGCCTCCATTAGCTGATCTCTTACAGGGCTAAGCTTCCAGTCTCATTTCCTGCATACTTATGACTGTGGCGACAAAGCAAGAGATGTTGATAAGAGTTTCTCCCTTCTCTGCTGACAAAAGTGCTTGAAGCAGATCTGCTTCTGCCCATCCCTGGAAGCTCTGGGATGGGCATAAGGTGTTTCTGACGCTGCATCTTATGCAAGGGACAGAACAGAAGGATATGTTCAACCAACTCCACATGGTTCAGATCACAAAGACACAGCCTTGTGGAAAGAGGTATCCCTTTAAACCCCATAGAAGGGCTGAAGGAAGGGCATTACATCTTGCCAGCATGAAGGCTCTTCTTAACTGCGGATTATACAGCTGGGATAAATAAAATGGCATCATACCTAACTGAACGGGTACACGAAAGTGCAATGGGGAGCAGGTCCACATTCAAACCACTCAAACTACTCTCAAACCACTCCACCATCCTGGCTCTCACAAAGAAACTTTCACAAGGCAAATGGAGGGGGGCACACTCTGGCAGCGATCGTTGGTATGTCAATAGATGTTTGATAATTATATTTCCATTTTCACTAGTTATTTGAGCCATTAGTTATTTGATTTTCTCTGTAAACCGCTTTGTGAACTTTTTGATGAAAAGCGGTATATAAATACTGATGATGATGATGATGATAATAATAATAACAACAATTTGTGGCACGATAGAGCATATGCTAGCCCAAGACGACTTTATCGTTTTAAACATGAGAACTAGAAACTTCCTTTTGAAAAAAAAAAAAACATAAAGTGGGAATTATCAGAATGAATCCGATGGAGTTCCTGTATTGATACCAGAGCAAAACTGTGGCTCTAATGGGCAGCCCAATATTGAGCTGCCTGGCACCCAGGGCTGCAGCGCAACCTGGGCAGCGCCAGCAGGACTTTCATTCCCTTCCCCTGGGTAAGGTGAGTAGCTCTGCAGTGGGGCTACTCGATTCTACGATGACCCAAGCAAAGGTCCACCAGCCCTGCCTCCCTCTTGCACCGTTCCCGCCCCCTGGCATGCCTCCTCCCCGCCCTGTCTCCGCCTCCCCCAGCTCTAGAACGCCTCATCCCCACCTCCCCCCACGCCCTCACCTACCTGTCTGCCGCAGTGGCACTTCAGCACTACTAGCACCAGCACTGAGGGCCACAGACGTGCCTTTTCGCATGCTTGTGACAGTGCACACTGTAAATCGGAATGCACTGTATAGGATTGGGCCCTCAGTACTCCTGCTTAAGCATTCCCAGCATTCCATACAGGCTGTCAGTGAGCATGCAAAGATCTGCCCACCTTAGTCTGAACTGACAACTCTCCCTGCATTAATTAATTAATTGAAGGGGTGGTGCCCACTGGGCGAGATTTCATCCAGTTTTGCTCCAGGCATTTCCAAAACAGGGATAAACACAGCTGCTGGCTTGCAGGCCATCCATGAAGGAACAATTTTTTATTCTTTCTTCTCCCAGGACTCAGAGTTTCCACCAGCAGCCATAACAGCTGTAGGCATCATTAAGCAAACAAGGTCAGTATTCATCCATCCATTCAACTATCCATGGTGCAACTGTGTGCACAGAAGGTCACTGGATCGAATGTTATGAGAGAGGGAGAAAAGTTTCTCTCTCTCCACCATGCATAATTTTATTACTGCAACCTTATTGGCCTTTGTTCCAAGCTGAAGAGACCCAAACGCTGTAGCCTTTTCTCAAAAGGAAGGTAACCCAGCTCTCTGGCTGCCTCTTTTGCACCTTTTCCAGCTCAACAATATTCTTCTTGAGGTGTTGCAGCCAGAGCTGCACCTGGTATTCCAAACACTGCACCATACAGAGTGCAAAGGTGCACAGTGACATTGCCAATCTTATTCTCAATCCCTTTCCCAATGACCCCTAGCATGGAATTTGCCTTCTTCACAGCTACCAGGCCGAGAGTCGACATTTTCAACCTTGGGGTGGGGCAGAACCACAGAAGCCTAAACAATACTATTGAAGAGATTTTAATGAACCGTTTTACTGTCTTGGCAAGTTTTGACAAGTGGCTAAAAGGAACCCCCTGCTCAGAGAACGTAGCTAGTCCTTTGGCATATTTCCCATTACAGTGGACAGCACCATTTGCACACCACTGCCCTAAGCCTGAACAGAGTCGAGCCCTCCTATATGGAGTCTCCAGACAATGTGTTGAAGGGTAAAGACACAGACACTTGAGTGCCAACAGGGAATTGTTTTACTTCATCACAGCCTATGCTGTTCTTGCTATAGTCCGCAAGTCAGGATCTAACCAAGATCCTGGGTTATCTACATAGGATTCTTCTGGAGTTGAGCTGGTGTAATTTACTCCAGGCCAAGAATGCTGTGGTGTTTCTTTAGACTTCTAGGCACTGCTCAGAGGGCTCCAATGACAATTGGCACAATGTTGACCTTCTCCAAGAGAAGCCAACGTTCTTCTCTCAGATCTTGTGATCTTCTCATCTTCTTTATCTTCAATTCTACTGTCACTTGGGATTCCAATATCAATGATCCAAACATGACTTTTTTGGTCAACTACTGTTATAACTGGTGTATTGTGTTCCAGATGTTTGTAATCTGTAGTTCCAAAGAATCTTTGCTTGGTTGTTCTCAAGAAATTTGGTGTGAAATTCAGTGTGAAATAATAATAGTATCATTAATATTGATAATAATTAATAATGTCCTACTGTTGCATCTCCAGGAGTGGAAAAAAGGCAGGTTAAACAATTCTATAAGTGTTTGTTTCTGGGGAGTAAGATAGTCTTACTGAACTGAGTAGCCTAAGGGCGCAATCCTATCCTGCACTGGAAAAGGCAAGCCAAGAGGCTGATGCTATATCCAGCGCAGGATTGTGGCCAGAAGTTGCTCAGCCAGAGGCAAGGGGAAACATTTCCTTTTATCTCTGGGTAAGGGCTGCTGGCGCCTATGGGTCTCCTCAAACTTGCACCACCTCTTGAGGTGGCGCAAGTCCAAGGAGAGTGGAGCGGCTTGAAGCCACTCCGTTCTCCCCGGGAACCCCACTTCCCCCCGCCCACCTCCGGGGCCACCCACCACCCACCCTCCTCCCACCCAGGAACGCCTCCTTCCAGCTTCCCACACTACCTTCCCCCACCACCTTTCATCCTTGCGTCGGCACATCCAAGCCAACAAGGAGCTGGGAGGAAGTCAGCATGGAAGCTTCTGTCAGCCTTCGCAGACCAGCGCTTCTCGGAGCACCAGCCTGGCTTCCTCCTGAGGAGGCACAAATGTGCCTTATGGCACATTTGCAACCCTCCTGGAACAGCACAAGGAACTTGCGCCAGCCCAAATCAAGGGCAGGATTGTGCCCTAGGTCTTAATGAACACAATGGAATTACTACTGAGAAATAAAACACACCATTTTCAAACATCTCTATCTATAACTGAAAAAAAACTATTAGCCACAGCAAGAGGCAAAAGATTTTCAGAATTCTGCCAGCTGCCTTTAGCTGCTCCATCCTTTGGCAGGATCTCCTGAAGGAGAATGGAAAAGTATGTTGAACTCCCTGACGGATCCATTTGGTCTGCCTGCCTGGCACAATCAGCCCTTAATCCCTCACTCAAGGCCAGAGACTGCAGATTTTTCAGCTGATCCCAAACACTTTATCACTGGAAACTGTCTCCCAATTTCCTCACCTACCAGCTACTAACGAGGACCAGCTTTGTGCTTCCATAGGCAGGTGGGTATAGGACCAGAATCCCTGGTCGCCTTCCAGCTACAAGCCTCTTCACACCAATTTTCCACCCCAGGCAGCTGGATTTTCTGCTCTTAAATTTAACAGTCTTGTGGGCGTGCCCAGCTGCAGGATCCAGCCAGGTTTCCTGTGACACATTTTGGTCCTCTGTCAAGATGGTTTTAAGCTGAATCTGGCACAGAGGCAGGGGAGCGAGGAGAAGAGGTGGATGCTAAAATGAGGGCCTCGTAAATTCAGAAGATGAGAGAAATCTCAAGAAATGAGGATTTTTGAGCAATGCTTTCATAGTGTCCATAGTAACTGGGCACACACATACAATGGACAGCCAGCCCTGCTTCGGTTTGGCAAAACAAGTCACCATTTCCACCTCCCCAGCTCAGAGCCTTGGTTGACTGCAGGTCTAGTAGGAAATTCATCCCAGTTCATGCTTCCGGGAGGTGATGGCTGCCATGTGGCAAAAGTGTTACAAACTGAGACAGAAGCAATACAAGCTATCTGGCTTAGACCTGAGGAAGGAAAGGCCATGGAGAGAAAGCTCTTTCAACATTAAAAACAAAACAAAACACCTACACCTGGAGGAGAGGACACAAGGTGAAGAGTTAGCACCCAGATTAGATCCTTATCCTGAATCAGAATCATAGAGCTGGGATCACAAGGTCATCTAGTCCTACCCCTTTCCTGGAGCAGGAAATTCTCCTAGAGCACCTCCAGCAGGTGTCTGTCAAGCCTCTGCTTGAACATCTCCAATGAGGAAGAATCAACCAAATCCCTCAGCAATCTGTTTCACTGTTTCAATTTATTCCAGATGTCCAAGCAGAATCTCCTCTCTTGCAGTTGTACCCATTGGATAGTTTTACTCCCACAGGCAGTTGAGAACAAATGTGTGCCTTTTTCCATATCACAGCCTTTCAGGTATTTGAATAGCACTATCACATCCCCTCTCAGTCTTCTCTTCTTCAGGCTAAACATGTCAAGATCCCTCAACCTTTCCACATAATTGCAGAAGCTGTTGCATCTTGAGGGCATTTAGCACTGTTTGACTGCAATTAGTTGAAAGTGGAATTAAAACACACCACTTTAATCTAGCCCTATGTTGACTAGTAATACTCCTTCCCATGGATAAAATCCTCTTACATGCTGACCCACAAGTAAGTCCCATTCAGCAGCAGATCCTGGCAACATCCATTAACAAATGTCTGCTTACAGGTTCAGCTCATTCTACTGCTTCCTCTTGAGCAGGGGTGCTCAAACTTTCAACTTTAGGGATGCTGGACCTTTAACAAGTGTATAGAAGAGAGAATTTCAGCAGGTGCAGCTTGTCATCTGTGGGATGATCCTGGGTAAATGTGGATAGGACTACAACCTTTGGGATGTTTGGAAATTTTTTTTTAAACAGATCAGCAACTGTTTGGGAGGGTTCCTTATTTAAAATAGTTTTTTATTAAACTTGTAAATTTTTAATTTACTTAATTTGATTTGATTTGGGGGTGTTAAAAATTTTCTTGCTTGATGCTGTCACTTCTGGCCATGACATCACTTCCTAGTAAATGACATCACTTCAAGTGGGTCCCAAAAGATTGTATTTCTAAGAAGTGGGTCCTGGTGCTAAAATGTTTGATAACCACTATAATTTACCAAGTAGTAAGTGCTGTTGCTCAGTGGGACATACTTTAGAGTAGACATGCCTGGTTTCTGTTCCTGTGGACTGGGAGAGACTTTAATTACTATCATCCCTTCATTATTTTCTTCTTTACAGCAAAATAACATTAATTTTATTTATGTTTCATATTTTTATACCACCCTTCCTACAAAGAGCTCAGAGCAGTGTACACAACTGCTCCCCTCTTTTTGTCCTCGCAACAACCCTGTGAGGTAGGTGAGGCTGAGAGAAAGTGACTGGCCCAAGGTCACCCAGGAAGCTTTGTGGCTGAGGAGGGATTTGAACCTGGATCTTCCAGGTCTAAGTCCACCTCCCAAACCACTACACCAGCCTGAAATCTATTCAATATAATAGAATTATATTTAAAAAATGAAAAGAAAAAAGCACACAAAGAAACCAGCAAATAAACTCTCACCCCAGCACAGAAGCAGAGATGAACTTTCAGACAATTAAAAAGGTCTTCAAGGCCATTCATTACTACTTCCCCAGCTGGGATCAATAGTAAAGTAAGAAAAGTCAAATGAGGACTGAACCAAGGAGGTCCAAGGAGTTTGCCAAGCTGTACTGGATAGGCAGGTGCTGCAATTATGCTGAGCACTACAACCACCACAAAATCTCCACAAGCCACACTGGAAACAAACACAGGAGGGGAAATCAGAAAAAAGTGGAATGCAACAGGCCAGCAACAATGTCAGTCTCTGTAAAGCATTTTACAAATGCTCTGTCAGAATGAGCAAACAAGAGGACAGGACTTCCAGAGGGAAGGACGAATGGGGAAAGAGCTTCACTGCAGAATCCTATGCAGATCTACTTGGAAATAAGTCCCACTGAGTTCAGTGGAACTTACTCATAGGGAAGGGTGTACACAGGTTTGCAGCTCCAGTGCCACACCCCCAAAAGGCCTCTCCTGTGTCCAGGTTTCCTGTATGGTATTCTCTGCACCCTAGCCTAGTTCCTGGCAGTGTTAAAAAGAGGAAATATAAGTAGGTTCTCAATCCACCAAACTCCTCCTGGCTGATTCCAATTGTGAGCCTGAAAACAGCCAAGTTTAAAAAACAAAAGCAAATAAAGCAGATTTAACTAGTGCACCAAAACTCAGCCAGGAAATAACTGTGTTGTTTCTAGGTTATAAAACTTTTCCAAAACATTCTGAACTCTGGGAACGCACACAAGACCCCTGGCTACAAAAATCCCAGCCCTACCCACTTTTATTTAAATACACACACACATTTCATTCATTCTTTTCTTGTTTTCTCGGATCGGAGGACGTGCTTCTCTTTTATCCTAAGGGGTGCGTTGTTTGAGGGTCTGTTTGCAAAGCAACAGGAACCAGAAATGAACAGGCTGTATTTGCCACTCCTAGTTCCAGCTTAGTTCTAAAGTTGGGCAGACAAATATTTTTCCTGATTTGGGTCACTAGTTTTTTTTCCAGGCACTTGCTACTTGAACGTGATCATCCCATGCTTTTTTACAACCCCCGTTGTAAGTATGGTGCAGGAACAATGTATAATGTCTTTAACCAGGTGACAAGAGGTGAGGGGGTGCACAGATGCCACCCCCAGCAGGACTAGCATTGTTAAGCATGCCTCTGTAAGGCACCAACTGGAGCTCTCACTGATCAGGCTCCAGCACATTTCCTGCTATTCCACAAGCACTCTGTTCTGGGTGCAAGCCTGCAAGGCTGAGGCCGCAATCCTAACCAACTTACCAGCACTGACATAAGGGCAATGTGACTCCGAGGTAAGGGAACAAACATTGCCTTACCTTGAGGAGGCTTCTATGACTGCCCCCCAAGTGCAGGAAGCAGCACATGCCCCACTGGCACAGCTATGCCAATGCTGGAAAGTTGGTTAGGATTGCGCCCTGAGCTCTGGGCTGAAAATGCACCATCCTCAACCTTGATCTGCCTTTTTCCACAGAATCATAGAGTTGGAAGGGACCTACAAGAGCACTGATCCCAATCCACACCAATGCAGTCAGTCTAAAATCACAGCATGCTTGATCAATTGCTATCCAGCTTCAGTTAAAAGACCTTCAGTGATACAGAAGTTACCACTTTTTCAGGCAGACTGTTCCACTGCCAACATTTGTGATATCAAGAGGTTTTTCCTAATGTTTAATCAAAATCTCCTATGCTGTAATTTCAACCCATTTGTCCTGGTCCTACCTTCTGGAGCAACAGAGCAAATCCACTTCCTCTTCCACATGACAGCCCCTCAGACATTTGTAGATAGTTAGGTCACCTGTTAACAATCTTGTCTCCAAGTTGCTAAATATAAGTAACTCCTTCAACCTCTCCTCAAACCCCTGCACACCCCAATTGCCACTTCCCTCCTGGTCAACAAGGAGCAGTGACCATCTTCTGCATATGGTTCATCAGCCAGCCACAGATCCACCGGACAATAGTATCACCCATGCCAGTGCTTCTCAAAGGGTCCACTGTCATGGACCAGCAATTTTTTTCCTAGTATGCTATAGACCAGCTTTACGTATAATGAATAATGAAACCTGCTGTTTTGGCCCCTTTAAGCTGTCTCCAGTCACCTCCGGAGGGCTTTCTGAAAGTTGCAGAGGCTGTTTGTGTCCACCTGCGGCCTCTGCGGGCTTCAGAATGGCCCTTTTGGCAAAGAAGAAATCAACTTCCGGTTTCCAGAGGGAAACTGGAAGTGACTTTTTATAAATCATTCTGAGGCCTTCCCTGGCATTCTGCCTTCTAAGGGCAAAAAAAAGTCACTTCCGATTTTCCTCCAGAAACTGGAAGTTGCATTTTTCTGGCTGAAATGGACACTCTGAAGCCAGCAGAAGCCACAAGCAGATATGCGCAGCCTCTGCGGGCTTCAGAAAGCCCTCCGGAGGCGACCGAACCATCGCTCTTAAAGGGGTTGAAACTCCCCCTTTTTGGTATTCTTTTTGGTATCCAATAATTTCCCCCCTTCCATGGCCAACAACAGCTTTAGGGAGAAATTCCTGTTGAAGAAATGGGACTTGGCAAAGTGTTGACCCTCCATCCCACCCAGCCCCAATCCAAATCTCCTCCGCCACTCCCATACTGTTTTTAAAAATGACGTCCAGAGTCATGGTCTCGGAACTCCTACTTCATGCCTAGTTGAGTCCTTAATCAACGCTCATTTGACAGCTACATTCATCATGCTAACTCAGGTTAAAGACACTGATCTTTGGTGGCAGTGCGCATACTTCCAGCTCCGGACTGCTGAGTCTGTAGCTTCCATTATCCAGCCAACCTACTCTTCAAACGAAAGAAGGTGCCCAGTCATTTCCATTCCTTAAGGGAAGTCAAGGCACAGTGTGGGGAATGTGAATCTCCTGGTGTTGTAAGCGAGTTTCTTTTAATACTTAGAATCAATGAGCTGTTTGATGAGTTAAGTCAGAAAGGCTCACAGGAGCACGTGTAGTGAAACAAATACACTGTTGTATAATAAATCTTCATTAAAAAAATAAGGACACAGCTGTTATGGAATCCAGCAGCCACAGCCCTAGTTAACTTCCCATTGCATGCGGGTACTGCTACTGTGATGGCTGTTGCATCCAAAAACTGTGTTTTAGAGACCTGGAAAGGGAGGGGGAGGCCCTTTCGAGAGGCAGTACAGATGTAGAAAAAAGACGGATATTTGAAGGCTAAAGACTGAGAGATGACTACAGACTAGGAACAGCTCTGGAGAAAGCACAGTGAGGAGCTAGAGCTGAAGAACAGCAGCTCCAATGCAACACATGGTTAGCTCTGGAAGTGTTGCTGCACCAGCTGTGTGATAAAAGCCCTGGAAAAGAGGGTAGGCTAGTACAATGATGAACCTGTGAAGCCGGCTGCTATGCTGACATGGACAGAAGCCCAAATGAAGGCTTAGCTTACTGCACCATAAAGCCAGTCTTGCATACTGCTCCCAGGTGACTGCAAGCTTCTCTGGTTTCCTCAGTCTTTTAAATCATCTGATGTTCTTACCCATGTGTCTGTGTGAATGCTGCAGCCCACCAGCAGGACTGCAGACCAGCGATTTTCAACCAATGTGCCATTAAAGATCCACAGCTGTGCTGTGGGAGTGTTTGAAAATTGCTGAAAAACTCTTCTGTGTCTGGGGGTCTGTTTCTAGGGTGACTGTAGTAACGAACTGTCTGTCTAGAAACAGAGCCACAGATCCTGGAGGAGTCTCCTGGAAGCCAGAAGTTACATCACAAGAGGCGACGACCATAGAGAAGACAACAGAGGTCAGTGTACCATGGGAAGAAAAACGCTGAAAATCACTGCTGTAGAGGCTGCTAACTACGAGCTGCCTCCAGGACTTGCCTCCCATTCTAGGTGCTCAGACACACTCCCAATTTGCTTTTGCCTGGCACCTAAGGCCTACTTGCTGCCACTGTTTCTCTCCTTCTCTCTTCCCAGATTGGAAAAGGAAGAGGGGTATGGAGCAGAAGGGAAGGTGAGGGGGAGAGGAGAGTAGTGGGCTAGAACAGGAATGTCAAACTTGTTTCACACAGAGGGCCGAAGCTACAATTCATGGTGCTTGCTGAGGACAGGGAAGTAAGCAGATGTAGGCCAAAGTGACATCATTAAGCAGAAAGTGACATCATTAAGTTGATGTTGGCCAGAAATAAGCACTTTGTTCTCACATAGAAACTCATTAGCTGAAAATGACAGAAGAGAAAATGAGCAAATCTTGTACATATTTTCAAGATACGAGAGCACAATCAGCGGTGTTGCTATGGAGGTGCGGGTGGTGCGGGCTGCACTGGGTGACGTGCCAGGGGGGTGACGTGCCCTGGGGGGAGGATGTGCTAACTTTGCGGCTTTCTGAGCTACCCCATCATGCCATATACCATTGGATGCAGAATGTTCAGCGTAACGCAATGCAAAAAACAGAATTGAAATCGCTCCTTTCGTTCAAAAATTATGGCCAAAAAACCAGAAAAAATGCAAGGAGCCCTATGGAAAGTGAAAGTGAGCCATATTGCACGTTTACTCATGAGTAGGTGTACTTGCCATAGTCCGTCAGAAAGGGCAGGCTGGGAGGAATCCAACAACACCAGAATGGTCCCGATTCAATGAATGCAGCCCCCCAAAAACACCCGAGAAGGAGGTTCCCCCTCTCAGCTGCGAGTCTATGGAGCCCCAAACGAAGACATGTGGCTGCGTTTACTCGCGAGTAGGCTAATGTGCCTTAGTCCCTCGGAAAGGGCAGGCAGAGAGGACTCCAAGGATATCAGAATGGTCCTGATCCAATGAATGCAGCCCCCAAAAACACCAGAGAAGAAGGTCCCTGCCTCCCTCCCAGCTGCTAGTCTATGGAGCCCTATGGACTCCATAGACACAGGTTGCAATTCTACTCACACTTTCCTGAGAGTAAGCCCCATTGACCACTATGGGACTTACTTCACAGTAGACATGCATAGGATTGGGCTCACAGGTTGCAATCCTACCCACACTTTCCTGAGAGTAAGTCCCATTGACCACAATGGAACTTACTTCTGAGTAGACATGCATAGGATTGGGCTCACAGGCTGCAATCCTACCCAGACTTTCCTGAGAGTAAGCCCCATTGACCACAATAGGACTTACTTCAGAGTAGATTCACTTGGTGGAACAGGACTGGCTCTCCCTTATTTAATTATTTTTTTTATTTTAATTTAATTATTTATAATTATTTATTTTAATTTGCTTGATAATGTCACTTCTGGCCATGACATCACTTCCAATGGATCCTGGACAGATTGTCATTCTAAAAAGTGGGTCCCAGTGCTAAAAGTTTGAGAACTGCTGCAATATGGTGTTAGTAAGCTGACATGGGTGTGTGTGTGTGACTCTACAAGTTTTCAAAATCACTAAAATCGGTTTGGAGGAATAATACCATCATGTTATATCAATCAATGCGTAATTTCATGCAGAAAGCAATGAAACAAACCACATTGAAAGATCTGTGTTTTATCAAAAGGTACAGCCAAAAAACTAGTGGGGGCGGGGTGATGATACATCACCACACACACCCACCACCTGGGGCATTGCCCCACCCACCCACACCAGGTGACACGAATCCTAGTGACGCCACTGAGCGCAATCATCAAGCTAGGAGAGCCAAATTATAACGATGGCTGGATAAACAGCTTCCGTGGGCCACATTCAGCCCATGGTCTTCATGTTTGACACTTCTGGACTAGAGCATCAGCCAGCCACAGGGTATTGCTCGGGCGAGGGGGAGACAGCACTGAATCCTAAGGGTACAGTATTGCCCCCTTTCTCTTTCATTCAGTACTAGACACACCAGTGCACAGATCAGATTTCAACAAGTTGTCCAAGCTTGTGACCTAGGAGATCTGGTGTTCAGATAAACACAGTACAGGCAGTCCAACCATTGCACAATACCCTGTGGCTTTTGGGGGAGGGGCAGACAAGAGGGCCTGTGATCAGTGATGCAATGAGATTCTTCCTTAGAAAGTGCTTAAATTTGAACTGAAATATTAAGTACTTCTAGGAAACAAAGTACAAGGGGGAAAAACCCTTTTCTTTGTAAGCACTGCAGAAATGAGATCCATGGCTGTTCTAGAAATCCATGGGCATTAATCATGTCAAGGATGATGTGTGACTCCGGTCAATTTGCTGGCTCTGTTTGGAAAACAGAATGATGATGGCATGCCTCCATTTCCTCTCATCCTGGGGCATAAACCTTCGGGGACTGCAGCTCCAGTGTGGCCACAAGCATATATTATTTCACTTGGCCTCTTGCTAGGATCCACATACTACCATGGAACAGTTTGGCTGGGTGGAGTACGACAGGAGCAAGGAACAAGACCTGCCAGTGCAAAAGCTTCTGAGATGAACATGGCTTCCCAATCTTAGGCAAAATATCCACTGAGTTCAGGGAACATTTTGCTTGATTATTACTTGAACACTGGTTGACCAGCCATCCAGAGACTGCCAAAACTCTGAAAAAATTCACTGACGGTCAGAATAGAGGACAATCTTCAACCTAGATTCCGATAATGCAATATGCATTCAATATGACTGAATGCATGGCGACCTGGTGCAAGGAGAATGAGAGGGCAGGACAGTGGGAAGGAGGAGGTGTCCCAGCCCTTCTTTGCCTTCCTCATTCATCCACCAGCGCACCTCCTAGAAGTCTCCTCTGGCAGTGCCCACAGCTCAGTGAGCTTCAATCTCTGGTAGCCTCTCCAGCTAAAAGGATCATGATATGCAAAGACTCTTCTCTGGTGGAGAACCAGAGTAGACCCTATTGGACTAAATTCATACATTGATAGAGTTGCACTGCCTGCAATCCTGCTGAAGCATCGGGGCAATTAAGGATCCTATTGGCTTTCAATGGAAGTTTTTTTTTAATAGCATGTTGCGGGGATAGGGGGAATCAATCAGGATTTAAAAAATACAGCACAAGCAATGTGTAGAAGCCCCCTTCCATCCCACTAGGGTTTTGCCATCAGGCTATTTAAGAAAAATATAGGTCAAACAAGCCGTCATAGCAAGGGGTTTAGTCCCTAGAGCTGCCTCCAAGGAGATAACTCCCAGAGGGACGTAGCAATCTTTCTATAAGGGAAACCTCTCTATAAACTGTTTCACAATGTATTATTAATCTCAGATATTTGTATCCTGCCTTTCCTTTCATGAAAGGGAGATGCTCAAGACGGCTAACCACATATTAAAAGAACAGTAAAAATTAAACAATAGCCAAAAAAGATGGCAACAATGCCAATCAACATTACCCCTGCTAATTGGGTAAGAGGCACTTTTTCAAGTGGGTGCTCCTCTTTTTAGCAGGGGGAGAGTAACTGGCCCACCTCACCCCAGCAGTGTCTGTTCTAGTGGCTGTCTGCTGGTGTTCTTTTTGCATCTTTTTAGATTGTGAGCCCTTTTGGGACAGGGAGCTATCATTGATTTTTCTCTGTAAACCACTTTGTGAACTTTTAGTTGAAAAGCGGTATATAAATACTGTTAACAACAACAACAACAACATATAGCACCAGAAAACAGTTTCAAAACAGTAGAAGTGGGGACAGAACAAATCAACATAAACTTCAGCACCAAAGAATAAAACAGAACGAAAAATACAGGATTAAATGATTAGAGGCAATACCAATGCTACAGCGGGGTAATGAAACTATCAAAACAGAATTTCATCCAAGGGACAGAGTTTTTAATGGACTTCGGTCGCTGTACTAATGTTCTTTTTAAACTCACAGTTCAAAGGACTGTTGGGAATGCTGGTCTTTAGCTTTCCCTTTAAAGCAGCAATTTCCAACATTTTTCTTTTCACAGTACACTGACCTCTATGGTCTTTTCTATGGTCATCACCTCTTGTGATGTCACTTCCAGGAGTCTCTTGGGCTTTTCGGCTCTGTTTCAAAGGCAACTATTTGTACAAACAAATTGTCTGTCCCTCTGCCTCCAGTGGTGGACAGTTGCCCTAGAAACAAAGGTGTAGAATCCCAAAGAGTTTTTCAGTGATTTCCAACTGCTGTGCTCCAAATTCCTGCAGCACACCTGCGGACCTTTTGCGGCATGACAATGTGCTGTGGAACACATTGTTAGAGCTATTAATCACATGTGTGGCTAAAAAAAATCAGACATGAAACATGCTGCTGGAAGCTTCTGGGTACCCTTGGGGAGCTTTACAGTAGTCAAATGCATGTGTTATGGCTGATGATCTACAGTTGAGGACAATTTTACCAAAGGATGGATTATAAAGCAAATAACTTACACAGTGCGTGCTGGAGATGATGACAGAACTGGAGATGAAACTGAGGCCATCGTTCATGCTGACGTGAAGAGCAGCTTCCCTGGAAAAGAAGAGGAGGGGGTCAAGTCACCACCCAGTTTGAGGTTGGACCCTTAGATTTCCCACAGATCCTTGGAAATGGAAACAGCACAAACACCAAAGTTGCACTAATTTACCAGACATGGTTCTGCAATTGGGGGATTCTACAGTGCACATGTGGTTAGCAGGCCAATACCATAGATTAATTTAAGCAGCAGTGCATAAGCATTACAACTGCAGCTACAGAGTGACTCTTACATACGCACAACACAGGTTGGACTTTTTGCTCACAAAAATATGTTGTGATAGTTGTGCTGCTGTAGAGCTAATCATCATCTTGGGACATTTGTACAGGGGTCCGTACACATCTACATGCCTTTGTATGAATGGCTTCATTCTAAATTTGAACCTGGGGACTGGATTCCTCAAATACAGACTACAGATTGTGTATACTGCTGCCCTTGTGTATACTGTGAATCACTGCACGCACATTCAGATCTATTATCTATAGCCACTGGAGACAGAATGTACATGCATACAGCATATACATGAAATGGCTGGTGGCTTCTAGCTACTGGGCACATTCCACTAGTTAAAGTCTATCCCCGTCCATCTGGATGCCCGTTTTTACATATTTATCACTGTTACAAAACAGGTAGTGTCCGTTTCTCTCTCTCCCAGTGCCAATGGAGCAGTAATGTGCTCTAGGATAAGGGAATAATCTTGAGGAGACCTCCGTGACTACCTCTGCAGTGCAGGATACAGTGCACGCCCCATTGGCATGACTGCATCAGTGCTAGAAATCTGGATAGGATTGGGCCCTAAGTTTCTGACCTGTTGCTTGGGAAAAGGGGAAATGAAATGAAACCGGACTTGGCGCTGTTCTTAGGGCCATGGTGCACAGGTTTCCACAGACCTTTGGAAAGGGAAACATCAGCACAATGCCAAGTTGCACAAACTTTCCTTCTTTACACACCTCGGCCTGCAACTGGACCCAGTGTACACATTTGGTTAGCAGCCCAATACCATAGATAAGTGGTTCTCAAACTTTTTAGCATTGGGACTCACTTTTTAGAATGACATTCTGTTGGGACTCATCAGAAGGGATGTCATTAACTTAGAAGTGATGTCATGGCCAGAAGATACATCATCAAGCAGGAAAATTTGTAACACCCCCATAAGACAAAATTAAGTAAGTAAATTAAAAGTTTACAACAAGTATATGTTTAAAAATTATTTAAAATAAAGAAGAACCCTCTTAACTCTCCCAAGCAGTTGCTGATCTGTTTTTAAAAAAAAATTCCCCAAACATCCAAAAGGTTGCAGTCTATCCACACTTACCCAGGAGTAAGGCTCATTGACTATCATTGTTAAAAGCATATACAGAATAGTCTGTTAAAAGTATAGATCTATAATAGTCCCCCAAATACAGTCAATACCATGGCAGCCTCAAGTCTAATATTTTAAAAATAAAATATATACTAAAAGGGCAGGAGGTCTGGTCTAGAGGGTAGAGCCTCTGCCTACCTGAAGATAACATCCACAAGGTCGCCAGTTCGAGGCCACCGGCACCGTGTGACCTTGAAGCAGCTGACAAGCTGAAGCCGAGCTATTCCATCTGCTCTGAGCGTGGGAGGATGGAGGCCAGAATGTGAAGCCAGATAGGAATGAAACACCTGAATGTAGTGGTTCTTGAAAGAAAGAACCTTCTTTCAATTGTAAAAATCCCTATTTAATAAGGGATTTAAATAAGCCTGCCTATGTAAATTGCTTTGAATAAAGTCTTGAATAAAGACCAAGAAAGGCAGTATATAAATACCTGTTATTATTATTATTATTATTAAAAGAGAAATTCATTTTTGGGTTCACAGGCCATGTTCAAGAAGTCTGAATAGTTTCCCAATGTTTCCCATATGCACTGAATGGGGACCCAACTGAAACTGGATCACTACCCATCTAGAGGGTTCTGACCCACAGTTTGAGAAACACTGCATAAGCAGTAGTGCATAATCACTACAAATGAAGTTACAGATGAATCTTTTACACACACACACACACACACACACACACACACACACACACAGACTTTTTAAGCAATAAGGCAGGCAAGAATTAAATATATCTTCCACCAAAACTCAAAGTGAGGAGGTGTGCATGAACACCACCATAAAACCATAAAACAAGCACCACCATAAAACCAGACAGCATAAAGTTGAAACAAGGAGAAAGGTTCTGCTAAAATAGTCCATGTTTGAGCAAACCTACATGCCAACATCTCGTAAAACAGGTGCAGGGCAGAGGAGGTAGGTGTCCTCTACTACAAGTGGTTTCTCATCTGGGGGGAAAAAAAGGAGAGAAGGTGGTTAAGCCTATGTAAGTTTAGCAATAAAACATTTGCACGGGCTGATTAGAGGCACTGCATTCTGCAGACTCCCACAGCAGCCTGAAGCCAAGGACTGCAACAAAATCAGAACAGAACAAATTCACTGTTGCACTCAGAATTTCTCTTCAGATTTCTATATTATATTAACATTTATATACTCCCCCCAAAAGTAATTCACGAAGAAGTTTACATAGCAAAATAAAATTTAAAAAGCAAACAAACAAATATATATATATAAATATCTGTACGCCCAGATCTCTGTTCCACCTGTGTTAAAAGGATGGAACCAAAGCCTGTGAAGCTGATTCCAAAATCTGGTGGAAATGTATACAGTATTCACTTTGCTCCGTTCTCCATTTTTGAATATGAACATAGCAGGAGTTTTGCCTTATAGGGCTCATTTCCGCATCAGCACATCCCCAAACATCTTTATTATTCACACCTTCTTCCTGCCCTGCATTTCCTTCGAGAGTCATGCATGGTGCTCTCTTCAGAGTGTATCTTTACAACCAACCTGAACGGTAGGTTAGACAGAGCAAAATGTGTCTTGACCAAAACCCAGGCAATAAACCATGTGGCCGAGGACTAAGGACAAACTAAGGACTCTCTGATTCATCCAACACTCTACTCACTACTACACCATGCCAGCTGGAAGCGTCAACACAGGGATTTCTCTTTCTGGTGATGCTGCTGCTGAAAAGGGTGTCAGAGCTGCAGCCTACCAGGCACCAAAAACCTCCAGGCTGCTCTGTAATTGCAGGCAGACAAACTGGTGAGGCTGATCTTGACCACAGTGGCTTGGATGTCTCGCGGAAACCATGTGTGCCCTTCCTAAGATTTGGCCAGACAGCAGATGCCACAAGAACTCCTCTCTCCCACCACAAGACTCTCCTTTCTTTCCCAATTCCAACCCCAATCAGTGCAAAATGGGTCAACGTTCTCCCTTCACTCACAATATCTAGAATGACAGTTCTGGCTCCCTAATGATCACCAGGGGACTTTTCTCCTCATAGGACAAATCTATGTGCTATGCTGTACTTTCTTTAGCTAAATCTGGGAGTGCTCACTCAAACCAATGCTGTTGTTTCTTGGGGTGGCTGTGGTCAACCTGCAGTCACAGCACAGGACAGTGGCACAGAACATCCACGACCAGAAGAGCCAATGCACAGTGGCTCATCTGGCTTCTCCCTCTCTGCCTTGGATACAGAAAGCTGCAGTCCTGGATGGAAGGGAGGATGCTCTTTCCCAGAGCAATGTCACATACTGGAGGGGATGGAAGTCACTACAATGTTATTACAGCATAAGCTGGGATACGTATGATAAGTGTACACTGTGCACATATTATAGCGTACGTATTATGGTGTATGCTGGAGTTAAGGATCGCCACATCAGTGCTTTCGCACAGGCGCAGTCCATCCCTTGTGGTGCTTTTGTGCATGCTGTTTCGATTTACGTATGTTACAACTTCCAGACAAACCTCAGGAATGGAAGTGGTACGTATTTTGTGGACTTTGCCTACTGTATTATTAGGAATTCTTCCAGATCGGCAGGTGAGATAGAAGTTTAACAGATAAAGATGATAACATGACCAAGTTTGAAAGCCTGTCTTCTCTGGACGCAGTCTGGGTCTTCAGCACCAAGTTAAAACTACTCAGATTTCAGAATGAAAAATGCTCTGGATTACAGAGGGCACACAATATTTATTTCTATTTCTTGCCTGCTTGTCTCCATCCCCCACCAAGGCCCCCTCCAAGGCCTTCAAAACCCCTACAGTAGACAAACAAAATCATCATAAAACCATAATTCAAATTATGGTTAGTATATTTTTAATACAAATTCGTGCATTTTTCCCCCCAAAGTTCTATACAACTAAAAAAGCAGCAGGTGAAGAAAAGTTGACAACACAAAAAGTTTTTAGCTGCTTGTCCATGTCAGAAGAAGCTCCCAAAGGAAGGGGTTCCACAGCACTGGAGTTGGTACTGAAAAATTCCTACTCTGAGCAGAGGAGTATCTCACTATTGACGGCAACAGGACCTGAAGCACCCAGTCAAGGGATAATTTTAATTTGGCCCAGATACAATCAGCCAACCAATGAAGTTTGTATAGAATCACATTGTAGGAAAGCTGTTTGCCCGAGTTGTACTAAAGAGGCTCCAGGTACTTGCAGAGAGCGTCTATCCAGAATCGCAGTGTGGATTCCGAGCCAACAGGTCCACCACTGATATGGTATTCTCCCTTAGACAACTGCAGGAGAAATGCAGGGAACAACGACAGCCACTCTTTATAGCCTTCATAGATCTCACAAAGGCTTTCGACCTGGTCAGCAGAGACGGCCTCTTCAAGATTCTCCCCAAGATTGGATGTCCACCCAGGCTCCTCAGCATCATCAGATCCTTCCACAAGGACATGAAGGGCACTGTTGTCTTCGATGGCTCCACATCAGACCCTTTTGACATCCGAAGCGGAGTGAAGCAGGGCTGTGTTCTTGCACCAACCTTGTTTGGGATTTTCTTCGCTGTCCTGCTGAAGCAGGCCTTTGGAACTGCAACAGAAGGCATCTATCTCCGGACCAGATCAGACGGAAAGCTCTTCAACCTCTCCAGACTGAGAGCAAAATCCAAAGTCCAGCTGAAATGTCTGCGTGACTTCCTCTTTGCCGACGATGCAGCTGTCACTACCCACTCTGCCAAAGATCTCCAGCAGCTCATGGATCGTTTTAGCAAGGCCTGCCAAGATTTTGGACTGACAATCAGCCTGAAGAAAACACAGGTCATGGTTCAGGATGTGGACTCACCTCCCTGCATTACAATCTCTGAGCATGAACTGGAGGTTGTCCATGACTTTGTGTACCTTGGCTCAACGATCTCCGACACTCATTCTCTCGATGCCGAGCTAAACAGGCGCATCGGTAAAGCAGCTACCACGTTTTCCAGACTCACAAAGAGAGTCTGGTCCAACAAGAAGCTGACGGAACATACCAAGATCCAGGTCTACAGAGCTTGCGTCCTGAGTACACTTCTGTACTGCAGCGAGTCATGGACTCTTCACTCACAACAGGAGAGGAAACTGAGTGCTTTCCACATGCGCTGCCTCCGACGCATCCTCGGCATCACCTGGCAGGACAAAGTTCCAAACAACACAGTCCTGGAACGTGCTGGAATCCCTAGCATGTATTCACTGCTGAAACAGAGACGCCTGCGTTGGCTTGGTCATGTCGTGAGAATGGATGATGGCCGGATCCCAAAGGATCTCCTCTATGGAGAACTCGTGCAAGGAAAGCGCCCTACAGGTAGACCACAGCTGCGATACAAGGACATCTGCAAGAGGGATCTGAAGGCCTTAGGGATGGACCTCAACAAGTGGGAAACCCTGGCCTCTGAGCGGCCCGCTTGGAGGCAGGCTGTGCAGCATGGCCTTTCCCAGTTTGAAGAGACACTTTGCCAACAGTCTGAGGCTAAGAGGCAAAGAAGGAAGGCCCATAGCCAGGGAGACAGACCAGGGACAGACTGCACTTGCTCCCAGTGTGGAAGGGATTGTCACTCCCGGATTGGCCTTTTCAGCCACACTAGACGCTGTGCCAGAACCACCTTTCAGAGCGCGATACCATAGTCTTTCGAGACTGAAGGTTGCCAATACAAAATATATTCTAGGCAAGAGCTGGGCTGCCACATGCTGAGCTGACTGTCTTCAAGGCCAGCACCCCATGTTGCACTGCAGTAATCAAGTTACCAGGACACATTCAGATCGTATCTAGATACTTACATTCCAGAAAAGGACCCAGTTGGCAAACCAAATGAAAAAAAATGCCCTACCCCCACCAGCATTCCCTTTAAGGGGTCTGTGTCAGTACGTAGACCCCTTTAGCTACTTGTGGCATCATGGCAAGTCACGACACCACCTCCAGATGTTCAACAATGATGTTATGTTATCACTGAACCTCCAGGTTGCTGAGCTCTGCACTACGCAGAGCTTGGCTAGGAGGGCACAACCAGGCCGCCACACACTTTAGAGCAAACACAGCTCCTAACCACAGCCAGGTTATACAACACTGTGTGCAGGAACACTCCTAAGCTTCTTCAGTGGCAAACCAGACCCCTTTAGAACAGTCATAAGAAGCTGTCTTGATCTACCTAGCTCAGGATTCTCTACACTGCAGCAGCTCTGTAGTGTCTCAGGGAGGGGTTTTCCCAGCCGCCTACCCAGACTTTGCTGCCAGAATAACTCTGGCTCAAATGTTTGAGTGCCTGGTCAAAGGGAATGCACAAGAGTCATGCCTCTGAGTAGGGACAGAGAATTTTCTCTCTCTGAATAACCAGAAGCAGAGATTTACCAAGCAAAACCATTTCCCCCTACAAGCTTTCATGCATTCTGTAGATTTGATCTAACTCAGTGTTCTTCAGCCTTGAGACTGTGACCCAAGTGAGGTTGCAAAGCCTCAGTTGTGGGGTTGCAGCCACTTATGGGAACGAAATAGGTTGAAGACTACTGGACTAGAGCACCACTAGGTAAAGGGGAAGGCATCTGGCGTACTTCTTCAGGTACAAGGAGATTGTGCCCCAGTCCTGCTCAAGCTCCTAGCAATTGTGCTAAAATAGCTTTTAGTGCCAGACTTCAGTGAATAGTGCTGAGGGGGAATAATGGGGACAGAGAGTGGGCAGATAGTCCTGGAAGAAGGGTGGGATTGATGGTAGGTCTCCAGGCTCAATATTTATTATGGCACGAAAAGGGTTGAAGACCACTGATCTAACTCATCCTCAATATGGGTCCGGTCCTATGGGAAGGAGGTCTGGTCTAGAGGGTAGAGCCTCCATTTGCCTGAAGATAACATCCACAAGGTCGCCAGTTCGAGGCCACCGGCACCATGCGACCCTGAAGCAGCTGACAAGCTGAGCTAATTCCATCTGCTCTGAGCGTGGGAGGATGGAGGCCAGGATGGAGGCCAGATCAGAACGAAACATCTGAATTGTTGTGGCTCTTGAAAGATAGAGCCTTCTTTCAATAGTAAAAATCCCTACGGGGATTTAAATTAGCCTGCCTATGTAAACCACCTCGAATAAAGTCTTGAATAAAGACCAAGAAAGGCGGTATATAAATACCTGTATTAATTAATTAATTAATTAATTAATTAATTAATTAATTAATTATCCCTGAAATCTTCCACAACAAGCTTTCCATAGCCACAGAAAATAGACTGCATCCAGATCGTTGTTACAAAGATTCTTAGAATGGTTTATCTTTTGTCTGGCACCATTGTTTTTAAGCAAAATCCCATTGCTTCCAAAAGACACAGTCAAGCGGTGCTATCATCTTGGGCTGGAAAGACCGTAGTAGTTGGCAACCTTCAGTCTCAAAAGACTATGACATCGTGCTCTGAATGGTGGTTCTGGAACAGCATCTAGAGTGGCTGAAAAGACCGATTCGGGAGTGACAATCCCTTCCACACTGGGAGCAAGTGCAGTCTGTCCCTGGTCTGTCTCCCTGGCTATGGGCCTTCCTTCTTTGCCTCTTTGCCTCAGCCTGTTGGCCAAGTGTCTCTTAAAACTCTTCAAATCTTGGGCTGGAAAGACCATAACATCTTCTTAACCTTGTGGCCTTGTGAAGCACTTTGATTTTGTTTAGACAGTCCAGAAGAGCAGCCTTAATCCTGCTTCAGTTCAGAAGTCTGCTCTTCATTTCCTCTCTAGTGAGTCCTACACAGTCCTTTAGATCCAGTGTTGGCATTATTCAATATGATTATGCAAGAACCAAGATCATCTTGTAGTGGACGGGTCAGGGACCAAATACAAACCAGCTGGGCCAGGTTGGCAGTTCTGTTCTTAGGCATAAGTATCTGGCATTTAGCATGGCAACTTCAGGCTGTGCCAGTATTCCTACTGGGAAACACTGTTTTTGACATAAGTCCAATGGTTAGTTCTGCAGCAATCTTTTCAGTTCTGTTATTCTGGAACAATTTCCTGGAACACTTGTGAACAAAACTAACCCAGTTTGGCAAGATTACTAGTTCAAAATGCGCTTTTTGGAGAAATAGTGTTTGCCCAAGGCTAATGGAGAAGTTCTGTAAGACGGAAGTAGACAGTGGTGCTCTATGCATGTCTTCATGCCAGTGACTGCAGGGTCCAACCAAATGCTGAGCCTCAGCTGCAATCTGCAGCTTCTTAGGAGAAAAGAACTCCACTTCAAAAAGCAAAAGTTTGGACAGCTCCAAAGCTAACTTCTTCCCCAATGAGGTCACTTTCCGAATTTTGATGGCTTTAGGGAGAAAGTTCAACGTAAGAATCTGTGAACTACCTTACATCTTTTGAAGAATAGCCATACATAAATCCACTTAAGAAACAGATTTTTTAAATCCCATATTTCCTCAAATGTACTGAGGCTCTTGGAAATGCAAATTCAAATTCTTGATCCACTGGAACAGTCTGCCTTGCGTAGTTGTGGGCTCCCTGTCCCTGAAGGTTTTCAAGCAGTGGCTGGTTGGCCACTTGTCATGGATGCTGTAGTCACCTGCACTGAATACAGGACTGGACTAGATGACCTCCAAGGTCCCTTCCAACTCTAACATTCTATGATTCTTTAGGCATTCAGTAGTAATGCTAAAGTTATGTCAGCATTATAGAATCTGAGACCTTTGCCTGCCTCCTCTGTGGCTAGTTCAGAGGGTTTGAAAAACACTGCAAGAGAGGACCAAAAAATGAGCATTTTTTTAGCTCCTTAAAAGATTTTGAGAACATGAGTGAACTCAGTTCATTTATTTTTATATATAAAATATATATATATATAAAACTCTCTCATGGCATTAAGAAAACCAAATATAAAAAAACCTCTAACATTTTCCCACCACATGTTGGTCTGTAGGACTTTACAATAATACCTTGATCTGTTCGTTTTCCCTGTATCAAATATCACACTTCCAACTTTTCTCCCTTCTGCAAATTCCTGAGATAATCTTAACAGTTTCAAGATGAAAGATAGCAACGACTGTATGGTGCTTATTCAGAAAAGTTCAGCTCTCTGCTGAATACAGGTGCGTCAGTGGAAGTTCTGTTCCGGAACCCCCCCCAGTTACATGAAACTGCGGATATGGGTGCACGCATGTCCCCCCCCCACCCTCCGGAGTTGAGGGGAGGGTCCTCTGAGCCCAGTAGAAGCCTCGGAAGATCATCTGCGTCCTCTGCCTTAGAGGCTGAGCCTTAGTTTGTTTTTTTTAAAAATGCAACTTCTGACTTCTCTGGATTCACTTATAAGGCATTAGGAGGCCCAGGGAGGCCCCTTGTATACACTTTTAACAGGAGGTTACAGGGGGGGAAAAAACTATTTGTACCCATGAAGAGAAAGAGCACTGCTTAATCCAGAAGTGTCTGTGTGCATGAGAAGTAGCAGTGTTACATCAATGTGAATGCTGTGCTTTTCCACTTTCATTGATATGAAAATCAATACTCGTGCAGATGTATCCAGCCCCATTCCCTGCCAGCAGTGCCTGGATGTACAATTAAGCCAACAACAGATACAAACGGAATGTGGAACAGCAATGCATCTCCGCTTTGGAAAGAGTTGCAAAAACAAAGGGGTAGGACGTCAAAGCAGTGACTGCGTCTTTTATTGTTCTCTGGAATGGAAACAGAGGCAGAAAGGCCTTGCCCAAACCACCAAATCCACATATGAGGTGGGTTCTGGGTTCCAGAATTATGGCTGATGTCTGTCCCCATCAGAATCTCCCCAGCTCAGCCTTTCCTTTCCTTTCCTCAGCCTAGTCGGTCTCCTGTATCAATGCCATGACTCAAGATCTTGTGCTTCCACTTTTGGAGACTATTTCATAAGACTGCCATTTGTCTTCCTTGCATGAAGTTCACTTGTCTCAAGAAAGCCTTCTGGAGCCTGTTGCTCCCAAGGGAATGCAGGTTTAATTGAAAAGCTTGGGGGGGGGGAGGGGAAAGGGATGCTTTTTGCCTGGTAAAATGTTTTTGCTGTGTCACAAACATGAACATCTTGGTGGTTTTCTGTCTCCTGGTACAAACAAAAATTAAAACAAAAAAACCCCCTCGTTTGCACAATTCCAGCCTCCTGATTCTTTCCTGGAAATGAACACTATGTTGAGCAACGAGACACGTGCCTGAAACTGGAAGAGCAGATTTCAAAAGGGAAGAGTTCAGGCCTCTAAGACTAGGAGGGAGGCTGAGGCTAATTCCACTGGTTACTACCATGATCTCCTTTCCCCACCGCATGCTATAGAGGAAGGTGGAACTGCTGCTTTTTATAGTTATTTATGGAGATGAAATGAAGCCATGAACAGCCACCAGGGATGGCAGCTTTACCCATTATTTCCATTTTCCAGCCTGAAAATTGCATACTTGAAGCTATAGATAAACTATCCCAAATAAAAGCAGCAGTCTTCCAAAAAGTTATTGCTAATCCATTAAAAGATGGGGGAAAAGTGACTTGTTTCCAGCAGAAATTGTGCAATTTTAAGCCAATGACACAGAATGGAGAAGAATGAGAAAAAGCCTTCCGGATTCTGGGGAAGGATAAACAATAAGTACAGGACGTGGAACAACAGCACCACACACCCTCCACCCCAACACTGTCTCCTGGCTCTGACTGCGGCACCTTAGGGCACCCTCTTGGAGTTTTTTGCAATCCGCAAGCTCTGTCCACTCACCCAAACCTCCTAAGCGTAGCCATTTTGCTAGTTTTAACTAGTGGGGACACAGAAGCACACAGAGTGGATACAGGGCTGAGACAGGAAGTAATTCCTCCTCTCTCTCTTCCCCTTCTTTTTCACCCTGCCCCAGCAGGCAGCTTCTCCTTCCCATATCTCCCTCGCACACTGCTCACTGCAACCACCTGCATTCCTCCTGGTTGTCTGGGTCTCCTTTGCGTCTTTCCCCAATTCCTTCTTCAACAATAGAGACTTGGAGACAATGGAGGCTTTTAAGACAGTGCCATCCTTCCTTACAAGAGCCACAATCAATCTAGCAAAGACAGAAGGGGGCTTCTTCCCATCAGCAGTGCCAGGTGGGTTACAGGAGGCCCAAGAAAGAGAAGGTGGAGAGGCAGGTAGCTTTGCAGGACCACTTGAAGTAGTAAAGACTTGGTAGCTTCAAGAGAAGCCCCAGCAGCCCAAAGTGTGAGAGCTTCTACAAAACAGAAGTGGAGAGCAGGATTCATGAGGACTGATCAGGATTCATGGAGCCCAACTGATCCACCCTTATGATTCCTGCCCAATCCTGGGGTATCTTCAGTAGGGTAGAGATTTTTTGCCTGCTGTGTGAGACTCTCCTGAAAGCAAATGAGATTATCTGTACACTTTTTGGATGTCTTCCTTCTAAAATACGACAGAATTGGAAAAGGTTCAGGCCTTCTGCCCCAGGCTCTTTGCCTGGGGGGATTTTGGAGTCTTGAATCTTTATGTTGCATTAGCTTCCTTGCCAGGGGATCTCTAACATAAGGCGAGCAGTCCAGGAAGAATACCTTGGAAATCTTTACACTGTCCAAAAATGTTTGCTTATTCTGGCGGACACATTTTTTCCGACTCTCACTACAGCGTCGCGGAATATTCCCTCCAACAAAAAAGAGATGCTTTCGTAAAGCTTAAGCTCATTTTGCGGGGAAGCAAGAATGCAGGAGGAGAGACACTGGTACCTTCTCCGAGCCAGCAAGAGCGCCTGCTCGAGGACCTCTCAAATGAGAAGTGAGTGCTTTGCTGATGCCGTAATGAAAACCAGGCTGGAAGGACTCACACAATTTCCCTCCTTTGCATGAAGGCTTCGTACACACTCTGGGAGCCAACACTCCTTGGGACAGTTTGCTGATTAGTGCTGGGTGGGGAGAGATAATAATATAGACGGTTATGTCACAGGATTAGCTATTTGTATAGCTGGTGAATGAGGCTGGAAAGTATCTTCTCCCTAATGGATTCCTTTAGTTTCTAAATTGAAGGCATGTGCTTCGTCCTATACAGTGGGGCCTCCTTATCCACGGGCTCGGCCTCTGCAGATTTCAGCCATATGGATCCCTCCAGCTGCAGATTAAATTATCTACGGTATGCAGGGGTTCCTGGAACAGACCCCTCACAGATACTGAAGGCCCACTGTATTTTTTTCCCTACAGAATCATAGAGTGTTATAGTTAGAGGTCATCTAGACCAACCCCTGCTCAGTGCAGACAACTACAACATCCCCACTACGTGGCCATCCAGCCTGTACTTGAAAACCTCCAATCAGGGAGAGCTTACAATTGCATGAGGCAGGCTGTTCCAGTGCCAGGCAACTCTTACAGTTAGGAAATTCCTTGTCATGTCTATTTCCTTGTAGTTTCCATCCACCGCTTCCAGCCCTGCCCTAAGGAACTACAAAACGTCCGTCCTCTGCCCAAAAGCTCTTCAGATACTTGAAGATGGATATTGTATCTCTCCTTTGTTCTTCTCTACTCCAGGCCAAACGTGCCAAGCTCTTTTAACTATCCATCCCAGGACTGGGTTCTCAGACCCTTCACCACCTTTGTTGCCCTCCTCCAAGCTCACTCCTAGTTTCTGGACAAGGGAGTAGTGGGGGAGAAGTTTTTGTCATCAACGTGGGGGGAGGGGGGCATTCAGCATTTCCAATTTTGCAGACTCCCCTCCTAGAGCTTAAACTTGGAGAGAAAAGGACATGTCATTCCAGAACTGCCCTGCTGCTCCAAAGATGTTATGGCTGTGAGCTGTACAAGCCCCTTCTCAGATCCCAATGTCTGGCCCACCACTGATAACAAGTTTGGCTGGTGGGAACCAGAGATGGGGCCATCACTGCAGAGGCCCCATGCCTCTAGAACACCATCTAGAACACCCTCCCTGCAGTGGCCCACCTTGCCAACAACAAGGTGGGCCACTTGCAGTGGTGCTGATGGCAAAATGTCTCAAGGAAGCTCCTTAAGGGAAGCAGCTGGATACTAGACAGGAGCAAGGAGTGCTCAATCACTACAAAAGAACTTCTTGATCATAATAGACTGTTGATCTTGTGTGTTCGGCCAAAAGTCCCAATTCAGCAAAGGCTTACACAAACTCAAAGGCTTACACAAAAAATCAAAACTTTAGATATAGGCTGATGGGTTCTGAGCTGTCTGTGACAGATCAGGAGAGAGATCTTGGGGTGGTGGTGGACAGGTCGATGAAAGTGTCGACCCAATGTGCGGCGGCAGTGAAGAAGGCCAATTCTATGCTTGGGATCATTAGGAAGGGTATTGAGAACAAAACGGTTAGTATTATAATGCCATTGTACAAATCGATGGTAAGGCCACACCTGGAGTATTGTGTCCAGTTCTGGTCGCCGCATCTCAAAAAAGACATAGTGGAAATGGAAAAGGTGCAAAAGAGAGCGACTAAGATGATTACGGGGCTGGGGCACCTTCCTTATGAGGAAAGGCTACGGCGTTTGGGCCTCTTCAGCCTAGAAAAGAGACGCTTGAGGGGGGACATGATTGAGACATACAAAATTATGCAGGGGATGGACAGAGTGGATAGGGAGATGCTCTTTACACTCTCACATAATACCAGAACCAGGGGACATCCACTAAAATTGAGTGTTGGGCGGGTTAGGACAGACAAAAGAAAATATTTCTTTACTCAGCGCGTGGTCGGTCTGTGGAACTCCTTGCCACAGGATGTGGTGCTGGCGTCTAGCCTAGACGCCTTTAAAAGGGGATTGGACGAGTTTCTGGAAGAAAAATCCATTATGGGGTACAAGCCATGATGTGTATGCGCAACCTCCTGATTTTAGGAATGGGTTAAGTCAGAATGCCAGATGTAGGGGAGGGCACCAGGATGAGGTCTCTTGTTATCTGGTGTGCTCCCTGGGGCATTTGGTGGGCCGCTGTGAGATACAGGAAGCTGGACTAGATGGGCCTATGGCCTGATCCAGTGGGGCTGTTCTTATGTTCTTAAGTCAGATAGTCATGAAGGAAAGGAGCTTGTGCCTTGATATTGCAAGCCTAGAAGAGAGGAAGGTGCACCCAGTGCTTCTTGTATTTTGCTGTGAGAAAGCCTACCTGGCCAGCCACAGGCCTGAGAACAGCAGATCAGTATATCCTTGCTGAAGTGCAATCAAAAACACTCCCAGCTTTCTGCTTAATTGGCATTCCTGTAGCCTTGCATGTTGCCCTCATGGCATAGCATTGTTCCGAGGGGACGTCTGGGTAGAAAAAATGGCTGCTGCAGGGAGATGGCAGAGAGAACCACCACAAGTAAGTGGGGACAAGCAAGTTTGACCAAGTTTGACCCACCTGCAAATGGGAAGGAATGTTACTCAGACCTAATGTGCACAAGTCTTTGGCAATAGGGGAGAAAATATTATGTACTGTATTTATTTGTACTCCACTTTTCTCCTAAAGAGCAAGGTGGCCAACAATGAACAAACATAAAAACAATAAATAAGAACAACAAAATAAGAACAAGAAAATGGCAAGACACTAAAACACACTGCCAATATAACTGCAAAATAACTTAGGCAATAAAAAGGTAGTAAAGAAAACAGGAATGCCACAAAACAACCATCAGCTACCAGCAAAAGTCAAGATAAAAAGGCAAGGTTTTACCAGGTAATGAAAAATAAACAAGAGAGGGGCCAGGTAGACTTCTCTAGACAGAGCATTATGGAGGGTAGGTGCCACAACTGAAAAGGCCGTGTCTGGCTAGGATACCTGGCACATTTCAGCTGGCAGGGGAACACAGTACTGAAGAGCAGTTCAGAGAGACACTAGAGAAGGAGGCAGTACCTATGCCCCAGGACATTTAGGACTCAAAGGTAACCATCTGCACTTCGAATGCATTCATCCCTGTTCTTGGTTCACCCATATGAGATGGACAGCAGAAACAGCTTGGGTACAACAGCATCAGGTGGGAACAGTTCCTCCCCCCTCCCACACTCCAAATTTTGGACACAAGCCATCTGGATAGCATGCAGTGGTGTTGCTAGCGAGTGCAAGGGTGTAGAACGCACCGGGTGACACACACGGGAGTGTATGTGACACCACTACTGGCCAAAATAGTAAAACCTTGGTATTTTTGAATAATGCCATTGTATCATTTGATGCATAATTTCATGAAGAATGTAATGAAACGAACTGTGTTGAAGTATCTCTATTCTATCAAAGGTTATTGCCAAGGTTATCTCCTCTGGGGGCTGGGGGATAAGAACAGGCCCTCAATTTGGCTGTACTTGTCGTAAGAGGTGACTAAACAGCCACCGGGTAGATGGGACTCTAGCCTGGGAAGGCAGCTCATCTGAGAGAAGGAAAACTCTGATCCCAAACCTCCACTGCCTTGTGGCTACATCCAGTTATGGGAAAGGCTTCAGGAGTCAACCTCGAGGCAAAATCCGGAGCCGGAGTCCCTGAGGCAGTTCATGGCTGAACACAGTCATGTTCTGGCAACTCCTGCGATGCCGCTGGAACCAACCGTATTGGCCTCTGCCTTTCCATTGGACCATTTCAGCGACGTGGAGAGGGGGGATTTGCTGCATGGGTAACAGCCTATCCTCCATACCTACTTTACCCAGGCTTGTCCAGATTCTGTTCTACAGGAAAATGCCACATGCCCTGATAGCTTTTGCTGCTTCTACTGCACTATTACTATAAACATAAATCAGTGTACTCTGAGTTGTTGGTACCAGTTAGCTACTCTGATTTACAGAGTTGTATATGAAAGGCAGCTTCTGGCATGGAAGAGGCTACTACCAAAGTTTAAACAAGGGGGTAGAGGAGAACAGTGGGAAGGGAAAGTAACAAGGGATGTCCGTGAGTGATTATGCTACAGGTAATTAGGATTTGTGTCTGTGGAGGATGAGGAGGAAGGGATTATACCAAAGGTTCATGGAGGAATTTGAAGGAAGAGCAAGAAGGACTTCAAGTATGCAGGGCAACAAGGGGCAAAGTTTTAAAAGGACAGGAAAACTGTGGGCAGCTCAGCATATATCAGGAACCGCTGCTTTGTGCTTTCTGTAAGTTTAGACTATCTCCCCTTCACACCCAGACATCCTGCTATTACAGAGGAATGCAGCATCCTCAAGGGAATTTTGCAAAGTCAGACCATACTGTCTGCACCTGGTTCACCCACTCCTTAATTAGGGTTTGCTCTCGCAGATGTACTTCTTACTCAACCTATTGCTTTTGCATGTAGACATACATTGCTCTGGGCAGCTGAGAGTTCCCTAATCCCACTGATGCCATTTCAAGTGTCAAAAGAGCCCTTTGGAACCCTGCACTTCTACCTAGTTAAGTCTTAAACAGACGCACTTGACTGGTTGCATCTGAAAGGCACCACATTCCAGTCTGACACAATTGGCAAAGATTTTTCAGGACATTCTTGGCCAATGGAAAACTCAAGCATTTGTAAGGAGGCAAATTTACATCTTTACTCTTAGACCAAAGACCAGCAACATTTTTGGGGCACAGCTTCTATATTCTCTAAGACAACCATTCTCAACAGCAGCCATATCGTCCCCTGGGGAGCCCTGGCACATTTGAAGGGGGCCACAGACTGAAAACTGTGAGAAGGGATTTTATATTTATCTGTTCATGTTGTAACCTTGTCTGACAAAGGAGTCCTGGAACCTGAGAAGAGCTCCTAAGGGGCTGTAGCCAAAAAAGGTGAGAATGGCTGCTCTCTTACAATGGAAATGAAATAATCACGACATTCCCCTGTCCACCCTGCCTCAATTTCCCTCAGTGCAGCATCTACTGCAGGGGTTGGCAGTCCCCATTGGCCCATTGGCCGGATCCAGCCTGCCACTCAAGGTCATCCAGCCTGCAAAGAGCTTGGCTTGCAAACAGCTGCACCGAGACTCCATGAACCTGGGCAGGAGGCTCTGCTAGGCCCTGTCTGGCGCAGGAGGCTTCCAAGCCGAGCTGCGTGCTGCCATTTCCAGGTGCTTGGCAACCTGGAAGTTCGGTGATGACATGCTGACATCGTCGTGGAACATCCAGCCCCCTTATCCAAAAAGGTTGCCAACCCTGCTCTACAGTGTCATTCACCTGAGATCCACCTTGCTCACCCCCCAGGTGACCGCCCACATCCACCTTCTTGACAACAGCTGACCAAAGCTCTTGTTTCATTTTTGTTTTTTTGCAAGGACTTCCATAAGCAAAGCTGCAGCCTCCACAGAAGTGGACAGTTCACAGACAAGCACAGTAATCCATGCAAGTGTGCAGGAATGACAGCAGACCACTTACTGAGAATGACGGTCTCGTTGATCCGGAAACTGCAGAGCACTCGGTCAACGTTACGAGCGTGCCGGAATCCGTTTCCTGTCACCACAACTTGGAATGACTCTGAAAGGAAGGATTGTGGCTGGTTATTCCCACCCTGTCCAATGACGGCACAGTTTTAATCAATACCTACTCTTGCACCTGTACAATTGAAAATAAAAAACAGCAATACAAGATGTGCATTTCAACTCAAAATTCAGAGGAAAAAATGGGATTTAACCTAACATGACAGAACTGAATTCACTAAAAAATATATCCAGGTTCAACGAGCAGGAACAAATGCTCCTCCTACCAACTGGGCCCAGCAACTTCCCGACCACCTGCTCACTCCAACAACCCTTTTAGGCAGGCACTAACTCCAGCAACACGGCCTCTGAGAGGAGAAATGCAAGGGATACATCATGCCTGGGCGGGGGGCCAAAGAAGGGGAGCCAGAAATGTCCTGAAATCTCAGCTGGCCTCATGGATAGCAAAAGGTGGAAGCTAGGTCTGCCAGGTGGGCAGACCTGGGCTTCACATTCCGAGTCTTTTCTGGCTGTCATCACCCTCTCTCTGCCATGTTTTGCCCCCTCCCTGCCTCTATTCTACCTGCCCCCATCACCACCCTCCCCCTGCTCCATTTCGCCCCTCCCCCTTTGGGTAGGTACCTCTCTGATAAAATTCGTCTCGGAGGCCCTGTCCAGCACGGCCACAGCACACTCCCAACCAGCCATCACACAAGGGAGAAACAAAGAAGAGCAGGGCTGCTGGGTTGCAAAGGGGGACTGCAATGCCACAGCTGCTCTTGCATGACCTGCACTTCAGACCACATGCATGGCATACCGTGCCTTATTTGAAGGCCAGAAAAGAGAGCTTGAGAAAGAAGTTGCCCACAGATCAGCTGAAGAACACAGCAGGCAGCACCAGGGTGGGCATAACCCCCTTGCCTCCAAGACTGGGGCCTAGGGAGTGACGTTCAGCTCATGGAAGCATGGGCAATCCTGGCAGCCTCAACCTGAACAGGCTTTTACCATAGTCCCCCCCCATTCATAAAATGGGTGCAATGGTCATTTTGCCTCTCCTTCACCTTCCCACTTCTCATGTGGTCTCAGCACCAAAGCAGACAAGATGCGTGTGCTTTATTCAAGAGAAACGAATAAAGCAATAAAGAAATAACAGCATGTGGGTGGGTAAAGAGTGCATTGTAGGGCGGTCTAAACCTCTCTCACTGTTCTGACATCCCTCATTCCACACATCCTATCTACATAAGCAAAAAAAAGTGTTAACTGGAGTCAGTGGGGCATATGTGGGAATTAGCTTGGGACACTGCAGAGGGACACTGCAGATAACCCTGCAGATAACCCTGCTTCCCCCACACCATGGTCCCAGTTCAGTTTATGAGGCTTCATATATATATACACATCACATGGTTATATTTGACAACATCTAAATAATACACATAAAGCACTTTGTGCACGAAGAAAACACAGTACAGTACAAGTATTAACTTTAAGTCATTGTCATTTCCTTTACACAAGTAAAAGAAGTTGATGCAATTAATGCCACGTCTAGTTTGGCCCTCAATCTCACAGATTCAGTAAGCTGTGACATTTGGCATCCCTTACATCTTCCACAGCCAGTATTGTTATTCTGCACCAGTTCTTTGTAATGACCATTTTAGGAGGTCAGCAAGTCAAATGCTGAAGAACAATGTCCTTTTATCTATAATCCTCTTTTATCTTTTATCTATAAGAACTCTTTTATCTATAATCCTAACAAAAAGAGATAGAGGTGATGCATAAGAGGTCATTGGTATGATTTCCTATAAAATATTGGCTCAATATTCTTGCACTTTAAGAGCCCAATCCTGGGCTTGATGCGCCGTCTTACTGCCAGGTGAGTGGCCATGCTAGCCCAGTGCTGGCACCTGGCTTCCGCTGCTTGGTGATCACACAGACTGCCGAGCTGCAGTAAGGTAAGCGGGGGCAGGGGGGAGGTGTTCCCGGGAGGTGAAGGCAGGGTGGGGGGAGGGAGCTGGGAGGGAAGGAGGCGGGTTCAGTGGAGCTCTGCTCCACCAGATCCAGAGCATTCATGTGGGGTTCAGCGCCCTACACGAATGCCCTTCCCTCGAGGGGCTACTTCCCTTACCTGGGAGAAGGGGACTTTTGTGCTCCCCACAGCTGCTGTGGGCATGCTGGATGCGGTGGCAGCTGCTTTCGGTGCCACAGCAGCCACGTACCATGGGAGCTCAGGATTGGGCTGCCCGGCACTTAGGCTGCAATCCTATCCACACTTTCATGGCAGTAAGCCTCATTGAATACATTGGGACTTACTTCTGAGTAGGCATGAATAGGATTGTGCTGTGATTTCAACAACAGTGTGGTTAAAGACCACAAAAGGAAACTTACATCTCCAACATTAGTGTTTATAGTCCTTAAATAATGTGTTTTGTTCAAAGTATAGGAAGATACCAGTTAAAAATGCCCAATTCAAAAAGCACCTTTACATTACTGCAAATTTAGAAAGAAGCACCCTTAATGACCAACAGAAACCAAACAGCTTCATTAATGGCTATTCCAGACCTCTCACTGATACTTCAAGTTCAACTTTGCGTGTTTTCCTCAGCATTCCCGCCAAGCCAAATACTAAACAGCAGCAAAATCTTTGTCTTAGCTGCTAATATTCTCCTGCAAAATCTACAGTTTTGGAATTTGGATGTGAAAATTGAGACATTACACTTTGCAGTCAAATTTAATATCCAAACTCCTAACATGATTCCCCTCCCCATTTAAATCTGAATTTTTGTCCCAGGTCAAGAATCCAAGATTATGGAGGGTATTTTTGCCTAAGAGAAATGCTTGCCCACTGGTCCAGATACACTTTGAAAGCTTGCAAATTAGAATGTCATCATTCATATCTGTTTCAGTGTATATATATTGGCAACCTTCAGTCTCGAAAGACTATGGTATCGCGCTCTGAAAGGTGGTTCTGGCACAGCGTCTAGTGTGGCTGAAAAGGCCAATCCGGGAGTGACAATCCCTTCCACACCGGGAGCAAGTGCAGTCTGTCCCTGGTCTGTCTCCCTGGCTATGGGCCTTCCTTCTTTGCCTCTTAGCCTCAGACTGTTGGCAAAGTGTCTCTTCAAACTGGGAAAGGCCATACTGCACAGCCTGCCTCCAAGCGGGCCGCTCAGAGGCCAGGGTTTCCCACTTGTTGAGGTCCATCCCTAAGGCCTTCAGATCCCTCTTGCAGATGTTTCAGTGTATCATTTGCATAATTAGCAAGATGCAAATTTATTAAATTTTCCTATCCTTTCACCAAGGTACTCAGAGCAGCAGCTTAGCCACGGTCAGCAAAGGAGACAGAACTTGAGATTTTTTTACAACTGGCTGGCAAGGAGGAGATAGAGCCGGCACATCCACGAGGCCAACTGAGCTATTTGCCTCAGACACTATAGCTTGGCAGGGGATTGCCTATCGTCTGCCTTTTGTCTACCCACCTCTGCTGCTTCCCTTCCCTGCATTCAGAAAGGAAGAGGAGGATGAAGCAGAGACATTCAGGAGAGGAGAGGACTCTCAGAGAAGCTTCAGCCCACTACTCTCCTTGCCCCCACACTTCCTCTTCCACCTCATTCCCCTTCATTCCCTTTTCAATCACACAGAGGAGGAGGTGGGGAGGTAGATGGGGAGGAGGTGGGGAGGTGGGCACCAGGTAAGGGAGGGGTAGTTTGGGGTAGCAGCCTCAGGCATCAGCAGGGCCAGCCATGCGGGACGGTATGTTCGACAGCAGTGGTTCCCAACTTTTAGGAGCCTGCAGACGACGGAGGCAAAAATTGTGGACCACATCCACACACAAAAATACAACTGAATTTGATAGTCTGTGGGGGAGGGCTTGGTGAGACTCTGGAAGTGCTGGATGCAGCTGTGGGTGGCCTGTTCTCTGCCCTCTCTGGTGCACTCAGTCCGCGAGATGCTGGAAGTGATCAGAGGTAATTTTTTTTTTCCAGAGACCTTGTAAATCACTTCTTGTGGACTATGGGTTGGGAACCACTGCTTTAAAAGCATGCTGTTTGCCTTCTGAAGGAACACAGGCTGCTTTAAGGAGGAGCACAACAAGACCAACTGTTTGGGTGCCTCCCTGTTTGCCATGTTCAACTTCTATAAATGCTACAAAATAGATATTACTTTTTAAAAAAAAATCACCCTAATTCTTAGTACTCTCTCCTCCACAGAAAAAAGCCATCCTTGAAATTTCCTGAACATCGAAGGAGGCTGAACCAAAGAGTGGCTGTGTCTTTCATACGGTATAACCACATCTAATATGGTTGTGAGCCATATTATGGTGAGCCATTCTGCACACACCACACTCTGTGGAACTCCTTGCCACAGGATGTGGTGATGGCATCTGGCCTAGATGCCTTTAAAAGGGGATTGGACAAATTTCTGGAGGAAAAGTCCATCATGGGTTACAAGCCATGATGAGTATGTGCAACCTCCTGATTTTAGAAATGGGCTATATCAGAATGCCAGATGCAAGGAGGGCACCAGGATGCAGCTCTCTTTGTTGTCTTGTGTGCTCCCTGGGGCATTTGATGGGCCACTGTGAGATACAGGAAGCTGGACTAGATGAGAGCTGCTTTCTTATGTTCTTAACAGCTGCAGCTATATGAACCTGTGGAACTGGGATGTTTGCCTTGAGCCAAAAGGAAAAATGGCCAAGAATGCAAAGTTAAATGCACCCATGAAAAGCCTTCTAGGAAACTTTGCAGTTGTCAGCTTTTGTCTACAGGCTGTGTGCGTTCATCTTTTGTATTAACTAGAGACATGGGGGGGTTGCAGTCTATCAGGAGAGTATACAGTTCTCACTTCAAAACTTCTTTACAGCAAAAGTGACCCCCAGTTTCTGCTGAATCAGCCATTTCCCCAGTCCTTAATGTCGCCCACTCACTGCCTCTCTTAATACATGCCGGGGAGCGGGCGGCTGGGCTTCTGCACTCTAGCTGTGCAAAGAATACACACTGACTCAGGAATCTGGGCTGTGCTCCAGGCCTCAATTTCTTTTGTCCCAGCAGGATCAGCTGCAGACCATCCAGGCAAATCCATCCCCTCAGGCTGGTGAGCTCATTCTGTGAAACATGCAGTGGAGCAGAAAGGTGGAAGGTGTTCCATCTTCAGGAGTTACCGCAGACTGAAAATTTTGTAGATTGATGGGATCACACCTCGGTCACTTGATGGGGGGGGGGGGAGGAAGAGAGACTGCAGGCTTTTCAAGATGCTAACCCTGCAGTTCCCAAACTTACCACCCTTCTTTTGTGGGGGCTTCTTCTTGGCTCTCCCGGACACCACCGTCTTAAATCGCACGTGGGTCAGCCAGGAAGAAGAGGCTACTGGAGACATCCCACAGTGACCATCTGAGCATCCTTAGGAGCCAAGGTGCACAGATTAGGAACCACTGCACTAGCCAGTAAGTCACATGATCTAGAGCAGTCAATTCTCTCTCCTATATAAACCCTAGAGCCTGCTGTTGATCGTAGTCTGATCTGCAGGTGCATGTTGTCTTCCTGAAGCTAAGCTACTCTTGCTGCAGTCAGTGCCAGAACTGGAGACTGCCTGAGACTTCTATGCTAAGAAACATGCTTAGGATTGCTGCTCATTAAATCTTCAAAAAGGCACCCAAAACTGAGGTTTTGGAAACAAAGCTTCTAAAAAGATCTAAACGATTAAATGACAAATAATTGACCAAAAAACCACCTTTCAATTCTGATCCACAGCCCAGATATACAATGCAACACCCAAAACCAATCTAGCAAGGGTTTAATTTAGGATTTATGTACCACAATAACTAGCTGGATTAAAAAAAAATGAGAGCTGTTTCCTTCTGACAGCATAAATAGACAAATTGCTGTGAAGTAGAGGAAGAATTAAAAAACATTTCATCTAAATACGTGAACCTGCTCTAGTTTGCATTTGAAGCAAATTTTAAGCGACTGGCAGAGGCAGTGAACTCTGAATCACTCTCTTGAGTATGCAGTTTAACTACACTTTTGTCTCCTCTCTCTAGCGCAGGGGTCTCTAAACTTTTTGGCCAAAGGGCCACATCAAATATCTGGCAGGGTGTCGAGGGCCGGAAAAAAAATTAAATATAAAATTTAAATAAATACATTAGAGATGGAACTTAGATGAATTAATGAATGGGCTCAAATGTCCAGAATTTCTCCAAGCACCAACAAAGCCAAGGAAATAAAGCACACACAAGCACAACTCTGGTTCTGTTTGGTCAACTGGGCCAGAGGCTCTCAGGGGATCAGAGGTTGGCCGCAGGCCGAATAGAGGCTCTCTGTGGGCCACATGTGGCCCCCGGGCCGGGGTTTGGAGATCCCTGCTCTAGTGGGTTGTTAGGTGTTAAAAAAAGCAAACCGGGATCCCTGAAACATGAGCTGAAAGAAAGCTTTTGGGACCCCAAGACCCAGTCACATTAGATTTCTTTTTAATGTAGAAATGATATCAGTGATTTGATACCAGAAACACCAAGTACTTTTCAGGATGCTCAGGAGAGCATAAGCAAACCAGGCTGGCTGAAACAGGCAATAGGCTGAGTTAACTTTTAACGCTTCTAGCAAGCATCACCTCACCCATCAAACTTGTCCTGTTACAGACATTCCTGAGCATCCATTCTATAAATACAGGCTGTGGGGAAGCCGCAGCCACCTTGCTAGGTAGTTATCTCCAGCTTGCACCTTTTAACAGAGACCAATGTAGAGACCAGTGTTAACAGAGACCAATTTTAAAGCAGCAGTTCCCAAACTTTCTGCAGTCATTGTGCGTTGTGGTCATGGAGCCATGTCACGGTGGCACCATTGCCCAACTCTACCTTGTGCCACCATCTTGAAACACTTGATTCAAGATGGCGGCACCTGGGAGAGCCGGTAAGGAGAACGTTCAGGGTAATCATGCAGCACCCATGAGTTCACTGAGGCACACAGTTTGGGAACCACTGATTCAAAGGTTATTTATGTGCACTGCACACAGCAAGAGTGGCCAACCATTGGCCAAGGTGCTACCACTCGAGTCCAAAAGAAAGGATGAAATCATTGGGATGCAAGACAGGATGTTTAGGTCCATCATAAGTTCTGCATAGGACAGCCTGTGCAGGGGAACCAGCCTGACTTTTTGACCTGTCCGGTTCCACAGGCTCCCATTTGTCAATGGGTACCCCACACTTCCCTTGCCTGCTCCTGTGCTGCAAGTTGGCCTGAGGTAGAGGAAGCTACGTTAAAGCAAGGGCAGTTATTCCGGAGCTCTTCATATGGCTGCAGAAAAGTCCTGTTCAATATCCACACAGGATTAGTTCAGACATCATTAAAGCCATGGTTTCTTCTAAATGTGATTTATTTGGTAAGCCATGATGGGCACTACAGGTGATCACCAAATCCTGGCTTATTCTGTCTCATCCTGGTTTGCTTTGGCTGGACAGGATCCTCTTGCCAAACGCACAGATGAAATCCTAAGCATCTCATATCTTCACAGCTGCTGACAAACCACTGCCTCATCAGCTTGCCATTGGTTGGCAGGAGGAAAGGGGTGTGAAAATATCTTTGGACATCTCAACCACTCTCAGAATGGCCAAGAAGCAAAAACAGTTCAGCTCCCGTGTCTTCCCTCACCCCTTCCACAGATACCCACCAAGAAAAATTAACCATTTCCTATCAATTTCTCAAAGAACTGTATGCTCCACAGTCTCTCTCTTCAATCCAACACCTGGAAAACATTGGCTAAGAGCCACCTTGATTGTCCTCCTGACCCACAATTGAATTTATAAACTGTGACTGTGTAACAGAGGTTCTGACCTAGCTCTTTAGCAACATCCCCAACCTGGACATGACTCCACTGACTCAACTAACTTGTTTGTAGACATTTGCGACAATCCTAATCCCCTATCATCTGTTGAAGATGTCTGCTCAATCTGGACACATGTGGCTACTGAGCAATGCACTCTGCTGCTGCAGGAAAGTCTGGCATGATCTGGCAACACTTAGAAGTGCAGCTAACATTCTGTACTCTAGCCAACTTTCATGGCTTCCTCAAGAAGCTTCCATAGAAACATGCACTGCTGAAACGGTCCTCCACCAATTGTGCCTCATCCCTGCTAAAACAAACTCCCCTAACTGAGAGCACTTAAACCTTACAAGGTCTACCCTTCAGTTCAGAAATGCACAGAGCAGGAAAAAATTCTTTAAAAATACTACACCAAATTGATAATTTATAATTATCACAAATGGTACAAGGCACAAATGGATAACTACAGTGTTTGGGATGGTGAAATGAAGCCAGTGATGACAAAGCAGCTGTGTGTTTAAACCAGAAAGGTATTATTGTTTTGATGAATAACTTGTACTCCAATCTTGTCCTGGGCTTACGGCAGCAAACTTCACAATCTGCTGCCCTAAGTTCTAGTCTGGCAGCGCAAAAGCTGCACCACTGTCATGCGCTCCAGGGCCGTCAGCACAAATAGCTGACATAACCATGTGTGTGAAAGCAGCTCCCAGATGCTCCAACAGACCAGGTAAGGTGACAGCAGCAGTGGTTCAGGAGAAGCTAATGGGCAGAACAGGCATCGGTGGGTTAGGGGGGACTTGATTGGACTGTTATTTTATTTATTTTAATCATGTTTTAAACTTAAATGTTGTAACCTTTTAACCTATTTACACTAGGAAAATAACTCAAAGCAAAGCCAGAAACCTTCCCTTCTCATTCTCAAATGTTAACAACAATATATTGTAAAGTGTATATATGCACATTTTTAATTGAGAAGCCAACCATAATTTTAGATTAGCTGTATTGTGTTTAAAGGAAGTCACATGGCTACTCTGCAAGAAGATGCCTCTTTCACATTGGGTACTGAAGCACTGAGTGCCCCCTTGTTATTAATTTGATTTGCATGCACTACCAGCTTCCACCAGGTCATAGGAACTGAAGAAGGAACAGTAACAGTTCCTCTGCTGAGGAACTTGTGTTGCCCTCTACCTCTGCAGTGCCAATCTGGAACAGTGCACATGTGAATCTCATTGTCGTGAAACCTCTGGGGCACTTTGTTTTCTAAAATGGGGATTACAATGGAAAGTTTGTTTGCACTCTTCACCCTGCTCAAGGATCCTTATGCATGCAGGATACCAAAATCTCTCCCAGTTAGGTTGTTCAGCAAGGGAGAGACCGTGGAAGCCTATGCTTCACTCTCAGTCTCTTTCAAGGAGCAGAGTTGACCAGGGCCAGACCCATAAGTGGGATTGGCATTAAGTCGACAACTATGGAAATTTTCAAATGTCAGCAAACATGGTCTAGTACAGCGATTTTCAACTAGTGTGCCACAGTACATTGGTGTGTGGTGAAAGGTCCATAGGTGTTCTGCGGTAGTTTGAAGCACAACAGTTGAAAATAGTTGGAAAAGGTCTTCTGGTTTCTGCAGCTCTGGCAGAACTGTCTGTAGTAACAAATAGTAGGGCAACCGTATTAATGCAACTGTCTGTAGTAACAAATTGTCTGTCCCAAATTGTCAGTCAGCAACAATTCATTACTTTAGACAGTTGCCCGTGAAACAGAGCCACAGAACATGGAAGAGTCTACTAGAAACCAGAAGTGACATCGCAAGAGGTGAAGACCAGAGAGAAGACCACAGAAGTCAGTGAGCCGTGAGCAGAAAAATACTGAATATCACTGGTCTAGGAGATAAGGCATTGTCACGCGTACACAACTACTGAAATGAGGATGAAAAAGTGTGACAGAAGTGTTCAACAAATGGGCATTCTATATTTATAACTTTCATATCCTTCCTGGTCTAAATGAAAAGCCTGAAAACACATTCCTAATATAGATCAATTCAAGATCACTTCATAGAAGCAGACATAAAACAAATGGAATTTTCTAGCATTTTCATGCCAAGTTCCCTCTGGAAAACTTCCCAACAAGAGCAAATAAAGATGGTTGACCCCAGCATCTGTCTTCCCTCAGGGATCAAGGAAGCAGCACAAACACAGAAAGCAAGGAGAGCTTGAGGAATCCAGCTTAAACTCACCTCCTGCACAGATACTTGAAGGTTTTGCAGCCAGAATTTCAATGCATGATTTCTTCAAAATCTGGAAGCCACAGAAAAGGAGAAAAAAATAGCAATGATATTTTGCAATAACCTTCAGATTGACTTGACAAGATCACACTAAAGCTAAGGAAATAACACCCAGGAGATTTTGTTCCCCCTTCATCGCCCATGCAAATTCTCAAAGAATTTCCCGTTTCCACCATGTGGCAAAAAACATTTTAGGACCCTAGGCAAGGACGTTATGCATCACTCATGCACAGGAAGCAGGAATGCCACAGCTCAGAGGTTACACTTTGGCAGCACAGCACATTCAGTTCCCCAAATCTCCAGTTAAAAGGATTGGGTAAATCTTCTCTGCTTGAATCCATGGAAAACCACTATCAGAGCAGGCAATACCAGACAATGATCTAAGGCAGTTGCCTACCTTGAGAATAATCAAAGCCTAGTGAAGCTAATGAATTGCAACAGCATAAGCACCCAGCCATGTGCACTAATTGGGGGGTCCTTGATAACATTGGCAATGCCCAACCCTTCAACGCTGCACAGATGAAAAGGACACACAGACTTCTACCCTTGCACCATGGATCACCAGTCTCTCAGTCTCTTAAGATTCTCCTCCATCTGTTGTATGCTCCATTTATTCTGCAGAAGCTGGCCCTGCACCACTTTCTGATGAATGGTGGGCTAATAAGACATTGACAATATTTAATGGACTGTTAGCCAGATCCATTGTGAGGTGAACCGCCTGGAACTCCAACTCATTCAGTATCTGGATTACGATGGCTGCTGGGCAGAGGGAGGAGAAGCAGTGCTCATCAGGGAAAAGAGGCAGACTGGCTCATCTTGGAAGACTTTCCACCACCAATAAGCTGCTCTGCCATTTGGTGGATTGCGGTGGTCAGAACAAACAACCAGAGGCCATGTGCAGGTGGCAGCAACCTGCAGAACCTCTGCCTGCCACCAGTTAAGTTGGCAGTGAATGTGGATTGGGGGAGGAGCAGGACAGGAAGCAGAAGGGGTGGGGCGAATCTCTGCAGCAGTCCTGTACGCAGAGATCCTATCCCCCCTTCCTGGCTCAGACCCACCCCCTAAGAGTCTCCTTGAATTTATGCCCGCTAAGGAGCTGTCGTAGGCCCAAGGCAGTGGTTCCCAAACTGAGCTGTGGCTCCCCAGGGAGTTGTGGAATCCTCGTGGAAAAACCCACCACCCTATACAATGTATAGGATTGTGACCCTAATGGGGAGCTGCAGCCAATGGCCCAGTAGATCACCAGTCGAAAAAGTTTGGAAACCACTGGTCTAAGGAGACCCATTGGGGACCAGGCAGGCTACAAGGAGGTAAGTAAAAAGTTTTTCACTTGCCTCCTCTGGGCTGTCAGTTGTCCCCTCCAGCCCACAGCATATAGCACACACTCCACCTACCAAGGGCTGGTGGGGTATAGGATTGGGCCTCTACTACAGTTTTATCACCACGAAAAGCACAGGGCACCAGAACCTCTTTAGCCAGTCCTGCCCACTTCAGTGTCATACTTTGTTGCTTGCCATTTTCTTTCCAAGCCCTGATTTATAGATTCAGAATCTCCCATCACTGTTGGCAGCTTGGGGGTTGTAACATGTTAGCTGGGTGTTCTGTGCTGATGACCTACTCTGAGGAAGTCCCAAATGTGCGCTTTCTCCCTTGACAGAAATGGCAAGAGTTGTGCCTTTGTGCAGTCAGGCAAGGGCATGGAGGAAGGCCAAATGCTTACACCACTTCCTATGTCTGGCTACAGCTGGGGGGCTGACTCATGGGAGAATTTGCAACACACGTATGAACTGCAACTGAGTGCCTTTTTATTGTTATGAAAGCAGCGTAATGCAGCCTGACAGACCAAAGTTACACTACTTCAGTTTCATTTTTTATCCTTTTAAAAAAAAATCCAGTTCTGTGAATCATCTCAGACACAGGTTCACATTTTCACAAGGTCAGCACCTCGCCGCATCAGATCCTTAACAAAACAGGATTTAAGCCAATTCACTGTTAGTTCTAAGAAACCAGAAGCATTTAGTAGGTATCTTGAGTCAGATAATTATACCCCAAGCCTTAAACAAAGACATCTGTAACAAACTTTGTTTCCAACAGAGGAACAGAGGAGGGATCCGTAACTCCACGACCATCATCAGCAGTGCTCCATCTGCCTCCGCAACACACAGAAGGAAAGGTGGTCTTCTATATCCATAGAGACTTGAAAAGGGGCTTTGGGGCTTAAATGCATACCAAAGAATGCACAGAAGAAAAGATGGGTTCTTCTAACCAATGGACACACTAGGAGTACAGACTTGAGAGACTGCGGCAGAGGTGTCCAGGGGAAGCAGGAACTGCCAGAGATAAAAGCAAGCGAGAGACAGGGGAAAAAAGAACAAGAAGCTGTTATAAGAAGGAGACAAGCAAAAGAAGAGCATAATAGTGGACGGAAAGAAGAGATGGCTAATCTGGGGCATAGTTTCCAAAATCCGAATGCAAATTGTAGCAAGGGGGGGGTATTAATAGCCACAGGAGTGTGAAATGACGGGTAGGACCAGTTTTCCTGCACTGTAGTGCCTCCTCCACAAACATGCTCAGAATGTTATGAGAGAACTGGAGGGACAGCTCTAGTTTAGTAGCAGAAGTTGCTGTGAGTGTTGTACCGCCTGCATGATGCCCTCAGAGCCCAGGACAGACCAAGTCCCGGGTGCAGAGTCTACAGACAGCTGGAAGATAAATCACTGCCTGCTTCCTTCACATCCCCATTTCAGTTTTATGCACAAGGCTTCTCCAGAGAGCAAGAAATAGTTCAGTTAAAAGAATGGGGCAGCTGCATGCTGCTTTCTCAAGTATCTCATATGCTCCTTCGCAGTTAATGATAGTTTCAGGGGCATTTCAAAAATGGATGATCAGTTAATCCCCAGCCTCTTCCATACCTAAATTACCCCTACCATACCTACCAGTCTAAATAGACACACCTCCATCTCTCTAGGCTTCTATTTAAGAAAGAAAAAACCACCCAAAGTTCCAACTATGGAACACTCATAAAGGGCAGGCCCATCCATGAACCAACTTAGAGTCCAATCCTGAGCTCGGCGCTCCGGCTTTCTGCTGGAGTACACTGTTGCAAACGTGCCATAAGGCACGTCTGCAAGGCTTACCGCCGGGCTAGGACTAGCGCTGTCCTCTGCTGCTTGGCGGTCTCACAGACCGCAGAGCCATGGCATGGTAAACGGGGGTGGGGAGGAGGTGTTCCGGGGAGGGGAAGGCAGGTGGAGGGCGGAGAGAGGGCAGGGAGGAGAAGTGACAGGGAGGCAGGAGGCGGAGAAAGGGTGGGCAGGAGGCATGCCGGGGTGGGAGGGAGGGAGGCAGGTCCCGTGGAGCTCCGCTCCACCAGATCCAAGGCGTTCGTGTGGGGCTCGACCTTTTGGTTGGCGGTAAAGTGAGTAGCCCCATTGCAGGGCTGCTTCCCTTACCGGGGAGAAGGGGACAAAAGTCCCCTTCTCTGAGGCGCCGCCCATGGCAGGCTGAGACACGCAGGATGTGGCAGGAGCCGTTTGCAGCGCCGCTGCAGCCACGTGTCCCGGGCAGCTCAGGATTGGGCTGTTAGGCAGTTGTCTCAGGCAGGAAATTGGCAGGGGGCATGACTTCTGACTACCCACTTGTTTCCACTGGAGATGCCCTGGCCCACCAGTCTTCTCTCCTCCATCCCCTTCTTCCTTTGCAATCCAGTGGGCGAGAGGAGCAGAGACTGGAGCATCGCCAGGTGAGCAGGTAGCACTGGGCATGCCACCTCAGGCTCCAGGAAGTCTTGGGCTGGTTCTGCACTCATAGCTGCTACGAAATTCAGAGAACATAAGAAGAGCCCCGCTGGACCAGGTCAAAGGCCTATCTAGTCCAGCTTCCTGCATCTCATGGTGGCTCACCAAATGTTTCAAGACAAGACAACAAGACACAACCTGCATCCTGGTGCCTTTCCTTGCATCTGGCAATCTAAAACCAAGAAATACTGAGGGTCCACATCTATGCATTTTCCCCCTACTGCAGTTTAGCAATAGCCGGAACCTGAGCACATTTCAGAATCAGCATGAAACTTTTTTTTGTTTGGACCTGTCTGGTGATGAGGGATAAGGAGGGATACGGATAAGGTGTGTGTGTGATATTATATCATATGCCATAATCTGATTTTTTCACATTTTACCAGCACGGTGCTGCCTGCCCTCATCTCCAAGACATACAAGGTCAAATAAAACATATAAGAACATAAGAACAGCCCCACTGGATCCTGGTGCCCTCCCTTGCATCTGGCCTTCTGACATAGCCCACTTCTAAAATCAGGAGGTTGCGCATATACATCATGGCTTGTACCCCGTAATGGATTTTTCCTCCAGAAACTTGTCCAATCCCCTTTTAAAGGCATCCAGGCCAGATGCCGTCACCACATCCTGTGGCAAGGAGTTCCACAGACCAACCACATGCTGAGTAAAGAAATATTTTCTTTTGTCTGTTCTAACTCTCCCAACACTCAATTTTATTGGATGTCCCCTAGTTCTGGTGTTATGTGAGAATGTAAAGAGCATCTCTCTATCCACTCTGTCCATCCCCTGTGTCAGGGGTCGAGCCCTTGTCCAACCCCTGCCTTACCTGGCTACAGGCCAGGGGCAGAACTGTCTGGCCATAGAGCCACCACCACATCTCCAGCTGATCAGGTAAGACTAAGGCAGCTGGGTGGGAGAGACCTTCCCCCCAGGGCTCACCTGACCTGAGCAGTGAGCAGGACCAGGCCACCATTAACCACCAAAGAGGAGGAAAGCAGGCCAGGGTCAAGGCCCCTTTAAGCCTAGAGAGGGAGGAAGGGGAGGAGCCGAGGGTGTGGCTGGGAAGGATAAAAGCAGGGAGGCCTGTGATGACAGGCAGTGCTGGAGAGGGAAGGCAGGAGCCCCTGCCTGAAGACCAAGGGCCTTAGGTCCTGCCTCCAGGGAGGAGGACAAGGGTGTTGTGAACCCCTTCCCCCTGGCTTGGTCTGAGGCTTCCCCTGCAACGAACCCCAGGGAGGTGGACACACCACCCAGGGGTCCCACGAGACCATCCAGCTGACCCTTGGCACCTGCCAGATGATGCCCTGAGACCCCCCTTTTCAGGGCACCCCTCACACCCTGCATAATTTTGTATGTCTCAATCATGTCCCCCCTGAGGTGCCTCTTTTCTAGGTGCCATAGCCTTTCCTCATAAGGAAGGTGCCCCAGCCCCATAATCATCTTAGTTGCTCTCTTTTGCACCTTTTCCATTTCCACTCTGTCTTTTTTGAGATGCGGTGACCAGAACTGGACACAATACTCCAGGTGTGGCCTTACCATCAATTTGTACAACGGCATTATAATACTAGCCGTTTTGTTCTCAGTACCCTTCCTAATGATCCCAAGCATAGAATTGGCCTTCTTCACTGCTGCTGCACATTGGGTTGACACTTTCATCGACCTGTCCACCACCACCCCAGGATCTCTCTCCTTATCTGTCTCAGACATCTCAGAACCCATCAGCCTATATGTGAAGTTTTGATTTTTTGCCCCAATGTGCATGACTTTAGATTATTAAAACAGTAAAGGAATTTGGAAGTTGTGTTTAAGCAAACAGGATGTGGAAGTTTAGAGAATGGCAACAGTTTCAGCTGGTGCCAACGACCTTCATTCTGTATCTATGAACAGACTGTCCACGCTTTGGGTGAGTCACAACATAACAAAATCTGTTGTTGATTACATGCAGCAGCCATTTAATTGTATTTATATAGCCTGAACATCACTATGCTTTATTCAATCTTGGGAGAAAAAAGGAAACTATACCTTATTCCAGACATTATTTGGGGGAGAGAGAATGTAGTTATTCAGAGAATCATGCAGTGGGTCCACGCAACCTGTGACCCACTAGCCAAACACAACCCTCCAATTAAGTATGGTGGTCATCTAGGACCTCAAAAAACCATGTTTTGTTGCCTGCCCAGCCTTGCACAAAATGAGTCGCTTGTCAAGCACCTTACAGCACAAATGGGAGATTTACCCAGGGCTCATATTGGAATGGCTGGGAAAATTAGTTAAGGCAATCCTAACCACACTTTCCTGAGAGTAAGCCCCATTGAACAAAATAGGGCTTACTTCTGAGTAGACCTGGTTACGATTGTGCCCTAAGTTATTTTTTAAAAGCATCATAAGAAGATAAGAAGAGCCCTGCTGGATCAGACCAAAGGCCCATCTAGTCCAGCTTTCTGTATCTCATAGTGGCCCACCAAATGCTTCAGGGAGCACAAAAGACAGCAAGAAACAATCTGCATCCTGGTGCCCTCCCCTTGCATCTGGCATTCCGAGGTAGTCTACTTAAATCAGGAGCTTGCACATACCTATCATGACTTGTTACCCATGATGGACTTTCCTCCAGAAATTTGTCCAATCCCCTCATCAGAAGTGGCTTGGCTTATCTTCTGGACCAATCTGACTTTGACAGTTGCCCTTCTGCCCTGTCTATTGATTTTCACAACACATAGAGCTCTGTGGTCTTCTCTATGGTCTTCACCTTCTGTGATGTCATGTCAGGCTTCTTGGAGAGTCTTCCAGGTTCTGTGGCTCTGTTACTGCGGCAACTGTCTATACCTCTGCTAACTGGGCAAAAGGTACTTTTTCGAATGGTGTTCCTCTTATATTTAGCAGGGGGAGAGTTAACTGTCCTTTTTGACTCCAGCACAGTCTTTTCTAGTGCTGGTGCTTCTGCATTTTTTTAGATTGTGAGCACTTCTGGGACAGCTAGCAAAGCAACATAGGGCGCAATCCTAACCAACTTTACAGGCAATGCAGCTCTGAGGTAAGGGAACAAACATTGCCTTACCTTGAGGAGGCCTCTGTGACTGCCCCTCAACTGCAGGATGCAAGCACATGCCCCACTAGCACAGCTACACCAGAGCTGGAAAGTTGGTTAGGATTGTGTCCTTAATTATTTGATTTTGTGAGCCACTTTGTGAATTATTTTTTATTGAAAAGTGGTATATAAATACTGTTAACAACAACAACAAATTATTGGATCCTTACAGCTGGCAAAGGAAGAGAAACAGAAAATTTGTTACTACAGATAGTTGCCCTAGAAACAGAACCCAGAAGAGATTTTCAGCAATTTGTAACCAGTGTTCTCCAAACCATTGTGGCACACCTGTGGACCTCTTGTGGCACACCAATGAAAATTGCTGGCCATCCCAGCCCCACCCTGCACTCGCAGTCACAAAGACCCCCTTCTCAACCCATGTGTACTCAACTTCTCAACTGTACTTTTCTAACTATCTGGAAAGATATAAGCAGCTTATGGGAAAACATCCCCCCTTTTTTGTTCTTCCTGTGCATATTTAATATCCACACTGCAACTGTTTGCCAGGCAACTGCTCTTTTCTGCCACCCCCACAAATCTCTTCATTATGAGCTTTTCTAAGTTCAGAGTGACCCTTCTCTGCCCCTATTGCTGCTATTCTGTTCAGCAGCAGCCAACCCAATTCTAGATCAGTTCTAAATTAAGCTGCCCAAGCTTGAAATCTTCTGATTTATCACATATACAAACATAGTTACGGTTGGGAAGGGGGGGGATATTTCTGGAATCCATTAAGAGCAGCTGCAAGGAGAATGCAGGCTTGAGAAACAAAACTCCCTCAAACTCTCACAGTACCTGATGGTCTCACATAACTTGGCATGTGGTTCAACCCAGGTTGGAAGCGGTTAGGAAGGTTAGAAGGAGAGCTGTGGTCAAGTTTACTTTGAGAGAACAAATGTAAAGGAACAAGTGCTCTGCCTTGACATTATACAGTATCCTACACCAGGGCCTATGAGAAGAATTTTATAAGGAGGTATATTGGAATTGCAGAAGATCTGGCAAGGAGGTAGATGTGGTATCAGCAGTGGCGCCTTTAAGGGTAAGGCCTGGGCTTCCAGGGTGTGTACTGCACAGCTGCAGCCACTTGAAGGTAATAAGGCCCTTAGGGATAGAAACACCTGATGAAGGGAGAGTTTGGTGTGGGTGGCAGAAGGAGCAAAGCTTGAGGAAGGACAGACTGGATTAATGGACGGAGGAACTGATGTGTGAATTGACTTCAGAAGCTGCTGGAGCAGAAACTATTGGAGACACTAAGACTGGTGTGTGGCTGCTGTGCCCAAGACCTGCTGAGGGCCAAGGGGCTGCTGTAGTGGTGGGAGGCTGCTGGCAGGAGAGAGGACCTCTGCAGGTTGAACAGGGGAGCTACTCTGGAGGTGGGGTCCAGCAGGACTGCAGGGCAGAACCAGGGTCATTTTTGAGGAAAGAAGGGGAGCTAATTAGCTGAATGTGGGCATAATTCTCCAGGCAGAGCTTGGATTGGGATTTGGCAGAACAGGAGGTACATGCATTCTTTATTTACGGTCATGGACCCAACATTCAGTGGTGTCCATAGGGGTCCCTGCGCCTGGGGCAACCCCCAGAATTCTGCCTCCCACACCCTGTTTTGCCCCCCTTCTCCACCCCCCTGTGCAAATGACCTGGAAGTAATTGCAGTGATGTCATCATCCCCACAATTACTTCTGTGCAGCTGCCTCCTTTGAAAACAAGGGGGAACGGAGGAGGCCCCCACAGAGCCTTCCATGCTGTGGGGGTCTTCATGGCAGCGGTCTGGGACAGCTCCCAGTGGTCCCAGACTGCTGCAGTGGAGACCCCCGCACAGCTTGTAAGCTGCGCGGAAGGCTCCATGGAGGCTGGGAAGCGACGCGTGTCCCCTCTGATGTCGGCCCCTCCGCTTCTGGGCCCCTTCCCAAAGGGGGCAATGGGGGCAGGCAGAACAGGGTTGAAAAAGGGCAGGGGAGTATGCTGACAGCCATAGTAGTCTTTGGAGCCCAGGTCTACTAGGCTTCTTGGTGCAGAGCCCTGGTCTACCCAACCACGCAGCACTGGCAGCTAGATATAATAATATGGAAAACCAAACGCACTCCTAAGTCTCTCTAAAATGTCTGAAATATAGAAAATCAGTTGCAAAAAATTAGCATCATTGTATTCTTGCAGCAGCAGTTAACACTGCATGCACATGATTGTGCCCCGGCATCATGCGCAGGCAGTGAGTTCAGGTGAGAGAGGAAAATGTCAGATCCCAGGAAATTCTGGGCCCCCTCCATTGGCTCCTGGGCCTCCTTCCTGACCCTGGGCCTGGGTACAAATTATCCCCTTTACACCCCTTTCCTAGGCCCTGTTCTACACATAGTTGTCACTGTACCCAGGGAGAAATCAGGCACTGGACTTGGACTTAAATGTACCCTTTGCCGCCATATGTATGAACTGGGATCTCCTTCACCCTTCAAAAGTAAATTCACAGCAGGCTTAAGCATGTACGATCCAAGGGTCAGGAAGAGCAGGATTCCCTGGTTTGCTAATTAACTTCTCTCTACAGTGAGAAGGAATATGCAGGCTCGTGGCCCACTCATAATCTCTGTTCAGACACAATCCTGAACAGACCCTAGAAGGACTTGATAACCCGACACTTCTGCAGACATCACACCACTATAGTACTAACCAGGAAATCCAAAATCTTTTTGGCTCAACCTACTAGCCTCAGAGCCCAATCCTGAGGTCCATGGCACGGCTTTGCGCCGTGGACGGAATGTTGGCACTAGTCTGCTGGCGCTGGGCTAGTGCACGGCGGTTGCCCAGGTTCTGCGGCTCAGCGGTCTCCCGGACCACCGGGCTGTGGAATGGGAGGCAGGGGCGTGGGGGAGGCATTCCGGGGAGGGGGGAGGCATGGCCAGGGGCGCGCGGGAGGTGTGTTGGGGGGAAGTAGCAAGGTGGATCCGCGGAGCAGAGCTCCGCAGAATCCAAGGCGCTTGTGCAGGGCTGCGCGTCCTACACAAGCGCCTTTAGCGCCGATCTTTTGTACAGATCTGTTGTACATCTGGGTACATTGTAAAAGTGCCAGTCCTCAGACCAAGCAGTGCAGCAAGGATCAGGCCCTGCCCACCAAATCCTTCTTCAGATGATGCTACTGACACATGGTGGCACTGAAGGGCTCTGTCCTAGCCTAGCCAGGCTCAGCACACGAGGGAGATATTCCTGAATGCACTAGAAACTGCCCCAGCTCTAGAGAGATATTCCCTTACTATCAATGGGTACAGCCAGGGAGCCACAGCACTTGCTCCTGGTTTGTTTTATTTGAAACATCACCTGGGAGAGTGGGAAACACTCTAGGGCAGTGATTTTCAACTGGTGTGCCATGAAATGTCTGCAGGTGTGCTGCTGGAGTTTGGAGCACAGTGGTTGAAAATGGCTGAAAAACTCTTTGGGTTCTGCAGCTCTGTTTCTAGGACAACTGTCTGTAGTATTGAACTGTCTGCCCCTCTTCCTCCTCCAGCTCTGCAGAAGCAGACCCTGGAAGCTGAAAATGACATCACAAGAGGCAAAGACCAAAGAGACAAAAAAGGATGACAGGGACAAAAACGTGTAAAAATTGCTCGGGAAATCCCACTCCCTTCTCCTCTGCGCTCCCTCAGCCCACATCCCCACTCTCTCTTCCAGAAAGATACCCTGCAGCCAGTGCTGCTCCTACAGTCTTTCCCAGCAGCAGCAGGAGCCTGTGTGGGTCCAGGCTTCCTACAGATGGGAGCAGCAAGGATCAGATGCTCTGCAGCTGCATACGTAGGAGTAGAACCATCCAGACGAGCCTAGGACTGTGCCAATCTCACTAACTGGGGGGAATATTTCTTCCTTCCCATGTGTGCCAATATACAAAAGCAAGAGATAGACAGTTCCTGCAAGGTCGATCCCTATTTTCGCTTTGCATTCACACACATACCCTCTTCTGCAACAGCACATTGTGCTCCCTAGTCAAATGCCAAGGCAGCAATACTGAATCCACGCCCGGCATTGCGCAGCACAGAGAGAGGACAAAACAGCTTAATTGTTAAATAATAGCTAGTCCTATTTCTGCCATGTTGTAAACCATAAACAGAGCATATTTTCCATGGGCCACCAGGACAAAACAAGATGACACAAAAGATGCTCCTTTCTTTGGATAAATTGACAACATTTAAATGTTCTCTCTCTCCTTCCTTCATTACTCTACCTGGATCTGTGGCGTGTCACTTTAGTCTCACAGAATTAACCCACTGCTACCCACTCCTGCCCCAGGCCTACATATTCACAGGAAGCCCATGCAACCTGACACCTGCTTAGAGCACTAAATCCACAACAGTGAACACCACTTTGGAAGCAGGAGATAGCAGGCATTTGCATCATCCCAGACCCCCTGAGAAAAGCCTTCTCATCCTTTGCTCTGGCCAAGAGCATCCTGAGCATCTCACACCCATCTTCTAACCCAGTGGTTCTTACACATTTAGCACCGGGATCCACTTTTTAGAATGAGAAACTGTCAGGACCCACCCAAAGTGATGTCATGACCAGAAGTGACATAATCAAGCAGGGCAATTTTTATCACTCCTAGGCTGCAGTCCTACCCAGGATTAAGTCCCATTGACTATCATTGTTAAAAGAATATACATAGTAGCTTGTTAAAAGTACAGGTCTGTAACATTTCCCCAAATGCAGTCACATACCATGGTAGCATCAAGTCTAATAGATTAAAAATAAAATATTGAAATGAATGGGGGCCCCTCCTGAAATTGGCTTGTGACCCACCTAGTGGGTCCCAACCCATAGTCTGAGAAACACTATTCTAACCAATACCCTTTTCCAGCCTTTCCATTCAGTTTATGGTATGACTTTTGCCAAAAAAGGAGGCCCCTTAGATGTCAGATTATTGATAAATGCGCAGATCTTGGCAACAGCAATGACAATTTTACAAAAGATATTTTGCTGAACACAGTGGTAAGTAATACTCACAGAGTCTATGATTCCCTGCAGAGCTTCAAAGCCATCATTCACAGGGAAGACGTGATCCTTGCTGTCAGCAATCCGGGCCAACTGGTAAAATAGCAAAGAGAGGTGGAGAACTCAGCCAGCAAACGATGACTTAACAATGGCTTGACACAAAACTGCAGCCAAGTAACACTGGGCCAATGCTACAGGCAGACAATAGTTTTTGAGAGTTGAATGTAACAGGCGTCCTCACCAGTGGTGAAAGCACTTGTGTCTTTTCTGTCATCTCTGTCATCTCTACAGAATTCTGAACATCAAAACCTGCCTTATACTGGATCAGATCAGTGGTCCACCTAGCTTGTTCTCCTGAGTTTCAGATGTGGGGGGGGGGGGGTCTCATTAGAGAAAGTTTGACCCCCTTTTAAATACGTAATAAATAATTGTTCATTGTCATCAGCTCTTAGGTTCAAATTTCTCCATTTGCTTTCAGCAGCACTATATGAAATGACATTAACCGAGAACAGTTATTCAGAGGTAATATATTTGCCACTTTTCAGCAAAAAAGGCACAGAGAAGCTTTACATATTCAACACAATAAAACAGCTATCAAAACAAACTGAACCGCAAAATATCCGGAGAACAGTTAAAATAGCAGTGCTGACAATTCAGTTGGAACAAATGGCTCTTAAAAAGTCTGAGCAAATAAAAAGGTGTGCACAAGATAAAAGACTTGCTGCAGGACTTCCTGGGGAGACAGTCCTGGAACTGGGGCACCATACCCAAGAAGGTCCTATCTCTGGGCACCATCTGATGGTGGGGGACCCAGAGAAAAGCATTAGAGGATTATCTTAATACTTTGGCAGGCTTGCTTGGGAGGTTGAACAGCATGTGTATGGCCAGATTTGGGTGCCAGCATCCCAGGTAACTGCATGGGGTGCTGGGCTCCAGGAGTGCTGGGCATTTCAGTTATACTTAACATTCAAAACCTTCTGTAAGATTTGAGGAAATGTATTTGCCAATATATGGCATGAATAAATGCAGAACTGCAAATTATGCATAGGAAACTGCCACGTATACTTGTGATCCACAATGCTCGGCATTTATCAGATGGGTTTTCTCCCAATTCTATCTTGAGATATCAGGGACTGATCTAGGACCTTGTGCATGCAAAAACAGAAGCTCTTCCAGTGAACTACAGCCCATCTGCCCCATCTCCCCCCATACACTCATATTTATCATATGACAAGGTTGGGGATAAATCCTACTAGGGGAGGCAGATGAGGCAGAGCCTTCCCACCAGAGTCCTTCGAAAAGCACCACCGTGAGGACCACAAGGACCAAGAGAACCACGAGGACCATGAGGTCCCAGAGCAGCACGGATATGCAGTGGGTGGGCAAGCAGGTGAGGCAGAGCCTCCCCACCAGAGTCCTTCGAGCACAGTTGCAGCTTACGGGTTGCGAGTGCTCGCACACCTCACACACAGCGGTACTTTTCGAAGGACTCCAGTAGGGAAGCTCTGCCTCATCTGACTCCCTACTCACCTCACGTCCCTGAATTCTACATGTAGATTGTACATCAGAACTGTAACAAGGGCTACAAATGCAAGTTATACGGAAGTATCATACTCAGCACCCAAAGGTGCTCCTCACCTGGGATGCCATTTTGGTGTGTCTTTCTGGGAGCTGAGTTCATAAGTATTCTGATGGATGCTTTCTTTAAAAATGTTGGTCAATTAACTACCCCTCCTCCCCAAACAAAGCAATTTTATCTGAAGATGATCAAACACCACATTCAAGTCCCTCCAACCAAAGCACAAACGCATGCAAAAGGACCATGACTGACAACTCAATGATTGACAATTAAGCCCCAGTTACCTGTGTTTCATTGAAATCTTTCACTCCCACACAGTACACAGTTGCTCCCAGGTCACGGGATCGGTTGGCCTTGAACAAGAGGAAAAAGAATCAACAATGACTCCCAGCAGTTTAAATATGCCATCCAGTGTGTGTATTTTTGTGGCCAGACTTTGTGGCAATTCTCAAAATTGTCAGGGAAGTGTTCTAAGTTACAGGGAGGCCAAGCACAGCCTCCCTTAGGTGTCCACAAGGCTTTCTGAGATCTGGGAATGCAAAGCGTGGCCTCCCTGTGCCTCAGAACACTTCCTGAAGAAGACACTTCCAGTTGCATCCATGACGTCCTGTGAGGCCCTTCCTTGGATTTCCTTATCTGTGGAAATTGGTATCCATGGACGGGGGTCCTGGAATGGATCTGCCACAGATACCCAGGGCCCACTGTATCTTCTTATGATGTGGCAGAAGAATGAAGGATAGTAAACCCCCACTGTTCTGATTTTTTTTCCACATAATTCAACAGATAATTCAGGGTCCTATGGTTAAACACGGTCAAATACAGGACAAGTCAGTCCTTGAGGCAGTGATTACCATGTGGCACACGAAAGGTGTTATCAGTAAGATTTATAGTCTTTTAATGGCTACATCAGGTAGCTTAAAGAACATGAAAGAGGTGGGACTTAAGGCCTAGCTGTGCCCTCCCAACTGGAAATGAACATGAATTTGAGCCAAGAAAATGAATCTTGAGAATCCTGAAAGAATGCTTTTTTAAACACCATTTATCTACAGCATCCAAATCACTTCAAGTTATCAAAACATTTTCCTAATGTATAGGACATTGTTGCTGGCATTATTATTATTATTATTATTATTATTAATATTATTATTAACAGTGTTTATATACCGCTTTTCAACAGAAAAGTTCACAAAGCGGTTTACAGAGAAAAATCAAATAACTGATGGCTCCCTGTCCCAAAAGGGCTCACAATCTGGAAAGATGCGAAAGGACACCAGCAGACAGCCACTAGAAAAGACACTGCTGGGGTGAGGTGAGCCAGTTACTCTCCCCCTGCTAAACAAAAGAGGAGGATCCTCTTTTATATATTCTGGGATCCTCAAGAAATCCAGAAGTTCTGATTTATAACATGGCAAAGGATTAAAAATATCTCAGGGTATGAGATGGGGCTGAACCTCATAAAGTTTTGTTATTGATATGGATGTACCTGACAGATACTGTAGATGCAGTGGATTTAGAATTAATTTTAAGGCTTTTATCTCTTGCTAAAATGGTTGTTGTGAAAGAAACCACAAGCACCAACAACTGGACCAAAAAAGTATGGGAAACAAGCGTGCTAATTAAGAGCCCAATCCTGGGCTCGGTGCGCCAGCTCACCGCCGGTGTGCACTGTTGCAAATGTGCCGTAAAGCATGTTTGTGGGCCCTACCGCCAGGCGAGCACCGGTAGTAACCCAGCACTGGCCGGCGCCACACAGACTGCTGAGCAGCGGAGAGGTAAGCGGGGGCGTGGGGAAGGCGGGGTGGAGGTGTTCCGGGGAGGGGTGGAGGGCGGGGAGAAGGAGAGGGAGGGGAGGAGGTGTTACAGGGAGGCAGGGAGATGGTGGGGGGAGGTGTGCCGGGGGAAGGGAGCAGGGAGAGAGAGAGAGGCAGAACCAGTGGAGCATTGCTCCACCAGTCCAGAGCCTCCACGTTGGGCTCACCGCCCTACATGGAGGCTCTTGCTTCACCGCCGACCTTTTGGTTGGCAGTGAATTTACCCAGGAGAAGGGTATGAAAGTCCCCTTCTCATGAGGAGCCAGTGGCGGTTGCCAGAAGCGTGCAGGATGCAGTGGCAGCCATTTTCTGCGCCGCTGCAGCCCCACGCCACGGTTAGCTCAGGATTGGGCTTTTCGTCAATGAACTTTATGTGTGCTTGCAAAACTAGATATGTAATTTGAGGAATGGTGATCACTGTCTATTCTGTTTTGGAATAACAATTATGAAGAGTATGTGGAACAAACTGTATATTTTAACTTGTGATTTTTATTGCATGTCAGATCCAGAAGATGTTTTTTGTTGTTGTTTATTAATCCATTATGTTAAAATGCAGGATCAATGATAATGGGAAATTCCCTCTCTATCTAAAAGCATTTAACTCACAGCAGATTTATCTTCCTTTTTCTGCAAACCCAGATTTCTTTTCCCCATTTGTTATTATTGTCCCTGTTCCCTGCAATTATTTTTTTGGCTCCTGTTGGACTAGCTTAGTTTTCATTCCACAACAGCAGCCCTCCCATTTGGGTGTTGCAGAGCTTGGAATTCTACTCTTGCTGGAAAGATGAAATCTCTTAACGATCCAGGATTTCCATCACAGGCAGCTAATGATTCACTCCAACTTCTGGTCAAAACGAATCCAACTTCTTACAGTGTCACAGAGTTGGGTTTCATCCGCTCTCGAATATATCACCACTTTCCATCTCAAGCAGACACACAAGTGCCCTTAAAGTATTAAATTGTTGATAAGGGCCAGTAAACTACGCACGAGATGTTACCAACTTGATATCATGTCATTTGGATTGAATTGCATTTTGAGAAATAGAACATCACTAGTGATTTTTTTTGCTGGCTAAACACTTTGTCAGCAAGCACTTTTTTAAAGGACTCCCTTCCTTTTCTTGGAGGCAAGGGTGTAATAAAGGAAGCAAGGGGCAAATTGTTGCACAAAAATTTAATGTAGGGAGGAGTGTCATCTCCCTAAGAAGACAGCCCCTGGTCTTGACTTTCAACTCCACCCATTTAAAACTTCTTTTCAAAATCTGTGAAGGGGGATTTTGTGCTTGGATGGAACACACCCAGATGCCTGACCTATTGCTGTGAAGCAGGGATCAGAATGGTTGGCCAAGATCCCTTGCCTAAGCAGAATGGAGCCCACCCCAGGTCAGTCTGACTGCAGGAATGACCTATGAGAGCATAATGCAGGCACATCCAGTGGAAGGATCATTTATTTCCACATTTTTATACTCCCCTTTCTCCAAAAAGCTCAGGGTGGTGTAACATGGTTCCTTCCCTCCTTTTGTCCTCACAACAACCCAGTGAGGTAGGTGAGGTTGAGAGATACTGACAGGCCCACCCAGGAAGCTTCATGACTGAGTGGGGATTTGAACCTTGCTCTTCCAGGTCTAAGGCCAACTCCCAAACCACTACACCTTTCTGGCTCTGTCTCATCAGTGCAAACCAATGCACTACACAGGAACTACCTTAGATCAAGGGTTTTTTGAGAAGGACAATGGTAAAAGAGCAGTGTATGCTGTCCTGGGTAACCCATGCCCAGTTATGCCCTTCCTTTCCAGGGGGGCTAAACATATCCAAGGACGGCTGAACTTTCATCTAGCCTTATTGCAGTGGTATTCAGACTGGGGCATCGTGACACCCTGGCCTCTGCCCCCTTAAGGGGCGGGGGCAGGGGGGAAGGCAGCAACTCACCAGTCCCTGCAGCAGCCTCCCCGGTTTTGCAGAAGTGGAGTGTGATTGCTCTACTTTCACTTCCAAGCGGCTGGAGAGCCCTGCAGGTGCTTGCGCAGGGCTCCTCGCACCCCGGGAAGGTTGCTGAAAGGACTGGTGAGTACATCCCAGTCCCTGCAGCCCCCCTGAGTGGCGCAATCCTGGGGATCATGTCACTGCCTTCCCCCTACCCCCTGCCTCCCTCCCCTGCAAAGACTTAGAAACTCTCTCTCCCAGAGAATTTGAGAACCACTGTCTTATTGCCTTATCCCACCAAGTGCTGTACCAAACCTTCCTTCCTTAGAGTAATGCATGACATGAGAGCATCACATCCATCTCACATTTCTGTTTCTCCACATTATGAAAGGAGGAGGAAAAGAACTTAAGACAGAGATGTAAATTGAGGAAACATCTGCCTTTTTATTTTGCTTTTTTTATTTTTAGTTACTTGAAACATTCTAATGCTGCCTTTTCAATGAGCACAACTCCTGGGGTAGCTGAATATAGCAATTAATATGGTATCATGCAAAATAACCACAATCCTACACACAGCAAAATAATGTGCTCACCTTACTAGAAAAGATAGAGGAACTTAAGAGAAGAACTGGGTGAGTACAAGTGGGAAACTGGCTCTTTAGAGACTCTGGTTCCAGCCCATGTAGGTCGGGCTTTAAAGGCAAGCACCAGCACTCTGAATTGTGCCAGGAACAAGACTGGTAGTCAGTGTATGGAATGGGAATGGGAGAGGAGATCTTTTCAACCAGTTCCAATCAGTAAGCTGCTTTACAGTGGGCCCTCCTTATCTGAAAGCTTGGCATCCATGGATTTCAGTATCCTCAGATGCCAAGCCTGTGGCTGGAGGGCATCAGAGGACCTCTTGGATGCGACTGGAAATGGCTTCCAATTCCATTTGGGAGGTGTTCTAAGGCACAGGGAGGCTGCATGTGGTAACTGAGGAGGAGTCCTGGAACAGATCCCCCATGGATACCAAGGGCCCACTATATTTTGGAGGAGCTGAAAGTTCTAAGAAGTTTTCAGAGGCACCCCACACTTCCAGGCACCTTCCAGTATGGAAGTCACCAGAAAATAGACAACTAAGCACCAGCTGTCTCCATCCAGGAGAGGCTGCAGCTAGTTTAGTGCTATTTGTGAGGCCACCTGGGCCACCCGGCTCCCTCAGGGTGGCAAAACAGAGCACTTGCTAAGGGGGATCAGAGGGCTTGCAGAGCTTCTCAAGCAGACAGTGCCTGCAGGTCTGCCTCAACTCTCCTTTGTCATTTTTCCAAACAAGGGAGACGTTTAGATGCACAAGGCATCACCTGATGCAGTTGTCTCAGCACTCGCATCTGTCTGTAAGCTGAACCCCTGCACTGTCAGTCTGTGGCTTCCAGCTTGTCTGGACAACGTTCCTTCTGCCTGAGTCTCTGGGAAGAAATCAAAATCCTGCTGTCAGGCTTGCTACAAGAACATGCCAATTTCAAGCCCCAGACAGACGAGACTCAGACAGACACAACGTGCTCTCCATGGTTGCAAAGATACACCATCGGCCTCTCCCGAGGCAAAACAAGAGGGGTTCACCAATTGTCACAAAGAATTCCTTTTCTGAAAAACCTGGAAAGAGATAAAGTGCCAACTTTTTCTGCAAGCATATGATTTAACACCCCCTCTTCTCTCCCCAGGTGAAGGAAAGATGCAGACAGAGATAAGGATCGCCCCTTATTTGGAGTCTGAAACCAGAAACAAGGTTTTAAGGGAGCAGTAAGGCTAAACCAACTGAAGGCTTTGCATCAAGCTGACCCTGGAAAGTGGTTTGTAGCAACCAGTGCAGTCAAATCCGATGGACTGAGACTGACATGTTGATCCAGACCTTAGACACATGGTCCAACTAGTCACAGCCAAATCCCTTCAGGAACATTAAGGAAAAGCACTTTGATTTCTCTTGTTTATACGTATTTCCTCCTATTAATATGCAAAATGTTACAAATATTAAAGGGAGAGGGTGGAGGGACAAAGTGTTTCCCTGATTACAAAACCCATCACTCTGTAAATATGCCTCTTGGGCAGAAAACTGACATTCTGGTACTCCCCCCCCCCCACGGCCAGGCTTTATTCCAGTGGTTCTCATACTGGTGGGTTGCGACCCACCAGTTCGTGTAACACTTGCCCCGTCCCTTTAAGGGGAAGGGGAGGACAAGGGGGGTGCTTCAGACTTACTTGGACAGAGGTAGGGCTGCAGCAGGCTGCAGGAGGTGTGGGGAGCCCTCGGCTGTGCTCCCTGACTCTTGGAAGCTACGGAGGGCTCCCCACACCTCCTGCAGCTTGCTGCAGCCCTACCTCTGTCCAAGTAAGTCTGAAGCACCCCCCTCTCCCCCTTAGTGATGTGATCCTGGGGATCGCGTGGCTGCCCTAGCCCCTCCCCCGCAAGAACTTACTGAGGGAATAAAGCTCCCTCAAAGTTTGAGAAACCCTGCTTTATTCAAAATTCTCTTACCTCTCGTTCTGCATAGTAGAAGAGATCCTCGTGAAGTTCTCCATCAGTAAGTGCAATTATGACACTTGCCGTTCTATAACCTAAAATCATTAAACCCACTCTGTTAATGGAGTACACTGAGGAAAAAATGAGAACATAAAACAGCAAGTTGGATTGTAGTCCATAGGTGGACCATGGGCCAATTTCTGCTGGATTTGGTGGTACATGGGATTCTGACCAAGAACAGTGGACAAGAAGACAGGGCTTGTCTGATCCAGCCAGACATTCCCCAAATTTACATCCTTAAGGGCACAATCCTAACCAGGTCTACTCAGAAGTAAGTCCTATTTTGTTCAATAGGGCTTACTCTCAGGAAAGTGTGGTTAGGATTGCAGCCTAAGAGTGTAAGGTCAGGATCACAGTCCAGATTAGCTATTATGCCTTAAGTCAGTCATTTTCAACATTTTTCTTCTCATGACATACTCATCTCGATGGTCTTTGCCTCCTGTGATGTCACTTCTGGCTCCCAGGAGACTCTTCCAGGTTCTGCAGCTCTGATTCTAGGGCAACTGTAACAAATTGTCCCTCTTCCTCCATCAGCAGACACAGAGCTGCAGAACCTGGAAGAGATTTTCAGATATTTTCAATCCCATGCTCCAAACTCCTATGACACACTTTGGACCTTTCCCAGCACACCAATGTGTTGCAGTACACGAGTTGAAAATTGCTGCCTTAAGTGTCATATGATCCTGAGCATACCCTTGCACTTTCTAAAGGTAATACTCATTGATGAACTGTGAGAATTCTAGTAAAAGATATGCAGATTCATGAACGCCTGAACTCAGTCCACCCCATACTAGCAATTTTGGAGGCAGATATCTGGATGCTGTTAGGGGTGGAAGCTGCACACCCACCCATTTCTACTTGGTCATCAGTGCAGTGATGCTCTGAAAGGTTCACAGAACCTGGACCATTCTTGAAACACCACTGCTTACAACTGAGCAGCCCAAAAGCAGAAGAGCCAAGCCTATCATAACTCAGATTACCAAGTGCCACCACTAGAGAGAGTAGATTTACTGCCAAGGCACATTCTTACTGCACAAAGATTGTTATCCTCAGTTAGGACGGCCCAGACTTGTCACTGGAATCTGTTAAGAATTGCACAAGCATCATGAGGCAGAACCTATTAAAGTTAATTCCTGCTCTCAGCTCTGTGCAGTAAATCTGAAAGACATTTGAAGGCAGGTGAGACATGCTGGGGTTGACATTTTGCTTCTGTCAAATTTAAGTGTAATCTCAGGACTTCTGAATGAAGAAGAAGAAAGGAGAAGAGCCCCAGTAATTATCCAGGTTGTTAAACTGCCTCGAATTGTCAGAAAGATTTTTCTGTAGACAAGAACAGTGGTGTGTTTAATTGCCTGCACATCTAGATTGCTTGGAAAAAAAAATAAGATTTTGGGGGGGATTATCTGGTTTTACTTCAACTACCAGGGTTTGGGGGGGTTGGGGGTTTTTTTTTTGGGGGGGGGGAAACAGGTCTCTCTAAGCAAGATGGCTCTGAGACTGGAAAATGGGGTAAATACAACTGCCAAGCTTCTTAGAGGAAAGATGGGTTACAACAACGAGCAATACGTATGTTCGGTATAAGACCTGTTCTGGCCTTATAGTTGCACTCTCCTAGCAGGATCAGGTTCGGGTTCTAGTTTTGTGTCAGGATAATCAAGTGACAGCTCAGAAGTGCTTTTGCACAGGTTCTGTTTGTGCATCAGCTGATTGGGCCACCGGCACACACACACACTTTGAGTACATCCCAGTTAGATTATTGTAACGCACGAGTCCACCTCTGGAAAGTTTTTGGTAACTTTCATTCCTGAAAAAACATTGTGTATGGGGTTTGGCCAGGAAATCCATTTATTTGTCTCCCTCAATATTCAGGGGCTTCCAATCCATTTCGAAGTAGGATTCAAAGTGCTGGTGACCCTGTTTAAAGCCCTAAGTCAGCAATTTTCAACAATTTTCTTCTCAACTGACCTCTAGGGTCTTCTCTCTGGTCCTTGCCTCTTTGCCTCACTTCCAGGTGACTCCTCCAGGTTCTGTGGCTCTGTTTCAAGGGTAACTGCCTGTAGTAATGAATTGTCTGTCCCACCAGCATAAGAGGGACAATTTGTTACAACAGACAGTTGTAGGGCAGGAGGTCTGGTCTAGAGGGTAGAGCCTCCATTAGCCCGAAGATAACATCAGAAGGACGCCAGTTCGAGGACACCGGCAGCTCCCTGAATGGCTGAGAACGGCGAGACCTTGAAGCAGCTGACAAGCCCAGCTGAGTGATTCCACCTGCTCTTGGTGTGAGCAAGAAGTGTCTTGGCTGCCCTCCATGTGAGATGGAGCTGCTTGTCAGCCTGTGTGGGAGAACTGGAGGCCAGAAGTGAGACCAAACCAGGAAGATCCATCTGAAATGTTGTTGGTTCTTGAAAGAGAGAACCTCTATGATTGTAAAAATCCCCTTGAGGGATTTAGAAACGCCTGCCTATGTAAACCACCTTGAATAAAGTCAGAGGAGTAATCCAATGACCAGAAAGGTGGTATATAAATACCTAGTTATTTATTATTATTATTATTATTATTATTATTGCCCTAGAAATAGAGCTGCAGAATCTGAAAGAGTTTTTCAGTGATGTTCAACCAGTGTGCTCAAACTCCCACCTGTGGACCTTTTGTAGCACACCAATGTGCCACAGCTTATTGCTTGAAAATCGCTGCCCTAAATGGTTTGGGACCATGATATATATTAAAGGACCACCTTCTCCCACATGCCTGCTCAGTATCATCAGCAATGGAGGCCCATGCCCCACCACCACTAGAGGTGCAGCTGGTGAGGACACCAGACAGGGGCTTTTGGGGCCGTTCTCAGCCTTCTGTTTTAACTGTTCCCTTGGTTTATTTTTAGAGGATTTTCAGGTTGACTGAGCTTGATTTTTTTTAATTCTGGGCATTGCAAGCAAACTGCCTTGGGGTCCTTCCAGAGCAAAAGGTGAGATATAAATATTTTTTAAAATAACTAAGGGTGCAACCCTAACCCCTTACGTCAGTGCTTTCCACACTGGCATAGCGGTGCCAATGGGATGTGTGCTGCACCCTGCAGTTGGGTGTCACTCACAGAGGCCTCCTCAAAGTAAGGGAATGTTTGTTCCTTTACCTCAGACCTGCATTGCCCTTATGCCAGTGCTGGAAAGGGGTTAGGACTGCACCCTAAGATAAATAAATTCACTCTGGAGAGCACAACATCTAAGCAAGAAGGTCAGAACACCACCTCAGCTTGCACACAGCTTCCACTCATGTGATCGTTACCCTGCAGAGATAACGTGTCATCATCACTGGGCCCTCTGGAGACGTAATGCTTAATCATGGTTTGCAACCTTAATAAAAATAATGAGAGAAAAACTATGTCCCTTGGGGGTTGGTCTGGGAGATGAATAAGATATACACAGTTTTTTATTGGCCCTGAATTTTATATAGGTTGGACAGGGTTGGTATTCCCTTAAAAACATCAAGTGTGGAACGTTTCCAGAGCAGTGCCGGCTCCAGGCTGCTGGGGGCTGTGGGGCAAAGTTTTACACAGGGTCCCCCCTGTGGCCACCCACCTGCCCTCAATGGTTCACTGGGTGCTACCGCTGAGGTCAGCCTGGCCACATGGTAAGTACATCACACTGCAAGTTCTGAGAGTTTAACAAGCAGCAGTCCACACATGAAGGGAAAAAGGCAATGCAGTGAACTTGTTCTTACCTTGCACATTTTCATGATAGATTTGCTCACTTGCCTGAAATGGAACCAGAGAGGAGGTCAGTGATGCAGCTGAGCTATTATGGCTGCTGTACCAAATAGCCATGTTATTTGTTAGCAAGGGTACAGGTTAATAGACCAGGATGTCTTAGTGATGCTTCCCTTAATGTGTGTGAATGGTTGGGAAATACCTGGAAAGGCTGGGAGCATGCAGCAATGCACGGAATGTTTAGAAATTTGAGGAATGCCTCAAATGTTTGCAGGAACCATGAAAGATACCATGCTTGGAAAATGCTATTTGCTAGACATTATCAGAGACTGTTGAGATAATATTCCTTCCCACCCAGGGTGAGATCAGACGCAAACCTCATGCTTGTATTATTCACCCTTTCGAATCCTTCGTGCATGTAAGTGTCTCCTCCTGGTAGGACTTTCTGAAGCTCTTCCAAGCCTTGACGTATCTGCTCCCTGCAAAAGGAGAACACATGTTCTCTTTGGAAAATTGGCTTGCTGCAGATGAGACTGGTGCATTAAGCGAGCGCAGGGAAAATTGTTCTAGCCTTTTATACCTGAAACAGAATTTCACAGAAACCAAACTGGAGCAACATTTTTAAGATGCTGCGTTTCATCCATCCTCTTTACGATAATGCAGACGTAATCATCTTCTGATTGCAAGCATAAGAACAGCCCCACTGGATCAGGCCATAGGCCCATCTAGTCCAGCTTCCTGTATCTCACAGTGGCCCACCAAATGCCCCAAGGAGCACACCAGATAACAAGAGACCTCATCCTGGTGCCCTCCCTTGCATCTGGCATTCTGACATAACCCATTTCTAAAATCAGGAGGTTGCGCATACACATCATGGCTTGTACCCCGTAATGGATTTTTCCTCCAGAAACTTGTCCAATCCCCTTTTAAAGGAGTCCAGGCCAGTCGCCATGTCCACATCCTGTGGCAAAGAGTTCCACAGACCAACCACACGCTGAGTAAAGAAATATTTTCTTTTGTCTGTTCTAACTCTCCCAACACTCAATTTTAGTGGATGTCCCCTGGTTCTGGAGTTATGTGAGCAAACATTCCAACAAATCAATTGTGCTTATTGTGTGTGTCCTGGCATGGAGACAACATTTTTATCTACTAGATTGCCACATGGAGTGAAAAAATGTATTAGATACATTCATAACAGAGCGATATACAAATAGAGATATACAAATGGCTGCTAGCCATGAGAATTAATTGCTCCCTTCATGTACTGAGGCAGTCTACTCCTCAATACCATTTGCTGGGGGGACACAGCACCACTTGGGGTAACCAGCACTTTTGTGCCCTGCTTGACAGCTTCTGGAGACATATTGCTATTTATTTTCCACATTTTTTTACCACCCCTCCTCCAAGGAGCTCAGGGTGGGGTACATGGTTCCTTCCCTCCTTTTGTCCTCCCAACAATCCTGTGAGGTAGATGAGTTAGAGAGAGAGAGAGAGAAACTGGCCCAAGCTCACCCACGATGCTCGTACATGGCTGAGCGGGAATCTGAACATCAATCTTCCAGGTCTAAGTCCAATTCCCAAACCATTACACCATCCTGGTTATTCCTAGATGAACCATTGTGGTCTGACTCAAGGTCATTCTTCCTAGGCTCTTACATATGTTAAGCTGCTGTACAAAACAGGTCGGGGGGGCGCGGTGATACAGAAGTTAGCAATACCAACTGCTATTAAATTTTCACGCAAATAGACTTTCTTTAACATCTACTTCTTTCTCTGCTCCATCTAGTTCAGCATCAAGAACCATCAGTGACTCTTGTTTTCTATAACCAACAGCAAGTGATAATTTTTTTAAAGATATTTGCATCCCACACTTAGCTGTAGGAAGGGGGGGTCAGGCTTACATTTACGTTCGTGGCTGAACTCGATAGTCTCCAACTCCTTCGCTCTGAAACTGTTTTAAACCCAGAGCCTTCACTCCAGGAAGATAAAACAGGAACGTTCTGGAGCTAATTGTGGTTAATCTCACGCCGTAGCCCCTTTCAATCCAGGGGTGTTTAGATTAAATCCGACAGATGTATCTGCTGATAAGCAGAGCTTCCAGCAGCCATCAGCCCGCCATGTCTCCCTAACCGGAAGTGGATTGCACTTCCATCCACTTCCATCCACTTAGAATGGATTGCACCCCCAAGAGGGTGCCCCAAAGTCTGGGTGCCACCATTAAAAATGCTCTCTGCACCAAGTAACCTTCCATCATCACACCTCAAACAAGGTGGGAACCCAAAAGAAAGGCACAGCCATAGATCCCACACAGATTTACCTAGCAGCAGCATCTCCAATGCAATCCCCATCTCTTCTCTGCTTGTCCATCCAAGCTTCAGGATTTATGAGCTCATGGGAAAGGTTTCTTGAAATCCTGACTGCCCAATTTAATCTTCTAAAACCCAACAACAGTGACAGATTAAAAACAGGCTAAAGAGGATGGACTCCCCTTCCCGGTCACTCAGCTGTGAAAACTGACTGGGTCAGAGCCAAGAAGAGTTCCAAGCTCAGATAACACCCTTTGTGTGGCTCACATTATCTGCGAATGAACTAATGCTGCTGCTGCTGCTATCTCCATGGGAACATGATTACCCCTTAAACAGCCACATGTGTGGGCCACCGCAGAATCCAGTTCCAGCAGCTGAAATCTGTTGACAAGCTCCCAGTTCTTGGGTTCGCAATTAGTGCAAAACACTTTGCTTTCCAGGGATGGGGCAGCCACAACAATATATTATTTGCACAATAACATTTCGCTGTGGTTTGCATCTTTCTTCAGTGACTAACCTGCCCTGGGAATGACTGGAAAGATTTTTGCAGAACTTTTCTTGGGAAAAGTTTCAAAAAGCTACCTCCCGGCTCACCTTTTTTTGGGGGGAGGAGGGGGGTGCTATTACTGACTGCTTAGAGAGCCTGACAGTGGCAGCCAAGTGCACTTCTAGGGCTGCAGTCCTACGTACATTTACCTGAGAATAAGTTCCACTGAACTCAAAGAGGTTTACTTCTGAGTAGACATGCATAGGATTGGGCTGTAAGAGTCCCACTCTAACCAGCAGACTGCAGAGCTGATGAATGCCCAGGGTGACCAGACATCCTCTTTTATCAGGACATGTCCTCTTTTTTAGTCTCATATCCTGAAAAGAACTTAAATGTCCTCCTTTACCCTGTGGGCAACACTTGTAGGCAGTGCGTACTCTTGTAATTAATAAAGTATATGTAATAAATTTTAAAATCTAATAATAAGTAATAGAGTGTATAAATCAGTCACATTAAATTAATTTAATTTTAAAAGCTAAAAGTTTTTTAGCTTTTATTTTGTCATGTCCTACATTTTCTTGGATGTCCTACATTTTGGGGTCCCCTTTTGTGGTTATGACATCTGATCACCCTGTGAACACCAATAAATTCACTCCACGCTTGGTCCCATTTGCGCCCCTGGCCTCAAAATCATTGGGACATTTCCAACTCCACAACTCCATTTCCAACACCAACCAGGGTGGCGACGCTGGAAGATGCCGTTTGGCTCAGCACTGTAAAGACACAAGGCTGGGCAACTTAAATTGCCATGGGTTTTCAAGACCCTTGAACAATATGGCAGCTGATAATGTAACACTTGGCACTTATGCATTGCTTTTCAAGGGCTCACAGTGCTTCCCGTACATTATCGTAACCTTCCCAACAACCTGTATGGTGGACTGGCGTTATCACCATGTTGGAGATAATAATGTCTATGACCTTATCCAAGGTGGGGGTCTGCATGCAAGTGATCCTGGCCTGCTTTAAGAGCACCTGAATTCATGCCAAAGGCAAGAACTGAAGTGGGAACTTCCTGACTCACCAATAACAATCTCATTATGTAAATTTACCAGTATTCTTATACTATCTTGACCATCCATATGGGCCTTCAAGGCAACTTAAAAATAAAACGAACAAAGCAATTTTGGAAAAAAATTTTCTCCACTGCTTCAGAGAGTCGAACTAGATCCAAAACTGCAAGGGAATAGATTCCAGTTAGACATCAGTTTGATAGTAGAACAGATAGTAGAACAGTAGAACACCTCCTGAGGGAGGTGGTGGATTCTCTCTCACTGGAGATCTTCAAGCAGCAGCTCAACAGGAACCTATTGGAGATGCTCTAGGAGGGTTTCCTACTACAGGGCAAGGGGTTGACCAAGATGACCTTGTAGGCCCCTTAGAACTCTACGATTCTATAAGAGCAACATATACAACTCAGAACACAACACACACAGTGTAAAACCAACAGAAGGTTATGCTCTAGCAGCACACACAGGCAAGTGGGCAAGGTCAGTCCAAACACCTGAAGAAACAGGAAATAACCTATAGAAAGTCAGAGCCAGGTAAGCTTCCCAAGGAGGGACGTCCTAGGCTGTGTTGTACGATATCATAAGTCTCTCCTCCTTAGCCATTACACAACATGCACTTCATTTCACAAATTGAAATAGGGTTGCTTTTGTGTACTTGTCATCCACTATTTTCACATCCCTCCCCATAAGGCACTGCTGAAGATCCATCTCTGCAGTTCAGCCACTTTGCAGCAGTCTGACCTCTGGTGACTCAGGGCCAAACCACACCTTAACAGAAATGCATTAAGTGGCCTGTTGTGTAGAGGGGGCCCAAAATGGTGTGAAACTTCAAACTGGAGTTAACTGCACTTGTAGTTTGCTGCTACCATCACACATAACTATGGAGTTTCAGAAAGGAGGCTCCCATGGGGAAGCCTCCTCCCTCCCAAATATTAGGGAGTATCCTTAACACTGGACCTCCCCATCTGGGAGACAGGGCAACCAGCTCCCTCCAAAGGGAAATGAGGGCAGGCAGATAAGACAGTAAAACAAAAGCATTTATCAAGATGAATTAAAGATACATCAAAATGATGGAAGGGAAAATAAAAGGGAAGAACACAAGGTACAGATGGGGAAGAGGCAGCTATTCCCAGGTAATCAGGTAGAACAGCAGTTCTCACACTGTGGGTCCAGGACACACCAGTGGATCACAACTCCATTTTGGTGGATCACGAAACTGACCAGGCAGATCAGGCAATGTGCATCAAGGGTTAAACAACCTGCTACTTGGAGGAACACTGCCACCCAATCACCATTACAGCCACAGAGGCTTGTGCGCTGGTAAAGTGAAACATTTTTTAAGGGGAGGTCTTGATGCTAAAAAATTTGGGAACCACTGAGGTAGAAAGATTGGCAAAGGTTGGTAAGGAGGTGAAAGAGACAAGGAGGTTAAAATGAAACAAAACATGAAACTAAATCATCTTTCTGAATACTTAACCTGAGAAACACAACAAAGTTGCCTTATACGGAGTCAGGCCTGGGTCCATCTAGGTAAGCACTGCCGACCCAAACTGGCAGCAGCTCTCCAGACAAGTTCAGACAGGAACTTGTCTCTGCCCTACTGAGAGAAACTACCAGGGATTAAACCTGAGATCCTGTGCATACAAAGCAGGTGCTCTCTCACTGAGTGACACTCCCTCCCTCTTGCTAGTCCAGGATGTTGACTCCTACACCTGCATCACATCAGGAGACCTTTGCTGATGCATCCCACACACCAGAGGAACAGACCAGGGCAAATGCATGCAAGTGGTTCCTTTACCCTCCTGTTTATAACCTCTGGGCTTTGCCTGTGGAAGTGGGTACTTGGGATCGCTTGACCTCTCTGACTTTTCCATTCTCGGGGAATTGGGGGTGGGGGGCTTCATGGGACAATGAAAGCTCAAAGCCAAGTTCTTGGTACTAGTCAACTGGAGAAGGAGAAGACAAATGACAGCCATTCAAAAGTGACAGCTGCCTTTCAATGACTAAGCAGCCCTTTGAGGAGTGCCAGGCCAGCAGAGAAAACTCTAGATGGGGGGGGCAACAATAGGTGGGAAATGGGGGAAAATGAGAGATTTTCACTACAGGCAGTTTCAGCTCAGCCCTGCTTCTTAACTCTCCATGACAACTCTCTAGAAGTAAACCACCGGGAGTGAAAAAGAAAATTGTGTCTCCAATTTTTAATTCTGGAAAAAATAATGTAATTCAGCTGTTTTCCTAGTACTGCTTAGAATCTCAGTGACATTTGGCCAAGGATTCTCCTGGGGCCAAGACTCAGATCACGTAAATATTGTGTAAGAGGTTCTACTTATTTCCTAATCTTACCTGGAAGGTTCTCAAGGGCTGGCTGTCACTTGGTTTTAAAAGCACAGCAAATCCTCCCCAAATCACAGAACACTCTGACATTAAGTTCAAGCATCTGGGAACATGAAGGACCTTTCAGAATCTTCTTTGATAAAGCTGTGCCAATGTCCAGTACCAAGAAGTAGTGAGGATCCAATGTTATTTATCTACTAGAATTATTTTTTACCCTGCATCTATCAAGGGCATGGGAGCCTTGTTTGGGCCAGGAACTGGCAAGTCTTAAGAACTGGTTCAGTGTTGTGGCCCAAGAACTCCCAAGAGTATGAAGGTGGGAAAACTCAAATATCACCTCAGTGAGCAAGGGAGGACTAAGACAACCCATTGATCTTTCTGTCTCAACGCCCTCCCCATCTGCAATATGGAAATAATGCCAGTTTAACCTTGCAAATCTGGTGAAAGAATTACTGAGACTGTGTGTGATGTGCTTTGAACATGCTATCATTAAAACAAAGATGTTTTGCAAATCTTCAGATGCCACAGATACCCAGACTCAAAATCTGAACAAGAGAAGAAAACCAGAATCAAAATTTATGAGAGAAAAATTTGCTTTGTAGAGAGGTTCAACAACAGACCTCACAATTACTAGATAAGGAGCATTCCATTATAATGGAACACATTCTCTCTCTTGTGTGCTTTCAGCATTGATCTCTAGCAATACTAATGTATCCTTCTGGTTTTAATCATAAGACAACATACTGTGTTTATCTGCATTATAGATTTAAAACAGAGCAACCATCCACTTCTCTTCTCTTAAAGGGTTCTGGGAATTGAGGGGAGGGAGTTTGCAGCAGAGATGCAAATTGTCAACTGGAAATGCCCAGGCTCTAACTTCCTCAAAGAACAGCAGTTCCCAGAGTTCTTTCATCGATGTGAGAAAGATCTTAAAGATAGTTGCTGCTGCTGTAGCACACAAGGTGTGCTGAGCAAATTTGTCCTACCCCCACCTCTCCAATCTCCACTAAGCCCCCTCCCACACCTGTCCTGCCAATACCATCTCTGATGTCCCTCAATGCCTCCCTTACTCTCCTTGTTCCCTCTTTGCCTCTCCAGTGTCTCCTGTGACCCTCAGGTCCCGACCCCAAATCTTGCCTGCATTCCCTTTACCCCCACCCATCTCTCCATGCTCCTCTCTTGTCCTTCAGTACCCCAACATCCCCTACCACCACCCTCATCTACTCATATCCATGTCTCCCCTACATACCTCTGCTATCCCAATCTTCCCAGGCCCTTTCCCCACAACTCTCCTGCCCCCAGTGCCATCTTCAATCTCTCACACTGCCACCCCAATCTCCCTTGTGCCCCCCCATCCGTCCCAAACTGACTGCAACCCCTACATCTTTGTGATTGGGAGTGGAGCCAGATGGGCTCAAAGTTTTAAAGTCCCCCAACCAAACCTGTTGTGCTTCTGCTCCAGTTTGCACACACACACACACACACACCCACACACACTATTTAAAAACAAAGACATGTTGCATATTTCATGTAAGATCTGGTTTTTCTCAACCTGATCATCTACTGAGACCCTGATCCATGTCCCCTAGCAATCAGAAATGCAGTGGCTTGTCTTTTCTACAGTGAATGCACTGAGTTACCCTACAGAATCAGGACAGTGGACACTGAATAGTGGGGGCTCTCCAGGGACTGGGTTGGGGGCTCTGCCAGGATTTCCTATCAGGAATTGAATAGTAGAGCTGGAAGTTACTTACAAGGTCATCTAGTCCAACCCCCTGCCTGAGGCAGGAACCTGAGATGGTTATAAAGCAGCTCCTTGGAAGTTCCAAAACAATTGAGGGCACAATCCTAACTGGTAGTTGGTCCAGCGCAAGTCCCCTGGGGCCCAAAACTTGTGCCTGATGCAGGCCTGCTGTGAATTGCTCTGTGAATGACTTAACTAAGAAAACTTTCCAGGCTCCTTCACTGCTGTTCTTTCATTGCTCATCAGATCTTTTGAGGAGCAATAAAACCCTCTCTTCTTCAATGGGAGTGTTTTGTTGCTGCATTTGAAAAGGAATTTTTTCCCAGTTGATTTTTTTTTCTCCTTTGCATTGCATTGTCCTTTTCCTTTCATTGCAGTTTTTTTTAATTTTTCCAATACACATGTGCCACTTTTCAACCACAGTGGTTCTCCCAGCGGTTCACTGTAAGAAGTTCAGACGTAAAAGGGGGATGAAATCATCGTCTGCACAATGACAGTTCTGGAGAGGCTGCCAAAGGGAGGCAAGCAGAGTAAGAAAGAAAGAAAATGTTCATCTTTTGTCATTTTGCTGTAATTCTTAGCAGCCTTAAGTATTTTTTCTATACAGACCTGTTGCCAATAAACAAATAAGGGTTTTCTCCTAGCCAGGCTACTGCTGCTCAAAGTATTTTGAGAGAGCAGAAATGGACAAAGCTTAAATGTCAGCACGATCCACCTTCCTAATCTGGCCACACAACCTATTTTGTCTCCACTTGCTCCTGTGCTCAGACAGGAGGCAATCCTGGGTGGGCGGAGGAAAGGCCCCGGGGCGGGCGGTGGGAAGCAGGAGTCAAGGCTGGGATCCAGCAGTTATGCAGGACCCCAACCCCTGTTTCCAGGATGAATGGAGCAGCTTGAAATGGCTCTGCACTCCTCAGACTTGTGCCACCTCAGGTGGTGGTGCAAGTCCGAGAAGACCCACTGGAGCAAGGACGCCTTACCCAGGGGTAAGGCGAAAAGTTTCCCCTTGCCTCTGGCTGAGCCGCCTTGGGGCCCCTATCCTGCGCTGCATACAGTGCAAACCTCTTGACTTGCCTGTTCCAGCACAGGGTAGGATTGCACCCTAAGAGTTCTAATATTAGCTTTGACACTTGAAAATGAGAGCTGACTCCTACTAACACCTGACTGATTCCCTGCTGTATCATCATAACACCTCACTGACTCTCGGAACAATTCAAATCCCCTTTTTGTTCCATAAGGCAGTTGTGTTTTCCTTTTCTGGTTATTTGGCCTATACCTTTAGACAGAATACAGATATCCCAATGTGGTTTGTTTCATTGCATTCTACATCACATTATACATCACAAGGCATACAACATAATGGAATTATCTGAAAATGTTCACCATTTTGGCCAGTAGTGGTGGTCCCCCCTCCCAGGTGCATCACCCGGTAAGGTCTGCACCCTCTGCACACCCTAGTGAGACCACCAGTCTTAGGATGAGGCTGGCACACAGTTGCAGCCTCCATTCTTTGTTCACATTTAGCGGTGCATCTTTCTGAAAGAAGCATATTTGTAAAAAAGGGAAAAGAAGCAACAAAGAAGAACTATTATGATATTGTGCGTTGCTCTCACCTCAATAAGGACACAATCCTATGCAGGTCTACTCAGAAGTAAGTTCTGTTGAGTTCAATGGGACTTACTCCCAGGAAAGTGTGGTTAGGATTGCAGCCTAAAGAAATCAGAACTCCCTGCCAAGCAAGCCACATTGAGCTGGCTGGTCCTCCAACCAAAACAGAAGCCCTCCAGTCATCAGCTGGATTTTGGCAAATGCAGCCCTGTTATTCAGCCTGAAATCAGCATCATCTCAGAAACACAGGGGTACAGCTTACATGCAACAACAACATGTAGACTTCACACGTGTAGGTGCTATGGGTCTTTGACATGTGCTCTGCTGGGAAAAGCCTGAAAAGGGGGTTAGGCCACTTCATAGATCGACAGACACATCAGTGGACCTTTCAGTTAAATGAACCCTTTGGGAACCCCTGAATACCCAAATGTTCAGAACAAATAATAGGGCAAAGCTGTATTCACTAAGTGAGGGCTGTTACAAACAATGAAAGGGGCCTCTGTGCCAGGTATGCATGTCAAAGAGGCCCATTCATTTACTCCAACCACCTCACTCCTGGGTCTGACTTGAGTTGATAACTTTGCTCTGGGTATAAAAAGAGGTGTAAAAAGTGATCAGCGCTTTCAAAAGACACTGATATTTTTGTAGCAAATACACAAAAAGCAAAAATCCAGAGCCACCTGTCTGTCTGTCTCCCTATCATGCCCTTCCCAGCTACTAGAGCAGGGATGGGCAAACCCTCAGGGTCCCTCAATCCAGCCCGCAGGGAGCCCCCAGTCTCTGATGAGCCTCCAATGTCACCAATGTGTCTCCAATGAGGCATGTGTATTATAAATAAGCTCAGTAAAATTCATTCATTCCATCTCTAATGTATTCATTTATGTAAGTTTATTGAAATCTGAAATGTAAATTAATTCTTTATTTTTACCCGCCCAGCCCCTGACACAGTGTCGGAAAGATGATGTGGCACTCCTGCCAAAATGTTTGCCCAGCCCTGCACTAGAGAAATACAACTGCTTAGCAGGTAGCTAAGCAGAGGGGACCTTACAGTGTGTGTCTACCTCCAGTGTGTGTGATTCCCTTGAGCTCTCTCTGCTCCTCTTGGGGCAGCCTGAAGAATTCTCATCCTGGCTTCCGCAGAGCAACTCAGCTGTTGGTTGAAATTGTTAAATTGGCTTTCAGTTTTGAAAAACATTTTTCAGAATCGGTGCTGTGAATGCTGCAAGTGTATTATCGTTTAAGGGAACTGTTGCACTCACCATGGGCCTTGCAGAGCCCATTTTCACTTTGGTACCATTTGTACAGGCTGTATCCCAAGCAAGGGGTCTAATTCGCAAACCACTAGCATAAGCAACGCTCAACCCATCGCATCCCCCCTCCTTGTCTTACCTGTCTTCAGTAAGCCTCATGAGAGTTGAGCCTCGAGTTGAGAAAACAATGAAAGACATCCTCAGCTGGGGGCTGGAGAAAGAGAATATGATTTACCATCTGTAGGCATCATTCACACATGCAGCTACTCTACACCATTTCTCTACACTTGGTGACTGGCAGCTGAATGTGTGAACTGTGTGATGCTATTGAAAAGCACAGCATTAATTTGGGGAGTGTCAGTGTTGACCCACAGGCAGCTGAAGTGCCACACATGCACTGGTGTCATGCGCACATGTAGCTCAACTCAACCCAACAATTAACTCTGCCCACCCACCCCCAACTGCACACTGATTACCACCACTGCCATCAGTATGAAGGATTCAGAGATCAATGTGGCCTGGGGAGGCCTCCTATGCATGTGGGCTCTCAGTCAGTGTTGTATCTGGTCAACCCGTGATGCCACAGTTGGGCAGCTGTCAAGTGGAAGCCACAGGCATATGGCTATAGCCAAGAGCTACATCAAGAGCTAGATCAACATATAATTGAAGAGAAGATGCCACCATATCTCAAGGCAGACCACTGGTCTCTTCAACTCAGCATGGTCTACTCACAAGTGGTCACAGCTGCATTCCTGGCAGCGGCCTTTCCAAGCAGTGCCAGTGCCCAGTTGCTAGAGACCCTGGGACAAAGTCCCAAACTATTTGAAGAACTAAATGAACACAGACTGATGTGTCAAATGACTCCACAGAAGGGTTGGAGTTAGTCTGAAACAGAGTCAGGCATGAATGGCTCTCCTCAATGGTGAGCTTATGAGTCAACTGTAGACTCCATGAAATAACGTATTACAAAGTGAACCTATCCCAGGCAGTGGTGTAGCTATGGGGGTGGTGGTGGTGGTAAGTATTGCAGGCACCACAACATGCAGTGTAAGCAACCCTTGCAACTCGCCGTCTGAGCCATTCTGGGCAGCAACGGAAACACGCAACGTTTACAGCACTGACCGGACTGGCCCCTCGTAGCTATCCTACCGATCCCAGGTGCCCCCTTCTATGTAACAAGAGATAAACCCTGGCCCTGTTTCAACACTCAGGTGCTCAATTCAGACATTACTATGAAGGACATAAGATTGGGGTGTCAGTCTGGCCCATGGCAAGCCTGGCCCATGCAAAGGCATTCTGAGGCCTCTACCCCACTTGGGGTAGTGAGTACAGGGTCCTCACTATTCTCTGCAACATTGGGTCTCCAGCACACTCCATCATGGGAAGGATCGAACCCTGGGTACAGTATTAGTCACTGCAGCCACAGTACTAGTCGCCTGAGGGGGGCCAGGGCCTTAGGACCTTAGGAGCACATGGTACTGTGCTTGCCAGTGCTTCCCACTGCACTCCCTCAAATGCATGTTCTTCCTACACATGTCACTAAGGTCTGAACAGAACTGGAGTGAGCTCTTGGATAAGAGGCTCTAAACTTGCACCATTTCGCTGAGTGATATGGGTCTCTCTGAGGTGGACAGAAAGTCAATCCGGGTCAGTGGGCAGATCTCTGGATGAATCTCTAGGTTGGCAAATGTTCTGACTCCTAATTGTTTAACAACTGAAACAAGGGGGAAAAGCCTTTGTCCCCCTTCTAAATTAAGTGGATAAGGAAGCAAACATACAGGAACACCAGGAGGGAACTTCTGTGTGAAAAAGATGCAAGCTCCATTTTGGTATTGCAAACACACTTGGGTAATGTGCAAACACAATGTGGGCCAAGCATACGCACCCTATTCCTTAACTAAGAGGTTCCCTGTTTCTTAATTCTAAATCTGTGTCTCTCCCCCCCCCCCCATCACTATTCTGCACCTAACTCCAATTGTTGGCCTTTGGGGCTCTGATAAAACACAAAGGAACCCATGAGCCTTAAGTCTGCCCACCTTTGTAATATCATGGTCATTACCTCAATTAAGCAAAGGTAAAGAGTCCTGAAGTTAATGCAATTAATTTAATTAATTTAATTAATTAAGCAGGAATCAAGCCCAGAGAGACCAAGAGCCCAACCCTACCTGCCAGCCAGCAGGGCCAGACTCCAGCATGCTGCCCTGCAACAGCTGTCATGAAAGTGCTACAAAGCCTGGCGTGGCAGCAGAGTCTGAAAGTCTGGCGCTGGCTATTTGTTTCTGTGCCAGCAACTGAACTGGTCCAGATCTGAGTAGCTCCATTGGGCAGGCTGGGGCTCGACACAAATGTTGCCTTACCTCAAGGGGACCTCCAGGTGCCTCCCTGGGCATGCGGGACACAGCCTGGCCATTTGGGCACTGCTGCATTGCGGCAGTGGACTGGGCTGCCCATGACGCTGCTCCTTATATGGCGCATTTCGTAATCAGAGAAAAGTTTTACCCTTTTCTCCTGATACAAGAATGGGGGTGTCTACTCAAACTGAGAAGCAGGAGATTCAGGACAGACAACAGAAAGGATTTCTTCAGACCGGCCATAATTAGGGCTAACCTACCTGATGCTAAACGTGACAGTGTGTAGCTACAGACTTCAGTCTACCTGTCTGTAGGAGCTGCACATGATGATCACAACGCAGATCAGGAATGCAGAGAGGAACTGAAGGGTTTTTAACTCTTTGCTTCAGCACTGTTTCCTTGGTGCAAATCATCTCTCCAAAGAGCCTTTCAATTCTAACAAAGCTGCTGTAGCAAACGGACTTTTTAGGGTCAAATGGCATCTTTGGAGAAGTGTGGAGGCAAAGAGTTAAATACCTTCTGCCTCCATGCAGCAGGTCCTATCTAAACTGTGACTCCACAGGGTTGCCACACACAAGCAGAGCTGCAGGTACACAGTTAGCACCATGCATAGTTTGGCCCTTAGTTTATGTAAGTGGTTTGTAATTTGTCGACACTGGAAGTGGTGTTGGCCACTGGCTTTGAGGGCTCTAAAAGGGTCGGCAACCTACGGCCCAAGGGTGGATCTGGCCTGCCACCCAAAGACATCTGGTTGTGCAGAACTCAGCTTAGGAGGCAAAGCCTCCTGCCCAATTTGCCACACACTGAACAGGGCATGGCAGAGCCACCTGCCCTGGCTCACAAAGTTCAGGCTCCCCTGATTTGCTAGTTCAAATGTAATGGTCTAATCTGGTTTGATTAGACTAGGAAGTAATATACTAAGGGCCAAACCCTAGCCAATTTTCCAGTGTTGGTGCTGCTGTGCCAATGAACGTGTGCTGCATCCTGCGGTGGGGAGGCAATCACAGAGGCCTCCTCAAGGTAAGGGAACATTTGTTTCCTTACCTAGGACTGCATTGTGGCTACATCAGTACTGGAAAGTTGGATGGGATTGGGCCCTAAACCAGCAGTTCCCAAAGTGTGTGGAAGCCCAGGCAGGCAGCTCTGCCACTCCCCACCCAGTGCTTAGCAAGTTGAGCAGGAGGCTTTGCCTCCCAAGCCAAGCCCCATGCAGCCACTTCTGGAAGCTTGGCAGTGATGTGATGATGTCATCACCAAATGTCCAGCCTCTGGACCAAATGCCTCTATGAGGAGGAGACATCTATCAATAGTTGCTAGCTGCAATGACATTACAGTGCTTACATATTCCAAGGAAGCTTGAATCTGAGTATTAGCTGCAGGGATGAAACAGTGGGGGGGTGATGTAATGGAAATGCACAAGATCTCTCCAGGAGAGAGGGTGTGGTGTCAACAGTGGCCCCTTGCTCTGGCAGGCATGCATAGGGTTGACCCCAGGGCTCTAACTAGCAGTAGGTATACTGCACAGCTGCAGTCACTAGGGGCAACCAGGTCATTAAGGGATAACAGCAGCACCTGCAGGAAGGAAAAGAGGTGCGGGTAGTGGGAGGAGGAAAGCTTGGAGGAAGGAAGGAAACTGAACTGAAGGATTAATGGACTGAGGAACTAATGGCTGATGGAGGAACTGCTGATGGACTAACTGACTAAAGGACAGATGGGTGAATGGACTTTGGAGATTGTTAGAGACACTGGAGATTGGTGTTTGGTTGCCAGGCCTAAGACCTGCTGAGGACCAAGGTGTTACTGTAGTGGCTGGGGGAGCTGCTGGCAGGAGGAAGGCTAAAGAGGCCAGCTACCCTGGTGGTGGGGTCCAGCAGTGAAGAACTGGGGCCATTGCTGGGAAACACATGGGAGCTAATTAGCTAAAAGTGGGCATAGATTCTCTAAGCAAAGCTTGGACTGGGGATCTGACAAAATAGGCAGGGGGGGCTCTGGCCTCCATTCACTGCTGGGAGGTAGAAACAGGGTGCTGGACTAGGTAGAACTTTGGCTCTTCTTGTCTTACGGCAGTGGTTCCCAATCTTTTGCATGCTACAAACAACCTCGTCTTCTGCACTGAGTCACTACGCCATGTCCAATGCTCCACCACAAAGCCTTCCTGGGAGTCCCCAAAGGCCACTTCCAGACCATGCCAGTCCTGCAACCTACTCCATTGGCCTGCAGGGGCCCCAGAATTCCTCTTGAAATGGATCGGAAGCTACTCCCGGTCCACAGAAGGGACTTCCATTTTACTTCTGGGTTGCTTCTGCAGCTTCCGGTTACTTCTGTGAGGCATTCTGGGGCCCACGGAGACCAATGGAATGGATCGCGGGTCCCCTGCAACCCAGAAGCAGCCTCTGGGGGCCCCCGGCAAGGCTTTGAGGCAGAGCACTGAGTATAGGGTCACAGGTCACATGCTGGTTCACAACCCACTAGTGGGTTGCAACCACAGATTGGGAAATGCTGTCTTATGGTGCAAGAGGTGGAGACCCTGATCTAAAGCATGTGTGCTGCCCAATCATGTGCATGTTTACTCAGCAGCAAATGTCACCCAGTTCAACAGGACCTCGTAAGTGTTCCTAGAGTTTCAGTCTTTAACAGTACAATCCTATGCATTCCTACTCAGAAGCAAGTCTCATTGTATTCAATGGGGCTTACTCCCAGGATAGTGCGCATTGGATTGTAGCCCAAATGTGCTTTAAAAAGCCTATTAAAAGGGCTTTGGCATGTGCTGCTTAATATCAGATTATGGCTGGAAATCAACAGATACTACTGACCCCATGGTTTGTACCAGAACAGCCCCTTCCTCTGCTGCCCCATCCCAACATATCCCATCCTTTGTTTCCACTGTCAGCTGGACATCAGTTCTTACCTTATAAATTTGTGGGCCAGATGTTCCACAAAGTAATAGATTTCACTCCAGTGGTGCAGGACACTTCCTGATCTGGAAAAGAAATCATGCCAGAAGTTTATTGTTTCTATTATAGAAACTTTTAGGCCGCTGCTGTTTTATTACAGTACAGTTCACCTGGACATCTGTGCAATTCATCAAGTACAAAGCCGATTGGCTGCAAAAAAAGGCCTTTTGCATTTCCTTGAATGGGGGGGGAGGGGAAATGGCTGTATTCCACCCACTGCCTTGAAATGTACATGCAAATGATTGATGCTCCAGGTGAGCAGTTGGGGCTGCCCCTTGACAAGATTATATGGCAGCTGCACCAGGTCTTTCACTCTACACTAAGCAAACAACAGGAGGCCTGGCTCTCATCTGCATCCTTGCAGAGTTTTGGGATGGATTCCTTTGGCTGCTTGTCACAACAACACTTGGCTCTTCAGCAGGGGAATATGCAACATTTTGGAACGGGATCCCTCCGATTTCATTGTGCTGCTCATGGTGAAAAAAATTTAAGACATGGCATTGCTACACAGTTTTGTTTCCTTTTATATACATATATAAAAGGAGGACTTTCAGAGGTCTTCATATGCATTATTTGACTGTTTAAGCCATGTGTACAGGGGGAGGAAAAAGCACTATGATACTTAGGTGTTGACAGCACTTGTAACTAACAACCCAATCCTATTGAGTTGTAGTGCTGGTGCAGCAGTAGTTGCACCAGCGCTGGGTGTCATAAAAGTGCTGTAAAGTGCTTTTTGACATACAGAGAATGTGCCAGTAGGAAGGCCTGTGCCATACTGCCAGCGCTGAGTCCTGAGCTACGGCCACTGGAGCAGGTAAGAGTTGCTCCATGTATCACCAGGGCAGAGGAGAGGGCAGAACAGGGATGGATCAGGGCTAGAATGGGGCAGTGTAGCACAAGAGACCACTGCCATATCCTAACCCCTGTCCTGGACCTGAAAGCCCTGCACAGGGATTCTGACTTGTGCCAGCGATTTTGCTGGTGCAGATCCAAGTAGCCCCATCAGGCAGGCTGAAGCACTACAAGGGGTAGGGGAACAAATGTTCCCTTACCCCAAGACCTCCAGTCTGCTCAATTCCAGTGCTGGGTTCCGCGTGGGCCGTGCACAGCACTGGATTGGATTGGGCTGCCCGTCACTGGATGATGGTAAAAATGGAATTCATGGTCAAAATCCCACTGCAAGTTTGTGGGCTGCTGAAAACCCTTTTCTTCCCTCCTCTGAAATGTCTGGTATTGAACAGCTGGATATGGGATGCTGGAAAATATCAGCCAGTGGTCTGATCCTGGCATACATAACCCGTCACACTTAGGGATCTCTCGAGAAGTTTCCACCATTTTTTCCTTTACAGTGAGGCAGTTGAAAATGAGAAACTGTCGACTAGAAACCCTGCTTCATCTTTCACAGCTCAGAATACATAGTTTGGCTTTTTTTTTTTTTAACTGCAATGGCCAAACTCAAAAGTCACCTTCACAGTTCAGTTGCTAACAAACTCCATCCTCCATTGCTCTGCTTTGCTGCTGTGAACGGAGTTCCGCTGGACTCTTGGTGGTTTGGAAGTGGCCCTTCTCAGTTCCACACCACTTTTAAAACTTGCCACATAAGTACAGCTTCAAGCTTTCTCTCTCCCCTTGGAACAAGAGCTGAAACATCTGAAATTATAGCTCTTTTTTCCATGAAACCTTCCCACACATCTTTTCACACAGAAGGGCCCTGCCACCACTGTGCTCGCTGCCAGCAGAAACGTCTGGGGACGTTTTTCGAGGAGAAGAACCTCTTCCTCTTCTAGATGCAATATAGTTGAAAGACAGCTGCCTACATAGAAAAACACCCAAAGTTCCCCCAATTCTGAAACTAGCCACAAACCAAAGACTGTCACAAAAGTTATAATGCGGGCGCCTGATATGGATATTGCCTGTGGGGACAGAGGGAGAAGCAGGGATACAGGACAGAGAAACTGAATTCCAGCAGAAGAACCCCACAGTGATTCCATGCAGATGGGGCAGTAAACCATGGTCTGTTGTGATGGGCAGACACAAGCCTGAGGCTCATGCACGACCTACACACTTCCCCCTTCCTCCACATGTGAGGTAGGAGATTCAAAGCATCTGTTCTTAGTTTGCAACCATAGTTTTCCATTTCATCTGAACCTGGCAAACAACAGATTGCTTGCAAACCAGAATCCCAAACCAGGAACAAACCATGGTTTGGGATTTTGATTTGAAACTGCAAGCAAACAGCAGTTTGTTCAAACCGTAGGCTGTCATGTTTGGGCACAATGGAGAACTGTAATTTGCCGCTCCCCAGAAGTGGAAGCTTCTAATCTCTTCCCAGCTTGCCTCCATTGCTCTTCCTCCTCATTCCACTCCCTGGACTGGAAAAGGAAGAGAGGGACAGGGTGGAAGAGGAAACATGGAGGGTAAGGCAGTGCTGAGGCATTCGACTGGAGGTTGAGATGTTGCCTGTCTGAAAAAGCTAAGCAGGATTTGCTGCTTTGGATGGGAGACAGAGAGAGACAGAGAGGTTGCTGACATATCTCTGCAGAGGCGTGTGAAGGAATAAGGAGAAGCCAGCTGGTGAGAAATGGATAACAAGCTCAAGAATCAGTCACAGTGAGGCTTGGAAGTGCAAAGCTGGCAAGCCAAGATAAGACTGCACTATGAACGGGAAACATCTAGAGAAATGCAGGGCTCTATAAGCCTCTCTCATGGAGCAATATTTGTCAAACCCCATTAAAAATTGGGTTTAAGATCAGCCTGCCAATGTAAACCCCCTGGAATCTATAAGAAAGTTAGTATATAAATACAATAATATTGCATTTCTATACAATCAGGAGGTCTTAGGCTAGCAATGCTCTACCACTGCCTCTGAGAGTGAACAATGACTGACTTGACCTAGTGCTGCCAGGTTGTGGCCTTTGATGGGAGCATCGCTGCCTCAAAATTCAGGTTTTGCTTGGCTCCAACAATGTCCTGACTCTTGAACCCTGCTCAGCTTTTTCGCAGAACCCAACTTTGCCCTTGTCTCCATCCCCTGGGCTGAAAGTCTGGGGCAGACCCTGCTAAGATGTGACATCTAAGACCCTGAGGAGAAGGCAAAACTCCCAAAACTTTGTATCAATCCCAGAGACCCAGCAAACCCCCCCCCCCCCCGTAGGCCATCTAAGAACATAAAAAGAGCCATAGGCCCATCTAGTCCAGCTTCCTGTATCTCACAGCGGCCCACCAAATGCCGCTGGGAGCACACAAGACAACAACAGACCTGCATCCCGGTGCCCTCCCTCGCATCTGGCATTCTGACGTAGCCCATTTCTAAAATCAGGAGGTTGCACATACACATCATGTCTTGTAACCCGTAATGGATTTTTCTTCCAGAAATTTGTCCAATCCCCTTTTAAAGGCATCTAGGCCAGATGCCATCACCACATCCTGTGGCAAGGAGTTCCACAGACCAACCACATGCTGAGTAAAGAAATATTTTCTTTTGTCTGTCCTAACTCTCCCAACACTCAATTTTAGTGGATGTCCCCTGGTTCTGGTGTTGTGTGAGAGTCTAAAGAGCATCTCTATCCACGCTATCCATCCCCTGCATAAGAACATAAGAACAGCCCCACTGGATCAGGCCATAGGCCCATCTAGTCCAGCTTCCTGTATCTCACAGCGGCCCACCAAATGCCCCAGGGAGCACACCAGATAACAAGAGACCTCATCCTGGTGCTCTCCCCTACATCTGGCATTCTGACTTAACCCATTCCTAAAATCAGGAGGTTGCGCATACACATAATGGCTTGTACCCCATAATGGATTTTTCCTCCAGAAACTCGTCCAATCCCCTTTTAAAGGCGTCTAGGCTAGACGCCAGCACCACATCCTGTGGCAAGGAGTTCCACAGACCGACCACGCGCTGAGTAAAGAAATATTTTCTTTTGTCTGTCCTAACCCGCCCAACACTCAATTTTAGTGGATGTCCCCTGGTTCTGGTATTATGTGAGAGTGTAAAGAGCATCTCCCTATCCACTCTGTCCATCCCCTGCATAATTTTGTATGTCTCAATCATGTCCCCCCTCAAGCGTCTCTTTTCTAGGCTGAAGAGGCCCAAACGCCGTAGCCTTTCCTCATAAGGAAGGTGCCCCAGCCCCGTAATCATCTTAGTTGCTCTCTTTTGCACCTTTTCCATTTCCACTATGTCTTTTTTGAGATGCGGCGACCAGAACTGGACACAATACTCCAGGTGTGGCTTTACCATAGATTTGTACAACGGCATTATAATACTAACCGTTTTGTTCTCAATACCCTTCCTAATGATCCCAAGCATAGAATTGGCCTTCTTCACTGCTGCCGCACATTGGGTCGACACTTTCATCGACCTGTCCACCACCACCCCAAGATCTCTCTCCTGATCTGTCACAGACAGCTCAGAACCCATCAGCCTATATCTAAAGTTTTGATTTTTTGCCCCAATGTGCATGACTTTACACTTACCGACATTGAAGCGCATCTGCCATTTTGCTGCCCATTCTGCCAGTCTGGAGAGATCCTTCTGGAGCTCCTCACAATCACTTCTGGTCTTTACCACTCGGAAAAGTTTGGTGTCATCTGCAAACTTAGCCACTTCACTGCTCAACCCTGTCTCCAGGTCATTTATGAAGAGGTTGAAAAGCACCGGTCCCAGGACAGATCCTTGGGGCACACCGCTTTTCACCTCTCTCCATTGTGAAAATTGCCCATTGACACCCACTCTCTGCTTCCTGGCCTCCAACCAGTTCTCAATCCACGAGAGGACCTGTCCTCTAATTCCCTGACTGTGGAGTTTTTTCAGTAGCCTTTGGTGAGGGACCGTGTCAAACGCCTTCTGAAAGTCCAGATATATAATGTCCACGGGTTCTCCCGCATCCACATGCCTGTTGACCTTTTCAAAGAATTCTATAAGGTTTGTGAGGCAAGACTTACCCTTACAGAAGCCATGCTGACTCTCCCTCAGCAAGGCCTGTTCGTCTATGTGTTTTGAGATCCTATCTTTGATGAGGCATTCCACCATCTTACCCGGTATAGATGTTAGGCTGACCGGCCTATAGTTTCCCGGGTCCCCCCTCTTTCCCTTTTTAAAAATAGGCGTGACATTTGCTATCCTCCAATCTTCTGGTACCGTGGCCGTTTTGAGGGACAAGTTGCATACCTTAGTCAAGAGATCTGCAACTTCATTTTTCAATTCCTTAATAACCCTTGGGTGTATGGCATCAGGGCCCGGTGACTTATTGATCTTTAATTTATCAATGAGGTCTGAAACATCTTCTCTTTTAACCTCTATCTGACTTAACTCCTCGGTTAATTTTGTATGTCTCAATCATTTTTTTGTATGCATAATTTTGTATGTCTCAATCATGTCCCCCCTCTGGGGACATCTGGGGTTTGGAAGGGCGACAGCACAATACTTTGCACAACTCTTCAATGGAGAAACACTCAGATGTACCAAACACACACAGATAGCCACGGAATCACAAAGTCATCCTGGTGCAACTTTCACTTCTGGTTATATCTGGCTGACAGAACTGAATGAGTGGGAGATTTTCAATCCCTTTTTTCTCAAAGTAGATTTTTTTTTTTTTTTAAGCAGCCAAGGGTGCGGGGAGGGGGATGGAGTAAGATGGTAACAAAGATGAATGGAGTGACATGAATCCCAAGGACACTCAATGCAAGCATTCATCAAAAGTGCTGCAGAAGAGAAGCAGCCGTATTCATTTCGCTCTCATGGCTCACGAAAGCAGCCGTCATCACAGCATAGGATGGATATCAAGAGACCTTCTTCATCTGAAATGTGCCCCTTGTACTTGTCATTAATGTTGTTCCTTATGGAAATGGAAAAGGCACATTTTAAAAAAAATGCAGCTTTTTGGAGCCCAGCCTACAGGAAGGCTTTTCTTTGCCCCTTTCCTGACAGGCCCATATGAGTTTGGCCAGCCATGGCCCTGCTCTCTTCCTGGGTACAAGTGGACATGTAAAGAGCTACTGAGTCAGATAAGGAACAAGGACAGGCAGTGGCTCAAGGGTTTCAGGCAGTGGTCTTGCCATGTCTAAATCCAGGGATTTAACCTGGGTCCTTTCAAGTTCAGCCCAAGACTTCTTGATTCTTCCCTTGCTCAATGATGTGGCAAGCCTCTGCTCCTCCCAGTCTCCAAAACTCCAGCTCAGATCTTCTCTCCACATTTCCTCTTCCTCTCTGTCTCCCTTTTCCTTTCCCAGTCCAAGGAGTGGAAGAAGGAGGGACAGCAGTCCAGGCAAGTAAGTGGGCAGAGACAGATGCCTCCCCCACCAACCTGCTGCCTGATACAACAGCTTCAGTTGGCCTCACTGACAGGCCGACCCTGGCCCTTCTGCATGCAAAGCAATTGCTCCACCAAACGAGTGCATCACCAACCTAAAGTCTCTATCCTTTTGCCTTTAGTTCTATTCCCTTAAGTTCATTATTGCAGTGTGAAGATGTGTTTCAACAAGGGATTTTAAAGAAGCATCAGGCAGGGGCTGTGAGCATAAGGGGCAGCAAGAGAGAAAGGCCAGAGTTGTTGCAAGAGAGGGCACCAGGATGCAGGTCTCTTGTTGTCTTGTGTGCTCCCTGAGGCATTTGGTGGGCCACTGCGAGTTGCAGGAAGCTGGACTACATGGGCCTATGGCCTGATCCAGTGGGGATGTTCTTAGGTTATGTGATGGAGCAGGGGACCTCTGGACAACTGTGAGTGTTGGGCTGAATACAGTGGTGGTCCTGGCCACTGTGCTACCTCAGGGCGAGCCTCCAAGTGCCTGCCAACCAGTCACACATGACCTCCAGAGGTCTTCTGAGGTGCGGAAAAGCTATGCACAACCCCCCTGACCCTCAGAATGCCTTCCAAGGGCCTTAAAATATCACTTCCAGTCCCCCCCTCCCCCTGAAAAAAAATGGAAGTGATGTTTTAAGGCCCTCAGAAGGCATTCTGACATATAGCCTCTCCAGCCCTCAGAATGCCCCTGGAAGAAGAGAGTGCAGGTGGCCCTCAGGGTGGTGTGGCCTCAGGGGGTGGGGGGGAATAACAATGGACTGACCATGTAAGTATAAAAGACTTTTGAGAAGAGCCACCTTATTTGTTTCTTAAGCTTATATTCTGCTTAATTCTCCTTGTTCCAAGGAGTTCAGGGCTGTTAAACCTGGTTCTTCCCAGTATACTCACAACAATGCTGTAAAATAAAACGAAGGGACCCATCAACCAGGTGCCCCATCAGAGAGCAAGTTGGCGCAGGTGGGCAGGATCACAAAGGAGCACAAGGTCCCAAGACACAAAGAGCATTCAAAGGGAATAACCCTGTCAGCATGCTGAATTTGGCTCAAACCCACTGTGAACCCTGAAATGAGGTCACGCCACATATCCCGAGAACAGTGCAAAATGTGGCAATAAGATGTCACAGAAGGAAAGGAACAGCAGCTGCAAAGGCAGCCAGCCACAAAGGCTTAACACACACAATTGCAAATCATATACTTGAAGACTGTGTAACCCAAACCATCTTTTTATATGCAGTTTTCACGCAAGATCATCTTCCTAGTTTAATAGAAGTCTCTCCTACAGTTATCGCTTCTATAAACAATGGGAAAAGGAGCTGTTATTCAGCTAGGAAGAGCTGGTGCAGGAGTCTTTTAGGCCAGTGAATTGGCTTAACGATTCCATTGGAATTTGGAATTATAGACATATGATTGGCAGAATCCATAAATGAATCAGAATTTGGGATTCTGGAAACTCAACATAAACACACACACCCATATTTCTAACACTCAGAACCGTTTGGAAGCCTGTGTGCCAAGGGATAGATCAGAAAGCAAAAGGGGAATTGGGGAAGCCTGGGAGGGACCCTAGAGGTCATTTAGTCCAACCTCCTGCTCAATGCAGGCAATTGTTGCATCATCCTTGACTGGTAGCCTCTGCTTGAAAACCTCCATGAAGGAAGAGTCAAATATTGCACAAAGGACGGCCCTAGCAGTGTTTACAGTGGTGAGATGAGACCTATTCTCATGATACACCCAGAGTCAGCAAATAGTAGTAGTAGTAGTAGTAGTAGTAGTAGTAGTAGTAGAGCGTGATACCATAGTCTCTCGAGACTGAAGGTTGCCAACAACAACAACAGTAGTAGTAGTAGTAGTAGTAGTAGTAGTAGTAGTAGTAGTAGTAGTAGTAACTTTATTGTCATGGTGCTACAGCACAACGAAATTTGTGCACCTTTGAGATACAAGCATAAATATATACTACAATTCCAACAATCACACTCTACACATTCACCCACACATTCTATACAACGTGCAGCATAATATAAAAACAGTATAACAGACCATAATGCCCAGGAGCAGGGTAACAACTCTATCGCCTTATTCAACGAAATTATGGCTGCGGGATAGAAACTGTTCAGGAGTCATGTGGTGCTGCTCTCATAGTTCTGTATTGTCTACCCGAAGGCAACAGTTCAAAGAACTTATGAGCCAGATGGAAGGGGTCTCTCAGAATACTATGTGACTTCTGCAGACAGTGAGATGTATAGATGTCCTCCAAAGCTGGTAGATGAAGGTTGATGATGTGCTGCGCAATCTTAATAATTCTCTGCAGAGCTTTTTTGTCCCCTGCAGAGCAATTTCTGTACCACACCAAGATATGATAGGTTAGGACACTCTCAAATGGTGCAACGATAGTAAGACACAAGCAGCTGCTGTGACAAATTTAACCTCCCAAGCTTCCTCAAAGAATATAACCGCTTTTGTGCCATTTTTATCAACATGCTGGTGCTAATAGTCCATGAGAGGTCCTCTGTGATGTAAATACCTAGGAATTTGAAACTAGCAACCCTCACTAGCAACCCTCTCCACCTCCTCACCATTTATGTATAATGGTGTGTGTACATCCTTCTTTTTCTGGAAGTCAATTATAAGTTCTTTAGTTTTTTTGATGTTAAGTGAGAGATTATTTTCTTTGCAGCACAATAACAACTCCTGTACCTCCTTCCTATAAGCAGACTCATCATTCCCGCTAACAAGCCCCACCACTGTAGTATTGTCTGCAAATTTTATAATTTCATTGGTGTTGTGATGGGGTACAATCATGTGTATACAGGGAAGAGAGGAGAGGGGAATGTATGTGGAGAAGGAACTAAATGCATTCAGTTGAATGTCTGAGTTGGCTTAGACCAGGGGTGTCAAACGTAAGGCCCGGGGGCCGGATGCGGCCCGCGGAAGCTTTTTATCCAGCCCTCAGGCTCTCAGCTGCTGAGCAGTGCTGTGGTGTTACTGCTAAAAGGGCAGCCCTCACAAAAATTGGGCTCTCCCATATCTTGAAATATGATCAAGATTTGCGTGTTTTCTCTTCTGTTGTTTGCAGCTAATGAATTTCTAAGTGAAAAAGTGCTTACTTTTGGTTATGACCTGTTCAATGACATTACTTCGTGCCTAACAACATCACTTCCAGACCTCAGCAGGCATCATGAATGCCATTTGGCCCTCAGTATGAAATGAGTTTGACACCCCTGGCTTAGACAATCTCAGCCTCATTATGTAGAGGACAGAAGAAGGTCACTGTCTCCCAGCACATTGGCCCCAACTTCTCTAGGCCTACTCATCCACACAGGAATGGATTATCTGAATAGTCTAAGCATATAAAAGATCATTTTTTTGGGCCCCAAACATGCAGTTCAGTAATCCACCATGTAATTCTGGGCTACACACAAAATAAGATCTCTGATATGGGGTGGTGGTAGAGAACTAAATTGTACACGCTGTCTCTACTTCACATGAACATCAGGGTCCTGCTGGATCAGGTCAAAGGCCCACCTAGTCCAGCTTCTTGTATCTCATAGTGGCCCAACCAGACCCCTGCATCCTGTTGCCACTCCCTGGCATCTCGCATTCTGAGGCAGCCTACTTGCTTACACCCATCATGGCTTACACCTGTGATGGGACATTTCTTTTAAAAATCTGTCCAATCCCCTGAAACAGTGTTTCTCAAACTGTGGGTTGGGACCCAGTAGGTGGGTCATGAGCCAATTTCAGGTGGGTCCCCATTCATTTCAGTATTTTATTTTTAATATATTAGACTTGATGCTACCATGGTTTGTGACTGCATTTGGGGAAATGTTACTGACCTGTACTTTACAAGCGACTATGTATATTCTTTTAACACTGATGGTAAATGGGACTTACTTCTGAGTAAGTGTGGGTCGGATTGCAGCCTAGGATTGTTAAAAACCTTCCTACCTGATGGTTTATGGTTGGCAACCTTCAGTCTCGAAAGACTATGGTAGAAGCCTACAGTACCTGGTATTCCCTTGTGGTCTCCCATCCAAATACTGACCGGACCTGACCCTGCTTAGCTTCCAAGATCAGACAAGATCAGGCATGTGCAGGGTCACTTCCGGCAATGACATCACTTCCAGTGGGTCATGACATATCCTCATTCTAAAAAGTGGGTCCTGGTGTTAAATGCATGAGAACCACTGCCGTAAAAGGCATCCACATCCTGCCACATCCTGTGGCAAGGAGTTCTACCAACTAATGACATGCTGGATAAAAAAATGTTTTCTTTTGTCTGTTCTAAATCTCCTGACACTTTTAGTGGATGTCCTCTGCATGCACATGAAAACAAGGGGTGGCATACAATGCACAGTTAGCTACAGTGGCAAAGTTCATTTTTGTTGGAGTTGGTGCAACTCCGTCTGCTGTCCAGAAGGGGTCAAGCTATGGCCCAGTGACTCTGTCTACCTGTTCTCTCTGTGATCCTTGTGGGTGTGGCCCTAACCCTTTATCCTTCCCTGCTCCTCTGAACACTTCCTCTTGTCCTCTGGCCACTGGCCTGTTAAGATGCGCACATCAGGGCTCTGATGCCCAGGCCATCTTGAGCACAAGGCATGCAGGGCAAGACAGCTCCAGGGCCTTGCTATCTCTAAGTGTTAGCTGAACCTCTGATCCTAATCAGATGCTGTAAATATACACTCAATGGAACTGTAAGTAAATAGCTTCTTTTTGCAACTTTAACAAGCCATTGCCTCTTTGTCTTTTTTTATTGATTAGCAGTCAGCCGGGTGAGGGAGGTTCCCTGGGGTGAAACCCCTGGGGGGTCTGCTGCTTAAGCTACTCTGCTTCCCCCCCCCCAAAGAGGAAACTATTTTTAATTTCCTCCAATAATTTTGATCTATTGAAAGTACATGAAAGGACAATTATGTTTTGCCTTGTATATCTTCAATCAAACCAACACTCTCTTTTTTGTTTTTAAATCAACTGGGGCTTTTGCAGGGCAAATTAATCTAGCACATAGCAGGAGGCATCACATGCATGGGGCCAGTGATCCCTGGTGCAAGAACAGGGCTGACACAAGTGCAAAAGTGTTTCAATTTTCACCTTTTTGCATGTATCTGCTGTCAGATTGGCAGGGAGAGGGTTTGAGAAAAACAAGAACTTAATTTGACAGCAGTCAAGTGTGTCAATGAAGCATTCTCTCATCCAGTTTCTGATATGTCCTGTTCTGTAGGCAGATTTATTCCGGGTGGAGGTGGAATTTGGGTTAAGGCTGGTACCAAAATAGTAAAAAAGTGAAATTCAAGACCAATTTCAGAGTTTCTCCCAAGGAAGAAACTACTGAGAATTTTCAAGGGAAGTCTAACAAGCTTTTACAAAGCAATTTAAATTTCTAAAGGTAGACTTCTGTAGGTGCAGAAGTTGGAACTTTCTGAGACAGAGCATACTTGGGTTCAGATTCAGAACTCCAGGAAAAGAAGGCAACCTGTGAGCAATCAGCAGTGCTCGTCATTCCCAAAGCCCTGAAGGAATGGTGTGAAAGTTGGCACTGAGAGAGAAAAATTCAACCCACATGAAAACAGCCACCCAGAACAGCTGGAGGCGGCAGCTGGACTCCGGAGCAGGCTGTGGGGGTGTGACTTACTCCATTGGATGCTTGTTTCTTAAGGAGAAGATGGATTTGTCTCACTTAGGGTGCACTCATAACCCAGTGACGTCACTAGGATTCGCGTCACCCGGTGCGGGAGAGGCTGCCTTCTGGAGCATTTGTCACACTCCATTTCCATCGGATCAGGACCATTCTGGTGTCCTCACATTCCCCTTTGCCTGGCCTGATCTGATCACAAGCCAAGTCATGTCTGCCTACTTGTGAGTAAATGCGACTGTGAGGCTGTTTTGCTTTCCATACATATACATTCAATACATTCACAGCTGGGAGGGAGGGACCTCCTTCTAGGGTGTTTTTGGGGAGCTGCATTCATTGTATCAGGACCATTTTGATGTTGTTGGAGTTCTCTCAGCCTGCCCTTTCCAACGGACTAAGGCAAGTTTGCCTGCTCGCAAGTAAACGCGGCCACGTGGCTTTGTTTCGCTTTCCATAGGGCTCAATACACTCGCAGCTGGGAGGGAGGGGCCTCATTCTCGGGTGTTTTTGGGGGGCTGCATTCATTGGATAGGGACCATTCTGGTGTTTTTGGATTCCTCTCAGTCTGCCCTTTCCAATGGACTATGGCAAGTATGCCTACTCACGAGTAAATGCGCGATACGGCTTGGTTTCACTTTCCATAGGGCTCCATGCATTTTTTCTTTCCGGTTTTTTGGCCATAACGTTTGAAGGAAAGGAGCTATTTCACTCTGGTTTTGTGCATTGCATTCTGCTGGAATTTCCGCATCCAATCCAACAGTATATGGCATGACAGGGTTGTTCCTAAAACCACGATTTTAGTATGTCATCCTCCCAGTGTGTCACCCCCCCTGCACATCACCCGGTACGGCCCGCACCCCCCGCACTCCCTAGCGACACCACTATCCTAACCCACTTTCCAGCACTGGCATAGCTGTGCTAGTGGGGCATGTGTTGCATCCTGCAGTTGGCTGGCACTCGTGGAGGCCTCCTCAAAGTAAGGGAATGTTTGTTCCATTACCTCAAAGCTACATTATGTCAGTGCTGGAAAATGGGTTAGGATTGCAGCCATAAACACCTTCCTCTGTTCTCAAGGTTGTCTGCAGGACTTGCATAGCAACTACTTTTGCGAGAGTCCTGACTTGCAAAGCAGCCTCTTCAAGATCAGAAATTCCTCCACTTTCCTTTCACCTCTGGGAAAGGCAACTGGGCCTGGTCTGAAGTCTGTTGTTGAATCTATAGTACACAAGAACATAAGATGAGCCCTGCTGGATCAGGCCAAGGACCCATCTAGTCCAACTTCCTGCATCTTGCAGTGGCCCACCAGATGCCTCAGGGAGCACACAGAAGTCAAGAGACCTGTATCCTATTGCCACTGCTTTGCACATGGCATTCAGAGACAGGCTATCTCTAAAACCTGGCGGTTGCACACATCAAGACCTGTAACTTATGATGGATGTTTCCCTATAAGTCTGTCCTTTTCAAGGCATCTAGGCCCTGTGCCATCCCAACATCCTGTGGCAAGGAGTTCCAGATTAATTCCATGCTGGATAAAGAAATATTTCCTTTTGTCTGTTCTAACTCTCCCACCAGACAGTGAGAGAACAACAAAACTGGGGTGTTATTGCACAATTCATAATTGGTATAGTTGATTTGCTTTATAAAAAAAAAATTCTAATGTATATTCTTCATTCACACTGAAAGTATGCCAAATAATTCCAGCCTTTGCCCTGTGGCTCTCCAGAAACATTTTTTAAAATATGAAAATCAGCTTCTTTTTCTTCAAAAAGAAGAAAGCCAGCATGGTGCAGGGTTAGGCCTGGACTTGGGTTGGAAAGGCCTGAGTTTGAAACCTTACCTAGCTGTGAAGCTCACTGTTTCGTGCTTTCCAGTGCAATTCTAACCCCCGGGTTAGGCACAAGTCATTTGTGCTGACCCAGGGGTGTCACAAACATACCAAAAGGCAGATTTGCACTGACTTTAGAGTCAGTTGGTCTCCCCGCACCAGATCCAGGCCCAGCAGGGTAAGTTTGCATCGGCTGAGCTCAGCTGATGAAGGGATGGGGGGCATGGGGAGGGGGAGGAGGCGAGAAGGAGGTGAGCAGGAGGCATTTTGCAGCAGGGGGAGGGTGGGTGGCGGGTGTTCCCGGGGTGGGTGGAGAGTGGGAGGCGGGGCCAGGATCTGGTGGTTATGCCAGATCCTGACCCGTTCCTGGGCTGGCTACTCTACTCGGATTTGTGCCACCTCCTGAGGTGGCGCAGATTTGAGTAGACCCATTGGGGCCAGTGCAGCATGACAGGGGGTAAGGGGAAACTTTTCCCCTTGTCTCAGGTTGCGCCGATTCTGGCCCCAAACTTGTGCTGGATGCAGCGCAAGCCTCCCGGCCTGCCTGATCCAACCAAGTTAGAATTGCGCCCTTCACCTCCTAACCAATCTTGCAGGGTTGTTGTGAAGACAGGAAGAGATAGCATGCTGCCTTGGGCAATCTGTAGGATGGGCAGGGTAACCAATGTGATCAATGAGAGAAATATTTTAACCCTTTATACAAGTATCTATTCTCTGCACCATGACTACATTTGATACAATAGAGTGGGATGAAAGGACATAAAACTAAATGCATTTTAAAAAGAAAAACATCAAAAAGCACGATTCACACCACTAATGCCCCAGGAGGCCTTTGGCCTGAGCTTCGCCAGTGCACTCCCCCACCTCAAGCCACATGGCTCTAACCCAATGGTTTTCAGCCTTTTTCATCTCATGGCATACTGACAAGGCACTAAAATTTTCAAGGCACACCATCCGTTTTTTGACAATTCACAAGGCATAACATGCTGTCAGTGGGGGGGGGGCTCATATCTCCCAATGGCCCTACTAATAAATGACCCTCCCCCAGACTCCGGCGGCACAAAATTGATGCTCTAACCTTCGATGAGGCTGCAAAGAATATCCAAAGTAGTGTGAGATGTCACATGGGCCAGGGCTCTGCTCTCTGGAGAAAAAATGCCAAAAACCTCACAGGACACGTCCCCCAGCCGGGGGGGGGGGTGAGTTTCATCAGATCCTGGCCTACATGAAGACTTCTGGGGGTTTTTGTTTGTTTAATGACAAGTCAATTCCTATTTTGTCCACAGTCCTGCTGTGTGATGCTCCAGCACCAGTGCACTCTGCAAAGTTTCAAAATACAGCCCTAAGCTGCTTATGCTTTGCATAAGCTTTGCATCATGCTTTGCATCATGGCATGGTGTCAGCTGTGGGGTAAATAACATGAGTAAGCATTTCAAATCATCCCTGGATACTATTAACTGGAGAGAGCAGCAGGGACGAAAAAAAATGTGCATTTCATTAAGAGGAAACAAAGAAAAAGTGACTCAGAGTTGAGAGAGAAAAATATATACAGTCTTGGAAAAAAAAATCACAACAATGCACTTTCCAACACATTAGTTTCCTCCTGAGCATCCCAGACCCTTTAAAGCCCAATTTAACAAATCCATCAAATGGGGCTTCTCTGATATCTTGGGGAAAAGAGTAGTGGCGTGCCAAGGTCATTTGGCACCCGGGGCCCATACATTTTTGTCACCCCCCATGACAAAATTATTTTCATAACAATAATGGCCAGAGAAGAAGCACGGGCAATTAGCGTTTTCTTTTCTTGAACTTTGTGTGTGTGTATATATATAAGCACACACACACAGAGTATATACTTTGTAAGTTTATACACACACACACAAACACACACACAGACATTAAAGATGGTACACACTTTTAAATACACACACACCTGTATATGTCTGTATATTTAAACAATTGAAAAATAAGTTTAAAAGAAATTAAATTTCATTCTTGAAAAAGGAGTCAAGCACCTTGGGGTGGCTACAGCCTGGCACGTGGGGCCACCACCAAGCCAGCCACTCTCTCCATGCACTCCTGGAAAAGATGTTTGGAAAGCAGTAGACTGAGGTTCCATCAAACCTGAGAACCAAAGATAAGCTACAACCTTCTCAGAAGTCTTTCCAAAGGGAGAACTCCTGAACCAACTCTGAACCCCTAAAGCAGCCATTTCTGACCACTGTGCCGTGACACGTTGGTGTGCCGCGAGTGGTCCACAGGTGTGCCACAGGAATTTGGGGGAAGGTCATTTATTAGTAGGGCCATTGGGGGATGTGTCCGTGGTGTCCCTTGGCAATGTGGGAAGGCAAGGAGAGGGAAACTGCCCGGCTTGGCCAGCGCGAGGAGATTTCAGGAGTGCGGGCCCGATCCTCTCCAGCCTTCCAGCGCCGGTGCAGCCGTGCCAACGGGCCCGAGCTCGGGACTGCGCTGCGGCTGCAGCGGCGCGGGAGAGGCTCGGGCCCTTCGGCGCCGGCGCGGAGAGGAGACTCACTTGTCCAGGATGAAGTAGAGGTCGAAGCCCCCGTAGCAGGCGGCGCCGCCGTCCTCCCGCTGGCCCGCCGGGCGATCGCAGGCCACCAGCGCGGCGGAGAGCAGGAGGCAGCGCCAGCCCAGGCGCAGAGCGCGCCCCTCGGCCGGGGCCATCCCCGGCGCTCGCGCTCCGCGCTCCGGGCCGCCCCGCGAAGGAGCCGGGCAGCGCCCGCCGACGGGCAGCCACCCCGGGCGGGGGCGGGGCGGGCTCCTCCAGGCGGCCGGGGCGCTCCTGCTCGGGCTTCGGCTCCAGGAGCCGCGACTCCAGGCTCGGGATGTCCTCGGCCCCGGCCCCCCCTCTCTTTCCAGGCTGCAGCGCACCCGCGCAGCTTCCCGAGGGCTCTCTGCTTTGTCCCAGATCTGGGAGAATGTGGGCCGGCCGGCCTCTCCCCCCTGCCCACCAGCGCGCTTCTTATTGCGGGTAGTGGGTTTCTTGCCTCCTCCTGAGCAGAGCGAGTTCCTGCGGTGCCATCTGGTGGCGAAGTATCTGCCAGACAAGCCCGGACCATTTCTCCAGCACAGATGCTGACACCAGGTTTGGGGGGGGGGGAGAGACCCCCATCCTGCCCCTTCCGAGCCTTGCCACCAGTGTGGGCTCTGGCGCCTGGCCAATCCCTGAACACTAAGGGCCCAATCCAAACAACCCAGTCCTGGAACGTGCTGGAATCCCTAGCATGTATTCACTGCTGAAACAGAGACGCCTGCGTTGGCTCGGTCATGTCGTGAGAATGGATGATGGCCGGATCCCAAAGGATCTCCTCTATGGAGAACTCGTGCAAGGAAAGCGCCCTACAGGCAGACCACAGCTGCGATACAAGGACATCTGCAAGAGGGATCTGAAGGCCTTAGGGATGGACCTCAACAAGTGGGAAACCCTGGCCTCTGAGCGGCCCGCTTGGAGGCAGGCTGTGCAGCATGGCCTTTCCCAGTTTGAAGAGACACTTTGCCAACAGTCTGAGGCTAAGAGGCAAAGAAGGAAGGCCCATAGCCAGGGAGACAGACCAGGGACAGACTGCACTTGCTCCCGGTGTGGAAGGGATTGTCACTCCCGGATTGGCCTTTTCAGCCACACTAGACGCTGTGCCAGAACCACCTTTCAGAGCGCGATACCATAGTCTTTCGAGACTGAAGGTTGCCAATACAAGGGCCCAATCCAATCCAGTCTTCCAGGGCAGCCCTGCCAGTGGGGCAGGCACTGCATCCTGTAGTGGGGAGGCAGCCACAGGGGTCTCCTCAAGGTATGGGAACATTTGTCTCCTTGCCCTGGGGCTGCATTGTGGCTGCACCAGTGCTGGAAAGCTGGATAGGACTGGGCCCTAAATCCACTGCCTCTTGTTAAGATGTTAAAACTCTGGCGATTTCCACTATGCCAGGCTTTGCAGTGTCCTCGCTCTGCAAAGAAAAATCATCTGTTCCAGTGGTTCTCAAACTTTTAGCACCAGGACCCACTTTTCAGAAGGAGAAACTGTCGGGACCCACCAGAAGTGGGTGTCAGGACCCACCAGAAGTGATGTCAGGACCAGAAGTGACATCATCAAGCAGGAACATTTTTAACAATCCTAGGTGGAAATCCTACCTACACTTACCCAGGAGTAAGTCCCATTGACTATCATTTTTAAAAGGATATGCAGAATAGCCTGTACAAAGTTCAGATCCATAACATTTTCCCAGCTGAAGTCACATACCATGGGAGCATCAAGTTTAATGTATGAAAAATAAAATATTGAAATGAATGGGGATCCACCTGAAATTGGCTCATGACCACATGACTGCTCAACCCACAGTTTGAGCAACACTGATGTATTATCTTCTTTTGTATGTGTTCTGCTACCCCAAACTCAGTTTTGCAGGAGCTCTTCTTGAAATGCCTTGGGGTAAAGTAAAGGCTCTCCATCTCTACAGCCACTTTCCAGAACTTTGCACTCTTTTAGAAAGCCTGACTTGCAAGCGCTACATGGGAGCTCAGTGCTGCTTTTATTTTTTATTTATTTTTCACATTTTTATACTGCCCTTCCTCCAAAGAGCTCAGGGTGGTGTACACAGCTGCTCCCCTCCTTGTCCTCACAACAAATACCTCACAAATACCTAGTTCTTATTATTAACAACCTTGCGAGGTAGGTGAGGCTGAGAGAAAGTCACTGGCCCAAGGTCACCCAGGAAGCTTCGTGGCTGAGGGGGGATTTGAACCTGGATCTTCCAGGTTGTATGTATGTATGTATGTATGTATATATGTAAATTTAACTTAAATTAAATTTATTTAAATTTATTTAAATTTAATTTAAGTTTAAATTATTTAAACATAATTTAAACTTAAGCCCAGTTTTGTTCAATTGAGCTGCAATTTGAGACTTCACAACAGCTGGAACTCAACAGTGACCTCAAGTGGCTACAAAAGGATTTGCACGGATACTAAGAAACAGAAAAGGGGATGCCACAGAGATTAATGACAGCGGAATGCGTGCCCAGCCTCAGCTGGGGGGTGGTGCTTTCTCACAACACAGAAATAACTGTCCCTTTTGAGGTATTAATACTGGGGCAGCCTCAGCCTTGCAAAGTAGTTCTAAAGGCAGATGAGAATAACTGAATAACTGCTAGCGTTTGCAGAGTACTCAAAGGGGAAAGTGGCCATTGCTTTTTTTCCCGGTATTCCTGGCAAGAAACTGTGAAACTGAACTACTGTGTGCCCACCCAGTAAACTTAACTGCCAGTGCCAAGGTTATGGCTCTTATTCCATTTCACTGGACAAGAAGAAATTGAGAAAAACCAATAATTTTAACACACACATACTGACAGGGCTGGCCCAAGTTGCCTGTGGCAGCAGGCTAAATGCTGCCCACTTGCCCAGATGATGTGCCAGCCTCTGCTGCTCCTACTTGCCAATATTCTAGCTCTCTTCCCCTCCACATTTCTTCTTCCTCTCTGTCTCCCTCTTCCTTTTCCAGGCCAGGGACAGGAAGGTGCAGTGGAGGCAAGATGGCAAATAGAGACAGGTGCCCCCCACTCAGCTGCTGCCTGAGGCAACCACTTCAGTTGGCCTCATGGATGGGCCAGACCTGAATCCCAAAGCAGACTGAACAAGGGAGCCAGGAAGCCACAGCACAGGCTGTACCTGCAAATAGTCAGAAAAGCCTGAATGGCTCATTAGACAGGCTGGTGCAGCGATTGTATTTTACAGCAAAAAGATCACTACAAATCAGATCACTAAAAACGTGAAAGAAACTCAGAATCTACTGCCCAGCAGCTTTCTGACTGTGATGTCATGTGGGTGCTCCTTAGAAGCGGGTGAACCATGGTGGATTACTCCAGAGCAGGGGTGCCCAAACCCTGGCCCTGGGGCCACTTGCGGCCCTCCTGGCATCTCAATGCAGCCCTCAGGGAGCCCCCAGTCTCCAATAAGCCTCTGGCCCTCTGGAGCTTCGTTGGAGCCCACACTGGCCCGACGCAACTGCTCTCAGCGTGAGGGCGACTGTTTGACCTCTCATGTTAGCTGTAGGATGAGGGCTCCCTCCACTGCTTGCAGTTTCATGTCTGCGATGCAGTAGCAGCAGCAAAGGAAAGGCCAACCTTCATTCATTCATTTAAGTTCATCTTTAATATATTCATTTATGTAAACTTATGTAAATTTATTCAAATTTTAAATGTAAATTAATTCTTCCCCCCCCCGGCCCCCGACACAGTGTCAGAGAGACAATGTGGCCCTCCTGCCAAAAACTTTGGCCACCCCTGTTCCAGAGGAAAGGACTGCACTGGAAACAACCCAGTGTTGGCACAGCTGATTGACAAGCATGTTTTTTGGGAGACCTCAGCCCAATCCTCACTGGGCTTCAGTGAAGCAGCAGGTCATTGAAGTCTAAAAACCTGAGATCTCAGCCCAACTAGAATTGACCTCAACCTGGAATTTTCCAGTAGGCCTGGATGTATACCTCCTGTTTAACCACTGTGATTGTACACTAAATGAAGAGATATGACAGTGCACACCGATGTGATATAAGCCATCTAGAGGCAAGCACAGGTGTGGGCTGCCTGCAAGATAACAGGTGGGCATTGTATGTAAAGGGGCAGCAATTGATGCAGTCTCTTTGGTACTGGGGGGGCAGCACCTGCACACATTGCATTTCCAACAGGCTCTTGCACAATGCATCCATCTATCATATTGCAAATTCATATGCAAAATTTAATTTTATGCATGTGCCAGTGTCGAGACATGACCCCCTGGTGCTGACTCGTCAATGCTGATCCTGCCCATGGTGAATTTGCACCCTCCATTTGTGATTCTGATATCTGCATTTCTCAAGAGAAAATTCAGCCCCCTCAACTGCTTTTAATTACTGTCTGCTCTGACTTATTTTGGCTTAAAGCCCCCATTTTCTAGTGATTGTCGGTGTCTGACTCATCCTTCTCCAGTTGTTCTATAAAAATAGACAGTCAAGAGAACCTGATGGGCATTTTGCACTGAATAATAGCACTACTCTTGTACGCTGCTGAAAGTGAGAGACAAAAAAGATAAGGTGACATCATAGTGTGATGTTGAGGCCAGGCTTGGCAACATCTGTCTGCAAACATGTCAGACAGCACCCCACCACTATGACACAAGCAGGGAGACAATTTAGCAGCTCTAGAGGAGCTCTAGGTTGGAGAAAAAAAGTATTTTTCTTGCTAAAAGTTGCTTAACTTGAATATATGTGAACCTTCCTAAGTTTCAGATCTGTATTCTCCATCACTGCAGTGGCATCGCTAGGGTTCGCGTCACCCGGTGCAGGAGGTCAGCGCGTCACCCCCATGCAGTGGGTGGGGCAACACAGCAGGTGGTGGGCGTGGTGATCTACCATCACCCTGCCCCCAATGTTTTTTTGGCTGTTCCTTTTGATAGAATAAAGATATTTCAACACAGTTTGTTTCATTGCATTCTGCATGAAATTACACATTGATTAATATATAACATGATGGTATTATTTTTACAAACTGTAATTTTAGTGATTTTGGTCACTAGTGGTGCAACCCCCACCCCCAGGTGTCAACTTATTAACACCTTATTGCAGCAGTTCTCAAACTTTTAGCACTGGGACCCACTTTTTAGAATGACAATCTGTTGAGGAACCATCATAAAGCAAATTAAAATAAATAATTATAAATAAAAGTAAAGCAAATAATTGAGAGCCCAATTCTGAGGTCCATGGACCTCAGTTGCAAATGTGCCGTAAGGCGCTGGCACTGGGCTAGCACCTGGCGGTCACCCGGGTTCTACAGCTCTGCGGTCTCCTGGACCGCCGGGCTGCGGAATGGGAGGCGGGGGCGTGGCTGGGGGCGTGGGGGAGGCATTCTGGGGAGGGGGGACGCATGGCTGGGGGCATTGTTGAACTTGTTAATACAGTACAGACTAGGTGACCTGTTTCCAAATGTTTGCATTAGTTTAAGAATATTGTTAACAATTCCAGCAACAGTAGCTTCTGCAGAGCGGTCATTTAGCAAACTAAAGCTAATTAAGAATTATTTAAGATCTACAATGTCTCAGGGACATCTTGTGAATTTGGCCAGGCTAAGTATCGAATCAAGCGTTGCAAGAACAATTAGTTTCCATGTTGTGATTCAAAACTTTTCACAGAAAAAGACCAAGAAAGCTCTTTTTGCAAAGTAAATTCTAAAGCTACAATTCTATACGCGCGTTCCTGGGAGTAACAATAATTGAACACAGTGAGGCTTACTTACGAGTAGACATGAATAGGATTGCACTGTAAGTTTCTTAATAATAGTTATTTCTGATGATCATATGTGCATATTAATATAAAATGATGTTTCAAGGTGAATTCTGTCTCCTTATCTGTATTGTTCTTTCTCATCTGCATTATAGTGTAAACAAATATGTTCAAATCAAATGTGCTTTGTTATTATCTTTTATTTATTTATATCCTGGTATTGGTAACTTGTTTACTGCTCATATAATGCTCATATACTCATAAACCTCATAATGCTCATATACTCCTCATAATAAACCTCATATAAACCTCATAATGCTCATATAAACCTCATAATGCTCATATACTCATAAACCTCATATACTGCTTCCTTTATACATCAAACCATCATACATGCCCATGAAAACGTTCAGTGTTCAAGATAGATATCGCATTGCAATTCCTTTATCAAGCTTTCCTGCCCTCTATGAAAAGGGATGTGTAGAGTTTGCTTGTGAAATGTAGATATACAGGATGTTTGTACGAGCCATATTAGATTGCTTCATGTTCAGCTCTGAGATGTACGTTTTTCCTTTTTATTTTTTGTTTCATTTTTGTCATTATTCACCAATAAATGATGGGGAAAAATGTTCAGCTCTGAAATATCATACCGCAAATGTTTTTTTGCATGTATCCTGCAGAAGCCAGGTAGCGCCCCAGAATGCCTTGTGGTGCCACAGCCAGCACTGGCCCAAAACTCTCCAAAAATTGGGTCATGACCCACTGGTCACAGCTACACAAAGTTACACAATTACACAAATATAAGGTTACCTTAGTTAAACTGTAGTTTCAGCTCTATTATAATCACGACTCATCATTAATTAACAGTATTAACAGTATTTATATACCGCTTTTCAACTGAACGTTCACAAAGCGGTTTACAGAGAAAAATCAAATAACTAAATGGCTCCCTGTCCCAAAAGGGCTCACAATCTAAAAAGATGCCAAGGAATACCAGCAGACAGCCACTAGAACAGACAGTGCTGGGGTGAGGTGGGCCAGTTACTCTCCCCCTGCTAAAAAAAGGAGCACCCACTTGAAAAAGTGCCTCTTACCCAATTAGCAGGGGTTAACACATCATCGTCGTCATCATCATCGTAAACACAGTTCTTCGTTGCCTACACAAGGTTACACAGTTACACAATATATGGTTACACAGATAAACAATAGCTTCAGCCCCATTATAATCATAGTTCCATCATCATATGCATGGTCCATTGTTGACTGAAATGTCGTTATGCGGTGCATACCTGTATACACACATACACACACACTTTACTTGAAGTACAGAATTAGGTTTACTTTAACTTGAAGTAAACAAGTACTTTTACTTTACTTTACTTTAACTTGAAGTAAACAAGTACTTTAACTTGAAGTAAACAAGTTAAAGGTTTACTTTAACTTGAAGTACAGAATTAGGGTGCAATCCTATACCTGCCAGCTTGGTGTGACCCATCAAGGTAAATGCAACCTCCCCTGCCCTGTGTACGATGGCCCTGCTGGGGGCTTGACAGACTGGTTTTGCTGTGTGCCTGGGACAGCATTAACAGGAAAAGAATTTTGTCAGGTACCTGGCAGGGCTCTCTGTCCAGGGTTGCCATTCTGCTTGGTGGGTCACCAGTTTTGTGGATTTGGGGTCGATAAGGCCAGATACAGTTAAGAGGAGAAATATGCATCTGATACTGGTTAGAAAAGGGAGATGCCTCCACACAAGTTGACATCCAGAATCAGCAACTTCACTTCTGCACAGCCTCGGCCTCCGGCTGCTGGACGTGGCCCTAGCAATGGAAGAAAAGAGGAATTTAAACACTCTCTCCAACAGAGGCAAAACGGTTTAGATAGCAGAGATTTTCAGCGTGTCATCTCCTGGCACACAGACCTCTACGGTCTTCTCTATGGGTCTTTGCCTCTTGTGATGCCACTTGCAGCTTCCAGGAGACTCTTCCAGGTTCTGTGGGCTCTGTTTCTAGGGCAACTGTCTGTAGTAACAGTCAGTTCCTTGAGGACAGACAATTTGTTACTACAGACGATTGCCCTAGGAACAGAGTTGCAGAACCCAGAAGAGTTTTTCAGTGATTTTCAACTCCCATGGCACACCTCTGTTCCATTTGCGGCACACCAATATTCAACAGCAGTTGAACAGCTGTTGAAAATCGCTGTTATACAGGGCAAGTTGCTTACTAACAACATTTTGCCTTAAGTAAATGGACAACAGTAAATGACCACCATGCTTGTCTTGTACGTTTCTAAGGTTGTTACAAGACCAACTTTGTTTCATTTTCCCTTATAACTCACTCAGCAGTCTGGTTTTGTTCTTGTTTTATTTTTTAAATTCTGTACCCATGTATATGTCTATCTGTTCAGTCAGGATTTCACTTCATGCATCTGACGTCCATGAAATAAACGTAGTAGTCTTTATGATGCTACAGTTTGTTGTTTTTGCTGCTACAGAGTAACATGGCTCTCCCTTTGGAAGTTTTGAAGGTTCGTGAGAATATAGGGCCCTATCCCCCTTCTCTCCCACATTCAGCACTCCACCCCTCTGAACCCATGAGTGGTGCTGTCAGGACCGTCTGCAGAATAGCTAGAAAACAGACCTCTTCAGATGTGAATTTGAGGTTAAATGAAGACATGTCGGGGAGAAGATAATCCTTCCCTTACATGCATCTATTGGAATGTGGGTGGGGGGGGGGGAGAGAGAAACCCTTGCATAGGCTTGGATGCAGTGCAGTGCAGAGTTTTCTCCATACAAATTGGAAATGCTGTAAGAGTTCTAAGAACTTCACCCCATTAATTTAGCCTCAGAGTCATATCTGAAATGTGCTACAACCTTAAAGAAAAGAAATCATTCTGCATCCTGAGGCTTTTGTCAGGGGCCCAGTGAGTGTTGCCTGGGTGGGCTGTCGCCCACCACCAGGGCTGGCTTTAAGCTGATTGGACCAATTGTTTCCAGTTGAGCCTTGCACTTAAGGGGTCCCATAACTGCTAAACTGCTGGGGTAAAAATAAAAAATAAAGTCAGTATTGTTACTAAATAATTTCACAAGTGGTTTTGCAATAAGTAGTTTGGTAACTATTTACTTTTCAAAGGTAATCTACATGTTTTGCTTGTTTACTTGCAGACTGACATGTATGCAATTTTAATGGATCCATTTGGTCCATTAACTCACATGCACGTTTTTAGCACACATTTGGATTGCTTTCCATTCTACCATAAAGTCTGTAATCATTTTTATTTATACAAACCTTAGCTGTAAAACTGGGCCCCACAAAAATGTTTCCAATTGGGCCCCGCAAAAAAAAAAAAATAATAATTCTGATTGGACCCCACAGCTCCTAAGGCAGGACCTGCCCATAGCTCTGTGTAAACTGCACTATGTATTCTAAAGGAGGAGAAGCATCTAACTAGATGTAATGAACAAATTGGTACAAATTGGTACTTGGAGCTGTTTGGAAGTCATAATGGCTTTGAGGAGGAGCTGTCAGTCCAGGGTGGAAGTGCTATTTTGTATGAAGAAGGACCTGAAAAATCCCAGGCAACATCTCCAGATGCAGCTTGGAAAGATCCCCCACCTGAAACCCTGGCAAGCCACTTCCAATCTATTAACTGCCGACAATACTCAGCTAGATGGAGCAAAGTCTCACATTTGAAGTAAGGGGCAGCATGTTCTTGCCTCTTGGCCTCCATCAATTAATTGTGTTTTGTGAATGAGGATGGATTCATGCGCCAGTGAAAGATCTTGGCTGGAGAAACCATGCTTCCATCCACTCTTGCCCCTCATGATCAACTCTAATCCATTCAGCAGCACATGGATCTCTAGTCTGGGCTACAGATTGAAGAAGTTGTATCCTGTTCAAAAGAATGTCATGAAATTCTGAGCAAACTCACTTGGGTACTCAGTAGCCCAGTAGGTGTTCAGGCCTCCACAAATGGCTTCGGTGGGTTTTCCAAGCTGAGCCATGTTTGTGACAAGAACGCGAGAGATTCCATAGCTCCTGTGGAGGGGATGCAGTGATTGCCCCTGTACAGCAGAATGAAAAAGACTTTGGAGGAAATCAGGTATTTGCATTACAGACACATACCTGTATAATAAGTATATACACACCCGCTTTAAGATTAGCAATTTTAAATGTTTTCTTCTCGTGGCACACTGACTTCTGGGGCCTTCTCTATGGTCCTCACCTCTTGTGAAGTAACTTCTGGCTTCCAGGAGACTCTTCCGGATTCTGCGACCCTGTTTTGAGGGCAACTAACTGTATTAATTAATTATCTGTTCCTCTTCTTCCTCCCCCTGCAGAGCCAGACAGGCAATTTGATACTACATACAGTTGCCCTAGAAACAGAGCCGCAGAACCTGGAAGAACCTGAATCATGAAGCAGTTCTCAACCACTGTACTCCAAACTTGAACGGCAAACCTGTAGACCTTTTGTGGCATGCCAATGTGCCACGGCACACTGGTTGAAAACAGCTGCTTTAGGTAATCCTAATGAAGATTAGGTCACTGATACTCATGAACCAATGATCCATTTTGAACTCCCACATTCACTGCCATTGTTTACTTTTTCTAAAAATAAAAAATATATAAGAAAGCCATCATTTATGGCAGTGGCCTTTTTTGAATCTTTCAATACTCTACAATGACGGTGCAGGGGAGGGGGCAGATAAGTAAAAAAAAGGATGTGGCTGCACAGAGGAGCTCCAGTTGCTTGTTTAAAGAAAAGCACTTTTGTGTTGTTGAAAAAAAAATTAAAATAAGAACAAAACGAAATGAAATGAATTAAAAACACATTAAAAACCAAGAAATGCCATTGATCATATCCATGTTGGTCTCTGTCTGGAGAAGATTCTAACCAGCCCCAGATTCCCATGATGACACCCAGGATTCCTGGAAGGCAGAGGTGCTCTTATGCAGCTCTTATTTGTATCAGTTGGGCTCAAGAAGAAGGACTTCCCACTGAACTGTGCCCTGGACTAAGTGGTGCGAAAGGAGTATCCATTGGGCTTTCCAACATATCTGGAGCCAAGGCCAATTCTGTGTCCACAAAATACCTCGTGAACCATGTCGCCAAGCTGTGAAATAGTTGGGAAGGTGCTGCGATTCATCCTGGACACAACACATAACCTCTTGTAGGGCATGTGGTAGGCAATGATCCCCTGCAAAACAACAGGAGTTATTTATTTTGTCATAGATCTTTAAGAGAATGAAACATGATCACTGTATGATTGCAGAGAAAGTATCCATTTGATCTCAGCAACCTGACCCTTCCTGAGCAACTCAAGTGACATTCCAGGATGTTGCAGGGAGTTCCCACTACCCGGACACCACCCTACAGATGTGACACAGATGCGGAGTGAAAAAAGCACAACTGAATCACTTGGCTTGACACTTACACTGTTGTAGTCCACAATGGTGTTGGTTGACTGCATTCCAGAGTACATGTTGAAAGCAGCAACGTTGATATTATGGTTGATGTTAACTGTCTGGTAGACGGTTCCTCCATTGTTGTCCTTGTTGACGAGCTGAATGGACTGAAAGCAAAGATTCATGGTCAGACCATGCAAGGCTCTTTGGGAGAGGGTGGCCATGCAAGCTGGCATCAACAAATTGGCAATGGGGTCAGTGGTGGGCCTGGGGGGCAGGGGGGCAAAAGCCTCAGGCGCCATGCCTCTGAGAGAGAAAGCGAATTGCTAAGGCCAGTTAGTAAATTCACAGCCAAATTTTACATGAACGGAGGCAGAGCCAAGAACTTTGGACACATGGAAGAAGACGTTCAATGGAGTACTTACGTCACTCGTGGAAGCTGTATTCATCAACAGCCCCAGGAGACCAAGAGCAAGAATCTGGAAAGTGAAATGAAAAGAACACAGTCTTGTGGAGGCCCATTACACCTATTTGTTTTCAGCACCAAGTAACCAACACCTCCCTTGCATTCATCCTTCCCCTGGGTGACCTGCTCTTCATTAGTTACTGGAACAGAATTGGGTGACTTATGAATGAATAGATTTTGCCTTGGCTATGAGCATTACAGTTTCATGGTTCCTTCAGCAAAACTGCATAAATGCTTGGCCCCTTGCTAGATCCATTCCAGATTTGTTTCAATTACCAGGAAGATTGTCAGAAAAACCGGCACATACAGTAGATTGCTGGATGATTGCAAGGGATGTCTGAAAGGGGTGGGTGGGTTATTCAAAGCAACCAGGAAATTTTCTCCAGCATCCGTTCAATTTTGCAATTGCAAATGATATGGCATTTATGGGATCTAATAAACAATCCTAATCTTCATTCCCAATTCATTCAGGAATTCCTTGAAGAGGAGCAACTCACATGAACCTATGTCCTTACAGCCATTCAGCGTTTTCCTAATAATTTTTGACTTGCTTTTTCCAAGCTTGTCTAAAGACTAGAAGAACCCATGCCCTTCAGACCAGATTGACTGAGGGGATACAGTGGATCCTCATTTAAAGTTGTCGATAGGTTCTTGGAAACCAAAACTTTAAGCAATATGACTCATCATGAAACCAATTTTACTGTGGGCTAACTGATATATGTAAACAAGAGTTATGTTCTTACAACATATTTCAGGTCACAAAAACATAACCAAACTTCTAAATAAAGACCCAAAACACTTCTAACATTCAAAATTGAAATAAATGTGAGCTTGCTGGGCTGGAGAAAACCCTCAAGACATGGGGAGAAAGTGAAAATTCCACACAGGCAGGGTCCCAGCTGGGAATCATTTTTTCCCCCTCAAAAATAAAATGACTAACAAAAAATGACTCTGAGTACTTGTATGATGAACAATGCATCCCTGTACCCAGCATTTGTTGGACACATTCAGTGTGCATATAGTCCTCCCCCCTCCATCTTGTCCATCTTTCTCTAAAGACAGAAGCCACTGGCTTAAAGTGGAAGGTTCAGGTCCTAACCCAATCTAGGGGTGATAATTCCAGACTGGATCAGAGACCAAAGGAAGGCAGAAAGGAAAGTAGCCACAACTCTGCAGCTCCACCTCCTGAGAAACTACCATCTGTCCACTGATTAGATCTGCTCCAGGCACATGCCAATGCCAGTACCCTCGGATGACCTCTGTGGTTTTGGGGCCAATGTGCCCCGCCCAAGCACCTGAAGGTGCTTCAAGTATCAAGGTTGAAAACCATTGGATTTCATCATCAAACTCCTGAGCACCTCAGCCCTTGCAACAGCAACAGGCCTCCAAGCAGTGGCATAGCTAGAGGGGAAGCAAAGCACTAAGTTTTGCTAGGAAGCCTCACTGCAGTGTGCAAGGGACCTCTCAGAGCCATTCCAGGTGTATGCCTCTGTTTTGCTCCCACTGCCTGGAATGACTCCAAAGGGGAGGTGGAAGGACCCCTTGCACACTGAAGTGAGGCTCCCTGCAAAACTAGTGCTATGCACCCCCCTCTAGCCTTCATTTTGCTCCCACCTCTTGGAATGGCTCTGAAGGGGAGAGCGGATGGGCCCCTTGAGTGCTGCGGTCTGGCTCTCTCCTAAACTTGCAACCCCTCTAGCTACAGCCTCTCTTCACCCTAGACTTTGGAATGGACAAATGCACTTACGAGAGTCTTCATTCTAGCTTAGTTTGGCTTCCAAACCAAAGGCTGAGGAGGAAGGATTTGGTCGTGCCTTTGCCTTCATCTTTATATACCTGGCTAGACAGCATGGAAGACTCTCAGATCAAATATTTATTTTTCCCATTTTGTATCTATGAGAAGATTGAGAGGAAGCTAAATATTGTTTTGTTACATATTGACTTAAGCTATGTCATTTCTTTCCCTTCATGGCTCCATCATCTTTCAGTATGATCAAACCTACTGCCTACGGGGGAGGGGCTGCAGTAGCTCAACATTCAGCCATTATCTTTTAGCCATTTATCTTTGCATTCTCCTTGCAGAGTTTCCTAGATACTTTTCCTAGATCTAGTTTCCTAGATACTTTAGTCTGCAATACTCTGACACTGCTCTCCTGTCAGAACCTCTGGTGTGATCCTTAATGAAAAACTTTTCACCTGGCTCAAAAAGTACAAGAAGGAAATCCTAAGTAGAGAAAAAGTTTCTTTTGCCTGTTCTAACTCTCTCACCAGTCAATTTTAGTGGCTGCCTCCTCGTTCTGATGTTGTTTGAGAGGGAAAAGAACTTTCTTCTATCCACTCTCTGCATCCCATGCAAAATTTAATATGCCTCAGTCATGTTCCCCCCACCCCAACACCTTCCTTCTAGACCAGGGTGTCCAAACATTTTGGCAAGAGTGCTACATCATCTGTCCGACATGTTGGGGGCCTGGAAAAAAAGAATTAATTTACAAATCAAATTTCAATCAATTTACAAATTAATTTCAATCAAATTTGAATAAATTTACATAAATGAATTTATTACAGATGGAACTTATATGAATGAAAGAAAGTCTTGCAGTAGCTCAAGGCCTATAAAAGGCCTTGCACAAAGCAAGGCCAGCCTTTCCTTCACTGCCACTGCTGCATCACAGATGTGAAACAGCAAGTAGTGGAGGGAGCCCTCATCCCACAGCTCAGGTGAGAGGTTGAACAGTCATCCTCATGCTGAGAGCAGTTGCTTTGGGCCAGAATGGGCTCCAGCAAGTCTCCGGATGGCCAGAAGCTCATTGTAGACTGGGGCTCCCCAAGGGCCGTATTGGGGGCGCCTGAGGGTCGCAAGCGGCCCCTGGGCCAGGGTTTGGGCATCCCTTTTCTAGATCACAAGTGGTCCATGAGACCCTGAGAAATGGTTCACAAGATCTCAGAAAAAGGTCACCTTGAATCATTTCAGGCATCTTGCTGAGCGAGCACACCCCCACAGATCACAGAGAGGGTTGAGAACAGACTGTCTGTAGCTATCAATGAAGTATCAGCTGTGGCTGTGGACAGTCCTTTCTCCACCATCTGTAGTAGTCCATGGAGGGGGGGCGCTCGCCTAGGAGATGTTTCCCCACAGGCCACCAGAGAGAGCAGAGAACAGACCACATGCAGCCACGGCTGGCAACAAAAGCAGCAACCCAGAAATCCTCTCTATAAATAATAAAACTCTAATAAATATTCTCTAATTATTACACATTTAATTGTACTTTTGTGTGCAGGGGAGTAGTGTGGTCCACAATAATTCCAATTTTTGCCTCAGTGGTCCACAAGCTCCAAAAGGTTGGGAACCACTGTTCTAGACTGAAGAATAGCAGCAGAAGGCAACATGAAGTTCCATCTCCACACAACTGGATTGTCATGCTAGTCTTTCCTATCTCTGTGGTGGTTGCAGCATCACACACTGGGAACCCAGTACAGGCCAGTCCTCATCCAAGGTTGCGTATTGACCTTTAATGTAGGTGCAGCAATGAAACATCCTACTTCTCAAAAAAGACATAGTGGAAATGGCAAAAGTGCAAAAGAGAGCGACTAAGATGATTACGGGGCTGGGGCACCTTCCTTATGAGGAAAGGCTACGGCGTTTGGGCCTCTTCAGCCTAGAAAAGAGACGCCTGAGGGGGGACATGATTGAGACATACAAAATTATGCAGGGGATGGACAGAGTGGATAGGGAGATGCTCTTTACACTCTCACATAATACCAGAACCAGGGGACATCCACTAAAATTGAGTGCTGGGCGGGTTAGGACAGACAAAAGAAAATATTTCTTTACTCAGCGTGTGGTCGGTCTGTGGAACTCCTTGCCACAGGATGTGGTGCTGGCGTCTAGCCTAGACGCCTTTAAAAGGGGATTGGACAAGTTTCTGGAGGAAAAATCCATTATGGGGTACAAGCCACGATGTGTATGCGCAACCTCCTGATTTTAGAAATGGGTTATGTCAGAATGCCAGATGCAAGGGAGGGCACCAGGATGAGGTCTCTTGTTATCTGGTGTGCTCCCTGGGGCATTTGGTGGGCCGCTGTGAGATACAGGAAGCTGGACTAGATGGGCCTATGGCCTGATCCAGTGGGGCTGTTCTTATGTTCTTAACTACAATTCCCAGGAGGCCTTGCAGGTCTCTTGTTATCTGGTGTGCTCCCTGGGGCATTTGGTGGGCCGCTGTGAGATACAGGAAGCTGGACTAGATGGGCCTGTGGCCTGATCCAGTGGGGCTGTTCTTCTGTTCCCTCGGTCCTTTTAGCATTGTCTGGTCCCTTCAGAACGGAAGTACCTTTTGTTTACTGTATGATCCATGGACTCTGATTCTGAACTTCAAACGGTGGCATGTCCATTGTCTGCCAAAGGGAATTTGCTCAAAGAAGAGAAGCCCAGATGTGTTTGCATTTGAGGTGTTGGCTACATGCCGTGGGGCTTCACTTCAGATGATCCGTATGAGTGAAGCAAATATTTGACAGAAATGCAACAACAACCAGTGCTTCTTTTTGAATAGTGACCGCTCTTCCCCTCCCCTCCCCAGCTGCCCACACGGCGCTGGAATTTTTGTTCACTCCCTTCTGTGGGGAATCTACACATATGAATTTTGTTTTAGTGTGTGTTTAGCTCCAGCTAGAACCCTGGTGCACTCCTGCAAAATGACAAAACAAACTCATGAGGAAGAACATTTTCTGTCCAATCCTATGCAACTGGTGTGCTGGTTGGAATGCATGTTCCACCAGTGTGCACTGTGGCAAAAGCACCATAAAGCACTTGGAACACTTGGAACAGTGTGCACTAACCAGTGTGCCAGAGAAGGCCAGAGCCTTCCCACTGGCACGGGCAGTTGCAGGGACACCCTAAGGACCAGGTAAGTCCAAGCACTGGGATGCAGGGAGGTCAGGGAGAGGGGGGGAGGGTGCGGAAAGGGATGGGGTGGGGGGATCAGGCCTAGAAGGGGAGCGGGATCAGTGTTGCCAGTGCATTCTGTATACTATCCCGGGCCTGATCCACCTGCACGGATCAACTCAGACTTGTGCCAGTAATACTGCTGGTGCAGGTCCAAGTTGACCCATTTCAGCTGTTGGAATTTACCCTGTGGCAAAGGGAAAAATATCCCCTTACCCCAAGGAGACCTCAAGCAGCCAAAACTCCCTGAGGGGATGTAGTGGGACTTGTTGCTGGCATCTCTGCATGGAGTTTGGTTAGGATTGGACTGTTAGCGTCTTTTGCAACAGTGAAAAAATAAAATTAATATTCCTTCCAAATTAAGGGAAAAAATGCAAAGCTCTAGGATAAAAAAAATGTTCCTCTCTCTCTCTCTCTCTCTCTGTGCATGTGAATTATATTTAATTTTGCTTTCTGCAGGATCATTGTTGCACAGGATTAAACAAACAAATGTCCTTTGCATAATTTTTCTTCATGGCCACAGAAATCTGGGAGAAATGTGGATTCTGTCATGGATCTCCAGTAAAAAGCTTCAGCAATTCCCAGAAGGAATTTGGCTGGAGGCAAATCGCATACTCACGCCATTCATGCCAGGGAGCTCACTGAGTGGGTGATTTGGGGGCAGTCACCTTTTCTCAACCTAACCTACTTGACAGGATCTGATAAAAGGTAAAATGGGACAACTTCTATCATGTACATGGGATGGACAGAGGGAGCATGGGAAATACTACTGTGATCAATAAATAACACGGGTGGGCCAGTTCAAAGCACATTTAATAGGCAATCAGTTTCAGAGGACGAGTTTCTGTGCTTCAAGGGAAAAGGAACGGAATGAAATCCAAGGTTGGAAGAGATTGGTATCGTAGACAGGACAGGATGTCGATAGTAGCTGCTCAAAGGCTGGTTAGATCCATGCACAAAGGTTGAGGTTCACAATACAGAGGATGTCAGCTTGGAAACAGCCTCCAATTGCAAAGACAGAGCCTCGAGCTGAAAGGAAAAAACAAACACAGAGGGCACAACTAGCATCATCAGGTGGACATTTGGATAGAATCAGAAGACTGCGCAACTCTTTGCATTTTATGGGTCCTGTACATGTTTAACTGTCAGGGACTGTGCTTGAGTGGGTCTCATGATTCTGGAAGGGAGGAAGCAGAGGTGGTGGTGAATGGTCGACAGATATCCTGAAGGGACTGCTGATATGGAATCTTCTGGAGTTCCCACCTGCTGCCACTTGCTCAATGCCATGGGTGAGATTGGATGCTTGGTCCTGCCCTTGATGTCCACGCAAAAGTTCAATGGGTGTCCAATTCAACTACTGCTCTCCTGAGCATGTTTTGAACATCTGCTTCAATGTCGGCACCAGCTTCCTGTCAGCTTCTGGCCCCATCCGAGGCTTGTGTCCTACCTTACTTCAGACAGCCTCCTCCTTCATGAGGATCTTTAGGTGCAGCTCGGAAATGCGTCAGATGTGTGTCAACCCTAACAGGAATGTTCTCTTGTTGGCTGCTGTTATACTATAGTATACTGCTGCTATACTATAAATCTTCCCATGAAGGTTCACCCAAATTTGGGTCTTGCCGTGTTCCAGAAGCATCTTTAAATTGTTTCATTTGCATTGACATTGAATTGTCACCATTAAGCCACCATGAGGTCATCTTACTTTGTGATATGCAAATTATTCCATAATTATTTCCACCAAAATTTCAGCCTTACCAAAGCACTTATTTGGAACACTTATCTTCAAAGGCAAGCACCGTGGACCTGCTTTCTCCATGGGTCCAGCAACTGCAGATTCCACTATCTGCGAATATCACAGATGCTGGGGCCTGCTTTTAAAAGTGTTTTTAAGAGTCAAAAATAGGTCAGAAAATAACCTTTCCTACCATAGCACTGCAAAACAATACCATTTGCAGGGCTGCAGGGCACTCAATAGCATATTTCTGAGTCCCACTGGGCCGAGCCACAGCTCAAGGAGGGGGTCAAGAGAACTGGAAGTGGCTTACAGAGCCCCACTGAATGCCCACCAGCCCTGCAAATGGCTCCGTTTTGCAGCAGTATGGTACAAAAGTTATTTTCTGACTTATTTTGACTTTTTAAAACACTTAAAAGCAGACCCCAGTATTTGTGGATCTCAGTATCCACGCAGTGGGGGGTGGCAAAACTAAACCCCACAGAAACAGAGGGCCAACTGTATATAATTTTCAGACTGCAGGATTTTCCAAATACTGGCAGCCCTCAGTATCTGCGGGTTCATTACTCACAGATTTGAATATTCATGGGTTCCAAACCTGAGGATGGGCCACCTGTAGCCCTCCAAACCTGACCAGAGCTCTGATCTGGTCTGGTCTGGTCTGGAGGGCCTTCTGGGGCTTCTGAGGGCTGAAAGGCGTGACTTCTGGTTTTCAGCCAGAAACCAGAAGTGGTGCTTTTTGGCCTTCTGGAGGTGATACAAGGCCCTCGGAGGGCTGAAAAGCACAACTTCAGCTTTTCAGCCAAAAGTAGACCTCCGGTCAGGTTCCGAAGGCTTGAGGACCCCAAAATCTGTGGATTTCGACATCCATGAATTTCGGTATCTGAGGGGGTTCCAGGAAACCCCCCCCCATGGATACTGAGGGCCGCCCTGTAGCTATTTTGCAGATTCAGAGCCGAGTCAATGCACAACTGACTGACCAGTGTGTTCCACAGAGCACACGAGACCCCATTCAAGCTCAAACGTGCCTGCTATTCTGTGCCAGGCATTTGCTCATCCCCCTTCAGCAGCTGACTGGCTTGCTGTTGCATGAGATGCTGGTGATTAGTCTGACAATAAACTGAATTGCCAACTATTCCCACTATTTCTCCTTCCTCTTCATGGATCAGAAATGACTGGCCAGAAACCTGTTGCTGTACTGACACTTACCCACAAATATCAGGATATGAGTTTTGCTCCCAAAAACACATATCGGGAATATTTTTTGTCCTCCAAATTTCAATTTATTTCTTGTATTATCCTTTTCAAATGTTTGTTGATGTTTTGCTGATTGTACTGAGAGTTTTTAAGTCTTGCTAGCTGTAAGGCCACGGGGCCATGCTAGAAAGCTAATCAATGAAATATGGATAACTCAGTGATTCCCCATCAAGCATTTTGGGGCAGAATTTATTTCTGTTAGATTGTTCTGCTGCGTGTACATGGCAGGGGAAAAGGCAGAAAAATCCTGAAAGAAGGAAGGCACAAGTTGCACACAGGTTTCTGAAAAGCTGCCCAAAAGTTCTACTCACCGTGAGCTTCTTTGGCAAGATAGGTTGGAATTCCTCGACACAAGGCTTCAATATTCTTCCCGTATGGGGACAGGTCAGTGATCTTCTCGGGGGAAACCACGTATGTAACTTCCTTGCGTTCAGGTCCTTTAGAAGGATCCTTCTAAAGGGGGGGTGGGAACAGCACAGCATTCCAGATTGGTTTCTTTGTGGTTGGTGGACCAGCTCCAACATTTCACAAAGGAAAACAGGTACACACTTGTAACTCAGCAATTTCCATTCCACACATCACAAGTGCTGCCCCCACATGGATGAAGGCTCCACTTCACTTTCTGTTCGCTCTATTCACTTATTCTGCAATCATCTGTCTTCCAAAGTGCAAGAGGGCATTTGTAACTAGGACGAATAATATGCTAGAAAAGCCTCACTATCCTCTAACAGGGGGTGCCCAAACCCCAGCCCGGGGGCCACTTGCGGTCGTCAGGGACTCCCAATCCGGCCTGCAGGGAGCCCCCAGTCTCCAATGAGCCTCTGTCCCTCTGGAGACTTGCTGGAGCCCGTGCTGGCCCAACACAACTGCTCTCAGCATGGGGGTGACTGTTCAACCTCTTGCGTGAGCTGTGGGCAGAGGGCTTCCTCCCCTGCTTGCTGTTTCATGTGTGTGATGCAGCAGTGAAGAAAGGCTGGCCATGCCTTTTATAGGCCTTGAGCTATTGAAGACCTTCATTCATTCATATAAGTTCCATCTCTAATATATTCATTTATTTAAATTTATGTAAATTTATTCAAATTTGAAATATAAATTAATTCTTTTTCCCCGGCCCCTAACACAGTGTCAGAGAGATAATGTGGCCCCCCTGCCAAAAAGTTTGGACACCCCTGCTCTAACATAGTCATTTTCAATGTTTTTCTTCTCATGGCACACTGACCTCTATGGTCTTCTCTATGGCCTTCAGCTCTTGCGATGTCACTTCGGCTGCCGGGAGACTCTTCCAGGTTCTGTGGTTCTGTTTCTAGGGCAACTGTCTTTAGTGATAACTTGTCTGTCCTTTTCCTCTGCCGGCAGAGCCACTAGAATGTCTAGTGGCACAGCTGGAAGAGGAAGAGTGACAATTTGTCGCTATAGACAGTTGCCCTAGAACCCGGACCCAGAAGAGTTTCAGTGGTTTTCAGTGCTGTGCTCCAAATTACAGCAGTACACCTTTCATGGCACATCAATGTGCTGTGGCACACCAGTTAAAAATTGCTGTTCTGTAATCAACAATTCAAAAGACACTTGAGCAGCTGTCATCTGGGCCAGCCGGCAGGAGGACTGCATGGTGCATTTGCATTGATGCACAATTTTAACATGCATGAGCACCACAAATGCTCATTTCCTACCCACAGTTTCACTCCCAGAGACCCTGGGAAAGGAGTTGAACCCTGAAGAATGACAACTCAACTTGGACAACACCTTCTAAGAAGGCATTTCCTAAAGGCAATAACAGAAGACAAAATGGGAACAGGGATCAGGCACCAGGAAAAAAAATGACTATCCCTGGGAAATAGAATCAGCAGGACTATATGGGCAGTCAATAAACAGACCAGACAATTTCCATTTCCTGTTACTACTTAGCCATAGACCGGGGTGAGCAAACTTTCAACTTTAGGGTTCCCGAACCTTTAACAATCATGTAGGAGAGAGAATTTCAGCAGAGAGAGAGAATTTCAGCTTGAGATGACAAGCTACACCTGCTGAAATTCCCTCTCTTATACAAAGGTCCAGGAACCCTAAAGTTGAAAGTCTGCCCACTTCTGCCGTAGACTGAAGCAAGTGTCTGGCTCTGTTGTATTTTATTTTGCTGTGTTTTTGTTAGAGTGGTGTTTCATTGAGTTTGACTGCTTGATTGTTAACTGCCTTGAGTTCAGGGACATGTGGTGGGTGGGTGGGGGGCAAGTGAGGCAGAACCTCTCCACTCTCTCTGTGCGTGGACTGAGGGTGCTTGGGCACATCACACAGTGGCTGCACTTTTTGAAGGACACTGGTGGGGAGGCTCTGCCTCACCTGCCTCCCCACTCACCACACGTTCCTTCTTGAATTCCAAATTGCTGGAATGAATGGATGGTTTTAAAGTTGAGATAAATGATTATTGGCTATTCAAAGCACCCATTCTTGGGAATCTGTTAAATCTCTTTAAAAGGCAAACAAGCTAGAAGCTATCATCATGATGTCTCTTGAGATTCTGCCCATTCTTTTGTCTCTCCTGAACATCCCATAATGCACTGAACTTTCCTTCCCACCTTCTGAATGCACAAATGCTTCTCTGTGCTCAGCCACACACAACATTCATCCTCTCTGCTTTACCTGCTTTTCTCTGATGACTTGTGGGAGAGTGGTGACATCAGGCAGCGGTATTTTACTCAGGGGGATAACTACACAGGATTTTTTGGAGAGTATCCGGGTTGCTGCATAGCCCTGTCCAAGCAAAACAGTTAGTGAGCAGAGGGTAACAAGCAGCCTGGAGGCACTGCAGCTGGGGAGAGAGATCACTACTTCCCTGCAGCCTCCTGCTCTTTTCCTTCTTCCATGCCTTTCAAAATTGCACAACTGTACCAATGAACTGAGACAAGCTCTGTTAGTATCAAATTACCCTGTTCTTGCAGGTGCATGTACATTTGACTTTTTTCCCCTGTAGAGAAATTATTTTAGCTTTATTTTAACTTTTACTTTGGTAACCAGTAGGGAGAAAAGGTACAAACCTTTATGGGTTTGTAGTGGGCTCTTGGTATCCATGAGAGATCCGTTCTAGGACTCACTGCAGCTACCAAAATCGGTGGATACCGGAATCCACAAGGAGGGCTGGCGTGGTGGAGCAATTACCTGGAGGCCATGCCCGGCCTCCCAGCCTCCTCAGAAGGCCACCCCAACATGACCAGAAGCCACTTCTGGTTTGTGCTGGCAACTTCTGGTCTTGTTCTGAGGCTCTCTGTGGCATGGGCTTGGCATCCATGGATGCTCAAATCCATGGATGGTGAACCCATAGATAAGGAGGGTCCACTGTACTAAGGGAAGCTGCAGCAAACTGCACATATGCTTGATTCTTAAAATTAATTTTAGACATGATTCCAGTTAAACCAGAGTTTGGAAGGAGCGAGATGCAGGCTAGAGCAAGCCAGAAGAAGAGAAGCAGGGATTCACTCCCATCCCCAGCTAAAAGAGATACATCAGAACACACGCATGCGTCTTACACTGCGATAATCGAAAATGCTGTTCCACGAATGCCAGCCATTGTTATTGTCCACATTCACCACCTGCTTCTGCTTGTCGATGTTCACTGATTGGTGAGAATTTCCTCCAACATTCCCCTGGTTCCTTTCACTGATGTTCTTGGGTGGAAAAGACAAAGAGCACATCTAAGATCAGCACTGAAGTGTTCCAGGTTTGTACCACTCCATACAAGTTTGCTGCCGAGCACAGAACACATGCAATGAGGAACCCCCTGTGGGCAGGTCTCGTGTCTCTACCAGCAGCTTTCGGCCTGAACCAATTTTGTGGACTTGGGTTGAGAGTTGGCTCCATGTAGCAGCCACGTCACAGTAAGGGACTCCCCCTCCGCCTCCAAATCTAGCCTGCTGGCTCCTGAACAAGGCTCAGCTGTTCAATGCAATCCCTCCTCAGGCTGAGGTTGGCACTGACTCCTCAGGCAGTGTGTCTCGCCCCAACTGCCCTCACTACTAGCTGGAGGTAGCCCTAAATAGCTTCCTCCTGAGGATCAGCTCCTCCCCCTCTAGCCTTGCCTACTCCCCATCTTGCCATAAAGTTCTTCATCCACTGTGGGCTGCCCCTTGCTTTTGGCCATGCCCGGAACTCAGCTGCCTCTCCATCATTGCTGATGGCAGACACTTCCCTGGCAGTCTGTGATGACAGGCCCATTTGGCCCAGCATTTTCCCCAGTGAACCTGGCCCGCAGCGCATTGCAGCAACACCAGCAGTGGCCATGTATCTCCCATCGAGCCTGGTTCTGGCCTGGTCTCAGCAGCCAGCTCTGCTCGTTACCACTAGTCATCCAAGCCCAGTAAGTTCGCTTCCAGACACACATGATTCCCCCCAAAATGCCCATTAACTACAGGTGTCCCCTGTATCCATGGGGGATATGCTCTCATGCCCCCATGGATACCGAAACAGTAGATAAAAGGGAACCCTATACTTAGTGAGGCACCAAGCACTCCTGCCTCTTCCTTTGCAGGCTGTTACACTGGAAGACAAATGCAAGAAGCGGCCATCCGGAACGCTAGAGGAGGGAGACACGCAGAATGTGAACAGGAAAGGAAGAAGCTTCCTGCTTCCTGTTATTTAGACAGTTCAGGCTATCTTCCCTCTTCCAGTGACTGTTCAGGCTGACTACTTCACATGTTCCTCTTCTAGCATTCTATAGCAGGCTGCAAACCAATTCAGATGGTTACTTGACATCACAGTAAAGGAAAATAGATAAGTAATGGGCACACTGGGGGCAGAGAACCGCAGGTACGTGAATCCACGGATATGGAATCCGTGGACACGAGGGAATGCCTGTGCTACAAATTCAGGGGCAGATCAGCAGAAAAGAGAGAGTGAAGAAGTGTTTAACCCTTAGGCCTTGAGCTATTGCAAGAACTTCATTCATTCATATAAGTTCCATCTCTAACATATGTGTAAATTTATTCAAATTTGAAATGTAAATTAATTATTTTTTTCCCCAGCCCCCTACACAGTGTCAGAGAGATAATGTGGCCCTCCTGCCAAAATGTTTGGACACCCTGCTCTAGCCTCACATTAGTATTAAAAGTTTGCCTTGAAAAGTGCAGTCCCACCTAAAGTAATACACTGAGATCTGCATAGTAGATGAAGGAGGAGGCCTCCCATTGTAAACTTTTGAAGAGCTACAAAGCACAAATCAAAATGCTCCAGTGAGTGCCTTGTTTATCCTTTGGCAAAGTACGATAAATAAACCATTTATGGCTTGATTTGCTACATAAAACTACTTAATGAGCCTGTTTGCTGCAAAGTGGTATAGATAAATATTCTTAATCATTATAATACTTACATCAGTGGCTGTGATGGGGGCCAGAAAAACGCCCAGAAGAGCAACACCCAAGATCTGAAATAAATCACAGAACAGCAGTCTTCAAGAAACCTTCAGAACTGTAAGATAGTCACTTTATTCAGGAGAATGCCTGTCCTTGAGGTTTAGCAACAGAGGGAGACAGTTTCAGGCAAATGTCCATTAAACATGAAATAAGTTGCGCAGTGGCATAGCTAGAGGGGGTTCAAAGCACTAGGTTTTGTAGGGAGCATCACCGCGGCATGCAGCAGCCCCGCCTTCTGAGCTACGAGAGCAAAATGGAGGCAATGCCATTTTCCTCTCATAGCCCAAAATGGACCAGAAGGGGAGGGTGAGGGGCCACTTTCACGCCACGGTGAGGCTCCCGACAAAACTTAGTTCTTTGCACCTCCTCTGGTTACGCCACTGAAGTCGAGACACATGTCTCAGAGCTCTGTGGAGCCATAACTGTCAACGAGCTGTGGGTGACTGATTTCTCAGTCTCATTCTTGCCTGTAAATTGGGCTGACAGCAACCTAGTACTCAGGGGAAGAGTTAACAAAGATAAATGAGATATGGAAAATTTCATTTCTGCATTAAAACAAGCCGTGAGGCCAAGGCAGTCTTTTCCTCTTCACGCCTTCAGGGGTTTTGAGAAGAAAATTAATACTCACAAGTGCCTTCATTTTGTTGCTAGGAGAGCCACCAAATGAGAAGAAGTGGAACCCTTCCACCTTATATATAAGAGTTTGCAAAGGTAAGGTGTGGACTGGCTGCTTATCTCACTGAAACTGTTCCCCTTACAGCAGGCAAAGCCTGGGTGTGATCCCCTAAAGGGTAGCACCCTACAGATATGCCCCAAGCAGATAAGAGATATAATCAATATGCTTTTTGATAACGTTTTGTAACAGAGGAGAATTGGGTAATGTGATGTCATTTAAAAAAAAAAATTGAGACAGAATTTGATCCCACAAAATAAACAGAGCCTTGGTCAAAAACTTTGTATGCATGCCAAAGATTTGGACCAAATCACCTGGATTGCCTCTGCTGGACAAAAATCTGTGATTTTTTAAAAATTAAAATTAATTTAAAATGATTGTGTCATTCACTTGTCAATGCATTCATAAAAAATATCTTGCTTTAAAACAGGGGTGTCCAAAGTTTTTGGCAGGAGGGCCACATGATCTCTCTGACACTGCGCTGGGGCTGGGGGGAACAAGAATTAATTTGAATAAATTTACATAAATGAATATGTTAAAGATGAACTTATATGAATGAAAGAAGGTCTTGCAGTAGCTCAAGGCCTATAAAAGACCTTGTACAAAGCAAGGCTGGCCTTTCCTTCACTGCCACTGCTGCATCACAGATGCATCATGGGCTCATCCCACAGCTCATGCAAGATGTCGAACAGTTGCTCTCACGCTGAGAGCAGTTGCATCAGGCCAGTGTGGGCTCCAACAAGTCTCTGGAGGACCAGAGGCTAATTGGAGACTGGGGGCTCCCTGAGGGCCGCATTGAGAGGCCTCGAGGGCCACAAGTGGCCCCAGGGCCGGGGTTTGGGCACCCCTGCTTTAAATGATATGCAGGTCGGACAGGCGCAGTATGTGTGTAATGTTTGTCGGGAAGAGGTAGTGGAGACAAGACAACTGTGTTCATTGCCTGGAAAACAACAATGAGACATTCATATTAGCCACAGGTCTTAACTGGGCTCACATTGTACTGAGGTCCTTTCTAAGCTTCTACCTGAGGAATTTGAGGGACCAAATTCCATCACTGGGACCAGGTTTCCAGCACTGATGTAGCCGCAATTCAGCCCCAAGGTAAGGGAATGAGTATTGCAGTGCATGTGCATGCATGCAGTGCATGACCCATTGGTGTGGCTGCATCAGCACTGGAAAGTTGGATAGAACTGAGCCCTAAGTCTCTGAAGTTGTCAGGAGGGGGGGTTGTCTTAAGGTAACAATAACTTTCTTCCCTTTCGTTCCTAAACCCCCCAATGTAACCAATCATGACTTTTGTGACTTCTTCCCAGCTTCCAGGAGACTCTTCAAGGTTCTATGGCTCTGTTTCTTGGACAACTGTCTGAAGTAATGAATTCTCTGTCCCTCTTCCTCCACCAGCAGAGCCGGAAGAAGATGAGGGACAGACAATTCATTACTACAGACAGTTGGCCTAGAAGCACAGCCTCAGAACCCAGATCAGTGGTTTGCAACTGCTGTGCTCCAAACTCCTGTGGCACATGTGCAGACCTTTCATAGCACACCAATGTGCCATGGCACACCAGTTGAAAATCGCCACTTTAAAGCAATAGTAACATAGACTAGTAACATAACAAGTAATAGTAACATAGACTACAATATCAGGCTGCTGTGTCCTGAAACACGTGGTCCTCTTGGCCACACAGTTCAATGGAGTCCCTACAGGCTGGTAGCAGCTCCTTGAGATTTCAAGCTCAGGGGTCTTTTTCGGTTCTTCCTGGGGATGCTCTAGAGACTGAACCTGAACCTTCTGTAGGAAATGCAGAGACCCTGAACTGAACTACAACCCCTTCCTAAACTTCAAAATTTGCATGCATCTTTATGCACCTCTATACATACATGCATATCAAGGAACAACCAAAGTTCCATCCCTGATATATAAGCAAGCGCTCTGAGGATTATAGTCCGAAACACTTGCTTTTCTTTGTCTTCCCAGCTCCTTCTCTTAAATTAATATATTAGTTGACCAAGGTATGTACAGCATTTGTTTGTGAAAGGCAGTGGCCAATTCTGTTAGCACTTTGGAGCAAGGAAAGGGTTGCACTTTCAAAAGTACATACAGTAATACTGATATGAAATCACAAGAAGTTTTAAAAAAAATTGTCTCATTTCTATGAAGGCAAAATCAATCACTTACTGACACTTGCAAATTGTGACACTCCCTTTGTTGCATTGTTCGTATCCATTGTCTGTGGGACCAATTTTACAAAAATGAGAAAAAAGCCTCCTCTAGTAGATCATCTCACTCAGGGCTGGTGCCAGCCTGTGGGGTGCCCTTAAGCATAGCCCTGTGCTAGCTCTCCCAATGACCACCCACGCTGCCCCCTGCCCCTCACTGTTTGCTTTCAACTTTAACCTGCGTGCCAACCTCTGCTGCCCACCCACCTATCCCTGGCTTCTTTACTTCATTGGGGACCACCTTGTTTTTATCCAACACCTCCCCCAATCTGTTTTGATTTGTCAGATTTTTCAATACACCTCTTTTACTTCTATGATTGTGCTGTCCTGAACTCAGTCCACTTGGGAGGAAGAATGACAGGACCATTGCATCTTGGACAACTGTGTCCTGGTCAAATATATCCGGGTATTGGACATTTTTATCCATTTTTTGGCATTCCTGGACAATTGTGTTCCAATATATTTATATTAGATGTACTTTTTAAAAAAAAACACAAAGGTAGGGTTAGAGCTGGGATAAGAAGCTTAGGACAGATAACATGGGATTTGTTGCCAAGTTATCGTGGGATGAAGATACCTGGGACACAAAAAAACCCCAGACTTGAATGTCCCCAGATGACAATGACTGGAACATATTTGACCAGGACACAGTTTTCCAGGACTCAGATACCCTAGTATCGGGAAGAAGCAGATTTGCTACACCTACCAGATCGCTCAAGTTCTTCCACTAGCTAGTTTAAAGTAGGGACTTTAAAGTCCCTACTTCAACCAGTAAGAGAATGAAGGGCCTAGCATTGCTGACCACTAGGCATCACTCCTGTTTTGCCTCCAACTTTTCTTACACCCCCTGTTATTCTTGCTGCTACCAAACCACAAATTTTAAAGAAAGACAAATTTGCAGAAAGAGAACTATTTCTGGTATTAAGAAGTATGCGCGCACATGCCTGAAAGGGTTAACTGATATTTGCAAAATGACCCATGTAGACTTTTGCACAGGTTGACTAATCTTCCCTTGGGGTATCAGGGCATAGTTGTTGGCACAACCCAAAATCCAGATAAAGCCGTTTACTGTGGTGTGTCCCAGAGATACGGTGTCACCCAACAAGCAAGACATATTTCTGTGAAATGTCGTACACACCTACAGCCAAGATATAAAAGTTTGAAGCCTCCATACCTGTGTTCCATTTGCTCCCTAGCCTCTTGCTCTTATTGGAAAGAAAAATGATCCGGCTTGTGAGTATATTCGACACGTTCTCCTCTTTAGCAAAAATTGACATATTTAGACACAATTTTGGGTGGTGAGAACTCTTTGGGGGGGCGGGGGGGCGGGAACCATCACATGCCATTCTCCAGTGAGTGACATGGGAGGAAGCCAGTGTTCCTTGCCCCAAACTCATTGGGGTTTTTTCTCTTGTTTGGTTGAATGAACCAAAGAACAAATTTGGTAAGGCAGTTTGGTAATTGCAGACATTTGTTTGAGAATCATGCATCCCATGATGTCACCAGGAGGTGCAAGGGTGTGGACCACACTGGGTAACACCATCGGGGCTGACACCAAACACTCCAGAGCCCAGGTCTACCTAGTAGACCTAACTATCCCATCAGACTTTTCTCCCACAAGTCCAGGTCTACTGAGCTTTCAAAGGTGGAGCCCAGGTCTACCCACCTGATAAATATGACCTCCTGCTTGGCCTGGCCTTCATCTCTCGCTCTCTGTAAGACCAGGTCTACCCAACAGGAGGGTGGGAGATGGCCAGCTGGGCAGATTGGGTGTACCTAGAGTTCCAGGGCAGACACAGTCCATGGGTGACACCATGACTTACTGGGTGACACCAACCCTAGTGATGCCAGTGCATGCATCTAGGACCAATGCAAGACATTTTAATTCTTAAGTCAGAAAAACCAAAATGGCAACCATGCTTACACTGATTAGCTTTGAGCATAAGCCACTTGGAAATCGTCTTCCTCAAGAGCCCATTGAAATGAATGGGAGCTACCTAAGAGCATGGGACTTGCAAAGAGAACACCTTGGTGGCTTAGATCTCTCTGCCTCCCTCTCCACTCACCTTAATGGCACACCAGACCCACAACCTCAGGACCAGGCTTTGCTTGGAGGAAAAGAGGCATTAATGGGAAAAGAAATATTTTTCCCCAAATTGAATTTCTTAATGCAACCAAGATTCAATCCAATCTTATACTCCCATTTGTAAAACTTACGTGCTCAAATAATTAGAATGGCAGAGAGGAAAACGAGGGAAGAGAGAAAAGTCATGAATCTTCAGTTCGGGACTGCAACACTGCCAGGAATTCTAATGTTTATCATTGGTCTAAATTGTTTAGCATCATATCCACGGCTAGGCTATCCACGTGCACTCCATGTGCGTGGATCTCCGCACACATCCTTCTGTGGATCAGGTGGCTAGTGCTGGATCGGGGGGCATCTCATATGGAACAGAAGTTTATAAAAGGGGGACTCTAGATTCTAAAAGCTGGAATAATATAGCTATGGACCCAGGTTCGAGGAGAAATCATGCCCAGTTTCGTAGGCCTGGGGCAATGGCGTAGCTAGAAAGGGTGCAAAGCACTAAGTTTCACATGGACTCTCATGGCTGCGTGCAAGTGGCCCCTCCCCCTCCTTTTTGGAGCCATTCCCGGAGCCTCCTCCAATGGGGAGGAAGAAGGGCCACTTGCACGCCACCGTGAAGTTCCCTGCAAAACATAGTACTTTGCACCCCCTCTAGCTATGCCACTGGCCTGGGTTTGCTATCCCCAGATGCTACCTGGATTCCTGGAACACCCCTGACAGCATTTAGGCAAGCATTGAAAACCAGGTTCTTGTGTATTGAAACTGCTCTTGGGTTAATTGTATCATTGCTTTTAATTGTTGCTAACCATATTGTTGTTTTTTCAAACCAAAACATGGAATTGCCTTCCATCTAAAAAACAAATAAATGCATTTCTACTGAAGAATAACGTGAACCTTTTTCTTCCAGCTTGCACTAATCGCCGTGGTAGGATTCTTCTGGAGTCCTGCTCTAGCAAGTTTCCAGGTAAATGGAATTGTCCCCACTCCAGTACAACCCTAATTCCCCTACAAACAAAGAACAACTATGAAATGTGGGAATTTGAATGGCATATTTGGGCCAATCCAAGACTTCCCAAGACTTCCTCCGACAGCAGCATTTTTAACGTTTTTCTTCTCATGGTGCCCTGCCCTCTACAGTCTTCTCTGTGGTCTTCACCTCTTGTGATGCTTCCAGATTAGTCTGGGTTTTGCAGTTCTGTTTCTAGGGCAACTGTTTATACCAGCCATTTACAACCACTGTGCGGTGGCACACTGGTGTGCTGCAAATGGTCTGCAAGTGTGCTGCGGGAGTTTGGGGAAGGGTCATTTATTAGTAGAGCCATTGGGGAATGTGAGCCCCCTACCAACAGCATGGTGTGCCTTGTCAATTGTCAAAAAACTGATGGTGTGCCTTGACAATTTTAGTACCTTGTCAGTGTGCAATGAGATGAAAAAGGTTGAAAATCACTGGTTTATAATAATGCAAGCAGAGGAAGAGGGGCAGAGAATTTGTTGCCACAGACAGTGGCCCCAGAAACAGAGCCACAGAACCTGGAAGGGTTTTTCAGCTCTTTTCACCCACTGTGCTCCAAAATCCCACAGCACACCTGCCGACCCTTCACACCACACCAGTTGAAAATCACTGCCCTATCTCCTCCACATGTCTGCTTCCACTTCACCCCCCTCTTCCTTTTCCAGTCCAGGAAATGGAAAGTGGTGGTGCTGGACGAGGCGTAGAGAGAGAACAGACGGAGATCGGTGCCCCCTACCCATCTGCTGCCTGAGACAATCACCTTAATTGGCCAGCCCAGGCCAGTAAAGGGCGCTGCAAAAAATCCATGAAATAATTAAAAGGCCCTCACTACCCAAAGTACTTATTTACCCAGAGGAAAAGCATGCATGTCTCTGCAGGCCTTGCTGTTTAATCATGCCCTCATTTCCTTCCCTTCAGCCTCCAGTCTAGAGGTGGCTATTCTGCCATGAGATTATTCTGTCATACCTGATGGAGATGGGTAGCAGCCTTGGTGGAGGTTGCCCATTGCCCCTCTATATGAATCATTTGCTCCAGGCACACCATCTTCCAATAATAAGGCACTCGAGCAGAAGCAGACTGGCTCTCCTGTTGGCAGTTCAAGTGCATCCTTTTGGAGTATGCTATTCTTGCTTGCTCCAAAAGGAAATCTGTCTGGGTATCCCTTTATTGCCCTTATTTCCTCCGTTGCACATCCGTGTCTTGTTCGGCCGTGAACATAAAGAAATGTGTGCTTTTTTATCCTCAGACCTACAGCATCCCAAGCATCGATGGCGACTACATTGAGCAAACAGTGACCATAGACAATGTGGGCCAAATAGCCAATATCCATGTGTATGGCGGACTCTGCTCCTCTGACACCATTTTTGACTACAAACATGTAAGTAACCTGGAGAAACTCTTCAGGCTTCTCTCAGTTGATACCAGGGAGTCAAACCATTAAAAGCTATGGCTCATTTCTGGTTCTGGGTCACAATGTTTGTTAACTCCCTGTATCCATTCCAGTTCAGACACTCCCTATCAAAAGTGGTTTGGTAACTGGTTCTGACATGTTGAACCAGTTTAGAGGCCGCTAGTGTGGAATGATTTCAATCTATTTTGCTTAGGCTGTAACTCTATAAAAAGAAAATAATGATAATTGTTTTCCTTGAGAAAATATTTAAAGCATTGAATTTTCAAAGTCCCCCCCCCCCCACAAGATATATACAACAGGATTAAAATAGCTTGAAAATAAAATGTAAGTTGTACAACTGAAATCTTGTTTGGATTTTATGTGTTCCAATTTGCTACCTATTCAGGGTCAAGGCAGTGAACTCTGCAGTGCTTTGTGTGTCTACTCAGAAGAAAACCCCATTGAGTTAAATAAGACTGACTGCTTCGTAAATGGGTATAGGATTGCAGCCACTGGGATTTTAGGGTTGGGGTTCAGTCCCCGGTTCACTGAAGAAGCTTTTCTGAACAGGTTTTGGGGTTTAGATCCAGGTTTGCCTCAACCTCAAATTCTCTACTGCCTGAACCTGTAGTGGCAGGGTAAGGAACCCCAGGAAGGTTGGCTTTTGGGACCCCATAGCTGCCAGCCATTGCTCAGTTACTCCTCTGCTTTTGTGACCCCCAGGGCTACATTGCCACCAGGCTGTTTTCCCGACGGGCCTGCTTCATCTTGAAAATGGAACCAAACTACATTATGCAGCTGGAAGACATTGGACGACTTGCTTACGAAAAACAGGTAGCTGCAGGGTAATTAGAAAAGGGGTGCTTGTTCACAACAGGCTGTCAACATAGTGGATGGCAACAGGAGGCCTCACTGCTTCTCTGTACCCGAACCATCAAATCCAGGACATCTGAACTGGCATCTGAATCTTACCTCCTATGTAGAAATATCTAGAACTATAGCCCTGTTCTGGAAGAAAATCAAAAGCAGACTGAAGCAACACTTTGTATGAGATGTAGAACCAGTTTTTTTGAGTTATAGGAAAGCATCTTTAGGAACAGAATGGTTGGTACTCAGCAATCTTGGAAAATCCATTCTGGATTTTTGGGAGTATATTATGGATGCAAAAACAAACAAAAAACAACAACACAGAGCATGTACAATACCCTTTTAAGACAGCAGCATGAACTGCATAACTTTACCACAACCTGGGAGAATTGAGAGTTTAATGGTCAGGACTGTTTGCCAAAGCCACACAGTGGCTGTGGCCATCCAACATCCATTTAAGGTTCATGCTGGACCCTGGATTACTCCCTGCTACACAACATAGACCATACTAAGCTAGTTGGAACATTGGAACATTGGCCTTCAGATTTCAGAAGCCTCCTAGATGTTTGCATCAACCAGAATAGATTCAATTCAGGGTCCTAAGAAATAAGCTAGAGGAGACCTGGGTGGTTCCATCTTCTGTAGTTCAGAGAAGAATCCTTCACTATCCTCTCCCCAGGTGCTGAAAGAGGACCTGCCACTCACTGTATAGCTGGGAAGGTCAAAAGAGGGCAGGTTGGCCTCAGTGGTGCTGAGAGATGAACCGCCAAAGACCTTCCTGGATGGGCAGGAAGGTTCAAGTAAAGGAGGGTGTCTTTGGGCTTGTGCATCCTTCAGCGCACCAAGGGCAGGGGCCTTTGAGGAAGCCCACTGCAGTTGGGGAAGGCAGGAGAAAGCAGGAATGTCTTGAGCCTGCTGTCTTGGACTTCAGGAGTTTACCCCCTGAGACCTCAGGGGCCTGCAGGCCATTGGTCAGTGCCCAACCTGGACACTTTCTGATGATGCTCATGGCCACACCCACCTGATTATCTTCCTTTTTAATAAAAAAAAAGTGTTCTTCTTTCAGATGATGAGCCAGATGGTGTCCCCCAAGAATGTATGGGTGCAATATGAACCCAGCAACTCTTTCTTTGGAGAAATCAAGGAGTGGCTTGAATTTGGGAGTTCTATTGAGAAGCTCTGCAAGAATGTCCCCGTTTACAGAGTTGAAAAAATTGACAGTGAGTAATTTTTGGATGGATCCAGACACTGGAGACAGAGAGGCACACTCCCTTGAGACAGGCGTGTGAGTCGTGCGAGAATACTAGCTGAGACCTTGCCTCCCCTGCAGGGTCACACTGTGCCAGTTCTCTTTGGGATTTATTGTCACATCCTGAGCACAGAATACATGGGCATCTGTGTTCAAACGGGGTTGGGGGAATGAGGCTATCCATCACAAAGGCTTCCAGCTTTGAAGCACCCTCCAAAGAAGTTCTGTGGCAACGTTCACCCACAGGCCTTTCTCGCGACCAACTATTAGGATGTCTGTGTCTAAAGAGAGGGGTCATAGCTCCATAACACAGCATCTGTTCACATGCAGGAACGTCCATGTTCTGTCCTTGGTTCTGTACTGCAGATCAGGGTGGGGAAAAAAATCCTTGCCCAAAATGAAAACCCCGGATTGCTCCATGCTACGCAACATAGACCATACTAAGCTAGTTGGAACATTGGCCTGAGGTAGCTTCAGATTTCAGAAGCCTCCTAGATGTTTGCATCTACCAGAATAGATTCAATTCAGGGTCCTGAGAAATAAGCTAGAGGAGACCTGGGTGGTTCCATCTTCTGTAGTTCAGAGAAGAATGAAAAGTGAGAGAAGACACCTGTTGTCCACTGTGCCAAGCACATGAGGATGGAGAAAGCTTCCAACTTTTGACTAACCAGCTTCTGTCTCTTGTTTCCCATCTAGGAGGCGTACATGGAGGTACCTGTGTCAAGGCAGGGATCTTAGGCATTCTGGGCATTTCAATTTGTGGGAAAGTCAATCTGTGAGCCTGACCTCACTAGGCTGTCATTCCCAAGTTCTTGTGCCAATGAACCAGCTTCCCACCTCCTTGTGAATTTGGAAAGGATCTCAGTGCAAATTTTTCAGGATGGTCCTTGTGCTTCCCTTGAATGCTGCAAACTCCAGAGCTGCTAATAAAAAAGAGCAATTTCCCAAGTCTTGTGGTTTTTATTTTGCAAGTCATTTAAAACAGGAGTAGGCAGATCTAGGGGTTGGGGGGCCAAATTTGGCTGTCACTGTCAGGGATTAAAGGCCTGGGATTTATCATGCCTAACGGTGCAGTCCTATCCAATTTTATAGCACACATAGCTGTGCCAGTGGGGTGCGTGCTGCATCCTGCAGTTGGGGGGCAATTGCGGAGGACTTTCCAAGGTAAGGCAATGCTTGTTCCCTTACCTCAGAGTTGCATCGCCCTGAACTTGGTGCTGGAAAGTTGGTTAGAATTGCACCCTAAGGCACTCACCTGCTGTCAGGCCCACTGGGATACAGGTCCTAGGGGAATACACTCACCCAAGGAAGCGGTGGGAACAGAAACACATGCAAGCACATGCCACAGAGATGTGCTTCCAAGTGGGTGCATCTCTTTTTCATCAGCTACACAGGTGGGTGACACTGGTTGGGACTGGGATGCGCAGGGAGGGTCTCGTGTACTGTTTTCCAACTGCAAATGCCACATGTACCCCCCAAGCTGCAATTGCTGCTGAAGTGGCAATTCAGGCAAGTCTGTTTTTGAGCGACTTCAAGGGGACAGAAACTGCTGGAGAACTGCACAGGGAAAGAGCAAACACCTCACACATCCCAGTGGCAACTGGCTTGCCCCCTTGAGCACTTGTTGTTGATGAAAATGGGAGCAGGCATCCGGAGCGCAAGTTTGCAGGCATGCCTAGTTTGGCTCTAAGATAGCTATTTTGAACCAGTGTGTTCTGTTGTGGCACATTGGTGTGTGGCAAAAGGCCAGGTGTGCCAAGGGAGTGTGGAGCACAGTGGCTGAAAATCACTGAAAAACCCATCCAGGTTCTGTGACTCTTTCTAGGGCAACTGTCCGTAGTAACAAATTGGCTCTGCTGGCAGAGGAAGGGGGAAGGACAACTTGTTAGTAGAGGCAGTTGCCTTAGAAGCAGAACTCTGAAGCAGGGCCTCTGAGAGGAATTTTATCAGGGGGCACAAAGTTTCCTTTGGGCCCCTTTGAGCAGAATGGAGGCAGGGAGGGGCAAAACAGGGTGGGCGGCACACTCTTTCATGGCAAGCAGATCCACAAGCCAAAGACGTAATGCAGCAGGCCAGTTTCCTCCCAGAACTGACACTATGTTAAGGAGTGTCATGAATGCACTCCTCAGCCAAGCACATATGGCTCACCAATACCTGCAGTCTCAAGCTCATGGTAGTGTCCCCAGCATCCTGTGTGGGCAACAAGTCTGAGTAGTTAGGAAAATGTACGTTCCCGGAAAATTTCTGGGCCTCCTCCTTTGGCTCCTGGGCCCCCTTTTTGACACTGGGCCTGGGTACAAATTACCCCCTTTACCCCCTCTCCTAGGCCCTGCTCTGAAGAATATTCTGGAAGCCCCAAGTGACATCGCAAGAGGCCAAAGAACACAGAGAAGACCATAGAGGTCAGTATGCATGAAAAGAAAAATGTTGAAAATCACTGCTTTAATTGTTCAAGGGCATAATATTTCAATATGTGTGTGACTAGATGGTACAGACATCTAGATGGTACAGTCATGGTACAGATCCTAGAAATACAAAAATTAATTTCAGCCTAATCTGGACTAGGCCCATTCAGTCTTTAAAATGGTCTGTAGAGCATCAAGAATGATGTGTGTTTTCACTGGTCCCATCACACAAGCACGTGCTAGTGGTCAGGTGCTCAAGTTTGAGAAGAGCATGAGAATCTATGCACCAGCTCTATTTTCTTTTTTCCAACAATGGCCAGTAAGCTCATTGGTTCCATCCAGTCTTAAAAGGTGCTACACGCTCTGAGGACAGTCCCTGTTCAGCAGTGACATCAGCAGTATCCCTTAATCTTCTGGATTGAGGAGATCTGTATTATTCCCTCCCCACAACTAGGAAAAAATCTGCTGACAGGGAGAGATTTATAGAGCAAAACAAAACACAAGAGGGAAGTTCCTCTGCCCAGTCTTTCATCCACATTGCAACTTTGGAGGCTGCATTGTGTAAAAGAAAAAAAAAATAAGAAGGAAAAACTATTCTCAGCTGAGTCTTGGATGCCATTTGGCCACTTCTGTTCTTCTTTCAACCTTTCAGTTGAAACCATCTTTCAAACACTGAGTACAGGAAAGTTAAAAGCCATTTACTTTGTGAAAGCTTTTTTTATTTAGCTGCTGGAAGCTAGCCTTTTAAACCAGGGAACACAAACAATGGCCCAATTGCATGATTCAAGGAGACACAAAGTCCGTTTGGAAGATGGGGAAGGGGAAAAACTCCGATTAATTGCTCTGTGGGTTGCTGGACGACTGGCTGAACTTCTTAGCAACTAGGAATATGACCACAAAGATAGATGGCAGCGAAGCGATGGATCCCGGCATTGGTGCAGCTTGAACTGAGCACTTGAAGGTTTTTGCCTGGGAAAGAAAGAAAGCACATAAGGATCAAGCGAACAGCAGATACTGGAGAGGCTGTTGCTCAATCACAGGCCTATGGAGACTGGGCAACAACAGCATGCTTTATACCTTCAGCAGCCAGTGCCCCCCTCCCCCCTATGCTTCAAGCAGGGTCAGCCTGGACCAAATGCTAACCTAATTTGTAGCAGGTTTGTCATGTTTTTCTTCTAGAGAATACAGTACTAGAAATTGGGGGGGGGGGGGAGAGAACGAGAGATGGGCAAATCCAGCAGGGCTTTACTCAAGGAGTCTTTAGGCTCTGCTCCATTTAACTTGACTCAAAGACGAGTCCTAACGGGTGAACTTTCTGAGTCACAACCTTGCTCCTGTGATGCGTAGTATGAGGGGAGTCCTCTACACAAATGCTCAATAGGATATCCAAATTGAGCGACGTTCTGGACACGGGTCTTGCCAATCAGGAAAGAGACGGCCTGGGCTGGAGGAGTGCCCTTCGCTAGCTGCGCCGAGGCAGGCTGAAAAAGAGGGAGATCGGTCCTAGGAAGTCGCTGTGATTTGGGGTCATCTGGGCAAAAGAATTGCTTAGAGGTGCTCCAGTTGTACCACCTCGACAAGCCTGGTCACTTGCCATTTCCAAACTGCAACCCAGGAATTCCTTCTTTAAATCTGTTACTGAGTGAGGGTTAGGATGAAACTGCATGTTGTAGCAAACGATCCTAATGAATTTAGTCAGAGGCATAACTGGAAGGTGTGCTCCCCGGCGGGCACACCTTCCAGGGTCCCCCCCCCCCATTCTTCTGAATGTGACTGAAGCTGTGTACTGGTCATATCCAGAGTGTGATCTGAGGCCCAGGAGGGTTTGCCTAGGCCTGAGAAGGCCTTCTAAAGCCTTAAAACATCACTTTCAGCTTTTCAAAAAAACTGGAAGTGGCCTTCTAAGGCCTCCCAGAGGCGGAGGCCTTCAGATCACCCTCCAGACACAACCAGAGCACAATTTCGATTGTGTTCAGAGGGGGTGGAGGGGCAAACAAGGGGGGCAGAACCCCAGTGGCTGTGGCAGGGCTGGCATTGCCACCTCCCAGAAGAGTGCCACAGGGGTCCTGTGAACCCTCTGACCCCCCCTCAGTTATGCTACTGAATTTGGTCAGTGGCGGACCTCCCCAGCCAAGGTCCTGTGGGCTATCGCTGCCCTCCTGCATGCAAATTCATCCCCCCCCCACTCACTGAGGCTCATGGAGCCTCGCGCAACCCAAGGCTGCATCAGGGAAGCCTCTCTTAGGTTCCCTAATGCTATAAATTGCTTCCAGAAAACCGGCTTGCGCCTGGGGCATTTGCCCCATAGAACATAATAGAGGGTTCGCAGCTGGATTTAGTTTTGCTGTGGGAAACAGCTGCTACTGGGGGGAGCAGCACTCCAGACTGGGACTGTGGCACAGGAGGTGGGGCTGCCATTTGGAACTATCCTTCTGGGTCAAATGGAAGTCTCAGAGGGATCCAGATCTGAAGGTAAGTAGTGCCAGGGATCCCAGTCCAAGTCCTCCCTCATGGCAGCTTTTTGCCATAGTACATAAGGCTGAGTATGTTAATGTATTGCATAGTTTGGCCATCAGAAGTGTCTTTTTTCCTATTTCTCCCACCAAGTTCTGCTATCAACCGTCTGTCTACAAGCAGCACACCCTGGAGTCACCTGTGCTCCTTACACCAGGTAGGGGAGTGGTTCAGAGGTGACAGGCAGCAGGACTGGGAACTTCAGCAACAGGTTTAAAAATAATGGAAGTAGAATTCATCTAGCAATCCCATGGGCATCTTACCTTCTGCTCTTTGAAATTGTGGAGTGCCTCCAAATTTGGGAATGCCTCCAGATCCATTGTGGCCACCACACAAACCCTTTTGTGAAATAACCTGGTGGCAAAAAGTCCCTAGAAAAGACCAAAAACCAGACACTTATCCTCAGACATTCAGTACGCAGGCCTACAAAAAAATACTAACAAAAAACACCTTTTTCAGTTGCCAATGATGTTTGAACAAATTTAGAATATTTTTGAAGTGCTGAATCCAAAAATGGCCTCGGTTCTGCACAATTGGCTCTAGGTTTGGGGGTATGGCATAGCCACCTTATACGCTGATTCAAGAAGCTTCCATGTGAGGGGCTTCTTCACAAGGAAGCTGCTTGAATCAGTATATAAGCTGGTTATGCCAACCTAGAGCCAACTGTGCAAAACTGAGGCCATTTTTGGTTTCAGCACCACAAATACACCCAAGAAAAGGTCTAACTTTTACAACAATGAAATGTGTGCAGGCCTATGCTATGCATGCAGATATCAGTTTCTGTACAGGCCCTGGCTGCAATGACCAGCTGTGGGTGTCTCGTTTCTTACCGTTTTGTAATTCCAAACTGCGTCCCATCCCACCCGTCCGTTGTAGCTGCGAATAAGGGCAACGTGGTCCTGCTGGTTGACAGATACAGTCTGATGGGTGTTGCTATCACCTGGTTTTTGGCTGCTTCCATCAACAGCCTGAATTTTTAAAAAGTGAAACAAAAACAGATTATTTTCCATATCAGATTCCTCAACTGTGGATTTTTCTCCTGTTGTAACTACCTGGTATATGGGAGGGCACTCCCTGGATTTTCTACATCAGGTACCAAAATATTCTATTCCACCCCGCTTTGGTTTTATATCACATTTTCCACCTCTTCGAGCAGCAAGCTGTTCCAGGGCAGAACTATAGGGGTGTGGCTTCCTTTGTGGAGATTACTGGAGATCTATGGTGATCATGTAGTATTTGTGGTACAGTCATACCTTGGCATCCACAGGGCTTCCGTTTCAGAATCCTCTGCAGATGCCAAAACCCACAGATAAACAAATCCATGCATCAGAATTCACCAGACTGCAGAAACAGGCACTCTCCACTTATGTCCAGAGCTGTTTTGAGGCTTGGGGAGGCTGCGTGCCTCAAAAGGCCTTCTAGGACCTTAGAAAGGCACTTCTGGTTTTTCTGGAAAGAAAAGAAAAAAAGGAAGAACCTTTTGGGGCTTCAGAACACCTCTGGATGTGCCTGAAAATGCTTCCTGTCATGCCTGAAGAGTACAGGTCAGCCCTCCATGTAGGTCAGGGGATCCATGTTGAGTTGTCTCCGTGGATGAAAAATCTGTAGACGCAAAGGCAGGACCTGCACTTACAGCAAGTCCTCACTTAAAATTGTCAAATGTTTCTTGGAAACTGCATCTTCAAGCAAAATGACTTACAATGAAATCAATGGTATAGCTAGAGGGGGTGCAAAGCACTAAGGGCGCAATCCTAACAACTTTCCAGCACTAACATAGCTGTGCCAATGAGGTGTGCATTGCATCCTGCAGTGGGGAGGTAGTCAAGGGGGCCTCCTCAAGCTAAGGCAGTGGTTTTCAAACTCTCAGGGAGTGTTTGAACCGCAGTAAGTCTGGGGGGGGCGGCGAAGGCAGTGACTGGCAGTCACTGGAAGGCAGTGAAGCTCAGGGGGGCTGCAGGGACTGGGATATACTCACCAATCCCTGCAACAGCCTTTCCGGTATGCGGGGAGCCCTGCGCGAGCGTCAAAAGTGAAAGTGGAGCGATTGCACTCACTTCTGCAAAACCAGAAGTGGAGCGCGATCGCTCCACTCTCACTTCTGACGAGCTGGGGAGCCCTGCAGACTCTCACATAGGGCTCCCTGCACCCTGAGAAGGCTGCCGCGGGACTGGTGAGTGCATCCCAGTCCTTGTGGCCCCGTTAGCAATGCGATCCTGGGAATCATGCCTCCTCACTGCCCCTGCCCCTTAAAGGAGACAGAGGCTGGGCAAGTTTGTTGCCTTACCTTGGGGGCTGCATTGAGGCTAAGTCAGTACTGGAAAGTTGGTTAGGATTATGCCCTAAGTCTTGCAGGGAGCTTCAGCATGGCATGAAAGTGGTCCTTCCCCCCCTTCTGAGCCATTCCGGGCAGGGGGAACAAAACAGAGACATTTGCTTCTGTTTTGCTCCTCCATCTGGAATGGCTCTGAAGGGGAGGGGGAGGGACCGCTTGCACACCGCACTGAAGCACCCTGCAAAACTTAGTGCTTTGCACCCCATCTAGCTATGCCACTGAATGAAGCCAATTTTACCGTAGGCTAATGGATGTGTGTAAACAAGAGTTCCAACTGCATATTTCTGGTCACAAAAATATTGCCAAATGTCTTAATAAAGACCCAAAACACTTCTGACATTGAACAGTGAAATAAATGTGAGCTTTCCGGGCTGGAGAGAACCCACACAGACATGGGGAGAGCGTGCAAACCCCACACAAATGCAGGAACTCATTTTTTTTTCTCAACAACTTGGCACAATCCTAACCCCTTCTGTCAGTGCTTTCCAGGTCTGGCATAGCGGTGTCAGTGGGACGTGTGCTGCATCCTGCAGTTGAGTGTCACTCACAGAGGCCTCCTCAAAGTAAGGGAATGTTTTTTCCCTTACCTCAGGGCTGCATGGCCCTTATGTCAGTGCTGGAAAGCACTGACATAAGGGCTTAGGATTGCACCCTAAATGAAACAACTTTAAACAAAAGTGAAGACTTGCTGTATATAGATACAACAGAGGAGTTTGCAAGCAGAAGACACTCCACCCACATCAGATCTGCCCTTTCCCCTGTGTATTTCATCCAAATGCCTGTGGTTCCCAACTGTGAGCACCCATCACTCAGCCATCCTAGACTAACAAAAGGATAGTCATGCAGAAACTGGAACAGTTGATCGTGGGCAGAATCTCTGGACTGATAATAACCCCTGCTAATTGGGTAAGAGGCACTTTTTCAAGTGGGTGCTCCTCTTTTTAGCAGGGGGAGAGTAACTGGCCCACCTCACCCCAGCACTGTCTGTTCTAGTGGCTGTCTGCTGGTATTCATTTGCATCTTTTTATATTGTGAGCCCTTTTGGGACAGGGAGCCATTTAGTTATCTGATTTTTCTCTGTAAACCGCTTTGTGAACTTTTAGTTGAAAAGCGGTATATAAATACTGTTGATTGATTGATTGATTGATGAGAGTTAATCCAGAGCAGTGGGAAATGCTTAAAACAGTCACGCTTGTGCAGCTATTAAACACCCATATCTTACTTTGTTGTCACTGATTTGATTGTGCAACTGTTTCAATATTGGCTTTCTTTCTGCCCAGCGTGCCCAGAATTTATTTGGGCAGGACTCTGGGTACCTGTAGCAAATACCGGCCAGGTAGAAATTTAAGTAATTTAAGTTTAAATTAAAAAATTTAAGTTACGAGTAATTTAAGTTCTCATTGATTTCTCATTGATTTCTCAGTGATTAAGTTTTCTCATCGTAATTTAAGTTTTCTCATTGATTCATTGCCTTCCTAGGAAAAGTATCCTGGTTTAACCTCTTGGCTCTCAGGTGTCTGTTAAAATTGAGCTTGTAAAACCAGTGGCTAGCCAGCATATGGGATCAGCCCCTTGGCCCCCCCCCCCAAAATTTTTTTTTCAGCAAATGATGAACTTACATTGCTGCCTGAAGACAAAGTCAGGAAGACTCCCAGAGACACAGGAAGGATGACCTGAAGGAGAGACCAGTTGTGCTCATGAGATCATTGGATGCTCAGTGGCAGGTTGGGGATTTGAATGAAGAAACACAAAGTGTTTTCTGTGTCTGATTCCTACCCAGCAACTAGGAGGTAGGTACTCAGCCTCTAATCATAGAGTCTTCCTATCGCTTCTCATGCCCAGTGTCCATTGACAGACTGATTTTCTCATCTGTTCCTTCTTCCAAGCATCTTGTATGCTTATGTATCACTTATGAGAGGAAATAGTTTGGTGCAAATGACCAGTCATCATAAAGCAATTTTAATGAACTGAATGTGGGGGAAAGTTCCATCTGCACTTTATCCTACCCTGAAGCTCTTCAGAAGGAAGGAAGAGCTATGACAAAATGGATCACCATTCAAAAAAGTCTGAAAGTTGGTAACCTCATATACTTTTCTAATTCAGTGTGTTCTGCCTGCAAACAGGGAGACTAGATACAATGGATGATAGAGTGCCTGTACCTTTAACCATTATATAGAAGAGGGAATTTGGGCAGGCAGGTGCAGCTTTTTAAACTCTTCCATGTTGAGCTGCACCTGCCCAAATTCCCTCTTCTATTCACCCTGTGCTCCACTGTATCTGGTCACCCTGCCTGCAAAGCTCTCGGCCTCTTTACTGTGTAAGCATCTCAGAACTTCCTATCTTCTCCAAGAGCAACAATTTTCAACATTTTTCTTCTTATGGAACACTGACCTTAGTGGTCTCCTCTATGGTCTTTGTCTCTTGTGATGTCACTTCCAGCTTCTGGGATACTGTTTCAGGTTCTGCAGCTCTGTTTCTAGGGCAACTGTCTGTAGTGACAAAATGTATGTTCCTTTTCCTCCTTCAGCTCTACCAATTTATTACTACAAACAGTTATTCTAGAAACAGAAACAGAAGAATTTTTCAGTGATTTTCAACCCAAATTCCTGCAGCACATTAATGGGCCACTGCACACTGGTTGAAAATCACTGCCCAAGAAGCAAATTCATGGAGGACACATCTATTGTTAGCCATCACAGCAATGGAGTGGGATATAAAAAAAATGTACTTATGAATGAATAAATAAATGACACATAGTGCCTGCTACAAACCCTTGCTTCTGAGTCCTAGAAACAGCAGATATATCTAGGTCAGTGGTGGGATTCAAATAAATTAACAACAGGTTCTATGTCCTAATGAGCAACTCAGCTTCAATTGTCTGCTGCAAAGGAAGTTGAAAGACTACAGCTGCACTCCTATACTGTACAGTACACACTTTCCTGGGAGTAAGTTCCATTGAACATAATGGGACTTACTTCTGAGTAGACAGTCATAGGATTGCACTGTAACTTTAACCAAGTTACTGTAACCCAATGTCTAAATCCAAATTGCAAGGCTGCAATTCTGTCCTCTATAGTCATACTTACAGGCCTCTGGCCACTAGTTTCTAAGGAGGATAAACATGCGGCTAACACGCACACTTCACATGGACATTTTTTCTTGAATTCTCAAGGCAGTTGTATAATGAAATCAGGAAGGCACCAAGAAGAGGAGGTGGGAACTGCCAGGGCTCCAGGTTACCAACCTCTGGAGACACCACAGCAGCATAGCACCTTCACATCTGCACAAACCAACTTGCTGCACTGGGTTTTGAGCTGGGCCACCTTCCTTCTCAGTGGGAACTTGGTGATTTTTACCAGAGCAGTCAATCCTCTCAAGGATCTGGTTCACTTTTAGTGGTGAACATCTGGTCAGCAAAAGTGCACTGAGCACATAGTCTGACACCTCATCATCAACCAAAAGCAACAACAGCATAGTAACATCTTTATATCTCCCCTTCTTTTTTGTTCTATTACAGCATTCCTCAGCATCTGCCTCTCGCCTGCTGTACCATTTTGCATGGCCCACCTCTGGGAAGTACAACTGGAAGTAACTGGAATGACTTTATCACCAGTTATTTCCATACTAAGAGGCCAGACATGATGCAACAAACCACGGTAAGAGAGAGGCTCAGGCTACAATCCTATCCACTTTTTCCTGGTAGTAAGTCCCATTGACTATAATGGAACTTACGTCTGAGTAGACATGCATAGGCTTGGGCTCCCAGGGTAGATGGGAAGGCTTTTTTGAGTGCAAGAAAAGCAGAACTGAGCCTCCTACCACTGTTTGTTGCATCGTATTGCTGGTCTCACTGCCAGGCAGTGGAGGTCGGGGAGGGGGGGGTCCTGCCATGAGTACCACTAGGCACCACTTCAAGTACCACTGGTGGTATGAGTACTACTGGTTGAGAAATGCTGCTCTATTGCTTTTACCACCCAGCCCCAAAAAGAATTCCAGTGAACTCTAAAGCTTCCCCCTCCAACTTCCAACTCTGCAATCCAATGCACGTCTACTCAGAAGCCCAACAAGTTCAAGGGGAGTTGTTGACTTCCAGGGTTTGAGAGAGAATGGCAGCCTTGAAGGACAGTTTCACTAATGAGCAAAAAGGTACTATGAGGGGACTATTTTTCTAGGTTGCTTTCTGACAGGCAACAGCAGATACCCATCACTTTGGTCTACTCTAGTGGCGAGTCTCCCACAGGTTTGAGGGTTGCTACTGACCAGGGAGTGCAAAGCAGGGGCCTGCAGTGGGTGGGGAGGTAGGTGAGGCAGAACCTCCCCACCACAGTCCTTTGAAAGTGTTGCAGCTGTGTAGGTGCCCAGCACCCACAACCCAGCCCAAAAATGAAAATTAAGAGCACATGTAACAAGCCTTGCAGGTTTTGAGGTTCACCCTGATCACAAGTTCTTCCCAGTGCTTCTCCAGTTCTTTTTCATTAGGTGATAAGACCTAAACCCAATTTGCAAACTTGTTCAAAAAATCTTCAATTTCTAGTCAGCCTGGCATTTCACTTGCGTGGGGGGAGGGAGAATAACCTAAAGGAACTTTTCTTTGAGAGAAGGAGCAATGCTAACTGTACCATCCTCAGGACACTGGGAATAGCAGCCCAATCCTATGCAAGCCTACACAGGAGCAAATCACATTCTATAGTCAATTGGGCTTGCTTCCCAGGTGTGAGTAGGATTGCAGCCTAAGGGTTATCCAACTTTCCAGAGCCAATGCAGCCCCGAGGTAAGGGAACAAACATTTCGTTGTCACAAGGAAACCTCCAGGACTTGGTGCTGGAAAGTTACAGTTAAGAGGACTTAGGACCTAATCCTATCCAATTTTCCAGTGCCAGTGCAGCTGTACCAATAGGGCATGCACTGCATCCTGTGGTGGGGGGAGGGAACATTTGTTCCCTGAAATTATAGAATAAAGAGTAGGCAATAATTACTGTTAAAATAGGGGAGGGGGTCAGGGCTACATAAGAACAGCCCCACTGGATCAGGCCACAGGCCCATCTAGTCCAGCTTCCTGTATCTCACAGTGGCCCACCAAATGCCCCAGGGAGCATACCAGATAACAAGAAACCTTATCCAGGTGTCCTCCCTTGCATCTGGCATTCTGACGTAGCCCATTTTTAAAATCAGGAGGTTGCACCATACACGTCATGGCTTGTAACCTGTGATGGACTTTGGAAATTTGTCCAATCCCCTTTTAAAAGCATCTAGGCCAGGTGGCATCTAGGCCATCACCACATCCTGTGGCAAGGAGTTCCACAGACCAACCACATGCTGAGTAAAGACATATTTCCTTTTGTCTGTCCTAACCCTCCCAACACTCAATTTTAGTGGATGTCTCCTGGTTCTGGTATTATGTGAGAGTGTAAAGAGCATCTCTCTATCCACTCTGTCCATCCCCTGCATAATTTTGTATGTCTCAATCATGTCCCCCCTCAGGCGTCTCTTTTCTAGGCTGAAGAGGCCCAAACGCCATAGCCTTTCTTCATAAGAAAGGTGCCCCAGCCCAGTAATTAGCTTAGTCCAGGGGTTGGCAACCCATCTGCTCTGGGCAGCAGCAGGAGGAGGCGTGGAGCTGCACCTGCACTTCACAGGGGAAGGCAAGTCTTCCCTTGGCTCCTCTCACTGGGGACCTTGAGCCCATCCAAGCTGGAGAAGTGTGCCGGGGAGACATAAGCGATCTTCAGTCCCTTCCTGTGTGAGAGATGGGGGGGGGTTTGATGTCCCTAAGGGGCAAAAAGTCTTCTGGGGAGAGCCACTGGTGGGGTGAGACACTGGGAGACTGACCCTCTTGCCTGGATCAAAGGTGGAGGGGGAGCTCCAAAAACTTCTGCAGTCTGGAGCTGGAAGGAGGAGGTGCCCCTTGGAGGTCCCAGGGCTGCGTTTCATTCTCCTCCAGACTGACAATGCAATGCTAGGCATGTCTACTCAGAAGTAAACCCCATTGTGTTCAATGGGGCTTACTCCCAGGAAAGTGTGGATAGGATCGCAGCCTCAGTGACGAAGATGAGATGCTTCCTTCTTCGCCTTCTGACTGACAGTGTCTACTCAGAGGTAAGTCCCACTGTATTCAATGGGGCTTACTCCCAGGAAAGTGTGGCAGAGTTTGCCACACTTGCCTCTATGCGTTTGCCTCTATGTAGGCACTGAGCACAATCCTAACCAGGTCTACTCAGAAGTAACTCCTATTTTGTTCAATGGGGCTTACTCTCAGGAAATTGTGGTTAGGATTGCAGCCACTGTCAATCAGAATGTGAAGAAGGAAGCATCTCATCTTCGGCACTGAGGCTGCGATCCTATCCACACTTTCCTGGGAGTAAGCCCCATTGAACAAAATAGGAGTTACTTCTGAGTAGACCTGGTTAGGACTGTGCTCAGTGCCTACATAGAAGTAAGTTCCATTGTGTTCAATGGGGCTTACTCCCAGGAAAGTGTGGCAAACTCTGCTGGGGCTGCAATCCTCAGGGCGATGGACGGGCAGCTGAACTGCTCCTAGTCAGCGAGGCTGCACGCTGACTGCTCCTGTTGCCCTCGTTAGCGGGAGGGGACACATGGCGGCAGGGGGGGCTCGCCCTCCGGGGCAGCGGGGGCTCTTTGAGTGGGAGCGGCTCCAGCGTCCCCCTCTTCCTACCGCACCCCCCGACCCACCGGGAAAGCTGAGCCAGCTAGCTCAGCCGGGGAAGACAGGCGCAGGGCGGGCAACTGCTCCTGTTTCCCTCGTTAGCGGGTGGGGACACATGCCCTTGGGGGCAGCGGGGGCTCTTTGGGCTCCAGCGCCCTCCTCTTCCCCCCGGGCCCCCGACTCACCGGGAGTGCTGAGCCTAGCCGGGGAGGAGAGGCGCATGGCGAGCAGCTGAACTGCTCCTCATCAACGAGGCTGCAGGCTGGCCGTTCGCGCCCTCTCCTGCATTCTCCGCGCAGTCGCAGGAGGGTCATAGCTGCGCGTGCGCTCCCCAGCCAACAACCGGTTCTCCGAACCAAGAGGTGAACTAAGAAGCGGTACTATAGAACCGGGGCGAACCGGCTCAATCCCACCACTGATCTAGGTAAATATCTATGTACTTAACACCAACTGGTGTGGTCCCCCCATCCATAAATATATATTTGTCTCACTTATTCTGTGTTTTATTTTAGTGTATAAACTTTCAGGAGGGGATTAAATACATCTTTATTTCAACACATTGACTCCCATTGAAGATACAATTTTAAAAAAAGTTATTATCATCGTTATTCTGATTAAGTCAGGAGCTGTACTTACCCAGAACTTCATTTTATCCACCTGTCTGATTTTCTGGAAAACAGGACAGAAATGTCTCAGATTTGATTCATATATATGATTTCCATATCAGCAATTCCAAGGTTCGGAGAGATAGGAAAGATTTGTAGCCCTAAAATGGCTTTAGGCTGGCATTTATCCCAGCTAAAAGTTGTACCCATTAAAATGGCTCCAGGCAGGCATTTAGCTCTACAAAAAGTTGTCCATGTATAATCTAATCTTTTGCTTTAAACAAATTTACAACATGGTCCTAAATATGTTCATTCATTAGTCATTTCCACTGGGTACAATGAGGCATACCACCTGGTATGAAAGCCTCAATTGTATGACTGACGTGAAATTTCACATAGTACTTTTGGAAATGCAAAATAGAAGATTAAAGTTGGAGAACTCCAACTCTGAAGTTGGAGAGGCTCAAGAACAACAAGTAATTTCATTAGGTGAAAGAGGTGTCTTACTCTAGTGTAATTAGTAGAAGTAGTGTAAGTAAGTACTTCTATTTACTTACACTACTTCTACTAATTACACTAGAGGGTGAGGGTGGCCCTAGTGAGGGTGGCCCTAGTGGCCACCATTCTCGTTGCTCAGGCAAGTTCTCACAGGAGAAAGTGGTCCATTAGACACACATCAAAACCTTGCACTTTCGTTCATTATCATGATTCCTAATCCAAGAACATCCTGGCAGGTCCGTTCTGGCATACGTCCAGCTGCCATCAATGCCATTTGTGCAGAAAACCACTGCAGATTGTAATTAAGAGAGCAAAACTAAATCAACTTGTAGTCAGTGACCATGTTTTATGAGGTTCATTGTTACATTTCATTTCTTTCCTCAGCCCTTCCCTTTAGTCTCTAAACTTTAAAGGGCCTCATCAAATATCTGGCACAGTGTTGAGGATCGGAAAAAAAATTAAATATAAAATTTAAATAAATACATTAGAGATGGACCTTAGAATGAATGAATGAATGAATGAATGAATGGGCTCAAATGTCCAGGATTTCTTCAAGCACCAGCACAGCCCAAGAAATAAAGCACATACTTAAATGGACCCCCATTCCCCCACCCCTCAAGCACAACTCCAGTTGTGTTTGGTCAACTGGGCCAGAGGCTCTTAGGGGATCAGAGACTTGTTGTGAGCCACATCTGGCCCCCAGGCCAGGGTTTGGAGACCCCTGCTTTAGTCTAACAAAGGAATTCATTTGCAACTGTGTGTTTTAGAGATTTGTGTCCAGGCAGAAAACAGCAATTGTCATCTACAACAATGGCATGATGATTCAAATCTTGCCCAAGGCATTTTGATGCTTGTAGCAGAAAATCAAAATGCTACTCTCTCCTATCCTTTCCATGGGGAAATTATGTGAACTGATACAACTTGTGTTTGTTACAAGGCACAGGAAAAGAACTTGTATTAGGTTCATGGGAAGCCACCTTGGGTGCCCTTCGGGAGAAAGGCGGAACACAAATCCAATAAATAAATAATAAACTGTATTGTGTCCTATGGCTCAGATCCTATTTGACCCTCCTTAACAGCACCCAAAAGCTACCACCTAAACCAGTGATTTTCAGAAGGGTTTTCTTTTGGGGGGGGGGGTCACTGCACACTATGGTCTTTTCTATGGTCTTCACTTGTGATGTCACTTCCAGTTTCCAGGAAACTCTTCTGGGATCTGTGGCTCTGTTTCAAGGGCAACTGCCTGTAGAAATAAATTGTCCCTTTTCCACTGCTGGCTCCATAGTAGAGGAAGATGACCAAACATTTGTCACTACAGACCAGCCATTTTCAACCACTGCTGTGGCACACTGGTGTGCCATGGATGGTCTGCAGGTGTGCCGCAGAAGTTTGGGGGAAGATCATTTGTTAGTAGGGCCACGGGGGATGCTAGCCTCTGCTGTTAGTGCTGTGTGCCTTGTCTATTGTCAAAAAACTGGTGGTGCGCCTTGACAGTTTTAGTGCCTTGTCAGTGTGCTGTGAGATGAAAAAGGTTGAAAACCACTAATACAGACAGTTGCTCTAGAAACAGAGCCATAGAACCTGGAAGAGTTTTTTTTAGCAATTTTCAATCATTGTGCTCCAAACTCCTGCGGCACACCTGTGAACCTTTTGTAACACCCCAATGTGCACACTGGTTAAAAAAATTACTGGTCTACACCTTAGCTTAATGGTACAGCCAGCTCTATCATAACCAGGCATTTTGGAAGGAACAGTCTCGCACCATGAACTTCTTGCTGTGAATAATTAACATTTGCACTTAAAACCACTTGAGACAGACAAAACCACACCTCTCCAAGTTGGTGGCTTGAGTAAACTGTTAAAGGCATACAAGAGGAGGAGTATCTGTATCTATGTGTTTTAGAGATTTTTGTCCATGCAGGAAACATTATTGGCTACAATTGTTGGCTACAACAATGTCATGATAATCCAAATTCACTCAAGGAATTTTGACCACTAAGGCAGAACATCAAAATGAAAATCAAAACAGAAAATCATACAATCAAAACCTGGTCTGAGTGCCTAAGAATCCTTTCCCCACTTATCTCAAGCCAGAGAAAACCTGCCAAACACCATAATCCCTCTAATGGATTTCCACTCAAGCTTTTTGTATGTGGAGTGCACACTTATACCCAAACCAAATCTACTGCATGGCACAGCCTTGAAAGCTAACAGAGAACATACATAAAGTTCCTGGTCAATATTTGAGGTGTGCCTGTTTGTCTGCCAGAAAATAAATAAAATCAGCATTGGGGCTAGAAAGATATTAAGTGGAATTTTTTTAGTACATTCAACTTTCCTGGGTCAGAACTGAGGGAGTTCCAAATTAATAAATTAAAAAAACTAGGCATTTAAATATTTACATTTCATCTTTTAGTCCCTCACAGGGCAAGCATAGCAGTTACATTGGCAGCCTGGGATTTGGATTAACCAGATACAAATTGGGTTCTATTGCTATGGGTGGGCTGGGAGTGTGTGCCAGGGCATGGAGTCAGTGAGTTCTGCTTTAGTACCTAAGCTGCTTCCATCAATGGCTAATGGTCATCCTAGTAGCACTTTCCACCATCTTGTTTAATTCCTTTTTATTTTAGGTTCTAATAAACTGCTTATATTTTGACCCCGACTCCCCTAGTGCATAGCCACAAGTAATTCAGTGGGCTGCCATTTCTGATTGCTCCTGTGGCTACTTCAATTTGATTTGAAATAAGAACCTCTAGGGTTCTGGGCAATATTCCCCCTAAGGCAGTGGTTCCCAAAATGTGAGCCGTGGCTCCCTGGGGAGCTATGGAAACCAGTCAGAGGAGCTGTGGAATCCTCATAAAAAACCTGCCACCCTGTACAATGTATAGGTTTATAGCCCTAAAGGAGAACTGTGGCCAATGGTCCAGTAGGTAAAAGATAGGGACTAGCACTCCCTAGACACCAGTCAAAAAATTTTGGGAACCTCTGTCACAGGGGTCCACAGCACTGCATCTAGCCCAGTTGTTCCCAAACTGTGCACCACAGCAAACTCACAGGGGTGCTGGTTCTCCCAAGCGAAGAGGGGAGATCACACGATTTCTAGTGATCTTGGCCTGGCCAATGGCCAATGGCCAGGCCAAGATCACTAGAAATAGTTTGCAATTGCTGGAAATTACACAAGATTTTGAGCTATTTTGCAATAGTTCAAGCGATCTCCAGGGAGTTCTGGTGGCCCTCTTGTCCTCCCATGGTGTGGCTCTGCTTGCGACAGGGCAACTTGACCATGGTAAGTTTGGGAACCGTTAATCTGTTCTGGTGAAGTTGAGAGTTTGCTCCTGACTTAATAGTTCATTGGGTCCTAATAAAAAGCATGAGTTTACTTGTACTTTCCCACCCTAAAGGAGCGGCATGGAGAACTGCCATTTCTTTACTATTTTGATCCTTATGCTGGGGGTCTGTTGGACTGTTGAAGCACAACCAACAACGTGTCATGAGTACCTGACAGAGAGCTGGTCAGGATCAAATTACTCATTATGCTAAACAGTGAACACGACCCACTGGGCTGTTGGGGATTTTTAAGTAGCAACCTTGGGGGTCCATGGGACAGAGCAGTGTCGTGCGGCTTTAGGACTCTGACCCTACCAGCGTCACTCCCAGTTGCACCACCAGCATGTTGCCATAAATGGAAGCATCATTTCCATTGGTTTTCACATGAAGCTTTATCCCCCTGTTTTCAACAGTGTGCAGGGAAACACTACTGGGAGTGGAGGCAAAGTTCCATTCTTCCCCCTCCAAATACTCTCTCTGGCCGTGGTCCTCCTCCATTTCACAGACCCCACAGGCCACCATTTTTTTAAAAACGAAACCACACATCAGGCCACCTTACATGCTTGCAGGCACACCTCACGCGGCCCTTAGTATTTAAGGTGCGATGAGACTCGATATTGTTTCAGACTCTTTCAGCCCTCTACAAATACAACCCGATCTGTTGCTAAATTCTAGTTCAGCAGTTTCTCACTGGTCGCTCCACTGTTATCTCCAGCAATGGACTGGCTCAGCTACTCCTCAGGAAGTTGTTTTAAAAGGCAGTTTGAATATCGGTAAGGAAATTCTTCAGACTTACAGCTGATATATGTAAATATACAGTGCTGTGCACATCCGAAAGTAAATTGCCATCGCAAAGATCAGTGACCAGGAGGTGGCGCAGAGCATCAATGTTAAGGGTGGAACAAGATGTTCAGCTTTCAATAGTAGCTGTGTTTTGAAACACAGGTGAAAGCAGTGATTTTCAGTTGGTGTGCCATGGCAACCGCAAAAGGTCCACAGGTGTGCCATGGGAGTTAGGAGCACACAGTTGCAAATCACTGAACTGGGTTCTGCGACTGTTTCTAAGACAACTGCCTCTAGTGTGAATTGTTTGCAGAGCCAGCAGCGGAAGAGGGACAAACAATTCGTTACTACAGACAATTGCCCTAGAAATAGAGCCACAGAACGTGGAAGAGTCCCCCAGAAGCCAGAAGTGACTTCACTAGGGCTGAAGACCATAGAGAAGACTGTAGAGGGCAGTGAGAAGAAAAATACTGAAAATCACTGATTTAAAGCAATGAGTGATGCATGGGGGCATGCAATCAGACTAGGACTCATAGAGGGGACTAGGCACTAAAGCTCCCCTGTATGCATGCAAACCCCTGCTGCCATTTTCAGCGGTGTCAGAGGCCCTCCTCCTTGTTGTTGGTTTAGAAAGGAAGACATTTCCTTTCTAAAAGCAGGGATTGGTGCATGCCTCAACCTTGATCCTAAGGCAGTCACAGTGCCCTGTGGTCACAGTGGCTCCATCACCCAGCTCTCCCACCATTTTGAATCATGTGAGATCTTGTGAGAGACTGCACAATTCAAGACGGTGGTGTCTGAGAGAGCCACTGAAGGCTACTGTGGACATTCCATGGCGCCCCGTGAGTTCACAGTTTGGGACCCAATGCCCTGGGGGATCTGACACTGCTTCAACTCTATTTGCAAGTCTGCCTGCCCTTCCTGGCCAAGGAGGTGGGTATAGATGCCAGGAATCACAAAAGCATGTCTATGCCAGGGTATTGCCATTATGCACCACAGCTACTCATTCAGCTACTTTGTGATAGAAAGAAGATTCATGAAAAGCCCTTCCAGTCATTCTGAGATGAATTCAAACAGCAAAGGGAAATTTGTCCAGGGAAGGACACACTGATCAGAGGTTTGCTCTTTGGGACTGGTGAGGTCTGGAGGAAGGCAAACAATGCCTTGGCATATGAAGTTTGGCATCAGCTGAGGCTGTTTCTGAGCCACACATTTCTCAAATCAAAGCCAAATTTGGCAATGTGATGAGAAGAGACAAACCCTGATTGATCCCTTTGATCACCTGCTGAGCTGGTACCCGCAGTGCCCACCCTCCGTTGTCCTTCTCCAGTGTCTGGTTCTCAGCAGACGCCTCCTGCTAGACATGGCTGATATGCTTCCTGTCTTGCTTCTACGAAGGGTCTTCCACTGACCCGTCAGCCTTCCATTTATCTCAGAGGAAAATGAAGCATCATTCTAGGCTCTCACCAGTTAACACAATGCATGGTGAACATCTCCAGTCAGTTCCATAGTGCGTCAACTTGTAACTAGGGTAACGTAAACATGGATCCCAAGGCATGGTCTGGCTGAGACCATGGAACATGGTACTGCCAACCCAGAGCGAGGCTGCCCAATTGGGCACCTTCATTTGATTAGCCCCCTAATCAAGTGGTTTGATTAGCCCAGTGACCACCAACAAATTCCATACACAAATAATTGCACTTTGTGAAGAGGTCATTTGCTTTCTTCCAGAATCTGTTGCCAAATCTTGTTTTCAAATTTGCCTTTGGGTCATGACTGAAAATTACTCTGCTTTCCTTTTGATTTACTTTATTGGGCTTTCCTATATTTAAAGCATGCTCTTTCTTTGAATGTCCTCGAGTGCAGGGCTTTCTGCAAAAGTGACCAATGGATCTTCATAATTAAGCACATCAAATAACTATATTTAACAGCAGTGACAATCCACCACAAGGACAGGTGTGGTTGTCACCAATGGAAACATCACTGCCTGTCACATTTACCTCTGGGAATTCTGTGAGGTGTTTGACATGAGCACATCAATATGATGTCCCTGGGGCATTACTTGGAGAGCTAAGCCAGGCACTCTGCCACCAGCTGGAGATAAGTCCAGCCCTTTAGCACGAGAGGCTGCTGGTGGGAAGGGGGAAGGTTGTTCCATGTACTTGCTGAGATAAGCTGCTTTCCACACTTCAAACAGCACTTGCCTCTGCCAAGGAGGCTTGAGAAAAAAGTAGGCAGAGAGCAAGTCCTCTGCAGTCTGATCCACTCGGTAGGCAGGCCACAGACTCTGCCACAAATGGGCCATAGCAAAATTCTACCTACAAAATACATGTGCTTAATTTTCTTCTGGTTATTCATTTGTGACTTTTAGCAAACAGGAGCTCCAAAGCACCAGAAACAAAATGTGTGCATGTGCATGTGTGCTTGCAGGAAACACGCATACAAAATTAATGCCATTTACCAGAGAAAGTCTCCAAATGGTCAGAAGCATTCACTGAAATGGAGAATCACAGTTGCACAAACCAAGGCTGCAATTCCATCCCATTCCCAAATTGGGTCTTGAAACTGACAAGCTGATAGTTGACAAAGAGAATGTATTGAGCCTGATGGAAACCAGAACGGAAAGCAGCACATGCACATTTACTCATGAGTAGGTGGCCATGCCTTGGTCATGAAGGGGACCACAAGGTCACCAGAATGGTCCCGATCCAATGAACGTGGTGCTCAACAAATGCTCCAGAAGGTGGTTTTCCCACCATAGTAAAAAGGATAAAAACAGGCTTGAGCAGTTGGTAAAGTGAAACTCTTTTTGGGGAGGGGGGGTCTCATAAAGCTAGGTAGGTCCTGATAGAGTGTCATTTTAAAAAGTGGGTCCTGGTGCTAAAATGTATGGATACTATGACTATACACATTTTCTTGGGAGTAAGTCCCATTTACTCAATGGGACTTATTTCTGAGTACACATGCTTAGGATTGCACTGTACATATTTGTTGCCAACCTCCTCCTTGTGCATTGATGCACATTCTGTATACTGAATTGATACATGCTTCCAAAGTGTATTACTGTACATTGGCAGTAACTTGCTAATTGATTTGTCTGGTGGAGAGCTCTTTACTGCTTCAGTCTTGGCCATTGACAAGAGGATTCCACTTCTTGTTTCAAGGCTAAGCAAAATATGGCCCTGCTGAGCAGAGAGTACCCAGCAAATGGAGCGTGGAGCCAAACCCCAGAGTCACGTTTTCAGTGCTGCCTGAAGGAAAGGCAAGTTCTGAAGCACATTCTGAATGTACAAGCACATTCAGAAATGGCTCTTGGGAAGCTGAGCACTCAAGGGTTCATTGAGTTTCCTGCTGGAATTCTCATTAAGGATAAGTATGTTGGTCTTGAAATAGCACCACGGCAGAGCACAGGAGGAGTCAGGCAATAAGTTGGAAATTTGTGAAAAGATTTTGGGCAGTCGTCTTGCTTTTGTCAATGTCACACAAGATGCTCTTTTCAGCTTATCTGACACCCAAATGAATACCAAACTTGCAACGAAAGAACGGGTTGACAAGGGAGAGAATTCCAAAAATGTCCAGTGAGAACTCTTCCCCCTTCCCGTTACAAGAGCCTCTTTGTTCCAGGGTCTTCCACTGACCCGTCAGCCTTCCATTTATCTCAGAGGAAAATGAAGCATCATTCTAGGCTCTCACCAGTTAACACAATGCATGGTGAACATCTCCAGTCAGTTCCATAGTGCGTCAACTTGTAACTAGGGTAACGTAAACATGGATCCCAAGGCATGGTCTGGCTGAGACCATGGAACACAGTCACCTTCCCAGAGCTAAGCAGGTCTAGATCCAGGCAGTGTCTGTATGAATGACCACCTGGGAATCCCATCTATGCCACCTTAAATTCCATGGTGGAAGAAAGACAGAAAATAAATGCACTGACAGATTACATTAGAGCGCATGACTCCCCTGTTATCCTTGTCTTTCCTTTGGTTGTCTCCCACACTGTTTAAATCAGCACTTTTCTTCTCATAGCACACTGACCACTATGATAGTCTCTATGGTCTTCGCCTCTTGTGATGTCGCTTCCAGTTTTCAGGAGACTCTTCTGTAGTAAACGTCTGTAGTAACAAATTATCTGTCCCTCTTCCTCCGCCGGCAGACAATTCATCACTATGGACAGTTGCTCTAGAAATCATCATCATCATCATTATTGTAATCATCATCAATATTTATAAACTACTTTTCAACAAAAGTTCACAAAGCGGTTTACAAAGTCAAATGGAGCCACACAACTGGGAAGAGTCTCCTGGAAGCCAAAAGTGACATCACAAGAGGTCAGTGTGCAGCTCTTAACTAAGAGGTAAACCACAGAGTTGATTTATTGCTATCAGAAGAAAGAGGGCATTTGGGGCAATCAAATCTACGGCCTGGGCCAACTCCCTTACATGTAAGTCCTGTACAGATTATTATTCTCAGGTGAGCCAACGTAGAGAAGGAGAGAGCATACTCATGCCTTCTGCTCCACCTCCAACCTGCATGTGTGGCTTGGCTCTTCAGCACATCTATTCACAGCAGATGTGTTTGCTCTCTGCAGAAGAGCCTATCGGTGCATGGAGGTCAGGGTATGGGAGCAGAGGGCAACACCCTAGCCTCTTTCTCCACCCATTGACTAGTGTGGGGATAATAATCTGCATTCTCATTCAATGTAAGAAGTGCCAGAGAGAACCAGGAGAGATGCCAGGATGAGAGGGGAGAGATAATCCTCGCCATGGTTAACTTGGGCTAACCACCTGCCCAGAAGTAGCCCAGAACCTGCCCAGATCCCCCTGCCTGCAAAGTACCCTGAATAAATTAAGAAAACCACTGTGACTGTTAATTAAACATCTGGATTTCTTTTGCAAGCTTTCCTTCAATGGAGGTCACCTTCCCCTTTGAATATTCCATTTGCAAAAAGCCACCCCTGGGAATGGACCATTTATGGGAAGGAAATAAGCGAGAGGTGGCATGAGGCAAGAGATGGGAAGCCAGTCTCTGAGAGACACAGGCATGGAAATGTATTTTGGTTGTTCCATCGCATGCTCATCACACTGTCAGTGTCACACCCTTTTATCTCCACTATCGCATCCCAACAGTTACTTCATGCCTCAACCAGCTTCTGCTGACGGCCAATGTGGGGAATTTCCTCGGTTTCCTGCACATATTTTGGAAGCTTCATCCCACCCCAGTTCAAGGAGTTCAGCAATGACCTTCAGCGCATCTCCAGGGCAGCAAACATATGGCAGTTCTCCTTCCCATCAGAGAGGCACATGGACGTGAACAAACTTTTGCAGTCTACCAGTTGATCCAGGATGGCCAATTCTGAATACAGCCTTGAGTTCTGGTCTGCACATTTTTGAGTGTCGAAACACACTTTTCCTTTCAGAATTAAAATGGGAGGCACCCCCCAAAATGTTTTAAGAGTGGGTGCAAAATTACCTGCCTGTATTTCTCTGCATGTTACTGTTCTGGATGAGCCTTCAGATCAGAATGAGACAGGCTGAGAGCAGAGGCTGGGACAGAAATATAACAGGCAGCATCCTCTGAGTACGGGTCATCTGCTGCATCATGATGGGAGTGATTGCATTCTCCTGTCACAACCACACAATCAGTGCAGCAGAATTACTGGTCTCCACCAGAGGCTGATTGGAAGAAGGGAAGCATGAAGTAGGCATCTTCCTCATGGCTCAGCACTTTGGGGCCATATAAAACCTTAAAGTATTTAGTTAATGGGGGTGGGTGAGTATTAGCGATGGTGTCATTATACACAAAATTGAATTACTGTCCTTTTAACATGAACAACCTAAACCTGGAATCTCTGGTGATGCTTGCTCAGGTGGAGAGGGCTAATGCTAAGTTGTGGCCTTTCAAATGCACAGGACACGTGCATTTGTGAAGCTGTTGTTGACTGAGTCGGACCATTGGTCCACCTGGTGAGCCATGGGAGTTTAGAGCACAGCACTGAAAATCGCTGAAAAAATCTGCCATGTTCTGCAGCTCTGTTTCTAGGGCAACTGTCTGTAACAAATAGTCTGTCCATCTTCTTCAACTGACGGACAAGTCTCTTGAAAACCAAAATGCCATCACAAGAGGTGAAGACCATAGAGAAGAACATAGGTCAGTGTGCCATGCGAAGAAAAATGCTGAATTAGACTTGGTCCATCTAGGTCAGTTTTGCAAATGCAGTGGCTCTCTGACGCTTCAGACAGAACTCTTTCTCTGCCCTACCTGGAGGTGTCATGTGTTGAACCTGGGATGCTCTGTATGCATAGCAGGTGCACTCCCCTCCCCTTGCTTCAGCCCTTTCCCCATGAGAAACCATACCTGAGCCTCAATACCAGGACATCAGCTGTCATCCCAGCCTACTACATGGCCTGTATAAACATATGTAGAGAGGTGAGATAAGACAGCCACTCTAGGTAGTGAAGTTTGGGTCCCTGTAAGGGTGGCAAAGTGGGGGACAAAGAGAAATTTGGGATACAAAGAGCCCAATCCTATGCATGTCTATTCAGAAGTAAGCCCCATTATAGTCAATGGGGCTTACTCTCTGGTAAGTGTGGATAGGATTGCAGCCAAAGAGACACCATTCACTGGAACTGTCCCTCACTGAAATTACCAAGATTAAGAATCAAAAAGCAAGAACCAAAAAGCAAGTAAAGCAGCTTCCAAAACACATAAATGTACAATATGCTTATCCTTCTCCCTTTCATTTCAATGAACCCAGACCAAGGAATGACTTGGCAAAGGTTTCCATGTTAATTAATAGCAGTACCAGAGAGAGAATTGCATTTTCATAGGGAGACACTATCTCAATTTTAGGTAATTCTACCAGCTTGAATCATCCAAAGTGCAAGCCTTTCATTCTGCCCAAAAGAAAACAGGAAATAGCTTTTACATCCAAAGCGAGGCCCTATGACAATCTATGCAAACATTTGGCAAAGGCCATAACAGCATCTTTGGAGATACGCAAGCTGAAAGATGGTGGGATGCAGGGGGCCAGATTTCCTTTACCCCTAAATGGATTAGTGTTCGATAGATAGATAGATAGATAGATAGATAGATAGATAGATAGATAGATAGATAGATAGATAGATAGATAGATAGATAGATAGATAGATAGATAGATAGATAGACAAAGAATGATGAAAAGTTTTATACTTTCATTCATCTATCAAAATCAAACTAACTCTTATGTTCTAATGGCTGCTTCACACAGGTACATCACTTGATGGTGAAAGCATCAGGAGGGAACTTGCATCGTGTACTCCAACTGTCCGGATTTTCCAGGGCCTGCCCCACCCCTATCCTTTCCTTATCCCTCACTTCAAATCATCAAGTGATGAAAAATCAGGGACGTGCCAGCAATCCTGAACTCAGCTCTTCTAGAGTTGCTGAGGCAAAATCTCACCAGCTTGGCACTGGTCAAAAGTTTGCATGGTCATAGCTACTGAATTGGAATTACCCTTTTCTGATTCATCTTGGCACCTAGCAAATCATGGCAACTGGCTGTGGCATCACTCTCTTAAGGGCTCACAGCAGAACGATCAGTGGAGCATGGCCATTGTGTCTTGAAAGCTACTTGGGGAGGGGGCACTGATACACAAACCTTGCTATCAGATTTGAGAATGAGGAACTCTTGGGTTCACCAACACCTGAAATCCATCCTCAACGTTCTTCCAGACCTTGAAACTCACCAGACTAAAGGGACTGAGCTTCAGGATCAGGGACACTGTAATGCCCATCAACTCAAATCCATTTAACATACAGAAGGGGTGCTGGTTGCACTTCTTCCTAAAAATGGAAAGCTCCTCTTTACAGTGTCCCATGTGCAGTCTTCCAGCCCATCATTTGCTCCAGGCCTCATGTCCATTCAGCAGCTTTTGTGACCTCTCCTTGGGGCTGATGCATGAAGTGTTTGAGAGGTCTACTAGCTAGTGTGCAACAGGGACATACAGCCTGGGCTAGCTGAAGCTCAGGAACAATATAACAGGCATTGGTGTTGTCTGTACATGAAGCCAAAATTGCAACAAAGCTACATGGTACAAAAATGGCCCACTGGGCCAATGGAAGGCAACAGAAGGGGGTGGGGGGAATCAGACCTTCTGCAGAAGAGAAAAATTATGTTCTATTTCATGGCATCCAACTGTGGAATGTTTACAAAATGCTCATTAAGAGAAAGGAGGGTTGTGAGATAGGGACAGAAATCTGGTGAACAGCTTACACTAGAGGAGATAAGGGGAGCTACCCTTAGCAGGCCATATCCAATTACTGAGACCTGGATGAAGGGGGTGGAGAGAACAAGAGGGGGGGGGAGAGAGAGAGAGTCTGATCACAAGCTTCAAGAAAAGCGTTCCAAACTTGTCAACTGTCTGCGACACCAGCCGTATATATCCCCTGTGGCGCGGACAGCTTGGCCACTTGGACAGCACCAGAGCCAAACCTTGCCGAGTACTGTGGCTAGCTACAACCGGGCAATGGATTCAGTTACCTTTCAGATCTGGGCAACTCTCTCCTTTTTGGCCCACCTTGCTAGCTGTAGCCCCATCATGAGCCTTGATGCACCGCTCCAGCAGGAAGACGTGCCGTTCTTCGACGAGCAGGACGTACTGCTGGAGAACTTGCGGAATGAATTGCTGAAGGCTCTGAACCTCTCCGACATTCCGCCACCAGAGGAGGACAAGGTGGACCCTCCAGAATATATGTTGGAGCTCTACAACAGGTTTGCCACCGATAAGGCCTCCATGCCATCAGCCAACATCATTAGAAGCTTCAAAAATGAAGGTAAGTCCTGGGGTTCTCCAAAGAGACTTGGTAGGTTCAGGCTTGATATTTAATCAACCATTTTAATCCCAAAGTTCAGCATGGTTCACTCAAGTCTGCACTGGGAGAAGGGATGAGCTCTAAAACAGGCACAGAAAGGGTTTAAGAGGCACAGTGATCCAGTAGGTAGGTGTAGGTTTAGCTGGTTGACTTCCTTGGGTGGGCCATGCATCCGGTCTGCCCAGTGTCTTTCACACCACCAGTCATTAGAATGACTTTTTTCAATTTTGCAGGTACATGGCACACCTTTGCCTAGGCCAGCTACCACTGGGTTTTTAAAATAATGTTTATTTTTTCTCATTTTTAACACCACTTTTCCTCCAAGGAGCACAAGATGATCGTTCCTTCCCACCTTTTGTCCTCACAACAACCTTGTGAGGTAGGTGAGGCTAGGAGATAGTGACTAGCTGAAGGTCATCCAGGTAGCTTCATGGCAGAGCAGCGATTTATACCTGGGTCTTCCAGGTCTAAGTCCAACTCCCAAACCACTACACCATCCTGGTTCTCATATAAATAAATATACTGTACACCTGGCTCTCAGTAATATTGTGCATCCTGGATGCTCTGAAAATCTGGGTGCTCATCTAAACAGGGTCACTTCTTTTTTTAAGAACTCGCCCTTAAAATGTTTGTAGCAAGAAGGTCATTTTTCATCTTCTCCAGAAGGAAACTGAATGGCCACAATCCACTTAGCCAATCTCTCGAAACTAACCTCATTGAAACCAAAATGAGCTGCTGCACAAGAACACTACTACGATTGTGTACCCCCCATTGATCTTTGTGAACCTTGCACTAGAAAATTTCAAAGAGGATTGTGTCTATTGTTTGAACATTGCCTCATTTCTAATGGCATCAACTGCTGCATTCGTTCTGTACATAATCTTACATAGGAGGTTATTTGGGGATACACTACATGCTAGGCATTTCTGTGGGCAAGGTGATCCCTAAACCACTTAAGTCAGTCTAATAAATGCAACAGGTTGGATTATACAACCTTATATAACTGAATGGCCACAATCCACTTAGCCAATCTCTCGAAACTAACCTCATTGAAACCAAAATGAGCTGCTGCACAAGAACACTACTACGATTGTGTACCCCCCATTGATCTTTGTGAACCTTGCACTAGAAAATTTCAAAGAGGATTGTGTCTATTGTTTGAACATTGCCTCATTTCTAATGGCATCAACTGCTGCATTCGTTCTGTACATAATCTTACATAGGAGGTTATTTGGGGATACACTACATGCTAGGCATTTCTGTGGGCAAGGTGATCCCTAAACCACTTAAGTCAGTCTAATAAATGCAACAGGTTGGATTATACATGAGGACTGAAATTAGTTTTTGTTTTTTTTAAACCCATGCAATGGACAAAACTCTGAAGAATCAGTCTACTACTACCTTAGGTGAGTTTAAAAATGTGTAAAGTCATATCAGCACTTCTTACCACACCTACAAAAACAGGTTTTGGATAGTTTTTTAAGGATGGCAGGATTTTGCATTTTTGATGTTGCATTTTTGCATTTTTGATAATGAACATTGTGTGCTAAGATTCTGGAAATTACACACAATGAAGTTTAATGCAATCCTTTTGTTCATTTTGAATACTGTTCTATGGGGAAATTTCACTCACGCAGCTGAGACACAAACGATTCTGTTATCTGCAGAGAATAATTCATGACAAGCAGAATGTTTCAACTTAAAACACAGTGGAACTGGCTTAATAGTCAACTGTACTATTTGGAGCAAAACGGAGGTGTATGCCCAGCTCTGAAGGGGGGAGGGGTCGCTTGCACTTTGCAGTGAGACCCCCTGCAAAACTTAGTGCTTTGCACTATAGCTACACTACTGGTTGTGATGAAAGCAGTTTGTTTCTCATCTGCTTCTGCGTCTATTCCCTGAGTAAGTTGATTCTAAAGGTACAGTTCTCCACAAGCCAGACAGACAAGCAATTCCTTCTCAAATGCCAAGGCTGCATTCTAGCTGATGAGGCTTGCTTTGCTACTAAGGGCGCAATTCTAACCAGGTCTGCTCAGAAGTAAGTCCTATTTAGTTCAATGGGGCTTACTGTCAGAAAACGTGTGGTTAGGATTGCAGCCTAACTGCCTAGCATTCTCCATCCCCAATGGCTTATGGCTCTCCTTATCTTGTGGGCACCTCCCTTAGAAGCTAGCACGAAAACTCTGCCGTCTGTTGACAACCCAGAAACGGCTGAAGATGCCCCCTTTCCATTTTTCAAAATCACCCCTCTTAGTCTGCATCTTCCATAGATGAAGCTTCCAAGGGAAGCACAATAAACAAACCATTTAGGCTGCAGGAAGTCCACTTCACACAGCGATTGTTCCAGTGACAGCAGAGGAGTCACTGGGGTTTGTGTCACCCAGTGCAAGAGCACATTGCGTCACCTCCATGATGGACCTCCTCTCGTACCAGACCTTACAGAATAAATGACAGTATCACATGCACAGTCTCCATGCAGTAGCATCACTATGGTTGGGGTCACTAAACTAAACTTATTTATTTATTTATTTTAATCTATAACAGTGCAGGTCAACCAACAAATCACCAACAGAAAGCCAGTGGCCAACCTGTTGACACTCACACAACTGAATCAGAATTCTAGTATTAGCAGTGATACATGGAAATGAGAGCTGACTCATACAAATACCTTATTGGTTCCTGCTGTGCCATAATAACACCTCATTGGCTCTCAGAAAAATCAGCCTCATTCATCAGTTTTGAGTTGAGAAAATCCTCTTTTTGTTCCACAAAGCAGCTGTGTTTTCTCTTTCTGGTAACTTGGCCATAATTTTGATAGAATACATATAATTCAACAGGGTTTGTTTCATTACATTCTATGTGAAATTACCTTTCCAATGATATGTAACATGATGTTATTATTCATAAAAACAAATTTTCCAAAAAGTTTTCAAAATTTTGGCCACTACTGGTGTCACTTCCTCCCGAGGATGTCACCCTGCATCCTCCACACTCCTAGTGATGCCACCAAGTGACAATCAAACTGGATTCAATCTCATACACATTTGTCATGCAGATACACCCTTGGATGAATGTATCCTCCTGTATCCACATTAATATGGATATTAATTTAAAAGGCGGAAATGTAACTGTTATTATTATTATTTTTTAATTCTCAGAACAGGTTTCTCTGCCAATCTACTTTAATGGCATAAGGCGGTACCCTCTCATTTTCAACGTCTCTGTCCCTCACCACGAAAAGATCACAATGGCTGAGTTGAGACTCTACACGGTGGTGGAAGTGGAGAACATGCTCTATGGCAGCCTGGACAGGAAAATCACCATCTTTGAAGTGCTGGAGAATGAGTATGGTGGATGGAAAGAGGAGAAGAGGCTGAAACTGCTGGCCTCCAGGCACATTTACAGTTCTGAAGATGAGTGGACCACCTTTGAGGTCACAGAGGCCGTCCGGAAGTGGCATCATGCACACTCAACCACCCACAGGTTAGAGGTGCAGATTGAGAACCGAGATGGAGAGGGACCCAACGGAGGAGAGAATGTTGGTATAGATGTTAACCCGGAGACCAAGCATGAGGCTTTATTGGTTGTGTTTTCTGATGATCAAAGTCACACCAAGGAACAGGAGAAGTATGAACTGAATGAGATGATCAAGCATGAACAGATGCAAGACTTGCAGAACCTGGACACAAACGACTTCCACAGCAGCCCCAGAGAAGATAAGCTCCTTCATATCAGGTCCAACATCATCTACGACTCAACATCCCGAATCAGGAGGAACGCCAAAGGAAGCGGCTGCAAAAGAACGTCGCTCTATGTGGACTTCAAGGAGATTGGCTGGGACTCTTGGATCATTGCACCACAGGGGTATGATGCCTACCAGTGCAAGGGAGCCTGCTCCTTCCCATTGGATGAGCATCTCACAACGAGCCATGCCAGGGCTCGGACTGTGGTGCACTTACACGACCCCCAGAAAGCGACTCCAGCTTGCTGCGTGCCGACCAAGCTGGCACCCATCTCTTTGCTCTACTATGAGAACAAGGTTGTGACCTACAAGCTCCACTACGAGGAGATGTCAGTGGTGGAATGTGGCTGCAGATAGTGCCCCTTGACCGGTGCTCTTGAGCTTCTGAATATTTAATTGTTCCATCTGTAAATGTGTACAGTTTTGATTTGTATAGACTGAATGAGCTTTATTTAAGGAGGTGTGTACAGAGTCACAGGGAATGGGCAGCTGGTTAAAACGGGGAGTATATTTCCTAGCATGGTTGCCTGAGCACGAGGGCGGAGGGAAGAAGGACTGGGCTTTTCTGCTTTATCCAAGAGCCAATGGGGACAATCACGAGTAATCAGGTGGCAAAAATTTTCCTAGAGTAGAACACTTCAGGGTGCATGATGGATTGTTGCATGTTGCATGTTTGAATGCTGTCCCAGAAAACAAACTTTCCTGCATGTGAGAAGGGTTCAGCTTACTCCCTGAATGGATTGCCCCTCTATAGTCAAGGAGCATTCAGAGATGGAACCACCATGTCAGACTGGGTCAGACCACTGTTCCATCTCAAACAATTCTGCCTCTATTGATTGGTGACAAAGGGACCTTTCCTGGTCTATCTGGAGATGCCAGGATTGAACCCAGAAGTTTCTGCATGTGGGGCTTTGCCATGGAGCTACAGCCCCCTGCCAACCCCTCTCTGTAGCCTGAAGTGATACGATCCAAGAATTACAACTTGATTCTGCTGATGGTAGAAACTGTCCCCAAACGTCTGGGCCACTGAGACTTAGTCCACCTTCTTTTGCTGGTATAAAGTTCATGCACCAAAAGATTTATAGACTGTAATGGATGTGAACAGCATTGAGTGTATGTATTCAAATATAATCTGAATCAGTGGAGCAATGATTTGATCTGGGCACACAGAGCAGATGCCAGCCTCTTCTGCTTTGTTTTCGTGCAGAACAACACCACAAGGACTTTGCTTCTTAAGTGCTAAATGTTCTTTATTAAGACTCAATTGCGGGGGGGGGGGGGGATGGTCTTGTTCTTAGTTGTTGGGGAGCCAAGTTCTCATGGAATGCCTCTACAAAGCGGGGGGGGGGGCTTCTCCTTGATGAAGCTATCAATTGCCCAGGCCTTTTGCAACCCCCAATTTCCACTTCAACTATATATGATGGAGTCACATGTCATGTTTCCGCCACTCTCCGCCAACAAATCGCTGTGATAAGAAGGTGTCAGAGCTAAGAAGCAATAGACCTGATGCTTTATTTATACTAAGCTGGAAATTTGTCAGATTCTTTGGAGAGTGTAATTGACGCTGGTGCCCCCCCTCCAGCCTTGAGTTACAGCCTACTGAACTATCCCCTGCCTCCATTTTAAACTTTTAAGGCAAAGCTTCCTTCCTCGGATGAGATAAGAGACTTGTCTTTGCAAAAATGGACTAAAGCTTTTCACAACAAAGACATCGTCAAAGACTAACTCAGACCAGCCTTACCATGCAGCCATTATTTATTGGTCTATTTATTGACTATTGTCCTTGTAATATAATGTAGAATACAAAATGTTTTATTTTTGTGCTTCTGAGTCCACACACCGTGTACTGAACTGTATGGGCACATCCATACTAATTGCTGCAAAAACATGTTATGGATTATTTTCTTGGTCCTTTCCTTTGTAAATAGATCATTGTCATCCTTTTTTTTTTTTTCTATTCCTCAGTGTAATACAAAATATAGTGACATCCAGTATATGAGTAGTTTTCTCTTGCTGATCCCAAAGTTTTGGAATACCTTAGTCAGGGACTAAAAGCAATGTACACTTTCACAGATTGCACTAACTCCAAAAGCATCCTGTCCTGAAAGGTTCACCAGGCTTCCGTTTCTAGGGCAACTGTCTGTGGTAACAAGTTGTCTGCCTTTCTCCTGATGATGATGGAGCCAGTGGAGGAAGAGGGACAGACAATTCATTACTACAATTCTTAGTTGTTATGTACCCTAGAAACAGAGCTGTAGAACCCAGAAGAGTTTTTCCGTGACTTTCAACCATTGTGCTCCAAACTCCCATGGCTCACCTGCGGATGGACCTTGAGTAGCGCACTGGTTAAAAATTACAGGCCCAAAGGGAAAGTTGGACAAGGACCTGAATACAACCTATTGATTGCTACAAAAGAGGGGCAACATATCAATCTTATCTCAATGGGTAGAAATAAGGAGTAAGAACATTCAGTACCACTCAGCAAAACAGAGCAAAAGTGAGGACCTCTGAGCACCAATGAATTGGCCAGGAGTTTGTTACATCTTGTCCCCTGGGCTTCCATTAGCCCCTGTTAACTTGTGCAAGTTTTATTCCCATGCAGCCTGAGATGATCATGCCCTGTAACCTGAGATACAGCATGAAGCATTTAATTCAACCACTTCTGTCAGGGAAGGGGACCCGAATACCTCCTCTCTGGAGGCCTATGACCAACATACACTTACTGGACTGCACGCCTTAGGGCGCAATCCTAACCAACTTTCCAGCACTGGCCTAGCCGCAATGGAGCCCCAGGGTAAGGTAACAAACATGCCCTCACCTTGAGGAGGCCCCCTTGACTGCCTCCCCACTGCAGGATGCAGTGCACACCACACTGGCACTGCTATGTCAGTGCTGGAAAGCTGGTTAGGGTTGCGCCCTTAGTCTGTCTTGAAAAAAGTTTTTTTTTTAAAAAATGAATTTTGTAAGCCACCTTGGTGACCTGGTAATTGGAGGGGAAAGGTGGGGTGCAGATTAAGAAAGAAAGAAAGAAAGAAAGAAAGAAAGAAAGAAAGAAAGAAAGAAAGAAAGAAAGAAAGAAAGAAAGAAAGAAAGAAAGAAAGAAAGAAAGAAAGAAAGAAAGAAAGAAAGAAAGAAAGAAAGAAAGAAAGAAAGAAAGAAAGAAAGAAAGAAAGAAAGAAAGAAAGAAAGAAAGAAAGAAAATTAAAACACATGCACACCTGCTCTGGGTTATGTACTTAGATGTACATCCTGGAAAGATTTCTGGCTCACAGTGCATCCTCTTTACCATCAGAGCCATAACTAGGGTGGAGCCTGAGGGCCCCTGCCCTGGGTGCTATGCCAAGAGGAGGCACATAAGGCCCCTCAGACTCCTAGTTATGGAGGAGGCACTGCCAGCTTCACCCCACCAATTCTTGCTCCTCTGAAGGCTCCCCTTCAGGAACAGGCAGCACAAAGCCACCGTGGTGAGCATCCCCTCTTCCAGGGAGAACCTGGAAATGACGTCACGTGACTTCGCTGCCCCGGGCATTGAGGCAATGTGTTGCAGATCTGTTGTTAACTACTGTACTGCTGGCCGTCCAGACAGGTCACTGGAAATGGGCAGGAGTGACAGCAAGGCAAAAACAGAATCAGAGGACCACCCTGCTCTCCTGAAGAGCAGGGGAGCTAAGCACGGGACACCACTCTATTCCCAGCCAGGCTCTTGTCTCTCAGTATTTCTACCATTTACTTTTCCCCAAATCCTTTATTCCTCAAGGCTTCAGGCAGGGATCTTCCTCGACCCTCGCTGAATGACCCTGGGGACCTTCTTCCATGGAGCTGGTCCACAGATCTGTTGCATCAGCAGCTTCCAGGCAGCAAATGAGAATTTCTGTAGACAACCTGACAGCCTGCCTGATATATTAGAGGGGTCCTTATTTTATCTGTACAGTACTTAACCCATTCCACAGGTATACACATTTGGTCCCTGTTGTGTATATGCAACGTTGGACAGAAATGGCTTAGGGTCAGATGGCCTCCTCTTGAGTAGGGCTCAGGAATGGCATGCCTTTTGCTGCCAGGTGACTGGAATTTGAGTTTGAGCTTGCTGACATCTCTACTCAGGAGGTCCTGGTAGCTCTGGACTCCCTGCAATCAACGGGGGAGTCCAGTTGGGGCATATTGAGTTCCCCGATTCTACAGGTTCCCTGGTGTCAGGTGCTCCATCAAGATATCTTGTCTTCCTGTGTCCTGAGTGTGACTGTGCCCGGAGGCCTGTAGCAGAGCTCTCTTTAGATGTCTGATCCCAGAAGGGTATACCTGGACTCCCGGCTGTGCTTGGGCTGCTCTCCTTCCCAGTGGGCATCTTTCCTCACTCATGCAGTTTGAGCGGGGGGGGGGGGCACACACCCATGCCCCTCCAGATCCGCCCCTGGGTTCAACCCACCCTGACATGCCCATCCCCCACCATCACAACCTGGCTCACCTTATTTATTCATTTTTCACACTTTTATACCACCCTTCCTCCAAGGAGCTCAGAGTGGTGGATGTGGTTCGTTCCCTCCTGTTGTCTTCACAATAGCCCTGTTGGGTATGTGAGGCTGAGAGAGAGAGAGAGAGAGAGTGACTAGCCCAAGATCACCCAGGAGGCTTCAGGATTGAGTGGGGATTTGAACCTTTGAACCTTCTTACCTATCTTTCAGATCCCAAGTTGAGAATGACGCTTTCCATTTTTAAAGGGAGTTTTTCCTTCCTTCCTTTGTTAGTGGTCAGCAAGGAGTGGCTTGTATGACCTGAATAAGAAATATTAATGAACACCCCATGTGACCAACAGTTACTAAGTAATCAACAGCAAATAGATAGTTTGTGGAGTTTTCCATATGTTTTTTGTTTCTAGCCTCATCTACACCAACCAACAGTCTCAACCAGGGCTGGCAGAAAGCTAGAAACTTGTCTATTTTTATTTATTTTTATACTACTCTTCCTCCAAGGAACTTCATAAATTTGAAGACATAAAGACAACTCACAAGATAAAAACAATGAGAAGGCAAAAAACTATTTTTTATATGAATCAAGACTGGCCAATGTAAAAATATATTAACAGCTTTTGTTGGTCCATCAGTCAGGACCAAATGCAACCCCTTTTTAAAAAAGTTGTTCTCATCTAGCATTAAGGCTATACAAAAATTCAGGGAGCACTTGGTGCACCCTCTGGGCCTCCTTCATGCATCCCATGGGGTGCTGGTCCCACAGGTTAAGAATCCTGCCATCAGTGCATTTCTGCCACAACAGATCTGTGACCACAAAACTCTTGGCTACAACTCTTGGATGTTCTGTAGGAAAAATGGAAGAATTTTTTTTTTTTTTTTAAAGAGAGTTGCTTCAAGAAGCCTCTTAATTTAAACATCCGTTTCATGCTTGAAGAACTGCAGTTCTGGGCCGAAATCTTTAGATGTTTCAGTTTGACATCATTTAAGCAAGGCCGTTTAATGGGATGGGAACTGTGTGGCTGCCACTGGGTCACTTACTATATCAGGAAGCAAACCAAAACTGGAGAAAAGCAACCCAAGATAGAAGCTTTGTTTACAAGTGCCCTTCCATCTGTCTTCATTACTGGATTATTTATTTTAAAAAGTGAAGCCTAAAAAATATTTTGCAACTGTACCTTTAAGCTGTAATGATGACAGACCAAGGCTCGGGGAAGACCTTTTAGAATGAACAGAAACTTTAAAAGTATGATGTCAACGGTGCTATTTCAGCTAAGAAGGGTGGGAGGACAGTTGCTGCCCTACACCCCCTCCCCCCATTCCTTACTTCAGACTGCATGCTTCCATCTCTGGTCAGTTATAACAGCACCATCAACAGCAGGACCGACCTTAGAAGCTGCGGGGCCCAATTGGAAACATGTTTTGCGGGGTCCCAGGCCAAGCTCTGTAGAACCCAGACCCCTGTAGAGGTTTACATAAAATTTATTCTAGACTTTATATCTCTATGATAGAATGGAGGGCAATCAAAACATGTGCTTAAAAAACACATGTGAGTTAATGAACCAAATGGATCTAAGCACATGCGGGTATTAAATTGCATGCAAGACTAGAGTAGATTACCCTAGCGCAGGGGCCCCTTAGGCGTGGAGCCCAATTGGGAGCAATGGGTCTAATGCTTTAAAGCCAGCTCTAATCAACAATCTTGCAATCTGTGGGCCCAATCCTATCCAACTTTACAGCACCAGTGCAACCACAGAGGTAAGGGAACAAATGTTCCCATATCTTGAGGAAGCCTCATGATTGCCTCCCCACCGCAGAAGGCAGTGCACACCCCATTGGCATGGCTGCATTAGCAGTGGCATTGATAGGGAGTGCGGGGGGTATGGGCCGCACCGGGTGACGCTCCCGGGGGGTGATGTGCCCTAGGGGGTGACACGCTAAAATTGCGCCTAGGAGCTACCGCATCATGCCATACACTGTTGGATGCGGAATGTCCAGCTGAATACAATGCAAAAAACCCCACTGGGAGAGCTCCTTTCCTTCAAACGTTATGGCCAAAAAACCGGAAGGAAAAAATGCAGGGAGCCCTATGGAAAGTGAAAGTGAGCCATATCACGCATTTACTCGCGAGTAGGCGAACATGCCTTAGTGCTGCAGTTTCCAAACTCTCTGGGAGTTTGAAACCTGCAGTAAGTCTTTGCAGGGGCGGGGGGAAGGCAGCGACACAATCCCCAGGATCGAGTTGCTCAGGTGGCTGCAGGGACTGGGATGCACTCACCAGTCCCTGCAGCAGCCATCCCTGTGTGCGGGGAGCCCTGCGTGAGCGCCTGCAGGGTGCCCCAGATCAGGGAAAGGGAGAGTGGAGCAATCTGCTCTGCCTCCACCAAAGCGGAAGCAGAGCGCGATCGCCCCACTCTCCCTTTCCCTGACCTGGGGAGCCCTGCAGGTGCTTGCGCGGGGTTCCCTGCACACAGGGACGGCTGCTGCAGGGACTGGAGTATGCACCCCAGTCCCTGCAGCCCATCAGAAGGGAAAGCGGAGCGATCGTGCTCTGCTTCCGGTTTTGCGGAGCGGGGTGTGATCGCTCCACTTTTGCTTTTCCTGACCTGGGGAGCCCTGCTGAAGCCCTGCAGGGCTCCCCGCAACCCCGGGAGACTGCAGGAGTCTTGGGCAAGTGCACCCAAGCCCCTGCAGCCCCCCTGAGCGGCACAATCCTGTAGATCACGCCACTGCCTTCCCCCTGTCTCCTGGCTGCCCCCGCCCCTTAAGAGGGCAGAGGCCAGGACCCACAGGCTGGGGCGTCGCGACGCCCCGGTTTGAATACTACTGCCTTACAGCATCAGAAAGGGCAGGCTGAGAGGAATCCAACGACACCTGAATTGTCCTAATCCAGTAAATGCAGCCCCCAAAAAACACCCGAGAAGGAGGTCCCTATTCAGCCCTATAGAAAGCAAGTGAAACCACGTGGCCGCGTTTACTTGCGAGTAGGCACACTTGCCTTAGTCCGTCAGAAAGGGCAGGCTGAGAGGATTCCAAGGACGTCAGAATGGTTCTGATCCAATGAGTGCAGCCCCCCAAAAACACCCGGGAAGGAGGTTCTCCCTCCCAGCTGCGAGTGTATTCAGCTCTATGGGAAGGGAAAGGAAGCCACGTGGCCGCATTTACTTGCGAGTAGGCGACCTGGCCTTGGTCAGTTGAAAAGGGCAGGCTGAGAGGACTCCAACTCAGAATGGTCCTGATCCAATGAATGCAGCCCCCAAAAACACCAGAGGAGGAGGTCCCTCCCCCCAGCTGCGAGTGTGTGGAGCCCTGTGGGAAGTGAAGCAGCCTCACGGTCGCATTTACTTGCAAGTAGGCAGACGTGCCTTGGCTGGTGGTCAGGCCAGGCAAAGGGGAATGTGAGGACACCAGAATGGTCCCGATCCGATGGGACTGGAGTGCAACAAAAGCCTCAAAAGGCAGCCGCCGCCACCACCACCCACTAGAAAGGACCAACAAAGAGGCTTGAGCTGGTAAGGGGAATGTTTCCTATTTTGCACTTGCAGGTTCCCTCACAGCCCAATCCTACCCACACTTTCCTGGGAGTAAGCCCAACTGACTCTAATGGGACCTACTTCTGAGTAGACAGGCATAGGATTGGGCTCTCAGAGTTGTAAAGCCAGGTGGGTCTTTGTATTGATGTGCTTGAAGTAGAAGGACTTTAAACTGGCCACTGGGGAGGGCTGAAGATCTCAGTGATTCTTTGGGGAGGGGAGTTATTGCAGGCAGACTACAGAGAAAACTCACTTGGTGGAACAGGGCTGGCTCCCCCTTATTTAATTATTTCTTTCATTTTAATTTAACTATTTATAATTATTTATTTTAATCTGCTTGATGATGTCACTTCTGGCCATGACTTCGCTTCCAATGGGTCCTGGAGCCTCCCCGTGGCATGCAAGAAGCCCCTCCCTCTTCCCTTTGGAATCATTCCTGGCAGTAGGAGCAAAATGCAGAGGAATACAGGGAGGTGTATGTCTCTGATTTTGTTCCTACCACCCAGAAGGGGGAGGCAGAGGCTTCTTGCACACCACAGTGAAGGCCCCTGCAAAACTTAGTGCCTTGCACCCCATCTAGCTATGCCACTGTTGGAGAGTACAACTTTAAGTTCTAAACTAGCAAATATTCATACTGAACTTTGCCATCACCTGATATGATGATGGTCTTGGCTATTTATGAATTTGACAACAGTGATCTTGCACAACTCTCAGTCATTCAAATGGAGCTTGGATCGGAGAACATCCTAGTGGATTTTGCTCTATAAATCAGTAGAAGGGGAAAGGAGTTGCCATTTGGATTTTCTATCCAAAGGCCCCTTGCAGCACTCCTGGTCCAAACACAACACAACATGTAATATGCCCCAAATCTTTAATGCCTTTTCATTGACACTTCTTAATGCAAGTGTCACTGACCCTTCTGCTGATGAGGTTAAGCAGGGCATGAGCTGAAGATGGTGTTGAAATGTTCCGCGTTGAGTTAAATGAGGAGGTTTAAAGACAGGGTGGTCTCTGAAGGCCCCAAGAGCAGTAGCTAACGAACATGAACCATCAAACATTCCTCGCACCCATTGCTTTGGGGTGCCTGTTGTCATTTGCTGTGGCAACTCCTTATCTTTGCAGAGATTAGAGTATTTTCAATCTCTAGTTGCAAAGATTTATTGTGGGATCCGTTTCCTGAGCTGTCACCACCAGCTCAAGCCAAGTCAAAACCTGAAGCCAGAAACACAAACACTCAAGTAACCAAGACTGCATTGAGCAAACAGCCATCTGTGGCCAATATCACAGAACATATTTTGGACACATTAACTAGCAATGGTAAAGGAACGGTCATTTTCCCACCCATTGGGCTTTTAGGAGGTTTCATTGTATGTTGCCAAAATCCCCTGCAGTGCCCTAGTTTAGTTAACTTCTCCAACCGCTCAGTGGTGTTGCTGGGGGGACGCGGGGATCACGCCAGGTGACACTTTCTGGAGGGTGATGGTGACACCACTACTGGCCAAAATTGTGAAATCTTGGTATTTTCAAATAATGCCATCATGTCATATATCATTCGATGCATAATGAAATGCAGAATGCAATGAAACAGACTGCATTGCAATAACTGCATTCTATCAAAAGGTCTGGCCAAATAACCAGAAAACAAAAGCACAACTGAATTATGTAACAAAAAGTGGATTTTCATTACTCAAAACTGATCAATGAGACTGCTTGTTCCAATGAGGTATAGTTATGACACAACAGGGAACCAATAAAATGTCAGTACGAGTTAGCTCTCATTTCAGAGCTAATACTAGAACTCTGATTCAGTTGTGTGTCATCAAGTTGGCCACTGGTTTTTTTGTTGGTTAATGATTTGCTGGGTGATGTGTACTGTTATATATTCAAATAAATCAGGTGATGACACCGAACTTTTTTGAGTGATGAAGACCAGAAGAGATTGTGAGGAGCTCCAGAAGGATCTGTCGAAACTGGGAGAATGGGCAGCAAAATGGCAGATGCATTTCAATGTAAGTCAGTGTAAAGTCATGCACATGGGGACAAAAAATCAAAACTTCACATATAGGCTGATGGGTTCTGAGCTGCAGGGCCTCTGAGAGGAATATTATCAGGGGGTACAAAGTTTCTTTGGGGCCCCTTTGCAAAGGGGGAAGGGTGAAACAAAGCAGGGGAGGGTGGTGACATGTGAGTAGAATAGGGCAAGCAGGGTGAGGGAAGGGTAGAGACAGCTGGAAAAGTCTTTGCAGCCCAGGTCTACCCACCCATGTGGCATCAGTACTTGGCAACCTTCAGTCTCAAAAGACTATGGTATCGCGCTCTGAATGGTGGTTCTGGAACAGCATCTAGTGTGGCTGAAAAGGCCGATTCGGAAATGACAATCCCTTCCACACTGGGAGCAAGTGTCCCCAGTATCCCCAGTCATGGTAGTGTCCCCAGCATCCAGTATGGACAACATGTCTGAGTAGAGGGGAAAATGTCAGATCCCAGGAAATTTCCGGGCCCTCTCCTCTGGCTCCTGGGCCCCCCTTTTGACCCTTGGCCCGGATACGAATTACCCCCTTTACTCCCCTCTCCTAGGCCCTGCTGAGCCGTCTGTGATGGTTCAGGAGATGTGGGGGCATGGGGGAAGGCAGGGAGGAGGCGTTCTGGGGCTGGGGGAAGTGGGGGAGGGTGGGGAATGGGAGGAGGTGTGGTCCCCTTCTCCCGAGGAGCCAGCAGTAGCTGCCCAGGGCGCACTGGATACTGCAGCAGCCATTTTTGGTGCTGCAGCAGCCCCAAATTCTAGACAGTTCAGGATTGGGCTGTGAGTTCCTGGTGGGCCACTATGCATGAATAACAGGCTGGTGGTTATACTGCACAGCAGACCTCTTGCATCTTCGAACCTGTGTGCATCACACAATGTTCAGCTCCTGGCAAGGCCCTCAACATGATGCCCCTTCCCCGGAACAAAAGAGGCAAAGCAAGATGTGAAAGAAAGTACGTGATCTCCTGCGGGCGCCTGTGTTTTTTTCCACAACTTGGTGCAACATTCTTGACTCCGTGCCAAGGTCCTGGTAGCACTTCAGTGGTGGCAGCTTGTTTTCTTCCAACCGGGTTTCCAAACCTCTGTTTCCACATGTACTGAAGGGTGTTGCTTACCTCAGTATAATGAAAGCACTTGGTCCTACCATGTGAGAAACAGGGCCTGCTACTCAGGCTTATCTCACTACCACAAGCGCCACCATCCTCAAAGTATGAGGAAGGCCTCCCGAAGGAGGTGCAAGGGGTTGCCAAGGGACTTGCAAACTTTGTTCGGAACCCTCCCCTGACTGTCCCACAAGGAACCTTGTGACTGACACCCTCAGAGAGGGTAGCAATATTGTTAGGGTACATCCCCTCAAGCTTGAAAGTATAAACCCCAAATTTGGTGCCATTAAGGCTTTACTCACCAATTTACTAGACCAACCTGAAAACAAGACTTTTTCATGTCTCTCCTTTCAAACAAGGAACTCCAGCACTGATTTTCAACATGTTTCATCTCATGGAACACGTACCACTAGGATCTTCTCTATGGTCTTCACCTCTTGTGATGCCGCTTCCGGGAAACTCATCCAGGTTCTATGGCTCTGTTTCTAGGGCAACTGTCTGTAGTAATGAATTTTCTGTCTTCCTCTGGCTAATCTGCCAGCAGAGGAAGAGGGACAGACAATTTGTTATTACAGATAGTTGCACTAGAAAGAGTTGCAGAACCTCGAAGAGTTTTTCCAATTACTGTGCTCTAAACTCCCACAGCACACCTGTGAACCTATCACAGCACACCAAATGAAAATAGCTGAACAAGAGCCGAAGAGTGAAACAGTATTTTCAAATCGGCTGGAGTCGACCATTTGTCCCTCGCCATACCACTTTGCACGGTCCACCTATTGGAAGTACCACTGCAAGTAACTGGTGATGATGTCATTTTCAGTTACCTCTGGATTAGGAGTCCAGTTGCAATACAACCAACACTGGTAAGAGGCTCAGGGCAGACTGGAGGGCTTTATTGAGTGTGCAAAAAGCACACGTTGGACCTCTACCTGCCAAGCCGAGCCTCCTACTGCTGTTTGTCACATTGTGTTGCTGATCTCACTACCAGGTTGTGGGGCTGGGGGTCCCTCATATACCACCAGTCACAACCTCAAGTACCACTGGTTAAGAAATACTGGGCTAAAGAGCTGAAATCTTGGCAATAGGTCAAACATAATAAGATTAACCTTAGTAGAGTCATCAAGATCGCACTCGGTTTGACCAACTGTCTTTCAGACAGTCACTCTTGATGCTTTCAGAGCTTTAGAAAAAAACACACGGAAGGGATGTTTTGGACAGGACTTTTGGAAAGGAGGAAGGCGAGAAAGAGGAGCCCTGCTGGATCCGACCATTCTGCTTTCCACATTGGCCCAATCCAATGTCTCATGAAATACACAAGCAAGGTATGAAGTCTTCTCCCACCATGTCTTCCCCCCGTAACTGGTATTTAGTGGTGGTCTATCTCTGAACAAGGAGGCTCTGCCCAGTTATTCAGACAGAACTTTTCTCCATTGTGAATGTAACCCCCACCCCCCAAGGCATTCTGGTCATCACCACAGGGCTGTTTACATGTTGATCTGTACCTGGGTACAGCTGTGTATTGGGCGCAAGTCTGCATGTTGGGTGCACATGGTTTTTCACCTGTTCCCATTCAATGCAGGTGCAAGTTGCATACAGGGTGCACAAACTGTTGAGCTATAAAAATGGACCCAGGTACAGTAATTCACCCAGAAATGTGTGCCTGGGTATAGAATTACCTATGAACAGCCTCCTTATCTTGTGGCTATACATTAAGTCTGCATTTTGTAACAAAGGACTTTCTCTTGTCTACCCTGAATTTCCTGCCAGTCAATTTCATCAGATGACCCTGTTTTCTACTAATATAAGGGGGAGGGGACTTCTCTGCCCCCTTTCTCCATGCATGCATCATTTAAAAAACTTCTATCACCTAGTTGCCTTTTAAATAAACTAATCTGGTTATGTGTCATAGCATGGCAAATTAATGCATTGAGACAGAGGATCAGGATGTTCTGCCCCCCCCCCCCGGCCCCGACTTCCACATGGTCATCAAAACCTCTGAACCATTTGTACACAGTTAGGCTCAGTTCAGAAGTGCTGATAAAATATCGGGGACAGTCCATCCCTTCCATTTGTTTATGATGCATGGCCTGGCTTGTGATGAGAGGGTCTCTTCTTTTTCCTCTGTTCCTTTATTTTCCTTTCCCCTTTCCCCACTGTTTCATTCCCCTTCCTTTCTTTTAAACCTAATTTCTCACTCCCAAAAAAAGGGGAAGGGATTTAAAAGGCTGGAGGCTTTCTGGGAAAGAAAAAAGATTAGCAGCTCATTTGCTCAGGGGAGCAAATGCCAGCTTTTTGCACATGCACCCTAATTTCTCAAAGAAGAGATGCATCTGCTGGCCCCCTTCTCCTGCTCCAGCTGCTTTATGCCTCGCTGGAGACAGTCACTGTTTTGAAAATAGCTCTCTGGTTGCAGTGACAATGAGCCAGCCTGAGCAAGCCACGTCCCCGTTCTCAGCTCCTATTATCAGGACGTTGTGTCAAGAGGGTCAAAATATCGCTGCATGTTTTTACGCGTGATAAGTCAAATTTTCACAAGCTCCACCAGGTCCTGCAGATGATATTACCATGCAGAAGAGGGAGCCTTTCCAAGTGCACAGAGGCAAGTGGGCCAGATCACAGCCAAAATCAAGGGCTAGTCCAGCTTTTCTTAGACTGGGCCTTCCTGCACATTTATTTCTTTAATCACATTTTATCACAGAGCCCCGAAGGCTCCGCACCCCAATTTCCCAGAGGAAGCCACTGCCTGGCACAAGTTTCTGCAAAGATCAGCTAGGAAAGTTGGAGGCTGCGGAGCAGAACAGAAAGCCTTTGCCACTGCTGCTCCTGAGAGGATTTTCTCAGTGGTCCGGATCCAGTCTGTGGGCTATAGTTTGGAGGCCCCTGGGTTGATCGCCGAGGGCCCAATCCTGCCCAACTTTCCCGTGCTGATGCAGCTGTGCCAACAGGGCATGTGCTGCATCTTTCAGTGGAGGGGCAGTCACGGAGACCTCCTCAAGGCAAAAGAATGTTGATTCCCTTCCCCAGGGCTGCATCAGCACTGGAAAAATTAGCTGGGATTGCGCCCTGAGTCACCACAATGAACTTCTTGCATCTTTGTCCAAACCAGGGGGCTCCAGTTTATGACCCATGGGCTGGATCTGGTGCGCCAGGATTATTGTTCCCAACGTGGCAGTGTAGAAGCCTTACCGTTCCACCCCACAGCCACCGTTTGTTGCACCCAATCATCACAGAGCCTTGCACTTGGGCAGCCATTCCTGCTGGGAAATTGGGGCACAGAGCCTTCTGGGGCAACATGCTGCAGAAGTGGCTGCCCAGCAGGGTGAGGCTCTACAGCAATCGGATGTGATGAATGGTGAGTGACTGCAGGGCAGAACGACAAGGCTTCACCTCTGCCACACCCAGAACAAGAATCTGGGGCTGCAGTTTGGAGACCACTGATCTCGATGTTCAGGATTTTAGGGCAGAGGCTGCCTGGCAGATTCCCCCCGTTCACATCAGCACCATACAAGTCTCGCTCCCAAACGCTCGTTTCTAAAATGCCAAAGCAAAGTAAAGTAAGTAAGTAGTAAGTAAGTAAGTAAGTAGTAAAGGTTTTTGGGCAATGCTTGAATGTGACAAAATGGGTCCAATCAGGCTTGATTAAGGCACATGGTTGATGTATACCAGCAGCTGTTGCACTCAGTGAGAAAACAGTCCCAAAATACAGAGTGGGTGATGTTTTCATCGACCAGCTGCTGTGGTGCTATGGTGGAGTCAGGTCATCGCCCCCAAGCAAAGACCTCTCTCTAAATACAGCCATTAGCTCCATTTCCCGCTGCCCTGACCTTCAGTCTGCAAAGCAAACACTTTCCATAGGATTCTTGTAAACCCCATAGCGAAAGATTTTAAGAAATTGTTCAAATAGGTTAATGGCGTTCTTTGGAAACAGGCATGGCTTGATACAAACCTCTCTGCAAAGGAAGTGGTGGCATTTCTCATTTAAAGTTAGAGGGCAACCCCGTTTGCCAGCTCTCAGAGCCCCTGGGCCTTTTGCATCATTAAAATGTGCTATTTGTCTATTAAGGAAAGCATTTTAACATGGAAGTAAACAAGCTTTTTTAAAAAAAACAACACATATGTTGATGTCTTTCCGAAAACATTATGCTAATAGAGCCTGTACTTTGTCTGAAGCACATCACATGGCGCAGGAGCCAACATTATGGCATCAAAAACCACAAGATGTGGAAATAGCCACTAAGTGAGGATCAAGGTAGACAAGATGCATGTAGTTTGGCATCAGATTATTACGACATCACAACCCAAACAATCTGTCCCAGTGGTTCCATCTTGATGATCAATAGCCATTTTTAACCAGTGCCGTAGTACATTGGTGCGCCGCGGGGGTTTGAAGCACAGCGGTTGAAAATGGCTGAAAATCTCTTCCTGGTTCTGCGGCTCTGTTTCTAGGGCCACCATCAGCAGTAACAAATTATCTGTCCCTCTTACTCCACCTGCAAAGTCTCCTGGAAGCTGGAAATGACATCACAAGTGGTGAAAACTATAGAGGTCAGTGTGGCATGTCGAGGACATGCCAAAGGTTGCCTTTGACCAACTCACAGTTCCAGGCAGTACTCTCTGGTCACCGACATGTGTAAATGGGTGTGGTCATTTGAAACCTTAGAGGAGATTGCAAAATCCTTTGATCATTTTTTATGGACCAATCTCTCTTTTTGGTGTAAAAGGAACCACAGAGGTCTTGCTGGAGCAAGGACAGAGCCTCATGTCACATTCCAAATGTTTAAGAAAGCTCAGTTCTCTCAATACTCTCCTCTAAAATTGAGTGTTCGGAGAGTTAGAACAGACAAAAGAAAATATTTATTTACCCAGCGTGTCATTAGTCTCTGGAACTCCTTGCCGCAGGAAGTGGTGATGGCATCTGGCACGGATGCGTTGAAAAGGGGATTGCACAGATTTCTAGAAGGAAAGTCCATCAGAAGTTACAAACCATGATGGGTCTGTGCAACCTCCTGGTTTTGAAAGTAGGCTACATCAGAATGCCAGATTCAAGGGAGTGGCAACAGGATGCAAGTATCTTGTTGTCTTGTGAGCTCCCTGAGGCATCTGGTGGTCCGCTGAGAGATGCAGAAAGCTGGATAAAATGGGCCTTTGGCCTGATCCAGTGGGACTCTTCTTATGTTCTTGTCACTATTTTCTACTGCATAATTAGTACCATCTTTCCCAAGTGTTCTAAAATATTCATTTATTTATTGTTAATATTATTATACCTTCATGGCTCTCTTCCACTGAAAGAGATGGCATACCCTATATGGGATGGACGTGCTGGAAAAAGAGTGGGTTTAGGAAACAGCCTGTCCCCTCCAGCTACGCCACTGGATTCAGGTTCAAATTCTGATGGCATACCCCATATCACCCTGGATTTTACAACATTCTCCTGGTGAATTTGAGGAGGCAGCTAAAAACCCTTAAATGTTGGGTCAAATCCTGAAACCTGGCAACCCAAAAATCAACTAAAAGCATTTACTCTCCTCCCAGGCAGGTACGCTGGTTTGGCCAGATGCAAGGAGGCTGCGACACCACAAATTCTAACATAAAACAGTTAGGACTCAAGGAATATCTCAAATTGGGGACTTCTTGGAGGTGAATTGGAGCCTTGCTCTGTTGGCCACCTGACATGTTGGCATCTGACATGACCAGAGAATCCACCAGTCTGCTTGTGACATTCCTTCAGGGGGCTACCAGCTACCACAAAAATGCATGCAAAATGCTCCCCTCTTCTCGCCCAGAGGTGGCCTTGTCCCTAATCGCCTTTTGTGGCCGCCTGGCTCATGGACTTTATGGAGTCCTCTAGAAGCTTGTTCTTCTTCTCCACGTCCTCCCGGGAACGTTCCACGTCCTGGAGCCTGCATTCCAATTCCACAAATTTGTTCTTTTCTCTCTCAATCTCTTTGTTCAGCCTCACCACTTTGGCCCAGACGTCATAGTTTTCCTTCTCCAGGCTGCAAGAGACACAACATCAGAAGGAGGACTCCAAGGAACGGAGCTGCACATCACTGAGCAGTGAAGGGGCAGGGGAGGGCTGAAGAAAGAGCCTCACCTTCCCCCTTGTTAAATTCTACAATCAGACAGGCCACCATCTGCTACAAGACAAGGGGAGCTGGACACTACATTCGGCAGATTTGAGGTGCCACTAAGAGTAGCAAATTGGCAGGCAGATAATAGGCAGGCTGAGGATGTAGTGATTTGGGAGTCAGACTGAGACCTGGAAGATCCAGGTGGTGGTGTAGCTGGAGGGGGGGCAGAACACTCAGTCTGGCAGGGGGCCTCAGTGCGGCTGCAAGCAGCCCTCCCTTCGGAGCCATTCCCCATACGGCTCTGATTTGCATCCCCCGCCAGGAATGGCTCCAAAGGGAGGGGCTGCTTGCACGCCGCACTGAGGCTCCCTGCCAGACTGAGTGCTCCCCCCTCCAGCTACGCCACTGGATTCAGGTTCAAATTCTCTCTCAGCCACAAAGCTTCCCGGGTGATCTTGGGCCAGTCACTTTCTCTCTGCCTCACCTACCTCACAGGACTGTTGTCAAGACAAAAGAAAGGAAGGAACCACATACACCACCCCGAGCTCCTTGGAGGACAGGAGGTACAGAAATGTGAATAAATGAATAAGCTTGACCTCACAATCATATCAGGACCTGCCACAGCCTCACTGGAATCAAATGAGGGCTGCACAGAAGCACAGCATTAAAAGGGGTGGAGAATCACTCATTTGGGCTGCAGCAATTACTGCATGCAGGCTTGAGTTCTGCAGAAGTTCTCCTTCCTTTTCAAAGCAGCTCATCTCTCAATGCAAGAAACTGCCTGGAAGGGGCAAGGCATCTGCAGCCAGGCTGTACCTCCTGCACAGCCCAGCTGAGCTCAGTGCATCAAGGGTGCCATCTAGCCAGCTTGCCTGAGCACTGCCTCACCATTATCCAAGTCAGTGCAGTGTGGTAGACGCTGTCCCAGCTGATGTCTGGGGATTCAGGTGGGAATTTTTCCTCCCCAACGTGGAGAGGCTGGGGATTGAACCAGGGACCTCCAGCATGCAAAGTGGCTGTTCTGCTACTGAGCCAGGGGATTTCAATTGAGCGGTGGGAGAATGAGAACAGACAAAAAAAATATTTCTTTACCCAGTGTGTGATTAATCTGTGGAACTCCTTGCCACAGGATGTGGTGATGGCACCTGAAAGCCTAGATGCCTTTAAAAGAAGATTGGACAGATTTATGGAGGAAAAGTCCATCATCACAGGTTACAAGCTGTGATGGGTATGTGCAACCTCCTGGTTTTAGAAGGAGGTTACCTCAGAATGCCAGATGCAAAGGAGCGGCAACAGGATGCAGGGACCTCACTGTCTTGTGTGCTCCCAGAGGCATCTGGTGGGCCACTGAAATACAGGAACCTGGACTAGATGCTTGATCCAGGACTTTGCTCGATCCAGCAGGACTCTTCAGATGTTCTTATGTTTAGCTCCCTTTCCTGATCGATGCCTTGAAGCTTGAGCCCTGCCTGAGCTGGACTAAACACCTGACTCCAGCCCCTCTGATGCTAGCTTGCTTCTCTGGAGCCTGTGCTCTGGCCTTATGTCCCACTTGGACCCACAGCCAGCTCCCTGGGACATTTTGAGCCTGACTTTCGCCTAGCACTCCAAACTGAATCACCAGCCTGTCTACTCTGCAGAGCTGGGTCAAGGTTCCTGGCAGCTGAGATGGTGTGTCAAAAGCAGACTCCCCCTTACCTGGCAATGTGCCAGCTTCTGCTCATCCCACATCCTGGATTGTAAATGAAAGAGGAGGATGGAGTGGAAAAAGAAATGTGGAGAGGAGGGGAGTGCTGAGGAAGATGAAGCAGTGGAGGCCAATTGGATGGATGGAGGTGGGCACCTTCACCAATCTGCTACCTCAGGTAGCCATCTCAGCTGGCCTCACGGATGGGCAGGACCTGCTTCTTTGCCTAGGAGCAGTTCTCCAGGACCTTCCTCAGCCTTGCTACTCGAGATTCTTCTAACTCGGGGGTCTTCAAACTTTTTGTCCAGAGGGCCGCATCAAATATCTGGCATGATGTTGAGGGCCGGAAAAAAAAATTTAAATATAAAATTTAAATAAATAAGAGATGGAACTTAGATGAGTGAATAAATGATGAATGGGCTCATTCATTCAACCTCTCTGGCCCTCAGAACAGCCTCCAGACACAAGCAGTGCACAGGTCTGGTCGTGTTCACTTGAGTGGGCCAGAGGCTTTCAGGGGACAAGAGCCTGGCTGCGGGGCAGATAGAGTCTTGCTGCAGGCCGCATCTGGCCCCTGGGCCAGGGTTTGGAGACCCCTGCTCTAACTAGAAGTGCCAGGCACTGAACCAAGAAGCTTCTATATGCAAATAATGCACTCCACCGGTGAGCTAGACTCTTCCGGTCCTTCACAGTTGAAGAAAAATACTATCTAGTTTTGAAAAGAGGTATTTCTCATCCTTCGGCCCCGAGGCACTTAAAGCTAAGTGCTAACAACACTACAATCAATGCCACAGAAATATAATACAGACCATAACTTTTATACTACTTAAACCGAACAACAGGTGTCAAACTACAGGGGAGGGAAAAAATGATTCACTGTATACCTCTTAATTTGCTCTTCATAGTCCTTTTTCTGCAACTCCATCTCCTTCTTCAGCTCTGCAATAATCTTCCTAAGCTCCTCAGGCTCCTGCAAAGAAGCAGCTTCACCTGCAGAAATCAGGGGCTGCATCGCAGCTGTGGGGCTGGGACTTTCTGGAGGAGGTGAGCTCTTCTCCAAAATATCACTAATGGTGCTCAAAGTCCTCTCGTGCGTGTCTTCTCTAATTTCCACTGGGGAACTACGGATGCTGTTCGAGTTTGAAGTCTGTGGAAAGTTGAGCCACTTGGTAAGTCCCTGCGATAGTGACCTCCTGTGGCCACCTGTTGAAGGAACAAACTCCGGCTGACTCACAGGAGAAGATGACCAAAAGTCACCACTGAAAATGTCACTTTCATCCGCAATCTCTTTCACTTTGTTGAAAGAAGTGCTCAGGAAACATTTTCTGTTTGGAAGAGTCTGAGTTCTTTTTCTGGACTGTGAGGCCCACGTCCCCAACGTATTTTTGGATGGCAATTCGCCATTATCTTCTGCTGACAAGTCTGACCTACCAGCCAATCCAGAACTGGAAGCTTCTAGATCATCCTTCTGAAAACAAAGGCAAAGATTTTATTACAGCAATTTCACCCAGTGAGAATAAGGGCCAAGTTAGATGTAATGACTTCAGACATGCTTGTGGTTCTCAGTTTGCCCCATTCATGAACAATGCCAGAGACAGGGAGTCTCAGTATACACAGTATACCCAGCCCCAGTATACACAGAGAACTATCCTTGGGGGGTGGGGAATGCATTTGGCCAGGAGAGAGGTGCTTATTCTTGACACCTGCATAAATTCAGGAGTGCCTAAAACACACACCAAGTCTTGGGTGCCTTCAGCCATCTGGACAAGAGATTCACAACACAACTCACAGTTTGCCAGGAACTTCTACTCTCTCCCCTGGACGGTGATGATGCCAGCGCTGCATCCCAGCCTACTGAGTTACGTGGCACTGGGGCCTTAGAATCATTCTTCTGGATAGGGGGAGAAGGCACCATGTCCTTGGATGCAGGGAAGAGTCTCGTGTGGTCACTGATCATAACAGTCATCACTTTCTGGATCTGGTGAGTACCTGGAAAGGATGGAGCATTGAAAGGTCAAGTTATGAACATTTGACACGATGGCAGGCAGAAGGGCAAGAAGAGAGGAACTGGATGGCAACAGTACTGACAGCTGGCAGGGGCAGGTCCTGTGACCTACTCTTAGAAATAAGGAGACCACTGAACGTTGGACACTCAGCTAAGCACTCTTGGATTCATTGCTCAGTGTGAAATTCCAGGTTTTGGCAAGGCCTAGGAACAATTTTCAACAATTCCTCCTGGTGAGAGAAGGGCCACTACAAAAATATACCCAGAGCAAACCCGCCCTCGCATCTTTGCAACCTTAAGGCTAAACAGAATTGGAGGATGCTAGAGCGGAAATGGACCTTGATGGTCATCCAGTCCAACCCACTGCTCAGTACACAGAACTACTACAGCGTCCCTGACAGGTGGCTGTCCTCCCTCTGCTGGAAACCCTCCATGAGGGAGAGCAGATTCCCTCTGCAGAGTGAGGCAGACTATTGTGTGAGGCAGACTGAGAAAGCAGTGCAAGCGTGAATGTACGTCTAGATTACCTCTCAAGGTCTGCCTTCTCCTACACAAACCTGCCCACCCACTGCCACCTCTTCAGAGGCCTTTCTCTGGGTGCTTCCGTTTTCAGTGGTTGGTTCAAAGCCCTGTGCTCCTGTTGTTGCCTTTTAGGTACCAAGTGAAATTCATCTTTTCTGCATGTGTCTATAACGTCTCTGGAGTCTCGACTATTTATCTTTTATCTGTTTTATTCTTGTCATTGCTGCTGGTTTGATCTCCTGCTTTTTAATCTGTTGCTCAGACAGAAAAGGGCCCTTCCTAGTCCTACATGGAGATGCCAGGGACTGAAGAGAGATGCTCTTCTGTGGAGCACTGCCCCCTTGGGGCTAGTCTGCAAAAAGCTGGGTCAAAAACACCTTAAAGAAATTAGTTCAAACTGGTCATCTCCCTAAAGTTTCTTTAACAATTGATCAAACTGCAGCTGAAGCTTCCAAGAGAAGGGAGCAATCCATTTGGCTGGGAAAAACCAAAGAGGAAAACCAGAAGGTGAAAGAGCAGAACCTTTGGGAAGCGGGCACTGAAAAAAAGCTTCAGGCGTTGGGTTGAAAGGTGTCTTGCATGAGGGCATTTCTGCTTACACAAAGTGCTCTGTCCATATTCCACCCATTTCCCTTTTCTGCTGCCCCCCTCCCAGTTCTCCATCCTGCACATTTTGGCTCCAGCAATTGATTTTCAGGGAGTATGGAGGGCTTGGAGGGAGGAAGGGGGCAGAAAAGCCCCACTGTGCAAACACAATCCTGTTTATGCTTCTCTAGATTCAGCCCACTGTCTTGGGGCAGCTGTTTTTAATAGTGTTACCCAGTCTTGAACTTCAAGCTCAAACCAGGATGATTTATAACTAAACACAATTAAAAAATTATACTTTCAAAATATTTGCATCACAAAATGGTTGTAAAGTAAATTAAGTTGAATAATTTTGCAAAGTGGAATGCCCCTTTTTTCTATAAATGTTGCACCTGTTTAAACAGAAACATATAGTGAAAACCAGGGATGGGCTGAGACTCAGTCACAAAAATACATGTTTTGTATGATTTGTACAGACTCTACATGTGTCTTTTGAACCCGGAACTGACTCATGACTTTTCTCAAAAACAAGTTTTGACTCATGGACTCGGATCTCTTAACTCAAGTCTTTTGGCCCACTAGTCCGCTGTGTCTCTCTGTGTGCTTGCTAACCTTTTTTTTTGGGGGGGGGGGCACTTCCAAAGTGACCAGAAAGACCTTGTGTGCAATCTCGAAGCTGCGCGAGCCTCAGACTTGGTGAGAGGAGGGTGCATTGGCTCCAAGAGGCGAGGGGGGAGTTAAGAAGGGAGGCTACATGAGGCTAGGGGGAGAACCAGAGGAAGGGCAACCAGGGCAGTGTCAATGAGAAATCCAACACACACACACACACTCCACCAGCACCTCTGTGCTTTCTGTGGAGCCACAGCTGCCCCACGGCTTGACTCGCCTTTTGAAAAGACTCTAACTCGAGTCAAACTGACTCTAAAATGCCTCTGGATCACAATGGCCCCCTTTATGACTCGTTTGCAACTCAAGTCAAGGGGGGCAGAGAGTCAGAACTTGACGCAAGACTTGAGGAAGTGGCTCTGGCACATCCCTTGTGAAGACTCCACAGGAATACCCCTTTAACACCTTTCATAATAGTTGCCGGGTCCTGCATCTTTGGTCTGATGAGGTTCACACCAAATACTGTGGCCAGATTCTCCACATTCATCTTGTTGGTGCTGGAGTTCTGCTGAACTTCGTACAGGAACCTGCCAGGACCCAAGAAACAGAAAAGTGAAAAATCAGCAGCAACAGCTCAGCTAGAAAGTTCTACTATTGCCTTGTGCAGATGTTTCAGCCCTGGGTGTGTGTGGGGAGTGGGGAGGTTCAGGAGCATCACGCAAACAAAAGAAAAGCTCTCCATGTTTCTCAGCATGGATTTGACCTTTGGTTGAAGACTTTATATTCTGCGAGCGTGTGGCTTGAAATTCATTCTTGTTAATTTTTCAAAACTTTTTTCTTGGATTTCTATGGTGCATCTGTATTTTGTGTCCAACAGTTTATTTTCTCTGCACAATCTGCTCAGTTCCTCCATGGTCTGGAATCCCAGCTTTGTGCATGTTCACAATACTAGGGTATTTGCGACCTTGAACAACTGTGTCCTATTCAAATGCCATCCCTGGACATTCACGTCCTTTTTTTTTTTTTTTTTTTTGCCTCCCAGTCATTTGCATCCCAGTATAACTGGGCAACAAACAAACTGCAATTGGGCAACAAACCCCATGTTATACATCCCAAACCTCTTATCCCAGCCTTAACCCCACCTTTGCATTTTAAGAATAAAAAAGTATAATATATATAAATATACATATATTGGGACACAAATGCCCAGGTTGGGGGAAAAAAGGCACAAATGTCCAGGGATGCCAATGATTGGGATGCATTTGACTGGGATACAATGGTCTGGTCACTGTGCGTTCACTCCACTGTGAAAAGCTCTGATCCAGGCTCCACCAAGAGGGTTTCAATGTTAACCTCTGTTGAGTATGTGCCATTGAACTCCAGGGCTGTTGCAGATGATTATGGAGCATCTTCTTGGGTAGCAGTGTCACTAGGGGGTGTGGACCTCACTGGGTGACGCCCTCAGGTAGAAGTTGACATCACTACTGGGAAAAATTGTGAAGACCTTGGTATTTTTGAATAATACCATCATATATCATTCAATGTGTAATTTAATGCAGAATGCAATGGAACAAACCACGTTGAAATATCTGTATTCTATAAGAAGGTAGCCAAATAACCAGAAAACGAAATCACAACTGCCTTAAGTAACAAAAGGTGGATTTTCATGATTCCAAACTGACCAATGAGACTGACTGCTTCAAGAACTAATGAGGTGTTATGACACAGCAGAGACTCAATCAGGTGTTAGTATGAATCAGCTCTCATTTCCATGTATCAGAGTTAATATTAGAACAGTTGTGTGTCATCACGTTAGCTACTGATTGTTGGGTGACCTGCACTGCAACATATTAAAATAAATAAATAGTTAATTGGGGTGACACCAACCCCAGTGATGCCACTGCACTGAGGCTGTGTGTGTGATATTAAAATTTGCTCTGTATGGTCTTGGAATGGTCCATCATGGGGGTGACGCAATGAGCTCTTGCACGGCTGACATAAACCCCAGTGACACCTCTGTTCTTGGGCACAACCTTGGTGCACAGAGAGTGCCCCCGGCTGATACTGCCACACACACAGCTTCAGAGTCCTAACATTAGTTATATGCAGGGGAGCTGGTTTTTTCCACTGTAGCTTTTCAATTCTTCCAGAGCTACAAATGCATCGGTGAAGAAAGACCTACCGGCAGATGTAACTGAGAAGGTTATAATTGTCTCGGGGCAGGATGGCCAACTGCCTCATCAACACTTGATAACCCTAAGAATATAGAAAGGTGGTCTTTAGTGGTCACAAGCATTTCTTCCTAGCCTAAAACATCAGCATTTCTGAACCACAGCTGCCCCTGGTTCAATGGTTCTGATTTCAAATGATGTACTGCCAGCATGCAACACAAATGGAGGCCAGACAAATCATACTGAGGTGCAGAGCTTGGAGGAGAAGGGCATCCTAGCACTGAGCCTGGGGTCCTGATTAACATTGCCAAGCTGCCAATTACTACAGTGTTTGCCAATTACAAACACTGTGGGTGAAAGTTGTTGTCCTGCACAGTACTTTGTTGTACAGATGCCCACTTGTTCCTGAGCTGCCAATTCTAGGAGTTTTACTACCCAGTCATCAGTGTTAGACAAAGAGCAGCAGATTTTCAAGTATGTGAAAATCAGACTCTTAGGGCGCAATCCAAACCTGTACTGGAGTAGGCAAGCCAGGAGGCTTGCGCTGCATCCAGCGCAGGTTTGTTGGCTGCAGCGGCTCAGCCAGGGGCAAGGGGAAGCTCTTCCCCTTACCCCTGGGTAAGGGCTGCACACCCCATTGGGTCTCCTCGGACCTGCGCCACCTCTGGAGGTGGCACAAATCAGAGGAGAGAGGAGCAGCTGGAAGCTGCTCCATTCTCTCTGGGGATGGGGATTGGGATCCGGCATAACTGCTGGGTCCCAGCCCCGCCCCCGGCTCCCTGCCATTGCCCTCCCACCCCCGCCCAGAAACGCCCCCTCCTGCCCCCTCCCCGCCCCCCCACACCTGCCTTCGCCACTTGTGCTGGCGCAAGCGCACTGACACAAGCAGTGGCGCAGGAGCTGCCGCGGAGGCTTCAGCTTGCTTCCGCGCCTCGGCACATCTGAATGCACCGACGTGGCTCCCGGGTTAGGGTTGCACCCAAAGTCCCATTGGATTTCATAGAACTGACTTCTAAGTAGGCAAGCTTTGGCTTGCACTGTAAGGCAAAAGAGCAGCAATTTTCAGCCTTTTTCATCTGATGGCACACTGATAAGGAGCTCAAATTGTCAAGGCGCACCATCAGTTTTGTGACAATGGACAAGACGCACTATGCTGCCGGCCAGAGGCTCACAGCCCCCACTGGCCTTCCTAACAAATGACCCACCCCCAAACTCCTGTGGCGCACCTGTGGACCATTCTCTGCACACCAATGGGTGGCACAGTGGTTGAAAATTGCTACAATAGAAGCTGCAATCCGAAACATTTACTCAGGAGTAAGCTCCATTGAGCACAGTAGAACTTGCCTCCAAGTAAACACACAAAAGGCACGTAACAGTAGAGCATGCAACAAGGGATGTGCACTTGAATACCTTCATCTCATCAGCTGTCAGAAGTTGGCCACACAAGAGGAAGTCCTCGTACTGTGCCCAGGGTACGACTGGCTCAGGAAGTTCCCTCAGGTAGAGTTTAAACAAAGAAGCTACAGTGTGGACGTCTGTATCTCTGCAAAATAAGAAGGGGGTTGGAAACACAGGCTATAAAAATGAGTCTAACGCACTAAACCGCCATAAAGAATCACATCTCTTTTTCCCCATAATTAGATTAGTGCTGAGAAACGGTGACATGCAATATTCTAAAAACAAGACAGAATTAAGCAGAGTTCGCTGTATATGTTCTAAAACAGCGCCCTGCACTGACACTGCATCCCAAGGGACTGATGCTGCCAGGAGGCAATTTTCTGCCTTAGAGCTTTAGAGATAATGATGGGGGGATCCAGAAAATGAACTCCCCTCCCTTTTGTTCCACAGCCCATTCATTTTGGAACAAATGGCACCCAATACAAATTGAATTCATTTGTATCTGGTTCCATTTGTGCCCCAAACAGAGGCAGATTCTCCATTTGTGTTGGATGTTCCTATATTTAAGCCTATTTTGTTTATTTGGCTCTCATTTAGTTTGGATCAAGGTTTACCAACCTCATGGGATTAAACATTTTCATGCAACACAAGACAGTCGCAATTCTTTAGCTCAGCGATTTTCAACTGGTGTGCCGCAAAAGGTCTGCAGGTGTGCCACAGGAGTTTGGAGCACAGTGGTTGAAAATAGCTGGAAAACGCTTCCAGGTTCCGCAGCTCTGTTTCTAGAACAACTCTCAGCGGTAACAAATTGTCTGTCCCTCTTCCTCCACTGGCAGAGACAGTTGTCCTACAAACAGAGTCACAGAACCTGGATGAGTCTCCCCAGAAGTGACATCACAAGAGGAGAAGGTCATAGAGAAGACTATAATGTGCCATGAGAGGAAAAATGCTGAAAATAACTGCTTTAGCTTCTGTTAATGGAGAGGAATGACCTTAACAAGCATCTTCTAGAATCTGAGCAAAAGGATTCTAGGTATGTGGTCCAATGACCACATACAGCAGGTAACCTCAATGGTTCATCTAATCTCTTCCAATAGTTTCAACAAGTGACTGGAACTAAGAATTCTTGGAGAGTCTTAGCACACCAGGAACTGAAGCTGCAGGCTCATATAAATTCATGAAATGCCAGCACTCACTGGTCAAATGACGGCCTCTCTCCAGCATCAAAGGCATCCCTCAGTTTCTTCACCAGGTTGTCTTGGCCAGGGAGTCGGAAGATGCCCTCTTCATCCAGGCCGTGCTTCCTGATGAACTCCGCACATTTCTCAACCAGTATGGGAACCAGATGCTGCCCAAATCTCTGTTCATACACCATGGTCTCCACCAGTTGTTGGCCAAAAACCACTGGGGAACAAGACAATGACACATAATGAATAAAGAAAGAACAAACAGACAAACCCACCCTTTGTAGACCATAATCTAGAATCAGACTGGAAACTGAGCAGAAGCATTAAAACCTAACCAGTTTACACATCAAGTACTGTAGATACTGGACTATAGTAGTAAAATTTTTGCCAAGTAATCAAGCTCCAATTCTCACTTCGACTTATCTCCAGGTCAATCAGAGGGCAGAGCCTTTCAACTCTGAACAGTTTCCTTTCTTTCTCAAGCAGCAGGCAGGCACCCTCCCTAGAAACAATGCAGAGATATTTGTTTCTATAGTAACTTTCCAGCCAAAGTTAACCTTTTATTCTCCTCCTTCCCTCTTGCAAATGCTGTTGCAGCCTGGTTCTGTTTAGCGGAGATCTGTTTTTTTCAACACCAGGATGGGATCCTCCTTTCCATTTGAAGCAAAGTCCCAGGCTACAATTCAATGCACCATTACTTAAGAATAACACCCATGGAAAGCAGTGGGTCTGCTTCTGAGTAAAAAGGGTTGCAAATATATGCAGCTGCATCTCTCTGCTGTGAACTGAATTGCACACTCTCAGTTATGTGTTATGGGTTGTATGTTGTATGCAGAGCTTCTGGCTTAACACACCAGACACCTTAAAGGTGGATTTGATTCATGGATCTCCTGCAGTGGTTCCCAACCTTTTTCACTTGCATATCCTTTGGCAGCCTATTTCCATAAACTGTAGACTTCATATTAGCAAAATGTTTGTAATTAATAATACAAGCCCTCATCACCTCTATATGAAAACCTAGACTTCATGTATTCATCACAGTGTTTTCTCTTTTCATCTGTTTGAAGAACAGAAGACTCTGCCTTTGCACTGTTTTGCACCAGAAGTGTGCTGAGAAATTCTCGGTGATTGATCACTTTCCATATTATGTTTCAGCTTTTTTACTGTGCTGGTTTTCAATCACTGTTTCATAGATGAATTGATGACCAAAAACTAGCTATTGGTGGGGCTTTCACAGCCAACTAGCTACCTTCCTTCCTGCCTTGGTGCATTCTGGAGCATGACCTGCCTTTTTCTGCCATTCTGCCATTCTTTTTCAAGTACCCCTAAAGGTCTTGTTGAGTGTCCCTGGGAGTACATGAATACCAGGTTGGGAACCACTGTTTTACTGGTATGTTGTTTACAGTGCACTTACTCTGATAGTGTTTAGAAAAAGGTGGTGAAGACCAGAATTTAAAAATAATAAAAATGTATCTTATGGTCTTTTACTATGTTTTTAAGAAATTAGAGACTGTACAGTTCTTAGGTAACAATTAGTGGTAGGTTATTTTTCAGGATCTGGCTTCGGGCAAAATCAGACAAAACTATAGTCAGAGACCCCCCTAAGTTTAACCCCCGACTTATCTGAGGGTCATAGAAAATTCCATACTGTTTGGCTCAAGACCTGCCCTCGACTTATCTGTGGGGTTGACTTATGGACGAGTGTCTGCGGTACTTATCTGAAACTCTGTATATACTGTTACTATTTTAGTACTAAAAGTATGAATAGTTTTTAAAAGCCAGGATGGTGTAGTGGTTCAGGAATTGGATGTAGACCTGGAAGATCCTGGTTCAAATTCCTGCTCAGCCACAAAGCTTCCTCTGCGACCTTGGGCTAGTCACTATCTTTTAGCTTCACCTATCTCACGGGGTTGTTGTGAGAATAAAAAGAAGGGAGGAACCATCTACACCAGTATTTCTCAAACTGTGGATCAGGCCCCACAAAGTGGGTTGCGAGTCAATTTCAGGTGGGTTCCCATTTGTTTTAATGTTTTATTTTAATATATTAGACTTGATGCTACCAAGGTATGTGACAGCATTTGGGGAAATGTTATAGATCTGTACCTTTAACAGGCTACTATGTATATGCTTTGAATAATGATAATAAATGGGACTTACTCCTGGGTAAGTGTAGGTAGGATTGAAGCCTAGGATGGTGAAAACTTTTCCCTGCTTGATGATGTCACTTCCAGTCAAGACATCGCTTCCAGTGGGTCCTGACAGATTCTCATTCTAAAAAGTGGGTCCTGGTGCTAAATGTGTGAGAACCACTGATCTACACTACCCTGAGTTCCTTGGAGGAAGAGTGGTATAAAACTGTGAAAATGTAATAAATATTTTTTAAAAAAAATTATAAGACTTGAAATTTATACAAAACTTTAGAGTCAAACTAGATATTACAAAGAACGTGTGGTGTGGCCTGGTTTTGTTCTTTTAAAACAGTAGCTGGGGGGGAAGTAAAATAGGGTGGAACCGCAGGAGGAGTAATTTCAAAATTAAGGATTTTGTTCCTGCCTTCCTCCACAGTATTTTAAATGGGAAAAACATTTCCATTGCAACCTTGGAGTGGAACTTATTGTCTGTTGATCAAAACAGCACGTAGGGTCACAAATCAGGATCAGAACTGAGGGTGATGCAGAGTTCTAAAGCACCCCTTTAGCACCCCTATTGCAGTTCGTCCCCTTTCTATTGTCTCCTTTTAAAAAAAAAAAACCATTGGACTACATTATACATTCCACATAACATCTAGTTTAACCCTGAGAATATGCAAACATGCTTCATGTAACCAGTACAATCATCCAATAAGGGAGGTTAATATCCTTCCCACATACTCCAGGGATAAAGAATAGCTGCTTGCACCCAAAGCTATCTACCAAGTTCAGGGCAAAGGCGAGATTTTGACTTCCTAGTGCGCAATCCAGCCTGTTGGCACCAGCATAAAGCTGTGCTCATCTCATTCAGTCCTCAGAGGCAAAAGATTTTTAAATAACTCTCTGTGCTTGGCAAGTCCATGACTGTGGCCTGATACAGAGACCTCTTGTCCATTTGTGAGCTGCATTGCTACGGCATTCGCCTTAACACAAAGTACCACATGCTGCAAAATGGGGGGGAGGGAGACGGGGAATTGGCAGAATCAATTACATCAAATAGCAAACAAATCAAAATCCGCACTCAGTGGCCTGGCATGGAGCATGCAACTAGCCGGAGCAGTACCTTTCCTCGGGGGCAGGGGCTTTTTCTTCCTGAATTCCCAGCAAAAGAACATCGCTAGAGCTGGAAAGCAGAAACTCAACTCCCAGCCCTTCATTTGGAGTCCAGCCTGGAAGATGACTGCAGAGAAATCCCAGGTGCGGCCTGTTCCAGAAGCTTTGGCAGTAGAGGGCACCAGAATGCTGCACTTTCCCACCTCTCCAACGTCTTTTCTTCCAGGTCCCCGGAAAAATCTTAGAGCCGCTTTTCTTTCCAAGTCAGCATCACAACTTCCAAGCCAGCATCCTTTCCAGAACCTGGAGAGCCAGACAGTGCCTACTGCTTGGAGGTCTGTTCGATAGTTAGTGTTGGTTTTTTTAAATTTTGTTTATCTGTAGTGGTGGGGAGGATTTTGATGTGAGCACAAAGAGCACTTCGGCTTTTAAGGAGCCGTCATAAACCTGTCAGTGTGCATAGTAAATGGCTCCTTTCCCCCTTATTACCTCGCCATACGACTTGCTTTAATATCATGAAAGTTCATCAGGAAATGAAACGCTGCTCTTTCTCGTCTGCTCTGCCTCTCTCTCTTGGTGCACAGCACATGAGAGAGGAAGTCTCTTTTTCCCCCCAAGAGGGTTCATCCTTGGAGCCACAGCATCACATCCCACTGTCTGCCACGAAGTCACCATGTAGGTTTGAAAAGGGACTTTCTGGAACTGACCTTGCGGAGGTGTCAAAGGGGCAAAGCACAGAACGCTGCAAAAACTGCTGCACTCAGTGGGTGAGAAACCACGAGCTCAAAGCCTCTCTGTGAGGACCGCAGTCCATGATGACTCTCTGCGCAAATTGAATCTAGGAGCCTGCAGTCTGCAGTCAGCAATGGGGAGGCTGGCTGAGAAAGCATCTCTGAATGGATTGTTCATAAGGTCATTGTCTGGGGAAGACCAGCCATCCGCCAGTAACAGGCACGTGTGTCTCTCTGTCACCACGTCAGTCACGGCCTCCCTTGTAGGGACCACAACAATGGTCTCTTGTTGCCAAGACCAAATCCATCTATTCAGTCCATTGCATGTTTTATTTTATACGTCACTTTGAAGACAATTTGTTGGAAAAGTGGAATATGAAGTTCAGTGGACACTTTCATCTGTGTGGGTGTGGATGCCAAAATCTGCACGTGCTCAAATCCCCTTTAAAAAGTAGCGTTTCCTCCCTGGGGATCACAAGCGCCATGGACCATGCCGGCTGCGGAGCCACAGAGCAGTATTGGAAGCCAGGGCTTCAGGAAGCCAGGGAGTTTGGCCCCAGAGTCGAGTGCTGACTCCCAAACATCCTCCACTCTCCCCATGAGTGTAACTCAGATGTTTTCCTCCCACATGAAGCAGAGGCCTGCACATGCTCACACAGCAACAGAAATTCAGACAAGAGGATCTCAAATAGCAGGTGATGGAACAACCTCTCTGTCCGAGACTCTGCAGAGTTGCTGCAGGTCAGAACAGGAAACACAGGTGTCCCCCAGTGTCCAGCGTTCCAGTTAACTGCAGTTGCCTGTGCAGCAGGAAGCAGGAAACAGGAAGTGAGCATTGGCTCTGAGTCTCCCTTCTAGGCCACTTATCTGGCTGTAAGCGTTCTGTTTATAGCATTTGTACAAGTGAGACACCTTAAGCACCTCATGCAAATGTAATCCACCTACACAAAGGGAATGGGGCATGGGAAGAAGGACCACGGGGCATGGGGATAGGATAGGGTTCCCCCTTCTCCGTGGTTTTCAATATCCATGAGGGGACAGGACATATTCCCTGCAGATACCGGGCTACACCTGTATGGGGCTGGAGGGACTGCAATATAAGGCAAAGTACTTTCATAAGCAATCCAATGGGAACTTCTCCTGCACAGGTTCCACTGATATGTATGGGAATGTGCAACAGCTGTATTGGCAGGAGGTCTGGTCTAGAGGGTAGAGCCTCCATTTGCCTGAAGATAACACCTGCAGGTCACCAGTTCGAGGCCACCGGCACCGTGAACGACAAGACCTTGAAGCAGCTGACAAGCCAAGCCGAGTTATTCCACCTGCTCTTCGGTGTGAGCGAAGAAGTGCCTTGGCTGCCCTCCATGTGAGAGATGAAGGAGCTGCTTATCAGCTTGCGTGGGAGGAAACTGGAGGCCAGAATGTGATTCCAGATCAGAAAGATCCACCTGAAATGTTGTAGTTCTTGAAAGATAGAACCTTTCAATTGTAAAAATCCCTACAGGGATTTAAAACAGCCTGCCTTTGAAAACCGCCTTGAATAAAGTCTGAGGAGAAATCTGACGACCAAGAAAGGCGGTATAGAAATACCTGTATTATTATTGTTATTGCTCTTGAAAATTTCTGCCCAGAGAACTGCCCCTCTTTACCTCCTAATGGCGACCCCACCACTCTTCGGAGTGATTTCACCCACTCTTCCATCTCAGACTGGGAATTGGCCATCAGCACGTAGGAGTCCTGTCCAGCTCTGTTCTGCTCTGCTGAGACCCCTGCAGGGGAAAGAAGAAGGAAAAAAAGAAAAAGAAAACAAAAGCAAATTACACACAGAGCAGATGGAGAAACCATTGCCATTTATTGATTTCTCTCTCCATTAAGTGATGCATTTTTCCTCCACAGGTTTTTATCCATGTGTAAAATCCAGTAGAGATTCACAGGAGTGCATCCGAGCACTGTCTCCTCCATAGCTGAAACCAGTAAGGGCACTTCTACACAACTTTTATTTAGAGCCAATGCAGATTGGATTTTTCTGAGTGCAAGACTCTAGAAAAACTGCTCCCTCCTATTTATCAAGAATAGATCATTATTAATTTTCAGAAGGGCCTGAAGGGCAGAGCTGGCAGAAGAGAGACAGACAATTTTTTACTGCAAATGCCCCAGAAACAGAGCTGCAGAACCCAGATGAGTTTTCAGTGATTTTCAACCACTGTGCTCCAAACTCCTGTGGCACACCCACAGACCTTTCACAGCACACCAATGTGCCATGGCACACCAGTTGAAAATTGCTGGTTAAATAGTGATGAGCCAACTAGAAGTTTGAGGTGGGTCCTTAGCAATTTGGTCAAAGCTCTCTTTCCTGGGTGCTCCCCAAGGTGTTGTTGGGGGGGGGGGCAATGCATTTTGAATCATAAGCAATAGAATTCTGCCACTGCCCCCTTGAGGAGCCACCCCAACCACAGCTCTCCGGCAAAGAGCCCTGTGACACTGTGAGGGCCTCTGGGGAAATCTCCTGTTTGCATACAGAGTGAGAGAGAAGGAAATGACAGAACGACTTTCTTCTTGTCCTGACACCATCAGGGCTGTAGGTTTGGGGGGTGTGTGTGTCAGGGATTGCCACAGAGACCCCCTTCTGGATATCCAAGGTCCTTGGCAGATGCCAAACTCCAATGCTAGTCCTGGCAAGGAAAGTGGAGGAACCACCATGAACATTAGGCGCGCCATGCAACTGACCGATGCTCACCTGGGATGATTTCAAAGATAAACCTCCCAACTTCATCCGAGGTGGCAGCAACCTCATGGATCGTGCTGCCAAGGAGACGCACTGAGCCCTACAACAAGACAGCAACAGTTTATTTAAAAGATTTATATACTGCTGTTCCCATGTCATAGCACATGCCCAAGGTGGTTAGCTCAGAAAAGGCCACTGACATGTAATCCTAGAAACGCTAGAGGTTGGTAGAGTTGGTGCCAGCACCAGTTTCCCTCTCAGGTTTTTAGGAGTTTGGTGGGGGATTTTCCTTGGGACCGGGGTCTGAGAGAAAGGGTTAGATGCCCCCTCTCCAAGCACCATGATCCTATCCTGATTGGCCTCCCTGACAGTGGCTATTTAATTAAGAAAAACATCACGAAACACCCAGATTTAAACCAGTTTGTCTTGCCTTGGACAGCCCTTGTGAAAGGGTGCCAGGAGTCCAGCAGGGAATTCTCACCTGCACAGGTAGCCAATGCAAAAAAAGTGGGAGTAAGCACTTCCCTCTTGGCAAGCAGCATGTCTTCCACCTTCATTGCTGGACCCCTGTAGTTTCTTGAAGAGGCACTTTTTACTTCCTCAGAGTGCTCTGCTTTGCCTCATCATCAATCAGTACACCAAAAGAGCAGCTTCTTATAGAGTCACATCCATTTTTTGGTGATGGCATTGGGGTGCAGAAGACAACTTTTAATTCCATCCAAATCAATAGGGTTAGCGTCATAAGTACATAAGAAGAGCCCTGCTGGATCAGGCCAAAAGCCCACCTAGTCCTGCTTCCTCACAGTGGCCCCCCCAGATGCATCAGGGAGCACACCTGTATCTTGTTGCCACTCCCTTATACCTGGCATTCAGAGATAGGCTACCTTTAAAATGTAGCCACCATTCAGTCTTGGCCATGGTGACCTAGGCTACAGTGACATCTAGATTAGATTACTGTAAAATGCTCTTTGTGAGGCTGCCTTTGAAGACTGCCTGGAAACTGCAATTAGTGAGAATGCAGCTGCCTGTGGGGTCTCGTTGGATTGTTTTTTGGCACAATTTTGCACTAATTGCTAGTGTTGACTTTTAAAGCCCTTTACAGCTTGGGACCAGAGTACTTCAAGGACCATCTCCTTCCATATAATCCAACCTGTCCTCTGAGGTCATCAGAGGGGGCCCTTTAAACTGTGCCACCATTAATGGAGGTGAGGAGGGTGGAAGCGAGGAACAAGGCCTTCTCAGTGGTGGCACTTCGATTGTGGAATTCCCTCCCCTTGGAATTAACGGCTCCCTATTTGGAGATCGTTCAGCGAGGCCTTAAAACCTTTTTATTCAGGATGGTGTTTGACTGCTGACACGATGGACTGGTGTTTTAATAAAATGTATTTAACTGTTTTATGTGATCCATTGGGGTTTGTCTTGTTTTTATCATTTAAATTGCTTTCAATTTTTTGATTATTGTTTTTAATTCTGTAAGATGCCTTGATTACCAGGAGAAAGTCGGGGTATAAATTCTCTAAATAAATAAATAAAATAAAACCCAGATGTTCCATATGCTTATCATGGAACCCAGAGGTTCCATATGCTCATCTGTGATCAGGGCCTCTGAGAGGAATTTTATCAGGGGGTACAAAGTTTGTTTTGGGCCCCTTCCCAAAGGTGGAGGGGGCAATGGGGCAGCCAGATTGGGAGCAAAATAGGGGAGGGGGAGAGTGCTGACAGCCAGAATAGTCTTTGGAGCCCAGGTCTACCAGACGATGTGGCATTGGCAGCTAGATAAAGTAACATGGAAAACCAAACACACCCCTAAGTCTCTCTAAAACCTTTGAATTATAGAAAAGCCATTGCAGAAAATTAGCATCTTCATATCTGGGTTCACCTAGAATGGACAGTGTGCTGTATGCACCAAAATGAACTTCTGCAGCAGCTGTAGCCCCACAGCTGGGTCCCTGAGCTCCTATCCACTTCTTCATGGTTATTGGATCCACAAGCTGCAGAGCTACAGCATCAGGCCAGTTTCCTCCCAGATTTGACACTGTGTTAAGGAGGGTCATGGATGAATTCCTGGGCTAGGTGTGTATGGCTTGCAGCAGCAGTTGCCACTGCATGCCTGTGGTTGCGCCCCCAACATCATGCGCAGGCAGTGGGTTCCAGGAACTTTCTGGGACCCCTCCTTTGGTTCCTGGGCCCCCTTTTAAACCCTGGGCCTGGGTACAAATTACCCCCTTTACCCCCTTCTCCTAGGCCCTATCTGTGATGGACGCTTCCTCCATAAATCAGTCCAATCCCCTTTTAAAGACATCTAGGTCAAGTGCCTTCACAACATCCTGGCACAAGGAGTTCCAAAGATTAAACATTTTTTTGGGGAAAGAAATAAATCTTTTTGTCTGTTCCAACTCTTTCACCAGCCAGAGAGAGTTCCCTGCTTCTGGTGTTGTGCCGGGGTGTGTGTATTCCTTCTATCCACTCTGTCCCTCCCCTGCATAATTTTTTATGCCTCAAACATGTCATTCAGTCCAGACCTTCTTTCTAGACTGAAGAGCCCCAATTTTCAGGGAAGGTATGTTTTAGGATAACAGTGTTCCAGTGAAATAAGCCACCTCCAGCCAACTGTTGCAGCTAAAAGAATAAAGCATTCTGTGACACCTATTTTCAACCACTGTGCCATGGCACACTGGTGTGCTGCGAGTGGTCCACAGGTGTTCCACAGGAATTTGGGGGAAAGTCATTTATTATTAGGGCCAATGAGAGATGTGAGCCCCCACTGCCAGCATGGTGTGCCTTGTCAGTTGTCAAAAACCTGGTGGTGTGCCTTGACCATTTTAGTGCCTTGTCAGTGTGCCGTGAGATGAAAAAGGTTGAAAATCACTGCCTTAGGGTCTGATGAGTGTACTGCAACAGAAGCTTTTGCGGTTTAAGAGCACGCACATACTCCACGGAATGACAGTAAACAGCCTCTGAAATGCACAGGATCCTTCAAAATGACCATAGGGGTATGCACTGATTTCCCGATGGCCATTGGCTATTTAGAAGACCCCAATACATTTCAATAGCCATTCTTGTGCATTCCTACCATCAGTTGGCAAGCGCACATGTGTTTTGTACACTTACACATATTCGGAAAGAAAAAATATAAAACAGTAAAATCCAAAAACGGCAACATGTCCCAGGCCAGAGTGCTCCTAGGCTACACCTCTTGGATGTCTTGACCAGTTGCCCTGCCCATATAGCTATCCACCCAAGGGCAGGAACATTTCACGCATGTGCTGAACTGCATCTTCCTGGCAATGGATTTGTGCCACTGGTGAAAGAGATGCTGCCCTGCAATCAACCAGAGCAGAACAGAAGTGCTTGTGAAAACCAGGGCTTTTTTTGTAATGGAACGCACCGGAATGGTGTTCCGGCACCTTTTTTCCCTCCCTGCCTGCACTGCTGGCTAGGGAGGGATTCGAACCTCCAACCTTGTGCTCCACAGCCCAGCACTCTCTTCATTGGGCTATAGGAAAGTCTATAGTTAAAGTGTTCAGAACTAATATATAAGGTCTTGAGCCCAGCTGGTGGCTATCAGTGCCCCAAGTATTAGTTCCAAACACTTTGAGCATAAGACTTCTATGGCTCAATTGCTAAAGTGCTGGTCTGTGAAGCCAGAGGTTGGGGGTTCAAATCCCCATAAGGAATAATTTTTTTTCTTTTTTAGGTGGGGAGGTAAATAAATAAATAAAAGATTACACTTGTTAATCTTAAACTTGTTCTTGTAAGTGAGCTCCTGCACCTTTTTTTTTTTTTTTACAAAAAAAAACTGCCCCTGCCTCACCGCACTCACAGCTCTCCCCTGAGCCCAGCCCGCCTTTCCTCTCCCCGCATTCTGCTTCCCGCGAAGCTTCCAAGCTGGTGGAGGGCACGGGGACATGTGCTGAGGAGGAGGAGGACAACGAGGACGAGGGACAGCCAGCCAGGGAGACGGGCTGCAGCACCCAGGTACTGGCTTGGCAGAGGAGGGGGGGAAGGAAGCTGGCTGGTGCAGCCTCTGCACCTGAGACAGCCTAGGCATGTCTACTCAGAAGTAAGTCTCATTGTGCTCAATGGGGCTTGCTCCTGGGAAAGGGTGCATAGCCTTGCAGCCTGAGAGCCCTAGCCTATGCATGTCTACTCAGAAGTAAGTCTCCTTGTGCTCAACGGGGCTTGCTTCTGGGAAAGGGTGCATAGCCTTGCAGCCTGAGAGCCCTAGCCTATGCATGTCTACTCAGAAGTAAGTCTCATTGTGCTCAATGGGGCTTGCTCCTGGGAAAGGGTGCATAGCCTTGCAGCCTGAGAGCCCTAGCCTATGCATGTCTACTCAGAAGTAAGTCTCCTTGTGCTCAACGGGGCTTGCTTCTGGGAAAGGGTGCATAAACTTGCAGCCTGAGAGCCCAACCCTATGCATGTCTACTCAGAAGCAAGTTCATTTTTAGGGGGGAAGCACATAAAAAATATTTTATTTCTCCTATAAAAAATGGTTTACAAATAAATAAATAAAAGATTAACAAGTTGTGAGTTCCTGCACCTTTTTTTTTTTTTTTTTTTTTTTTTACAAAAAAAGCACTAGTGAAAACTAATACCACCTCTCCTTACGCCCACAGAGCAGCCAGACACAAGGTCATGAGTTAGGCCAGTCACAAGGAAAATTTGTGTGACGTGACCCACAGAGGCGGCTTGCACCAGTTCTGGTGCTTGTCGGGTTCCTTATCCGTTAGCACTTTTTTTTGTTTGTTTGCTTGCTTTAAAGGCCTGAAGTGTTTACTTTGCATCTCATTTGCAACGAGGATTCTGTATTGTTCATGAAACAGATGATCATGCTGGGAGGGGGGGAGGACAGGGGAGGGGCTGTTCCTGCCACAGGAAATCATGTGGTAAGTCAGGAGTGGCGTAAGCAGATAGCAGGATGGGGAGAGACCACGGGTGAGCTTGTCAGACTGAGAAATTAAATAGGAAGTATTGGGGGGGGCAGGGGCGGGAAACAAAGGCTATAAGTTTCAACAAATTTAAAAAGCAACTGGAGGGGGACACTGCATATCAAAATCACCCCCCTTTTAAAATCAGACCAGCTCCTGTGCCTTTAACCACAGTTTACTTTGCAGAAGCTAATAAATGATGCAGCGAACTCCTTCCCATAAAAAGCACCACCTGCTGATTTCTAAACACGCAGGAGCAAAAACAAAGCAGACCACCACTGTCAGTTGGCAACCATCGTGAGCAGGGGACAACAAGAACAACTTGGGAGATTGTTTCAAGGTGTGGCCGATGTCTCTGCCTTTCCCTCTTGCACTCCATATGCTCCAACAGTTTCAGTTTTCTGCCCTCATTGTTTGCCCTTGCAGGGAGACAGGTGCTCGGTTAACATTTTGTTTATGCGCACTGCTGGAGAAGTCGGGATCCAGGATTCAATTCCTCCCCAGGCTCTTAAGAAGTGAAATTTCTCAATGGGGCGTGGCCAATATATCCTGTGTCTAATGCAGGCACATGAACATGTCAAGCCATTATACATCCCAGGAGTTGAACTTTTGAGAGCCACAAATGAGATAAGATCATTTCTGCTATCTTTCCTTGGAAAAACAAATACCCAATTAGCTTTTAAAGATTGGTCCAGGACAAGGTCTTGCAGAGCAAATAAATGTAATATGGGGAGATTCTTCTGCAATTCCCAGGCAAGTCCTCTCGTGGATTAGGAACTGGCTGAGGACCAGGAAACAGAGAGTCAATGGGCAATTTTCACAATGGAGAGAGGTGAAAAGCGGTGTGCCCCAAGGATCTGTCCTGGGACCGGTGCTCTTCAACCTGTTCATAAATGACCTGGAGACAGAGTTAAGCAGTGAGATGGCCACGTTTGCAGACACTAAACTTTTCCAAGCGATGAAGAGCAGAAGAGATTGTGAAGAGGTCCAGAAGGGTCTCTCCAAACTGGGAGAATGAGCAGCAAAATGGCAGATGCATTTCAATGTAAGTAAGTGTGAAGTCATGCACACTGGGGCAAAAAACCCAAACCCCACATATAGGCTAATGCAGTGTTTCTCAAACTGTGTGTCAGGACCCACTAGGTGGGTCATGAGCCAATTTCAGGTGGGTCCCCATTCATTTCAGTACAGTGGTACCTCGCATAACGAATGCCCCGCGCAGCGAAAAACTCGCAGAACGAAAGCGTTTTGCGAAGTTTGGTAACTTGCACAACGAATTTTTATGACCTGTGCTTCGCAAAACGAATTTTTTTTGTTTTGTTTTGGTTTGACTTAAGGGGGGGGATCTTCATGCCAGTTTATGATCCCGTTCACCCTAGTAAGGGGCGGATCTTCATGTCAGTTTATGATCCCCTTCACCCTAGTAAGGGGCAGATCTTCATGTCAGTTTATGATCCCCTTCACCCTAGTAAGGGGCGGATCTTCATGTCAGTTTATGATCCCGTTCACCCTAGTAAGGGGCGGATCTTCATGTCAGTTTATGATCCCCTTCACCCTAGTAAGGGGAGGATCTTCATGTCAGTTTATGATCCCCTTCACCCTAGTAAGGGGCGGATCTTCATGTCAGTTTATGATCCACTCAGCATCCCCCCCATTGCTCATTCAGCCTCTCACTGCCCCATTTCCTTCACATTTCCCCCCATGATCACGGCAAAAGCAAGCAATTGAGTGCAGCTGCTCTGTCCTCCCCAGCTTAGAGCACAATCCTGTGCGTGTCTCCTCAGAAGTAAGTCCCATTGTGCTTGCTCCCAGGAAAGTGTGCACAGGATTACAGCCTTCAAGCTCCCCACTCAGCATCCCCCCGTTTTTGAAATCCTCTGTACAGTATGTATGCCTTTAAAGAGCACTTAATAAACACTTTGTAAACCAAACTTGACTTTGTTCTGACTTTTCTTGCCCATAGGAACGCATTAATTAAATTTCAATGCATTCCTATGGGAAAACGCGCTTCGCAAAATGAAAAACTCGCATAACGAAAGGACTCGCGGAACGGATTAATTTTGTTATGCGAGGCACCACTGTATTTTATTTTAAATATATTAGACTTCATGCTACCATGGTTTGCGACTGCATTTGGGGAAAGGTTACAGATCTTTACTTGTCACAGGCTACTACTTATATGCTTTTAACAATAATAGTAAATGGGACTTAATCTTGGGTAAATGTGGGTAGGATTGTAGTCTAGGATTATAAAAAAAATCTTCCAGGTTAATGATGTAATTTCCGGTCATGACATCACTTCCAGTGGGTCCCAACAGATTCGTATTCTAAAAAGTGGACCCCAGTACTAAAAGTTTGAGAACCACTGTGCTAATGGGTTCTGAGCTATCTGTGACAGATCAGGAGAGAGATCTTGGAGTGCTGGTGAACAGCTCCATGAAAGTGTTAACCCAATGTGCGGCAGTGGTGAAAAAGGTGAAGTCCACGCTTGGTATCATTAGAAAAGGTATTAAGAATAAAATGCCTAATACTATAATGCCGTTGTACAAATTGATGGTAAGGCCACACCTGGAGTATTGTGCCCAGTTGGGTTGCCACATCTCAAAAAGGATATAGTGGAAATGGAAAAGGTGCAGAAGAGAGTGACCACAATGATTACTGGGATGGGGCTCCTCCCTTACAAGAAAAGGCTACAGCATCTACAAAAATGGCACCTGAGAGGGGACATGATTGAGACATACAAAATTATGCAGAGGATGGATAGAGGGATGCTCTTTTCCCTCTCACACAACACCAGAACCAGGGGACATCCACTAAAATTGAGCGTTGGAAGAGTTAGGTCAGACAAAATAAAATATTTCTTTACAGGTTGTGGTGATGACATCTGGCCTAGATGCCTTTAGAAGGGGATTGGACAGACTTAAGTCCATCACAGGTTACAAGCCATGATGGGCATGTGCAACCTCCTGATTTTAGAAATGGGCTATGTCAGAATGCCAGATGCAAGGGAGGGCACCAGGATGCAGGTCTCTTGTTGTCTTGTGTGGTGTGCTCCCTGGAGCACTTGGTGGGCCGCTGTGAGATACAGGAAGCTGGATTAGATGGGCCTATGGCCTGATCCAGTGGGGCTGTTCTTATGTTCTTATGCCTGGAGGGATTGGTGGGGTGGGGGTTCAGGAGTTATTAATTTGAAAAAATGGAAAAAGAGAGGGCTGTGCTTCCTTTCAGCCAAAAACAGTAACAGCAACTTTTGGAAGACATAAGCTGAAGGAGGGCTAAGTTCTATCAATATTTTATCACATTTGTTAATTTTTTTTTTATACACAGCACCCCCAAAATTCTTGATTGCTGCTTACAGGCTGAAATAAAGTCAAACAGACTAATAAAATAAGGGATGGGCCAGAAGTTCTCTAAGGGGCACTTTCAGCCAAATAGGAGAGAGATGAGAAAGAAGGAGGGGGGTACTAAGTCAGCTTTTTCAAAGCCCCTCAGCTTTTTTGCAAAAGCCTGTCTTGCAGTCTCTTTCCCACCCAAAGTCCAGCGCCAAGCCACACTGCCAGCATCAAGCACCCCCCCCCATTCCTGAAAAATGGTCAAACTGGACCCACTCATTTTGCAGCCTCAGCTCAGCTTCAAATAAAACAAAGTCAAAACTATCCCAGATGCTACTGCTCATCTTTACAGTTCCACAGACCTCATACAGCATACTGACTAACATCACAATCTTATGCACAACCCAGAGGCAAATCCCACAGTGGAGCTTACACGCAGGAGAGGACGCTTAGGATTCCAGTTTAAGAGGCTGAGCTGCCTCAGGAGTTCCTTGAATCAGAATTTCATCTCTGTTCCCTAGGTGACCTTTGCTCACTAGGTGACTTGGGCAAGCCCTCCCTCGCAGCCTCAGTCTTCCAAACCTGCATTATGGGGATAATTGGGCAGCACTGTTGCAAGTGCAACATCAAGATCCTCCATGCGAAAGCACTCTGCACATTTAGAAAGCACTATACCAGCTAGTTTCAACCAGCATGTTGGTTTGCTATGAAAGGTCCACAGGTGCTTCACAGGAGTTTGGAGCACAGCAATTGAAAACAGCTGATGAATAGCCAGGTTCTGCGGCTCTGTTTCTAGGGCAACTGTCTGGAGTAATGAATTGCCTGTCCCAAATTGTCAGAGCCAGCAGAGGAACAGACAATTCATTGTTAGAGACAGCCGCCCTAGAAACTGAGCTGAAGAACCTGGAAGTAACGTCACAAAAGGTGAAGAACAAAGAGAAGACTACAGAGAAGAGGTCAGTGCTGTGAGAAGAAAAACATTGACAATCGCTGTGCTACTCACATGCTACACATTCTTCTTTGATGGTGATTGCATGGGCTTGGAACCTGAAGCAACATCTGCCTTAACCCATGTCAACCTGCACATATCCTGCCCTCAGGATACTCCATAGAGGCCTTCCTCTAAGTGCCCTGTCATCCGATGACCAGGGAGAGGGCACTTCCTAGAGGAGCACCCCATCTGCTGACCTCTCTCCCCAGAAGGCTTGTCTGGCACCTCTTTTACTGTTCTGCTAACACCAGGCCAAACCTTTTGAAGCTGCCAGGCCCTTGATCTACTTAATTTTCTGAGGACCGAATTGCTAGATGTAGTTTTTAGAGCACTGACTTTACACAACAGCAAGGACCACATGGGGTTATGACTTGGATCATGACAGTGGTGTAGAGATAGGAGGCATCTAATGTTGCAGCAAGTGACACTTTCTCAGGGTAAAACAGACACTTTGCAAGGTGGGAAAATTTTTTGATTTAAAAAAAGTGACACAGAAGCAAAAGGTCAAAACAACTCTGACCTCCACATCATGATCTTGATCGGAATTGGAGCCCCACACAGCTGCTACTCATTAGTAGAGTCCAGCCACTGTTTACACAATAACACATTTTAACGTCATGTGTGGTTTGGCCCCTTGTGTAATGTTTTTACGCTTTTGTCATTTTCCTGATGTGTGTGTTGTTTTTTTTAAAACACATGTTCTTGTCTTATCCTGTAAGCTGCCCTGGAAACATTTATCTTGAAATCTATATACAGCTTTAGGCAACAAGCCAAACACATTGCGCAGCAGGAAATATAAACAGCCTGGGCAAAAATCTAGTTCAACTAAAATGCAAACCCAAAATCGAGCAGCAATAACAAGTATTAAACCAAATTAAATTGCTGGGCAAATAAAAATCATTTTGTTGGTAGCAAAAGCTTCTATGAGCTGGGGCCAGGCCAATGGGGCTAGGAGGGGGAGTTTGCAGCTGGAGAAGGGATGATGGGACAGGGATGGGCACAGGCTGCATTGAAGACCCATCCTTTGATCACCACCTTCCTGATCTCAGCAAGCCTGGGAAGAGCATCACAAAACAAGCGCCTTACTGCACAGACAGGCACATAAAGGAGTTGGTTGGTGGTCCTGGAGATATCTGCAATTATATTCCCCATACTATTACTATTACTACTATTTTGTATCATGTCTAAAGCCACCTCCCCCAGAGTCCTGTTTCTTGTTATTATCTTGGAACAGCTATCAGGGAGCAGCTTTGGATCTCCTTCGAGGGAGAAAAACAGACAGAAACATGGTAAATAAACATATTGTTTTGCTCATCAGTTGCTTGGAAAGATGATGCATGCATAAGAGGCGGCCGTGGAAGCATGGGACATGATTAGCAAACATTTTTGCCCTAACATTTTGTCACTAGCTACGACAAAGTCTGCCCAGGTAGAGATATTCCACTTGGACTCATTAGGGTGACTTCAGGGCTAGTTCCAGGTTTGAGGGACTCTTGGTAAACTGCCCTCCTGGGAGGGTCCACTTTGATGCCAGGATGGCAAGTAAGAGATCTCTCTCTCTCTCTCTGGAGACTGGGTGGGCAGCCACCATCTTTTGTCTGGCAGGATGTGCGACAAAGCATCCAGAGCATTGTGGGTAAGAAAACAGGGCGGCACCAGTACAGCCACCATGACGAGCTCCAAGCCCAACCCTGGGGTGGGGGGAAGCAGAGGGCCGAAGTGTAGTAAGAGTTAAAGAAGCCTGCCATCGTGAAAGGTGTTCAAGTGTAACTGGCACATGGGCTCCAGAATGGAGCACAGATCTCTATTTTCAGTATTCTTAAATTCCACAGTTAGGAGCAAACTCACATTAGGGTCAAATGTGTCTAATTCCTCAATATGCCTGAATGGGAGGTCTGTTTTGATTATATACTACAGGGAAGGGAGCAAAATTACAGTGAGGTGGGGTAAGGGCTACTTTGCCTCCTTGATCCCAGTCATGGCCCCCTCCTTCCAACAAACTATTTTGGAGCTAAGGAAAAGAAACCCCTCAATTGACTTTGAATTGCAGCTGACCTTTTTTTTTTTTTTTTACGAGTGCAAATACAGAGAAAATTAAGACAAACCAATTTTGAAAATAATGTAAACATGATCTTCTGTCATCAGTCTGCTGACTTTTAATGAACCATTGGGAAGAAACTACATAAACTGGAAAGATGTGGAACAGGCCAATTCCTAGGGAGTTTTACCCTGCTGTGTTTACTGATTACTGGGCTGAGGCATCTCCCTTACGAGAAAAGGCTACAGCGTTTGGGGCTCTTCAGTCTAGAACAGGGCTGTCCAAACATCTTGGCAGGAGGGCCACATCATCTGTCTGACACTGTGTGAAGTGTCACTGACACTGTGGGAAAGAAAGAATTAATTTACCATTTCAAATTTGAATAAGTTTACATAAATGAATATATTAGAGATGGAACTTATATGAATGAATGATGGTCTTGCAATAGCTCAAGGCTTATAAGAGGCCTAGTGCAAAGCAAAGTCGGTCTTTCCTTCACTGTTGCTGCATCTTCACAGACATGAAATAGCAGGCAGTGGAGGGAGCCCTCGGCCCGCAACTCATGCGAGAGGTCTCACAGTTGGCCCTCAAGCTAACAGCAATCGTGTTGGGCCAGTGTGGGCTCCAGCAAGTGTCTAGCGGACTAGAGGCTGATTGGAGACTGGGAGCTCCTTGCGGGCCAGATTGGGAGTCCCTGAGGGCCACATATGGCCCCTGGGCTGGGGTCTGGGCAAAAACCCTGGTCTAGAAAAAAGGTGCCTGAGGGGAGACATTTGAGACATACAAAATAATGAAGGAAATGGATAGGATGGATAGAAGGAATGTTCTTTTCCCTCTTGCACAATACCAGAACCAGGGGACATTCACTAAAATTGAGTGTTGGGAGAGTTAGGACAGCCAAAAGAACATATTTCTTTACCCAGCATGCAATTAGTCGGTGGAACTCCTTGCCATAGGATGTGATGACTGCAACTGGCCTAGATGCCTTTAAAAGGGGATTAGACAGATTGGATTAGACAGGGGATTAGACATATTTCTTTAGCCAGCATGCAATTAGTCGGTGGAACTCCTTGCCATAGGATGTGATAACTGCGACTGGCCTAGATGCCTTTAAAAGGGGATTAGACAGATTGACGGAGGAAAAGTCCATCACAGGTTACAAGCCGTGGCAGGAACGTGGAACTTCCTGATTTTAGAAGCAAGCTACTTCAGAATGCCAGATGCAAGGGAGTGAGGTCCCTTATGGTCTTCTGTGCTCCACTGCAGGAGCACACTGGTGGCCACTGTGAGATACAGGAAGATGGACTAGATGCGCCTTTGGCCTGATCCAACGGGGCTCTTTTTATGTACACAAGACTCTGCACAATCTCCATATGCAAATATCAGAGAAATCCAGAGAAAATATTACGCTGTCAGTATGTTACTTCGTCTTGATTTAATGAAATCTCTTCCACTGGAAATCAGCACAGCCCAATGCTGATTTTTTTCACATTTAGTGCCATTATCTTAGACCAGTGATTTTCTACGTTTCTCTTCTCATGGCACACTGATCTCTATGGTCTTTGCCTCTTGTAGTGACACTTCCAGCTCCCAGGAGACTCATTCAGGTTCTGTGGCTGTTTCTAGGGTAACTGTCAGTAGTAATGAATTGGCAGTGCCAGCAGAGGAAGAGGGACAGCCAATTCATTTCTGCAGACAGTTGCCCTAGAAACAGAGTTGCAGAACCTGGAAGCGGTTTTCAGGTATTTTCAACTGCTGTGCTCCAAACTCCTACGGCACACCTGCAGACCTTTCATCACACACTGGTTGAAAAGTCACTCTCCTGTTCTGTTTGGGGGGAAAGAGCCTGTGTGCTGATGGGCTTCTTGCAGAGCCAGGTACTTGGTGCCACTGAAACATTGACCTGCAACACTGCGTTAGGTGCATGGGACCCTATGAAAGCAGCACAAAAGCACATGCAAGGACATGCACATGCCACAGTCAGCAAGGTCAGAAATGTGACACCACAAATCCTCCTGCATTGACACACTGGATGGGCAAAACATTGTTGGGGGGGGGAGCTGAAGTAGCAAAAGTGACTGACCCCACTCATGATGGGATTTGATTCTTTCAGTCGCTCTTAAATCACTGCCCTGCTTTGAATCGAGTTTCTGTTTAGAGATGGCAGGAAACAGAGGCAGGCATCTACGTAGGCGCGCCCATCCCCTTAAGATTTGGAGATTTACGTACGTCATTCACTCCACATGTCACGAGTGTTCGTGTCTAGATTATAAGCCCCCAGATGCTGCCAAGGCCTGAACCTGGGATCTTCTGCCTGCAGAGCAAGTGCTCTGCAAACTGTATACTCGCACTTCTTCATTTTCCTTCATAATTTAATTTTTGTAAGCTAAAGGTTCATACATTGTCCTGCATGCAGGAGAGGACTTCAGTCCCAACCTGCCTCCACACCCTTTCCTTGTTCTTTCTGTCTCAAGAGCTTGCCAAAAATGTCAAGATTTTAAAAGTTGCGTCTCAGAAGCAGGCACACTTTTGCAAAAATATACCAAGTTTGCGTCACACTCTGGTACTAGAAGAACTGGGAGGCTACCTTTGGCATACTAGTTATTGATTTTAGAGACTAGACTGAAGGTGCCCATCGTGGTTCTGTCTCTGAAGCGAAGGAGATCTGGGCAGGGATCTAGATGGGAGACTTGCTATGTGGTTAGCTGTTGCACCTGGTTAAATAGGTGAAGATGGCCCATTCAGGAGGCCACCAACTTAAAATAGGTGCCATCATCTTGGTTTCTGATGTTCACCAGTGGGCCGGGTCCCAACACCAAGGGAGAACGTTCCCAGAGACTTCTATGCAGGGGACTCTGGGACATTTTCTCAGAACACCAGAACCAGGAGACACCCACTAACATTGAGTGGTGAGCCAGAACAGGCAAAAGGATTTTTTTATTTTACCCAGCATGTGATTAATCTGTGGAACTCCTTGCCACAGGGTGTGGTGATGACACCTGGCCTGGATGCCTTTATAAAGATTGAACAGGTTTGTGGAAGAAAATTCCATCATCGATTCCAAGCCACAATTGGTACATGCAAACCTTCTGGTTTTAGAAGCAGGGTAGCTCTCAGTGCCCGAATGGCAACAGGATACAGATCGCTTCTTGTCTCAGGTGCTCCCTGAGGCATCTGGTGGGCCACTGTGAGATACAGGAAGCTGGAGCAGAAGGGCCTCTGGCCTGATCCAGGAGGGCTGTTATTTTATCATTTCCCTCTAACATCAACAGCTGGGCCTTCCTTCTCCTCCCCCTAAACACTTGAAGTGGCTTCATTTAAGCTCCCCCCACCAAAACGGCTAGTCTTGCTCAGGAAACCAGATGTTCCCTACTCCAAGTTCCTTCCTTCTCCTACTGGATTAGTCATTTCCCCCGGCTCATTTCCAGCTCAAGGAAACAAAAGAAGACCATACAAATCCACCTGGTTTTGGGAAGCAGCCTCCTCCTCCTCTCACATCTTACCTGGGGCTTGAGGTCCTCCTCAACTTTGTAGTAGTACAGATGCTGCCCTTTCAACACAAAGTACCTCTGCTGCCAGTTCTTGACAATTGAGCGCTGCTTCTTCAGCCAGCCTGTCTTCAGGGGCCGCTCCAGTGGGTCGGGGGCCTGAGAGGCATTGCAAGAGCCCTTTGGGTCGACGGTCATCATGCTCTGGGAGCGGACTGGGGAAAGAAGGGAAAAAATCACAATCCTAGCAGAAGGGTGGAGAATCCTGAAGCAAAGCAAGAGTCTAAAGGGGTGTCCGGTGCAAAAGCAGCTCTGGCTGAGGAATGTCTCCCAGAGGCCCCAGCCAGGATATCTTTCCAAGACTGAGCAAAAAACTGAAACTCAAAATGAGGTGAAATTGTGAATGCAAAGGCTGGGCCCACAGCTGTGGCAAGGAGCTCTCTGAAAGGAAGCCACCGCTGTTATATGTTCAAATGGACTTCCTTTTTCCTGCGTGGGCGTCACTCTTCACAAGTGAGAAAAGAAACCAAAATAGCCCCAAAGGGCATAATTTTTTTTTGTTTCATGTTATTATTAAATGTGTTGAAGAATATGGGCAGAGTGGACCTCCCTTCGCTTTGGCAAGACCCCCATAATTAAGAAACAGACCATCTTCATGACTCAATAATAGTGATTTTTATCACTACAATAGAATCACTTCACCCCATAAAGTTTAAAAATCATCAGGGGTCGGAGGTTCCCATTTTAAGAGAAGATCATGAAAATCTGCTTTAACTCTTGCATTTCGGTCCTATGTTTCCTACAAGGAGCTCAGGCAAGAACATATGACTCTCTGCTCCCCATCTTTGTTTTCACAACCACCCTGCAAGGTAGGTTAGGCCAAGAGATAGGGACTGGCTCACAGTCAACCAATGAGCTTTAAGGCTAAGTGGAAATTTGAATTCCATGCTAGCCTGACATTCTAAGCAGAGGAGTCACTAGGGTCTGCCAGAGCTCACTGCGTCACCCCATGATGGACATCCTTCTATAACAGACCATACAGAATTACAGTATCATAAGTGCAGCCTAAAGGCAGTGGCACCATTAGGGTTGGTGTAAGCCCATTCACTTTATTTATTTAAATACAGGTCACCCAACAAATCAATCACTAACCAAAAACCAGTGGCCAACTTGATGACACTCACACTACTGAATAAGAGTTCTAGAATTAGCTCTGATACATGAAAATGAGAGCTGACTCCCACTAACACCTGATTGGTTCCCTGCATACCTCATTGGCTCTTGGAACAACCAGTCTCACTGGTCAGTTCTGAGTGAAGGAAATCCACTTTTTGTTACCTAAGGCAGTTATGTTTTCCTTTTCTGGTTATTTGGTTATAATAACGTTTGACAGAATACAGATATTTCAATATGGCTTGTTTCATTGCATTCTGGATTAAATCACCCATCAAATGATATATAAGATGATGGTATTATTCCAAGTTTTTCACAATTTTGGCAGGTAGTGGTGTCAGGAACACGCCCAAGGATGTCACCTGTGTGGTCCGCACCCCCCACACCTCCTAGTGATGCCACTGATTTTAACCATAACACCACACTAGCTCTCTTGAACTGGCTGTTATTCTGCTTGCAGAATCCAACTGAGGCATCTCCCATCAGTTTGCTAGCAAAGCAACCAGGAGTCTCAGAGTCCCTGGAATTGCAACTCCCTAGGAATTAGAACCCCAACAAAAGTATTTACTTACTCTTCTACCCAAGATCCCTTAATGGAAGGTGTGGTGCATAAAGCCAAGACTTAATAGGAGCTGTGCCACTGAGTTAAAAACAGCTCCGCCTTAAAGTTTCTGTTGCAAATTTGAGCTTTTGCAAACTGGTAGAATGCCACAGTGATCCAACACCACATTAGCAGAAATGAAACTGATTTGAGAGCCAGCATGGCTCAGACTAAGGCTGCAGTCCTATACATTTACCCGAGAGTAAGCTCCACTGAACACAGCGAGACTTGCTTCTGAATAAATACATACAGGTTTGTGTTGCAAGACACTGAGATATGAATTAGGACCATTTCAGTCTGAATGAGAACTTCTGCCATGAGCCCACAAGGGGCCTCTCTGATCAAGCCTTATTCCACCTCCCATCTGTAAAGTACTGCAAAGAAACAACAATGGCCTCCTTTACAGGGTTGTTGTAAGCTTGCAACCAGATAACGAACACCCAAAAGTGCTTTAATATGTATTGTATTGGCAACCTTCAGTCTCGAAAGACTATGGTATCGCGCTCTGAAAGGTGGTTCTGGCACAGCGTCTAGTGTGGCTGAAAAGGCCAATCCGGGAGTGACAATCCCTTCCACACCGGGAGCAAGTGCAGTCTGTCCCTGGTCTGTCTCCCTGGCTATGGGCCTTCCTTCTTTGCCTCTTTGCCTCAGTCTGTTGGCCAAGTGTCTCTTCAAACTGGGAAAGGCCATGCTGCACAGCCTGCCTCCAAGCGGGCCGCTCATTAAATGCATTGTATTTGTGGTTAAGCACCCCCTGCTGGCTGGCTGTCGACCAGGCCATAGGGAAAGGAGAGGATGTGAGCAGAACAGCATTTGGTTTTACAATCGCTTTTGTTTTCTCCTGCTATAGACTGTGCAGCAAGCTTGAGCATAAGGCTCATTTCCCACAGCATGGTTCTCATTCACTGGCACACACCTGCACCATCACCCCTACAGCCAGCTGTTCCAATGTCGGAAGGATGTGCACCCAGGTCTACTAGACCAGGGATGTCAAATTTTTCCATATAGTGAGCCAAACAGGATTCATGGCACCTGCCAAGGGCCAGGAGTGAAGTGACGTCTTTAAGCAGATGATGGCCAGGAATAAGCACTTTGTCCTCGGTAGGAACTGATAAGCTGCAAGTGACAGAAGAGAAAGTGCGCAGATCTTGATCATATTTTCAAGATATGGGAGAGCCCATCACATCGGGGCACCCTTTCAGCAGCACCGCTTCTGCTGCCGCACCACTTTGCAGCTCAGCTGCTGAGAGGTGGTCTGCAAAGTGGCACCTTGGTGCCTGCTGAAAGGACAGTGCAGGGAGAGCCCAATTATCACCGGGGGGTGGGGTGGGGTGGATAAAGAACTTCCAGGGGGCAAATCTGGCCCCTGGGCTTCATGTTTGTGACACCCCTGCACTAGACAGTAAGAAGCAAGCAGGCTAAACTGATGTTGGGAATCCTCTAGAGTGAACACATTGCGCCAGGGCCGGCCAAATCCACCAAGCTTAGCAAGGTGGTCACCTCAAGCAATGGATTGGGAGGGAACACCAGCCTCTGCTCAGGTGCCTGTCTCCACTTCTTCCCTGCATTTGAACAGGAAGGAGAGTAAAATGTCGGATTAGAGCACTTGTCTCCTCGAGACTTCCTCTTCTGCTCCATTCCCTCTTTTTCTATGAATCCAGGGAGGAGGACCAGCAGTGGACACAGTACTGACGGGGGAGGGGGCAAGTATTTGGTGCACTGCTACAAGAGCTGGGAGGTCGTGGGTCAGGCCTGCACAGGAGGTGGACAGCAATGCCAGTGGTGTAACTGGAGGGGGGGCAGAGCAGCTAGCATGGCAGGGAGGCTCAGTGGGGCAGGCAAGTGGCCCCTCCCTTTGGAGCCATTCCTGGCAGGGGGGAGCAAAATGGAGCTGTACGGCTCTGTTTTGCTCCCCCCACCGGGAATGTCTTGCCCACCCCTCTGAGCCTCCCTGCCAGGCTAGCTCTGCCCCCCTCCTCAGCTACACCACCGCACAATGTCCCTTCCATTGCCCCGCCTTGACCCATATTCATATTTTCCATTTACTGCGCTAGCCACAGGGAGCACTTCTGCTAATCACGGCAGGCAGGCAGGATATACAGGCTGCCTCCTTTCATGTTTCTTTGCTTTTACGGCTCATTTCCTTTGTCATTATTAGCAGTCTGGCTTTCGGGACTGACTTGCAAAACTTAGAGAGAAAAAAAGAGGGCACCACCACAAGCCAACAAGAGCTTGCAGAATGGGAGCTAAACTGCGGCACAGTTATGAGCTGCTGCCTGCATGCCCAACTTGGGAGCGACGGTGGGTCTTGGCTGCTGTTCATGTGCTGGACTAGAGTGCTGGTCAGATCCCACAAAACAACGCACACATGACTGCAGAATGGAGTCTCCAGCTCTTCAGCAACCCATGAATTTTAACTGTGTAACACACACCCTGGCTAGCAGTCATCTTCTGAGTGAAACTCACACCTCCCTGACCCATGCAGCTAGTCCAGGGACACACTGGTGGATCCAGAGATCCCAGTAAAGACCAAAGCAGTGGTGTAGCTAAGGTATCTGGCATCCAGGGGCACAAAATTTTTTAACACCCCCATATCATTCCTTCCAGATTTTTAAACACCTCTTTGTGACATCTTAAGAGGCCTCTGTGGGTGTCTTAGAGGTCTCTGAAAGGCACTTCTGGTTTTTTGCAAAAACCTCAAGGCATGGTACCCAGGGCAATGTACGCCCCTGCCCCCCGTTAGCTAGCTATGCCACTGGACAAAAAGTGACCATCAGCTGGAAAAGAAGTCAAATAGAAAAGCACCCATACTGCAATTACCACTGCAGGATCTGGCTTCCTTCTTTCTTCATTGGCTCCTTCATTGGCTTCATACTATCCTCAGTCAGTAAGATCTCACAACAGACAGAACTTCTGCCTGAACCATTTAGTCCTCACTTCCAGCCAAAATGAAGCCCAAGTCCATACAAGTCCCTAGTTGTCTTCTGTGCCTTTAAAATGAGTGCAGCAAGCCTCATGGCAAAGGCCAATGTTACAAAATGATGCACAACACAGAGAAGGTGGGCACGGATACATTTTGCTCCCTCTCTGTTAGCGCTAGAAGGGGGTCTCCAAGTGATTGGCAGAAGATGCATGGCAAAGGAACTTCATAGAACATCAGGGATGGAGGCCGGGGGAGCAGTCTACAGCAAGAACCCTGATGCCATCAGCAGACGCTCAGGGGTTGCCTTTTTTCCAGGAGACCTCAGAAACATAGAACTGGAAGGGATCTGCACGATTCCCAAGTCCAACCCCTGCTGATGCAGGCTGCCCACAGCAACAAGATCCATGACAGATGGCTACCCAGCCTCTGCTGAAAGACCTCTGACATTGGAGTCTACCTCAGCCAAGCAGGCTCAGCTTCCATCAGGCTCAGCAGGAGGCCAGCTAAAAAAATTGGATAGGGGCACCTGGTTACTCCTAGACCCCATCTCACCCAACAGCTGCTTAAAGGGACAGCATGTAGTTCATATTATAATCTAGGATTGTACACAGCAGGACTGACTTTTGAGTAAACATATTGGCTAGCACTCTAATGCACGTTTTTTATTTGTTTGGGACTTTTAAAAAATATTTTTAAATGGAATGTTTTTTAAATGTAATACAACTTTTTAAAACTGTTGCACCCACACTAAGAATTTCAGATGAAATAAGCTAGATCAGGGGCCAACAATCTTTTTGGACAAAGGGACCAGACATTTGTTGATGTTATCACCAAACTTCCTGCAGCCAGCTGCGTGGAGCTCATGTTGAGAGGTGCTGCCTCCTACCCAATTTACCATGAGCTGGACAGGGTATGGCAGAGCCACCTGCCCAGGTGTGCAGTCCCTGCGCCACTGTGCAGCAAATTGGGCGAGAGGCTTCACCTCCGAAGCAGAGCTTCACATGGGCCTGATGCTGCCTGCGGGCTGAAGGTTGCTGACTCATGAACTAGATCTTTACCATGAAGTACAATAAGTTTCATAATAGAGAAAATAAATTAGGAGAAACAAAACACTTTAATGGAAAAACGTTAAATTGATATTTTTGTACCATGTAATGGGGCTTGGCTACGGGGGAGTCACAACTTCAAAATTCTGCACTTCAAAATTGACCACCACACCACTGAAACACAGCCCAAATGTATGGAATTACCTGCCAAAAAATGTCACGATGGCCACCAGCTTATGTGGATTTAAAAAGAGATTAGACAAAATTGAGGGAGGAAGAGAAGGGGGGGTGTCTATCAATGGTTACTATTAGCCATGGGAAGGACCTCAGTGCTCAGAGGATAGTGAATAGCAGATGCTGGGGAGAAATTGTTGGAAGGGGGGCTCTTCCCTTCCTGGAAACCATGATGGTGAACTAGACAGGCCCTGTCTGGTCTTCCTCTGCAGGGCTACTTTTAAGTATTTATGACTGTTTTGGGTTGCAACCGTGTGCGGTTTTGTGTGGCTTTGTAGACCAGAAGGTAGCCTGCTTCCTGCCCTATCACAGCTAAAGCACAGCCTCCAAAAAGTAAATCAAACCCGACTCTCACCTGCATCTTGATTGGTCTCCCCCTTCCAGACAGACCAAAATCCCCCAGGGTTTGAACAAGCAGCAGAGCCAAAAGCAGGTGGGTGCAGAACTGAGAAGTTGACTGAAGAATCAGTACACAAGGTCACCCTGGGGAGGGGAGTTTCCCCAAATGTCACAACTGAAGAGGAGAGCAACAGAGCTGCAAGGGGAATGATGGAGCACGTCTGAAGGTCACAAGAGAGGAACAGAGCCAAGAGGTTGCACTGCCCACCCGACGGCAAAATCAAATCAGTAGCCCCACGACAGCGGGCAAAAAAATTCTGCTTCATCCCCCCTTTTGCAGAAAAATGAAGTTTTGAGGACTCCCAGTTCTGCACCAGGCAGTAAACTGTGCACAAGGGCCCACAGGCAAATGCACTGAGCATAAAACTGACATGGATGAAATAATAAACTATGGTACAAACTACAAAGATTTGAACACGGATCCCATTTGAGGCAGGCCCTAAAGCAGCCAGCATGGAAGGTGAGCTAAGTCGGAGGTTTTGCCACAACAGTTCAAGTGGGGCCACCGCTTTGAGGGGCGGGTTTCACTTCTGCAGAAAGCCCCACTCCGGAGGAAAAGGGTGGAGGTGGTAGCAGCAGCAGCAGCAGCAAGGAAGAGATCGCCCTACCTATTTTGGACATGTCCATTTTCAGGCCGAAATCCCAGCCCCGGGGGAGCTTGAGCGACATCCTGAGCTCTTCGTAGCCAAACCGGGACAGCGGATCTTATTCACCTTCACAGATCATGTGCTTGTCTTTTCTAATTTCCTTTCGGGCTCACTTGAAAGAGAGAGAGTGAGAAAGAAAGAAAATGAGCCTTCGATTGAAGTTGGTTTGCCAATGACTTCCTCCTGCCTGCTGCTCTGTGAGGAACCCCAGTGCAGTACTTCCCCTCCTGGGCTTTTTTTGCTTTTGCCATCATAGCAATGCAGGGTTGTTTTTCCCCTTTCTCGTTTACTTTCCAGATGCAGAGGCCTCTCCGTTCCTGTGCAGCCCCAAGGACTTTGGAGAACTTTGGAGGCCTTGGGCCTCAGCTGCAATTCCATCGAGGCCCCCGAGTTCCATCCCAGAGCACAACAGCAAAGACAGAACACTGGGTTTGCTGTTACACTGCGAGGTGCTGGCGTCTCCATGCCTTTGAGGAAGTAGGCCTTGCCTGCACTTGTGGACGCACTAAGAAAACAAAGACACAGACTTGTGAGGAGTTTTAGCTGTTCGTTTATTCCCAGCCCATGATATTGGAATAGGACTAGAGGCAGGGAATCAGGTCGCTTGCTCCAGCTTTCATCAAAGGAACTCCTTTGAGCTGCAGCCCCCTTCCCCTCTAAATCACGGAAGCAAGTGACAGGAGCTGCAGTATTGTCTTCAGACCCAACTCTCAGCCAAATTACGAGGTGAGCAGCCCAAGAGAGCTCTCTGACCCACTACCAGGTCCTCTGGTGCTTGCTGAGCTGTCCCCACAACGATGCTTTCTATTTACAGAATAATGCTTGTGGATTCAGTGTGCCTGCCTCACCAGTCTCTCCCCTTCTGTGATTGGGAGGGAGGACTTGGCCACTAACCCCCATTCCCCATCTCTCTGAGGATGTACTATTAAGATTAATTCAAAATTTGCTATTGGGTCTGCAATTAAGTCATTCTGAAACAGACTGATGAAAGAAAAACCCACTGAAGACAATTTTATGTATCAGTTCAGTTCTGAACTGATCGTTGCTGGAAAAAGAATCTTGGAAGAGACATTCCTTTGTATGCAGGAAGGAGGGTAGAATGCCTCTTTGAAAAGCAGCCTGCAGTTTTTGTAAGCATTTTAATTACAAATAAAATGTTTCCAGTGTTATTCCTTGTTAGCTGGGGGCACTTTTTTTTTAATAAACCAAAAGTTTTTTAAAACAATGTTGGAACCCTATAGAAAACCACTGTAGGTGTTTCTGTGTACCTGTGTCATTATCCTCCACCTCCCAACCCCATCCTGGGGTGTGTGAATCACAATCATGTAACACAGGTGTTGGAATACTTCCAAGTTTACAGAATCTACTAAGCCTTTCCCAAAGATCTACTGTCCACAACCCGGTCCAGAACATGGCCCTGTGGAACAGACAGACACTGGGAATTATGACCAGGGTGCCTCCCAGTATAAAGTCAGCCCAGGAACAGTTTTTTAGTACTAGAACAGTGCCTCCCAGTCTTCTCAGAAAGAAAAATCCACTCCTGGTTTCCCTTCCAACTTCCTTCATTTCAGCAGCCTAATTTAAGGGCAAATGATTGGGGGGGGCGGATATATTTTGTTCTTAGTTTTATTAAACTGGGAGTCAGGTACCTCTGCCAGTCTACTACAGTTAATCTACCGAAATCTACTAGTACCTGCATATTCCTACTCCTGGTTGTAACAGGCAAAAAAGACACTGTTCAACCCAATCTGTTTGATAATCAAGAACTGTAGCACAGATTGTTTTATGCTAAAAAGTGGAAGATTCTAGGATTTACCCCCACATTCTCCTCAATGGGCAAATCATATGAACCCAACTTCCAGTTTTAAATAACTGCATACACAAGCAATTCATTTAGATACATTTTATTTATTTATAACAGTAGCATTACAGTATATAAATAGGGTAAAATGCCTTTTTATACAATATCTCACATTCTGACAGTCAGGGAAAAGGGGTGGGGAAGGCAAGTCTGTATGCGTTTGTGCAAAAAAAGACAGACACCTGACATCCATACCCCCCCCCCAAAAGACAACAATTCACAGAGAAAATAAGCAGATGGTGCGGAGAGAATAGATACATCTAATCCGGAGAACAGTAACCAAAGGGGGGACGGGAGAGTCACAGCAGTAGCTCCTCTATAGGCATCAAGGGGTTCACAAGTGCTCACTGACATGCTGACGAGGGAATGACGCCTGTTTTAGGATGTTCAGGACATGCAGCTTCTGCTAGGCTACCTTACCCTTCGAAAGACAGCTGTTAGCGAAAGGGGTGGGGTGAGTTGGGGAAGCACAGGCCCTGCCAGCATAATATTGTGGGGCAGGGGGAAGCGGAGAATGAAAGTTTAAAGCCTAGCTAGGAGATTGCATGGGGGGAAATCTATTGTCAAAAGGCAAAATGGAATGTAGAAGTATTTCTGAGCAACCCCACTTCTGCCAGCAGGAGGGGCAACGGAACCCCACAGGAGGCAAATGAGTCTCAAACTTATTGGGGTTACAGCACCCACACAGCCTCTTCTTCCTGGCTCAGCTGAGTGCTGCCAACTTGGTTCTTGTGAAATCTCATGAGATCCAAGATGACAGTGGCCAAATCTTCTGAGATTTAAGATGGCAGCACTTGGGAGAGCCGGTAGGAGGGGCAACCAGAGATATCCCATGGTCCCTGCTAGTGTGCCACGGTGCCCTAAGACACCACAGCATACTGTTTAGGAACCACAGGGCTAGCCCCAGGACCTTGTCTTCTAATCCCTCAGAAACCAGGTCCACAGGCCTGGGAAACACATGCCAGTAGCAGAGAAGACTGTCCCATTTCAGATGACAGGTGGAGATACTATTTGGAACATTCAACTGTGTTTTTTTTTAAATAAATAAAAATAAATGGAAAAAAATCTAGCACACCAGAGAGAAACTTCTAGTTGTTTGTTCCTTGTCCTACTAGTTTTAGATCTGCAGGACTGACTTTTCACTTAAGAGAATGTTTCCAAATTGCAACCTGCCATCAGCTGCTCATGGTCGCTCATCATGCTACCCGAGGCTTCAGTTCTTCTGCATGTGCACACTAGGTCACAAAGAAGGGGCATGCGGATTGCAGCCATTACATAAAAGTCTTTCAAGCAGCTACACCCAACTAGCAACCCAAAAGTACAAGGTGTCTCAAAGGGGCAGAGAGCCAAACCCGCAACCCAGATTCTGTTCCCCGATGCCTCCAACCCTGCAAAGCCTACCCAAGATGCCGCCACCAGCTATCAAGTGCCCCACACTCCACATACTGCCTAAGTAGACATCGCCAGTCTATTTCTCCCTTTTCTGTATTGGCCCATGAAACATGAACTATTGCTCCACCAAAGCTTGGAGAAACATGAAATATTGCTTAGGGCCCAGCTCCAGCTTTGCAGGGGCTCATGGCATCCCCTTCCCTGAAACGCCACCTTTCCTATGTGCCTGGTCCTGGCACCTTTCCATAGTCCTGGTCCACCTTGATCAGGTGAGCTCTCACAGCATCATGCAGAGATCCCTCCGATATTGGCTGGGGGCTACCTTGCACTACAATGTCAGCTCTTACAGACTTCCTCAGGAAAAGGTGCAGCCCCTACAGATGAGGTCAGACCACAAGGAAACTGGGCATATGTGATTTGAAATGCGAGTTGCCCTGAATATTAAACTGTAGTCCTGTAAAATGGATTCTGTTACTTGTCTCAGTGGGCAGAACACTGCACTCCAGTTCACTCCCAACTACCAACTTCCTTTGCTTCTCTGCTGTTCTTTTCCCAGTTCCCGTCAAGGCACAAGAACCAAAACAAAAAGATCTTGGGGGTGGGGTGGGGAGTTTGCACTCAAGTTCAAATGAAGACCATGCATCTACACTGGGGCACAAAGACAAGATTCCATCCCTCCCAGCGCCTCTGGGGAACGATCACTTCCTCCAGGGTTGCTGCTGGCACTGCAAACATGAGATACTTATTTAAGGGAATTTAAGTTATTTAAGAGAAGAAACCAGCTCTTTTCGAAGATTGTTGCCCAATCAGCAAACTCTGGTCAAAACTTCCAAAAAGGGGAAATCCAAAACAATGTTCTAAAAACTAACCCAAGCCACACTGCAGTGCTGAGACTACATTATGCAATCAGCTAATGACCAGCACTGGGTAGATGGGACTCGCTAGCCTGGGAAGGCGGCTCATCAGAGAAGGAAAACTCTGATCCCAAACCTCCACTGCCTTGTGGCTACATCGTTATGGAAAAGGCTTCAGGAGTCAACCTCGAGGCAAAATCCGGAGCCGGAGGCCCTGAGGCAGTTCATGGCTGAACACAGTCACGTTCTAGCAACTCCTGTGACGCTGCTGGAATTGTATTGGCCTCTGCCTTTCCATTGGACCATTTCAGCGACATGGAGAGGGGGGATTTGTTGCATGGTTAACAGTCTAGCCTCCATATCTACCTTACCCAGGCTTTGCGCACTGGAGAGGACACTGTTCCGGAACCACTATTCAGAGCGTGATACCATAGTCTTCAGAGACTGAAGGATGCCAACTGTCCTGTCCAATGACCAGCACTGGCTATGAATGCAAAGTCCTCTCTAAGCATTAAAACAAGTGCAATTCTTATGCTTGAGGTACAGGGTGCTTGGGACAGCCACATCTTTGCAATAGGAAAGCTGACCTTTTTGTGGGAACACATCAGACTGGAGCTTTGGCAGACCCATTGACTACATCATCCCAGATCATTTACAGCAGTTTCCAGGTTGGCCCAGCAGCCAGTCATGTATGTGGCAGGACACAGACACACATCTATAGGCAAGGCAGTGTCCAAACAACCAGGAGAAACACCAATTTTCTTCCTTGCATTTGGCAACATTCAACTAGCAGTGAAAAAGAAGTGGGGCAGCACCTACCAGAGAGAAAAGGGGGAGGGAATCTCCAGCCAGGTTCAGAGAAAAGGAATACATTAAGTTTTGTTTTTTTCCAGATCAGTATGTTCCAACTCCCCATTCTTCAGCACAAATGACCGTCCATTGTTCAAAAAAAACTTGGATAGCAGATCGAGGCGATTTTATACAAGAACATTTTTGAACAATGGACAGTCATCTGTGCCCTTGAAAAAAATGAGAGTCGACAAGTGTTGGGCCAAAGAAAAACGCTTTACAACTTACTCCTTTTCTCTGCCCCTTCAGGAGGTTCCTTCCTCTTTTTCTTTGCTTTTCTCACATTCAACTGGGAGCTCGAAATGTGAGGCTATGGGCAACTCAGGTTCCCTACAAACAGCATTGCTAGAACCAGTTTGCCAGTGAGGAAGGCTGTTTGCACAAGACCTTTCATTTAAGCCCCACCTCCCTTTAAACGCAAGCCCTTAAGTGGTAGGAAGAGCTTGGAGCGTCACACAGGTTTCACTCCCGTCCACTTCAAAAGCTACCATGATTTGGGAGTTGGAAGGGGGTTGATGGGTGGGTATGGAGTCCCTTGCTCCTGCAGCTTTATGAAGCAAATCTACCTGCCTCTCTCTGGTTGCCGCCCAACTGACAGGGTCCAATTAGAAGTGGAACACACACTATATTGCCCCACCCCTGCCTTGTATAAGGGGGTGTCAGGCTGCGACATGGGAGCGGCTGTCAATGACCCCATGCCAGGAGAGTCTGGTCGCAGCCACAGGTCCTGCAGGCCACTTTTGAGGCCGTTCACTGTCCTCTAGGGCAGCCCTATAAGCCCTGCAGTCAAGCAACTGGTTAAAATGGAGGCAGTTTAAGTGACCCAAACCTTTACTCTGTACCACTAAGAAACACACAGAATTTACATTTACCTGAGCACTCAAACTTTCCACACTGTTTGGCATTAGAAGACATTGTGATGAACTTGGCAAGCAGGAGGCCAACATGGGTCCAAGTTCAGCTCTTCTCTCCACCTTCTGAACTCTGATCACAGAGCTGGTCCAAGATCACTTGCTACCTTGCTACTTGCTACAAATGTATTCCCCACCATAGGTTGGGAACCCTATGCAACCCAGCATAGGTTGCTGCCTATGTAAATACTCTTCTCATCCCCTGGGCTCAAAAGGGAAGATGGTGTGGAGGAGGGAACTCAGATGCCCCATCTCAATCTGCTGTCTGAGCTGCCTGTTTTACAGATGGGCCAGCCCAGTTTGATCAGCTCCACTGGAAAACTCTGCTTTTGGCAGTTCCTGTACCAAGCGGGATACAGAGGTCTGCATGCACAGCAGCACGGACCACATGGCCCCAGGGAAGCATCGGGGTCCAGAGAACGAGTTAGGAGTTGCTTATCTCAGGGGTGAGCATATAACACAAGCCCAAATTCACCTCTGCAAAGTGGCACAGTCTAGATTTGCTTCTCAATTCTGCTGATTTCATCAAACTGGTCCTTACAGCCTTAAACCAGTGGTCTTTAAACTCGGGAGCACTGCATGCCACAAAACCCAACCCCAGTGCAAACTAAGTTTACAGGTCCATGAGGCAGCCTGGCATCATCCTTCCTGATCTCCCCTAAACCTTGCACTGGCCAGCCACATCTGCCTGGAAATCTGGGCACAAAGCCTGCTGGGGTATCGGAATGCAGAAGTGGCTGGTCTGCGTGAGGTTAAGGGGAGATCGGGAAGGATGATATTGGACTATCGCACAGAAAAGTAAGCTCCATTCACACGGGGAAGGGGTTTTCATGGGCACCAGATCCAACCTTCGGCCCTGGGTTTGGCCCCCACTGCCTTAAACTATAGCAAGAAAGGAATAAAACAGCACAGAATGCGATGACTTTATATGAGGTGCTACTGCAGAGCCATCAAGACACACTCCTTGTTTGAGGCAGAGCTGAGAAATGCCTAACCCTAATCTTTGAAGCAGAATTCAAACCCGCCTCCCCCAAACATGTTTTGAAGGGATAAAACAAAAGTAAGTGCTTGGAAAACTGGGACATGCAATTTCAAAAGCCAGCAGAGAGGAGGGGGGGGAAATCATTCAGAACAAAAGGGGGAATCCAACATGCTCCAGTGGAATTCAGAAGTGGGCACCATTTGAAAGTAAAGGGTCGCTTTGGAGTCTATCCTTTCTCTGAAAATATACATCACATGTGCTGCATTAGCTCTGCAATTTGCAATTAGCCCCAGCGCATGCACAAGGCTTGCAGACTATGGGGAGCAGCTCCTGCCAGAACCCAAGAAGCTGTGTAGGTTGGTTCACATTATCTGCGGTTCCCCGAACCGCGGATCTGACCCAATGCGAGTCCCAACCCACTTCAGGAGGATCGACCTGTAACACCCGGATGTGAACACAAGAGTCTACTAGCCGAATCCGGGAGGTGGTCTGAGAAGCAAGGAGGCTGCACGCAGATCTCAGAAGCCTCCTGGAGGCCTTTTCTCCAGAAAAGTTTTCTCCAGAAACCAGAATTGCATTTTTAAGACCTTCCGGATTCAGGTGAAGGCCCGCACCTGCAGATTTAATTATCTGCAGGTTTTGGAATCTATCAGGGGGTGTCTGGGCCAGAAGAACTGGTCCAGTGCAGAGTTTTGGGGAGGACTCCCTCTGCTGGCAAGACAGGCTCCCTACTTCTAGGAGGATGCCCAGGTGTGCTTCTCCCCTCTCCTCATTCCCAAAGAAAAAGCCATAACAGCTTTGGGCAAGATTATTACTGGATGCAACTGCTGGGAATGAAGTTCACACAGTGCTCCAGGAACACAACTTCCAAGCCAGAGTCTGTTCCCCGCCCCTGCCCCCCACAACTAACTTAGGCCTGGTTATCCACATATTAGGGCTATACCATTTTAGACAGTGGGTAGAGACTGACTGGATGGATTGCTCCTCCACCCAAGGAACTGTGCCTCCACATTAAAGAGTCACCAGGGAGAAAGGTTCTAGCTTAGCCCACTCCCCAAAATGTGATATGTGCAGGGATGATTTTTTTTTTAATATACATGGAATAGCACTTAGTCACATGAAACTGTTTGCTGCCTGGAGAGGTACGGCCCAGACTCAGGTTTACCCCTTCCACTAGAACCTTCTGAGAGCAGTTGTTACGGTAGGCAGGCAACCTCACACCTGGGGAAACAGGCACAAGCAGCATCACAGGCAAACTTAATCCATAGCTCCTGTGGAGTACAATTTTTCTACCCCCCCCCATAGCCAGCAGCCAGAGTTCCTGCTACAATAGCGTGCATTACATACTATACTCTTCTCCCAATAAAAACAAACATGATTGCTTTCAAAAAAAATTTGTTCAGTAAGACATAAAATAAAAACAAATGCACTTTATTCCACATCATCTGATTTTTCCTTTAGTTGCCTTTTGCGCCTTCCCTAAAGCCACCTGCTCTTGTTCAATAAAGATGAATTCGCGCTGCGTTCTGGACAAGAAGTTCTCTTTTTCATGTTCCCCCCCCCCCAAAATGGCACTGCAGTTGGGCTTTGAATCCTTTTTGGAAGCTGCATTTCTGCGAGGCAAAGAAGTGGCAGCTGCCCAAAAGATGGCAGAAGACATGCCTGTCTTTCTGCTGGTGCAGATCCTGTGTAGCTGGGCCGAGCAAGGAGCGAGCTGCTCTCTTGTTTGCCTCGGATTTTACAACCAAGTCTGAGCAACTGTTCCCATTTCTCTTTGTATCACTCGGGAATCTTTTGCTAATCCCTGCAGCCCTTCTGCATTCCCCACTGGCAAGTTGTGTCTTCGTGAAGAACCCAGGCTCCCTATTTCCTCAACAATGATAGGGACCAATTAATTACTGGGAGGGGGAGAAAATCCCAACCCTCAAATGCAGCTCATGTTATAGATGGATGCATGGCCAAAAGGTTCCACAGTGAATGCTCCACAGATTGCCTGCAGCACAGCGGGGCACACACAGATATGCTCACCATTTTGAGCTAGACACCTGCATCACCCATTCAGCCACTGTTTTATCTGTCAGGTGCGCTGGATCTGTCACTTGCTGAAGGTGAAATTGAGAGGGGGGAGGTAAGAATTCAGGAGATCCACATTTAACAATCCTGGTTTTGTTTTACTTACACTACATACTCTGTTCAGTGCAATTCCTTTTTCTTTGCCCACCTTTGCTCCCGCCCTGCCCAACCCCCAGGAAAAACAAATGACTCTCTCGCATTTTTCCGCACATACCCTTTACAGGCAACAAACCACCATACAGGTATGGGGGCCCACATTACCTGGCAAGCATTTTGGAAGGTTTCTCCTTCTGTGCCACAGTCCCTTCCCAGATAAAAAGCTTCCACTTGTTTGCTTGAAACCGTCGCCATATAAATACACGTTTGTTTAAAAACAAAAATCTAAAAACAAAAAACCCACAAATGCAAACCTTTTATATGGAAAAGAAGAAAATGTGAGAGACGTGAGGCTTGGTTACTGTCCTAAAGGCAGGCAAGCTGGAAGGGGAGCGCAATTTCCTTCGGTGGGGGGAGCAGCCTGCCTGCATTCATAGTCACATCCTGATGGCACAAGGTGCCTACGGGTCCTCGGAGCCAACCAGCACCCCCTTATCCACAAGATGAGCCTTTAGCGTGTTGAAGATGTTCAGCTGCTGATCTGGCCGCAGGGTTAGAAACTGCTGGACTAGTTTGCTCGGGTTGGGACCCCTTCAATGGAGGAAAAAACAGAAAACATTCAGGTCACATCTCCAGTCAGGGAATGAAAGCAGGGCTTCCTTGGGCCTGCTCTCTTCATTTCAATCAGATATTTTCTCCACACCAAACAAAGGAGCCCCTTTCCAGCTGCCTCCACTCCCTCTTCTCACTCTCTCCTTCCAAGTCAGGCAGCACAGCCCCACCCCATTACCTGATGAAGCTGGCGATGTACACGTTCACAAAGGTGGCCATGAGGTATTGGCAATCAAATCGATCCATGATACCGCCGTGCCCTGGGATGGTGTTGGCAAAGTCCTGAGCAAGAAAAAGAAATCCAGACTGCTTTAGTACTGATTGCATACAATCAGTACTGATTGCATACAATGCATTAATGACACAGCTATTATCTCATTTGTCGTCTCTTGGATCAACTAGATAACAAATGATGGTGTGCTGCAGGTAGTTTAATCCCTGTTTATTCACTTTTTGCTTCATATTCTACCTACAGGCTCATCACCTCCCAGTTTTTATCCCCTGTGGCTTCTTGCCTCTTTCTTATACTGGATAAAAAAAGACAAGTCATGCTGTCTTCAGGTTTAGAAGTTGTGGGCATCCTAATACCAGTTGATGGGAAGCAACTTTTGGAGAGGAACCACTTGCGTTGCCACATCCTGTTCATGGCCTGCCCAGAGGCAGCTGGTGAGACACTGCGGAAAACAGGATGAAAGACCTTGGCCCGGCCCAGCAGAGCTCTCCTTACACCAGCGGTTCCCAAAGTGTGCTTCCAACACCTTAGGGTGTCACAGCACACTCACAGGACTGCAGTGGGATGTCTCCTACCCAGGCGTCGCCATTGTGGATCTTGTGAAATTGCATGAGATTTCGGTGTCACCAGCTTGGATTTTGCGAGATCCAAGACAGGGGTGTCTGGCAGAGCCAGAAAGGAGAGGCTACAGGGGCATCATGACCCAGGAAAGTTTGGGAACCACTGCCTTAAACTGCGCATAATTGTCTTTTTTAATTTTTTTATTTTAATGCAATAAAAATTAACAGACACAAACTCAGAAAATCTTAACCATACGGTACCACCATTAGCAAATCTAAAACATAAAACAGAAGAAACAAAAATAGAAATAAAAATAAAAACAGATATTGCAAGTTATGTAGCAAGTGCTGAGTTCTAAATCTCACTTTGTTCTACAAAAATCATATAACACTAAGTATCGTAACTTAAACTATTACTTATTTCTAAAATACTTTCTCAAATTATTCTAAAACAATTTTTTTTCTATTCCTCTCTGTATCAATTATTTTATTCAGCAAAAGACTGAGATTTTTTATCTCTATCCATCAATTATCTATCCATCGAATCCATAATTCATTAAACCAATTTTCCCCTTCATGCACAGAAGTCCATGATTAGTTTCCAATTGTCCATAAAAATCTTCACTGACTTCTTAAAAAATCCTAAGTTTATCCAATTCAGCTAATTCCAATATCTTTTCCCAGCACCCTTCAACTGAAGGTAACTGTGGAACCTTCACTGTATAGGATTTGCAAGCACAGTTTTTGCAGTAAGTGTTGGGTGAAAGATTTCTGATTCATAACTGCCATCCCTAAACTAATATGAGTAAATAAGGGTGGGATGGGGGTGGGTATCCTCTTATTGTTACTTCTACCCCTACTCCTTCTTACCCAAGGCCCATTTCCCCGGCTCTTTCAAAGACCAGTACAGAGTGTTTTATTGCTTAACTTAGAGCATTTAACCTGTTACAAATTCATATAACTAGTGAAGCCATTTTCATGCAAGGCTGCCAACTCTCACACCCCTTACAATTGGCTAGACACATAAGATTGGAAAAATCAAGACATACAACATGCAATTCAGAAGATGTAACTACAGAACACAACTCAACTAGACTTGAAAAACCACTAGTCCCGTTTTTAGTAGCTGAAAGACAGGCTTAAATCAATCGGCGACCTCATCCTCCCATCAACGATGACCTTTCAGATTCCATTTCCTGGAGCCATCCCATACCTTGATTTTGAAGGCTCTCTTAAATCCACTGGCAAAGAATCCTCCGAAGGGCCCAATGAGGGATGCAAACGTGGAAAGGGCAATGCTGTGGATCTGAAAGGGATACATCCGGACAGTTTTCTGGAGAAAGCAAAAGAGAAAAATCAACACCCTAGAAGCATTCTGCAGCAGTCCTTGTTCTGGTGGGCAGAAGAGCTGGACAATGGGTGCGTTCAGGGTTCTATTGTGCTTTCGTCACAGGGCCAGTTCACATGTTCAACAGAACCAAGTGGATAAGAGTTTTTTCCTAAACTGTACCACTGTCTGAAGAATTGTAGATTGTACTAGTTACTGAAGGTGAAGAATGAAAAGCGCAATCCTAACTTGCACTAGAACAGGCAAACTGGTGGGCCTGCACTCTGAGGCTCACCCCGAGGCAAGGGGAAACTTTTCCCCTTACCCCAGGGAGAGCTGCTGCAGACCCAATGGGTCTACTCGGATCTGCACCACCTAAACTGATGGCGTGAACCCAAGCAGCCCAGGACTGCCCCAGGCCACCAGGGAACAGGGCTAGGATCCGGCATAAGTGCAGGATCCTGGTCCCGCCTTCCATTCCCCACCTGCCCTGGAACAACTCTACCCGGTCTCCTCCTCGCCCTCCCCATGCCCCCCAGGCGCCTGCACCAGCCAAGCTCAGCTGGCACAAACTCACCCGTTCCCAGGGCCGCATCGGTGCAGGAAGGCCAGTGCACTATCTCCCCAAAGAGTGGCACAATAGTACTTTACAGCACTTCTGTGACACTCTTCGGCCAGCACAAGGGACTTGCGCTGGCCAAACAGGCGCTTTGAAACAGGCAGGAGGTCTGGTCTAGAGGGTAGAGCCTCCATTTGCCTGAAGATTAACATCCACAAGGTCGCCAGTTCGAGGCCACCGGCACCGTGCGACCTTGAAGCAGCTGGCAAGCTGCAGCTGAGCTGTTCCATCTGCTCGGAGCGTGGGAGGATGGAGGCCAGAATGTTAAACCAGATCGGAGCGTAACAGCTTGAATGTGGTGGTTCTTGAAAGAGAGAACCTTCTTTCAATTTGTAAAAATCCCTGCGTGGATTTAATCAGCCTGCCTGTGTAAACCGCCTTGAATAAAGTCTTGAATAAAGACCAAGAAAGGCGGTATATAAATACTGTATATTTATATATATTATTATTAATTGTCTCCTAAGTTTCTTTTTGAAATTCTCACAAGAAAAAGATTTAAAAAACTCCCTGCTTTTGGTGAAAGCACAACACCTCTCCCCAACATGCTAGTTTTCGACATGCAGGGAGCTCAAGGGAAAAGTCACACGTGCAATTCACCTCTTGCACAAGTGCAGCCCAGGAAAAGCTTTACTGATTCAACTGTGGCCCACTTTTATTACTAATTTGGTCCTACCCAAATCCATGGTGCTTTACACAAAGAAAGACAGACAGACCACTTTGAAAAAAATGAGGAGTGGCGTAAGAGAAAAATGGCATTTGAGGGAGGAAGTCGTCTTCAGTTCATCAAGAGTGATGATGCTGGGGGAGCAAAAGGCACAAACAGTAAGATGTCAGGATATGAGAACAAAGAGCAAAGGGAGGGCAATGCCTTAGAGCAGTGGTTCTCACACATTTAGCACCGGGACCCACTTCTTAGAATGAGAATCTGTCAAGACCCACAGAAAGTGATGTCATGACCAGAAGTGACATCATCAAACAGGAAATTTTTTGACACTCCTAGGCTGCAATCCTACCCACACTTACCCAGGAGTAAGTTCCATTGACTATCATTGTTAAAACAACAGACATAGTAGCCTGTTCAAAGTACAGGTCTGTAGCATTTCCCCAAATGCAGTCATATACCATGGTAGCATCAAGTCTAATATATTAAAAATAAAATATTGCAATGAATGGAGACCCACCTGAAATTGGCTCACAACCCACCTAGTGGGTCCCAACCCACAGTTTGAGAAACACTGCCTTAGAGGGTTTTGAAGGTAAAAAGGTCAGGCAGGAGCTGGGAATGCTGGGAGCTGGGAATGGACAGGAAATCAGTGTTGCAGCAGACTGACATGGTCAGCAGAGTGACAAGGAGAGAGGCAGAAAGTTTGTACAACAGAGTATTGGACAGAGATTAGAAAAACGAGGCAGGAGAAAGGGAGCTCAGAAAAGATTACAGTGATCTAGGCAAGAAATGACCAGGGAAAGGACTAGGATTTTGCAGAGGATGAAGAGGGTTAGAACACTGGACTAAGGCCAGAGACTGCGGGGTTCCCAATCCAGCCACCCACTTCCACTTCCCGGCCAGGATTTTAGCAAACAGAGTCTCAAAATACGCACTGCTCAATGGATCACAGCAAGATCTTATATTCCCAGTTCTCCCATTTTGCCACTGTGATCTCATTTCTTAGGGTGGGATTTAGGAAGCCACATTACTGACAATCAATCACACACACACTAATTTAGGAAAGACAACGCTTTATGCAGGCGAGTGTCCAGGTTTGGGTGCCTACCCAGCCAAGGACAGACTGGAAGACGGGCGGAATGTTGTAGTTGTGTAGCTGGAACAACTCCGAGGGCTCACAGTCCACCGTGAAGCTGTTGGTGTCGTTGTTGAACTCCACGGGGCACGTGAAGCATCTGTATCCGGACATCACGTACGACAGCTTGGTGTGGAGGTTGGTCACAGAACAGAAAGCAGGAGACAGTCCAACAGTTAATTCTTGCCCAGTCTCTGACACTCCTGCATTCAAGCTGGCCTTGTTGAACCTGGTTCCCAAGTAGCATCAACTGTAATTTAATCTCAGGCCAAGGCTTCCTTTAACCCCAGGCTGATCCTGGCCCTGCCACCACCAGCACCATCTGGGCTGCTATTCAGTATCTATCATGTGTTCTAAAATCTCCCTGCATTCATGAACTGAATTCACAGAACCAGGCTCCCCTGACTGCTCCTGCACAACTCTCCCATTTGGAGAGAATGCCCCAGTACAGGAGTGTGTGTCCCAAAGTATGCGTCACGACACCTTAAGGCAGCGGTTCTCAAACTCCAAGGGAGTTCAAGCCCCGCAGTAAGTCGTTGCGGGGGAGGCAGCGACATGATCCCCAGGATCACGTCACTAAGGGGGCTGAGGGGTTTGGTTGGACTTACCAGAGCCTCCTGTAGCCTCCCAGGAGCGCGGGGAGCCCTGCCCGAAGGTCTGCAGAGCTCCTCATGTCTTCAAAAGTGTAGCGATTGCGCTCCACTTCCGGTTTTGCAGAGGCGGAGCGCAATCGCTGCACTTTCACTTTTGAAGAAATGGGGAGCCCTGCAGACACTCACGTAAGGCTCCCTGCATCCCTGGGAGGCTGCAGGAGGCTCTGGTAAGTCCAGCCAAACCCCTGCAGCCCCCTTAGCGATACCATCTTGGAAACTGTGTCGCTGCCTCCCCCTGCCTCCATTCCTTAAGGGGGCAGAGGCAGGGCCTTCAGGTTGGGGCGTCACAACACCCCAGTTTGAAAAGCCCAGCCTTAGAGTATCAGGGCACACTCACAGGGGTGCTGTGGGATGTCCCCAGTCGTCCCTCCTACTTGTTCTCCTGGGTGCCACCATCTTGGATCTTGTGAATTCTTTCAAAATCCAAGATGATGGCACCCAAATCTCATGAGATTTGGGCACCACCAACTTGTGAGATTTCATGAGAGAGAAACCGAGAGGGCGGCACAGACCACACGGGCACCATGACCTAGGTAAGCTTGGGAACCGCTGTCCTAGTAGATTGTGCTCCATGGGCCAGACTTTACCAGACTCTCTACCACCCAAATTCTGCCCCCTCCAGTGACCACCTCACCTTGCCTCACGGCAGGTTCCCCCTCTCGATCCAAGCCCCAGCACAATTCTGCTTTCCTTTCCCCTCCCACCCAAACAGGTCTTGCAGAGCAGTCACCTGGATACATACCAGTAGGCCAAACACAACCGTTGCAAAGAATCCTCCGATGAAGCCTTCCCAAGTCTTCTTTGGGGAGAGCTGCAGACAGACACACAAGCAAGAACGTTAAGAAGAGAGCTACAGGGAAATCCTGGGGCTATTGAGCTATTTGGGTCCTCAGTGCCTTCCTGCTGGACAGGTCACCCCCTTCCCTGTGAACCTGCCCAAATATTAAGATCTGCCAATGAGGCTCTCCATGTTCCACCAGCAAATGGGTTATCGCTGAATGGGATGCAGGAGGCAGCCTTGTGGAACTCCACCTTCAAGAAGGCTGCTCTTGCTAACAGCTTCCCCTTTTCCTTTCCACTGGCCAAGCCTTTATAACTTTTCCAGTTTCCTCCCAGCATGTTGAGAGCTGCAGTTGCTTTTTGCTACCTTTATTTTTAAATGGTTTTATCCATCCATCCACCCACCCACCCTACTTTATCTTTCTAGTCAACATTCAAAGAGGCTTCCAAAAAGTCAGTAAAACTTTATTAAAAATATAAACATTAACAGTCCCTAAAAACAGTATAAAATCAAAAAATCTTATTAAAAGTCAGGAGCAAAGAGCAGAAAACAAGTAGCAAACACTAAAAAGAACGCAAACCCATAAAAAAACTAATATTTAAAAGCCTTAAACATCTGTATTATAAAGCCCGAGACTCAGAAGGTGAAAGTAAAAAAAGAAAAAAGTCTTAAAACCCCACTGGAAAAGAAGGGAGCAGTTTGTAAACTGAGAGGGAGGAAATTTCAGAATTGGTGCCACCACGGAGAAGGCCTTACTCATTGCCATTGACCCTCCCACATCCATAGGCAGTGGCACCCATAAAAGGGCCCTCTCCAAAGACCGGAGAGGCTGAGCAGGATTATATGGAAGAAGGCTGTCTCTCAAATATCTTGGCCCCAAGCTGTATAGGGCTTTAAAGGTCAAAACCAAAGGGCAATACTGCGTGGAAAGAACCTCTACAGATAGTTATAGAATAATAAAGGGTTCAGGTTCCCTGAAGCCCTTAGAATTCCAGAAAAAAATATATGACGAATGTAATCAGCAATGCAGACACCCAGCCTGCTCCCATCATTTCAAGGATGCCTCAACACACAGCCCGATGCCAAAAACTGTCTTTCAAGGATCTTTTTCATCTTAGCAAACCTTAATCAGTGGGGTGCGTCCAAAGAAGAATCCAAACATGTAGGCCATGATGTCATTGCAGATGACACAGGAAATGGGGACGATGAACCTAGAGCAGGGTGGGGGAAAGAACCCAGAGAAACTGTGTAAAGAAGCCGCCTGAATTTTACAGACAAGACTCCATGCATGCATAGGTAAAGTATATATTTGTGTATCAAGGATGCAAATAGCAGTTTGTGGTTTCATTTAGCCAGATAACCCACCATCACATGGCTTTCAAAATGCAGTTTTGTTATTAACAAAGCAAATGCAGCTTCCTGTGCTATGCTTCCTCCCTTGTTTCATTTGCAAAGAAGATGGTTCATGTCAACTTTTCTTTTGCAAATCAGATCAGTATTCACAGCCTTTAAGGAGGCAAGGAAGGGGTTTATCACACACACTTGCAAGAACAGAACTGTGAGAAATACAGATTGAACACCTATCCTTTGTCACATTCCTTTTCCCCTAATACAGTGGAGGGAGTTGCACTGAAGGAGAAATGTGATCATGGTTTTAGTGGCTATTAATCACCATGGCAACAAAAACTGAGGCTGATTAACTCAAATCTTTGTTGCCTTCCAGCTAACTGTGCAATGCCAAGTTTGTGAGGACTGGGTGGTCAAAGGACAAGGGATGGGTCTTCTTTGGGTCTCTTCCTGCCAGGCTAAAATTCATCCACCACAAGAGCTCCAATGGTGTAGCAGACAAATGCAGGGACCTGTCTGGTATGTCAGTTAACAGCATTGTTCATAGCTGGAACTATTCTAGCTGGACTTAATTGGTACAGATCTTATGTTCCAAGAGTGCCTTGTGTTCTTCTGAACTATGGACTGTTTTATTAAAACAGGCCACAGCACCACACGTCTTAAGAACTTCAATGCATTCAAAAAGGAGAAGCCGAATTTGTTATTCCTTAGATAGCTACAAGGCTGTAACAGCCAGGATGCTGTGAAACCCAAGCTTGTTTTGAGATGAGAGTCCAATCACCTTGGAGCCTCCCTTGCTATTTATACTGATGTCAGAACTGGATCCTTGTATAGCTGGAAGAGAGAGTGGAGGAAAGGGATCTGTCAGCTTCCAGGAGACTCTTCCAGGTCCTGCAGCTCCATTTCTAGGCCAACGGTCTGGAATAACAAATTGTCTGGCCCTCTTTCTCCACTGACAATTTGTTACTACAGACAGTTGCCCAAGAAACAGAGCTGTAGAACCCGGAAGAGTTTTTTAGCTACTTTCAACTGCTGTCTCCAAACCCCCACAGCACCTGCGGACCTTTTGCAGCACACTGGTTGAAAATAACTGCCCTAAGCATTGTGTGTGAAGAACTCCAAAGCATACTTGCAGCTACTGCCCCAAACCCCTGGAAAAGCAGCCCTGTATCTGGGAAGGAGCAAGAGCATTCAAGCTGCAAAAAAGCCCAGCCAAGTCTCATGTTCAACCAGCGTCAGTCCTCTTGCTTTCCAGAGCCAAAAGAAACTCCCAAGATCTCTCCACAAATCACCAGAAAGACACTGTGGTTGGGTGGCCCACTGATCTGTATTCTCAGGAAGGCTGCTCAGAGACAGTCCCATGCCAAATGGCCCTCCCCCATGTCATGTGTTCCCCACTAGAAGTGTGCAATGGGCCAACTCCAGGGAGCACATGCCCAGAAAATGTCTGTTAAGCAGGTACCGACTCACCAGATCATTCCTTCAAACAGGTTGTGAATGATGAGGTGCGACTGGGTAACAACTATTAGCAAAGTCACATGGGTCCAGCCAAACTGGAAAGAGAGAACAGCATGCAGTCCAGTTTGCCATGGGAAAAAAAATAACCACCATCAACTACATTTCTCCAGAACAAGCCAAAATGCCAGTTAAGAACGTTGGGGACCAGCGAGTTAGAGAGAGAGAGAGAGGGCAGAAGCACACCCCCCCTGGAGAATCTGAAATGTCACGTTCTGCCACGTTGGAGCACTGTGCTAGCAACAGGCTGTTGGAGCAGCCTTATACAGAATCAGGCCACTGGGCTACAGAGCTCAAAACTGCCTACACTTCCTGGAAGCCAGGGCCGCAGGTTCAGGGATCTTTTCTTCTTGCTAAGTTGATCTTTCCAACTGCAATGCTGGAACCTGGGACCTTCAGCAGTCAAAACCTGGGCACTGAGCTATGGTTGCTCCCTCAAGACATCTTTTGCCCTCCTGGTCTTTCACCAGCATCTCTTTTCCATGCCTCTCCACACAGAGTGCATCAGTTAGCCTCTGAGCAACAAAGTGTTCAGCACAGAGCTTCCATGTTTGTGGAAATGCCCATTTAATGGATGTAAGGATGAAAGAGAGGAAAAGGTACAATGCATTTCATGCTGGTCTGGGGGAAAACATTCAGGCTGCCAGGCATTGGGGGGATCTCCACACTCTCAGCCCAGGAAGCCACAACTGAACTCAAAAGGGTATTTAAGGAAGGCTGTTCCTAAGCCAAAAGGTGAACAGCCAGTTCACCTCCACCCCCCCTCCCCACACACTTTGCCCCTACAAAACTTAACTCAGAAAGCAGACAATCCGTTCACTCCATCTTACCATGTAGAACTGGAGTCGGTAATGCTTCTTCACCAGACTCAAGACAAACATGCAGAAGCCTGGATGGGAGGGGGGAGAGAAAGAGCTTGAGTTTCACAGGATGCTTTTCCTGTTCCCCAAGCACAAACATCTCATCGAGTCCCCCAAATCTGCCTCACAGGCTTCTCTGCCTCAGTGGGCCTGATGGCTTCAGCAGATTTGCAGAGGCACTGTACTTCTCCTACTGTATCCTCCCTCCCGCCACACACATAATCTGGGATAGGGTGTCAAACCTCAGGCCTACATGCCAGATGCAGCACCCAGAAGCTCCTGTTACAATTAGGTTTCCCCAGAGCCACCCTTTCAACAGTGCCACTTCTGCCAAGGCTTTGGAAGGGAGACAGAAGTTGGTCTCAGGCAGCAAGGAACACTATGGAGCAAGGGGCCAATTAAGGGGGTCAGAGAGGGAGATGTTGCCGAGGTGCTGACAGATCCCAATCATCAGGCGGGTCACCCTTTCAGAAGCCCCACTTCTGTCAAGGCATCCCTGCGCAGAAGACCACATAGCTGCTGAACTACAAAGTGACGCTGCAGCAGAAGAGGTGCTGCTGAAAGGGCGCCCCACGTGATAAGGCTCTCCCAGCAAGATAACTGGGCTCTGCCATATCTTAAAATACGATCAGAATCTTCACATTTTCTGTCCTGCCATTTGCAGCTAATGAGTTCCTACCATAGGTGAAAAAGTTCTTAATTCTGGCCAGTGACATTTCTGCTTAGAGACATAACTTCCTCCTTAATGATGTCACTTCCTTTAGAAGGCGCCATGAATCCTATTCACTCCACTACATGAAATGAGTTTGACACCCCTGGTCTAGATAATTACCACACATGGCATTAGTACACTGGGCCCCGTGTCACTCCACCCCATGGTCAACAGCCGAAACACAAGTGTGTCATGAAAATGGCGTCCCTGCATGTCAAGTTCCCCTTCCTCTTGCTTGTAAACACGTCACAAGGGAAGTACAGGGTGTGATGTCGTGGTGCTACGCATCTCCCCCAGTTCAAGAGGATGGCAGCCATGGACAGGGAAACTCATGATGCAATGACATCAAAATACATGCTTCCCTAACTACCAAGATGCCATTTTGGGCAGCAGCTCCTTTCCTGGGGCTCAGTCTAGCTCCACCTCACTCATACTGTTGCCTTCTGTTCCAGACCCTGTGCATGCCATATGCTGCAAATAGCAAAATTAGCCACAGTTCATTTTTATCTATGGAAAAAGATGCCTATAACGCTTTCATCGCCATGTCAACCAAAGCAGCTAACAAATGGATGGTTAAAAAAAACACAGGCTAAGTAAGACAGCAGCCAGGACCATAAAAAAACTAGCTAACAAATCAGACCAGCAGCAATGAAATTATACATTAGCAGCAGCGTCATACGGAGTCACGCCACCAGCTCGGGTTGGCTTCCTTAGTATTGTTGACACTGATGGCAGTGGCCCTTTCCAGGGACAGCCAGTCCTGCCTAGAGATACCAGGAATTGAACTTCGGTCCATCTGTATGCAAAGCATGTGACAGACATGGAGCTGCGACTCCTTCCCTTCAGACCAGGGACAGCCAGAAACACTCCTGCTTCCTTCAGCAAAGCATTTGCGTGTCTCAAAATCAGCCCTATTGGTATTTCACTGATGGTTCCTCTGGAACCAAAAGCCTTTGAAATCCCAACTGCTTTGCATCCACCGTGTGGGCAATGGTCAGAACTGCAGCTGGTTAGCTCAGGAAGGCCAAGAAGCAAAACAGGAGCAGAGTTCAAACGCAAGGGAATAGAAAGCCCTGCAGACCATTTGGGTCTAGGAAGAGTAACATGTGCAAATGCACAGCACACATAAGCCCTGTATGCATTCAAACAGAGTGGACCCTCCTTATCCACAAACTTGACATCTGCAGATTTGAACATCTGCAGATGCCAAGCCGGAGGCTGGAGGGTCCTTAAGTGGCTTCTGGTCATGTCCAGGAGGTCTTCTGCAGTGTGGGGAGGTCATGTGCCTGGACACAACTGAAATCCACTTCCAATTTGGCAGCACAAACTGGAAGTCCAGGAGACTTCTGAGGAGGCCACGTGCGACCTCTGCAGGGTCAGATGAAGCTCCCGATAAGTAACTGCAGCACCACATGCTGTGGAACTCTGTATCCACAGGGGGTCCTAGAATGGATCCCTCACAGATACCCAGGCCCCACTGTGCTTGCAAGAACTGCCTGATGTTAAATATACATTCATATTAATATTAATTTGTGAATAGGGGATTAAAACAAAGTCAGTTTAACTGGAATTTTAACTTTCCTAATCTTTCTATTAATGATAAGTAAAAGGTTAGACTCCAAGAGAACAACAATTACACAGGATGCTTTCACCCATCAAAACTTCACCCACCCACACTTCAAAGGAACAGGTTCCTCAATGAAGCTTTACCCAAAGTCGTCATCAAATCAGAATTCTGTCAAATTTCCTCCAACCTGAACATTTCACACCACAGGCAGTAGCCCACAGCATCAGACATGGTTTTAAAGACTTGGATCTCAGCTGGATGCCTAAAGGCATGTAGCGACAGGGTTGGGCAAACTTCCATGAGACATTCCATAACACTGGAGGGCCTGGTGGATGCCCATCAAACTCCATTTGGCAAGGCATCTAGAGCACAGCCTCAACTGTCGCATAGTTACACACAGGATAAGACTGTCCTTTTGTATCCAGCACTGATGCTATGTAGGGCTTGAGCACCTTGAATTGAGACATTTCAGCCTTGCCTCAGAAACAACCTGCTAGGAAATGAATTAAAACAAACCTGCAGGAAAGAACTAAGTGTGCTGTCCAACAGGAAGAGCACACTCTTGTCCAGGTAGCTGCATCTTGCCTTATGGCACACAACTGGCCAGCGATGGTGCTCCAAGAACATTTTGTGAATCCCAAACGACAAGTGTCTCATTGGAAACAAATGGGAGGACACAGTTCCACTTACCAGTCAAATACAGAGCAAAGGAAATGAAGCGGTGGTATTTGCTGAGTATCCTCAAGGGCTCCTCCCTCTGGACCAGGGTAAAAAAATAATCTGTTACGGTCTCGCCATAGAAGAAGTAGTTCACGCAGAGCAGAAAATACCTGGAGAGAGAAAGAACCCATCTTCTGTAGGGGAGCCAAAGGGGAAAAAAGCCAACCAGGATCCCCTTGAAGTTATCAGAAGAGCACCAGGCATAGCTGGACTTACCAGCTGAGAGTCCTGAACCAGGGAAGCTCATATGAATGGTAGACGTTGTAGCCAATTGTAATGATCTCTTGGAAACACTTGATCTGTACACACATAACCTGCAAAACACAAGCATTCATCATGAAACCTTCACTTAATGCCTTTATAATCATCACCCTCCCCACCCCCTGATCTTTCACCTCCATAGCTAAAAAGGACTGTAGTCAAAGTGGTACCACCCACAAATTAACTGGAAGGTCCTGAGTACATAATGAACTTGAAAGGCTTGAAACGCACAAAAAGATTTCCCCCTTGTGGCTAACATCCCCCAAATATTTTGCTTCCTGTTAAGTCTAAGGGTTAAAGGAAGAAAGTGAGAAGGAGGTACACAGACAGGCCTTCCTGCTGGGGAAGTGCCAGTTGAGGGAGAGAAAGGATTTTCAGTTCAACTACAATATATGTGAAAGGGAAAGAGCATGGAGCAGACTGAAAACACACGCAGAAAAAGAACAAACTGGGAACACTCAAAACAGACAAAAAAACAGTGAAAGAGGGCAGCCTGCCTGCTGAATACTGAACACTTCCACTGAGCCCCAGCAACCTAATGGTGCCATCCAGACTGCCTCAAAAATAAGATGTGCACCCTTCTTGCAATAAAAACAAATAACCAAGTATCTCTAGAGCACTTCCATGGGTTTAATATACAGGGAAGCTGTAAGGATGAGAACTAAGTAGTACAAGGCAGGTATTATTGCTATCCCCATATTACAGATGGTGGGACTCAGGCTTTGACGCACAAGACTGTTGCAAGGATTGCAGCAAGAATAAAACATGTGGTGAGTTTTATAATCTGTCTGTGGAACTCCCTCCCACAGGAGGTGGTGTTGGCATCTGCCTTAGATGCCTCTAGAAGGGGACTGGACAGATTTCTGGAAGGAAAATCCATCACAGGTTACAAGCCATGTGCAATCTCCTGGTTACAGAAGTAACCTGCAGAATGCCAGAAGCAAGGGAGTGCCAACAGTTTGCAGGTATCTTGTTGTCTTGTGTGCTGCGGCATCTGGTGGGCCACTGATGTTCTTATGCAAACAGCAGGCATTAGTTCAAGAAAAGCAAGTTGGAGGAATGCACAATGCCCATTTGCAATGCCCACAACAATAACCTAATGGAGCAAAAGGACTGGAGAGGGAGGAAGAAGATAGAGCCAAGATGGCTGCTTTCCAAACAAGACCAGGATGGGTGTGATCTTGTACTCTCCCTCCTCCCATACCCTGCTATGCCATATTTCAGCCAGGGTAATGCTGAGGAGGAAAGAGGAGCTCATTTCCCAAAGACATCCCTCAATGGACCTTTCCACTGAGGAAATACACATGTAGCTGAATCCATCAAGCTTGGTACTTATACACTAGCTGGCAGCCTCTCCCCAAGACTGAGGAAAGTCATTTCCAGTTGTACTTGGAGGTGCTGTCAGGGATCAAACTCAAACTCTGAACCGTCCGCATACAAAGTTGCTTTTCCACCACTGAGTTCAGAGGCATCATATGGTTTGTGTCACCAGTGCAAGAGCTCATTGCGTCACCCCCATGGTGGACCTCCTCCTGTACCAGACCATGCTGAATAAATTACTATATCATACACACAGGCTAAATGAAGTGGCATCACTAGGGGTGGTGTAACTCCATTCACTTTATTGGAATTCAGGTCCCCCCTGAATCAGGAACTCACCAAAAACCAGTGGCCAACTTGATGACACTCACACTACTGAATAAGAGTTCTAGTGTTGGCTTCCATACATGGATAAGACAGTTCACTCATACTAACCATCTTGGCTCCCTGCTACATCACAACACCACATCATTGGCTCTCAGAACAATCAATCTGATTGGTCAGTTTTGAGTTAAGGCAATCCATTGTTTGTTACTCCATTTGTGTTTTCCTTCCCTGACTATACCTTTTGATAGAATACAGATACTTCAATGTGGTTTGCTCCATTGCATTCTGCATTGAATTACTCATCGAATACTATATAACATGATGGTATTATTCAGAAATACCGAGATTTTCACAATTTTGGCCAGTAGTGGTATCACACACGTACACCCCCAAGTGCATCAACTGGTGTGGTCTGCACACCCCACACACCCCAGTGATGCCACTGACCAAGATACAGTCAAGGGAACTGGGTTCAGCAGAGTCCAACATTAACCCTGCCTTTCAAGGTGAAGACTGGTCTTCTCCAGGAGAAAGGAACATGCTTCAGAGAAAGTAGGCACACACCAGCGTCCACACCTCCAGCACTTACAATCATCATTAGCACCAGAGGTCCCAAGTAGATGATGATGAAGAAAAAGACGATCATCGCCAGAGTCAGGATGCCTCTCACCCACCAGTTCTTCCATCTGCATCAGAGAGGAGGGAAGGTCAAAAGACAAGCAAGGAAGTCAACTCTGAACAAGCTCAGCGGAAGAGGAAAGGGTGAGAAACTGGCTTTTGCAATGGGAAACCCACATAAAACTGGGTGGGGGACACAGAGCTGAACCCAAGCGACACACTACTGGGAGGCTAAAATGAGCTAAGAATGCCTGGGGAACAGTGAGAACTGGAACATGCACTTATGCCCCTGCACAGACTCTGCACTAGAAATAACTTAAGAAACCAGATTGTGCTACTGAAACACCCCCTCAGATGTTCCAGGTATGCAATCCAGGTCTTAAACTGGGCCCAGTGGGGATTAAGGTCCTCCATGTGGAACCCTCCCTGCCACTCTCATACCTCTTCCAAAACTTACCTGGACACACTGGAAAGGAAGCAGGGAGGGCTTGTGGCTGGCACCACATTGGAGCTTCCATTTGGCCCAAGTCATTGTTGGGGACATGCAGTAGAAGATGCAACAACATGTAGGACCCTGTTGCAAACCCTTCCTACTTCTCTTACTGCGTCCAGGGAGGTTTGGGGGGCAATCCTAACCCTCACTTAGGACAATGCAAGTCCCTTGTGCCGGCCCAAGAGTGTCGTACAAGTGTTGTAAAGCACTTTTGCACCACTCTGAAGGGAGTCAGGCTAGCGCATGGATGTGTGCCAGTCTCCCTGTGCTGCTGTGGGCCCGAGGATGGGCAAGTTGCACTGGTCAAACTCGGCCAGTGCAGGGATTGGGGGGGGCGTGGAGGGAGGCATTCCCGGACAGGGGGAGGGTTAGCAGCGGGACCAGGACCCAGCAGTTATAGCGGATCCTGACCCCCATTACCGGGCAGCACAGAGCAGCCTTTGGTTACACTGTTCTGCTCAGATCTGCGCCATCGCCTGAGGTTGCTCAGATTCAAGTAGACCCACTGGGGCCGCTGCAGTGTGACACAAGGTAAGGGGAAGCAATTCCCCTTGCCTCAAGCTGCACAGCTTTTGGCCTCAAATTGGCACTGGATACAGAGCAAGTACACCAGCCTGCCTGTTCCCAGTGCAAGTCAGGACTGGGCTGCCTGATAACAGAAGCAGAGGATGCTACATCTGTGTCTATTTGGGCTTGGGACAAATTCTACATGGAATAGAGGCCACAGAACCATACAAATTTTTCAAATTTATTTCACATTTTTAAGGTGTTCAAGGTGGTCCCAACAGGTCTGTGAGATAGGCAAGGCTGAGAGATAGTGACTGGCCTCAGGTCACCAAGGAAGCTTTGTGGATGAGTAGTGATTTGAACCTGGTTTTTCCAGCTCTAAGTTGAACTTCCAAACCATGACACCATCCTGGGGCTTCAGGGCTCAAACTATCCCCAGTAACAAACTGGCCCCAAGAGTTTGCAGAGAGCAGTAGTGGCCCTGTGGAAATGTACACATCTGTGATCCTTTTCAGCTGCTTAATGGCTTTCAGAGCTTTGCCACACTTTTAGCAAGTACAAGATGTGACTGCTATTTCTAGCCCTCACTGCTTCCTGAGAGGAGGCACATCCATATCCCAAGGGTCTGTTTACAGAAGAGCACACTCCAGACTATGCAGGACAAATGACATGCTGGAGAACAGAGACTGTGAATCCTTTGGAGCAACAAGACAACGACTTTGATACAGCTGTATCCCAACCAGAGGGCACAGGAGAAGGAGGGCATGAGTACCCTGGAAAAGATTAAAGCCAAGGTCACCCAGTCTCAAGCATTCCGCCTGCTTCCTACCAGTAGAAGAAAAGATAAAACAGCAGTGCTAAGAATAATACCCGAACCACAAGGAAATAAAAACCCTTCTGTTCTCCATCCACTGGATGCTTTTTCATCATCATGCTCATCAAAATCAGGGATGGCACTACACATTTTGAACGCCCCCCCCCAGCATACACACTGAGAGTTTGTGAAAGACATTCTTAACATAACAACCCAGCTGGTTCAGGCCAAAGGCCCATCTAGTCCAGCTTCCTGTATCTCACAGCAGCCCACCAAATGCCCCACAGAGCACACCAGATAACAAGAGACCTCATCCTGGTGCCCTCCCTTGCATCTGGCATTCTGACATAACCCAATCAGGAGGTTGCACATACGCATCATGGCCTGTAACCCATAATGGATTTTTCTTCCAGAAACTTGTCCAATCCCCTTTTAAAGGCATCCAGGCCAGATGCCGTCACCACATCGTGCGGCAAGGAGTTCCACAGACCAACCACACACTGAGTAAAGAAATATTTTCTTTTGTCTGTCCTAACTCTCCCAACACTCAATTTTAGTGGAAAACCCCTGGTTCCGGTGTTGTGTGAGAGGGTAAAAAGCATCTCTCTGTCCATCCCCTGCATAATTTTGTACATCTCAATCATGTCCACCCTCAGGCGCCTCTTCTCTAGGCTGAAGAGGCCCAAACGCCATAGCCTTTCCTCATAAGGAAGGTGCCCCAGCCCAGTAATAATTTTATTCCCTCTCTTTTGCACCTTTTCCATTTCCACGATGCCCTTTTTGAGATGTGGTGACTAGAACTGGACGCAACACTCAAAGTGTGGCCTTACCATTGATTTGTACAACAGTATTATAATATTAGCCATGAACTTTTGATTTTCAAATGTGAAATTCTGAGTTTTTGCCCCAATGTGCATGACTTTACACTTTGAAAGTAACACTTTCAAAGAAAGTTACACTCACATTAAAAGCATCTGGCATTTTGCTGCCCATTCTGCCCGTCTGGAGAGATCCTTCTGGAGCTCCTCACAATCACTTCTGGTCTTCACCACTCGGAAAAGTTTGGTGTCGTCTGCAAACTTAGCCACCTCACTGCTCAACCCTGTCTCCAGGTCATTTATGAAGAGGTTGAAAAGCAGGACAGATCCTTGAGCACACCACTTTTCACTTCTCTCCATGGTGAAAATTGCCCAATGACACCCACTCTGTTTCCTGGCCTTCAACCAGTTCTCAATCCATGAGAGGACCTGCCCTCTAATTCCCTGACTATGGAGATCTCAGTAGCCTTAGGTGAGGGACCATGTTGAACACTCAGAAGGTCCAGATATATAATGTCCACGGGTTCTCCCGCATCCACATGCCTGTTGACCTTCTCAAAGAATTCTGAAAGGTTTGTGAGGCAAGACTTACCCTTACAGAAGCCAGGCTGATCCTCCCTCAGCAAGGCCTGTTGGTCTACGTGTTTTGAGATTCTATCTTTGATGAGGCATTCCACCATCTTACCCGGTATAGATGTTAGGCTGACCGGCCTATAGTTTCCCGGGTCCCCTCTCCTTCCTTTTTTAAAGATTGGTGTGACATTTGGTGTAACCCCCTCCAATCCTCTGGCACCGTGGCCGTTTTGGGGAACAAGTTGCATATTTTAGTCAAGAGATCAGCAACTTCATTCTTCAATTCCTTAACACTTGGGTGGATGCCATCAGGGCCTGATGACTTATTGATCTTTAATTTGTCAATGAGGTCTGAAACATCTTCTCTTTTAGGGGTCCTGCAGGGGTAGGCCCCCCACAAAAAAGGTTTTGCATTGGGACCCGCAGCTCCTAAGGCCAGTGGTCTTGGCAGTGGAGTCTTATGAGCAGATTCCCAAGACAGGAACATGTCATCAAATCACAGCCAAACAAGTAGGATTTCTGAAATGAAGCAGGGGAACCTGGCATCCATCAAAGAAAGGTGACTTGCCAAGGAGGGGTGGAGGTTGCAGCCTCTGTCACTGTCATTTTGGTGTCTACTCCCTCTCTCTAAAACTACAGCACAACATGATCGGTTCATCAAAGGTAGGAAGAACTGCAACACTTAGCCCAGAAGGCTGGGGAAGAGCATGTCACCAGCACTACCTTGAGGACAGGTTGGACAGCGCCCTGTTCAGCACCTCTGGCGTGTCATCCACGGGGGCTGCTGGGGGAGCCTCTGACTTGCACTCGCTGTCTGATGCCGTTTCTCCATCCAGCTTGTTTTCCAACTCCGATTCCTGCATGAAGAGAGAAACAAGGATTTTACTGCCAACCCAGCTTCTCAGAGGGTGGTCACTGCGTTGCATCAGGGCTGTGAAGGCGGCATTAGTAAATGCAAAAAGTTATACAATGACACACACCCTTTATGGATTTGGTTTATGTGGTTATATTCCACCTTCTGACCAGAGCCCTCAAAGCAGCTTGCAATGGTAACAGAATATGGCAACCCCATTAAAAACAGACCCACAAGGAGAGATTGCTGGGGGCAGAGCAGGGAGAGGAAACCATGGTGAAAAGCAGAACCGTAATACTCTAAACACCACAGTAGCAGCCATCCCAAGGCCTGCTTCTTTCTGTATCATTCGTTCTATTGCAATCCCTGAACTCGTTTGACTGATCCTGAGAAATTCTCCAACCCCAAAGTCCTTTTGATACTCTCTGTAAGCCAGCCCCCAGGCTAGGAGACTGGCCATTAACTCAGCTGCGCACTGTTGCTGGGAGCACAAGAAACAGTCTTTGGGAGTTTTGCATTTCTTTCTGGCATTCACAACTTGGATGAAGATCTGCTGATGAGGTTTTGGCCTGTGCCACCCCCCCAATCCAAAGTCAACATGGTGGGCAAACTTTTTGGTCACAACACCCAGGTTTAGACACAGATTCACTGCCTAGCCTCTGCCCTCTTAGCATTTTGTAGTGCACAAGACTACCTCAATTAACATGGTTCATCTTGCCACCCCTGGATAATTTAGGGGTACAACTGATCTCATAATTAGCATTCTTATGCTGCTTGGTTATTGTAACTGGGGGCCATTTGGGTGGTTCAAAAATTCTAAGAATAAAAACCTCTTTGGGGGAAGGCAAAGAGTGCACAAGGTGGAGCTTGCAGGTTCCCTCCCTCCCATGGTTTGCTCCAGTCACAAGGAAGCCTTACACTGGCATTATCGCTAACCAGGACTGTCCTTGTAACCAGAATGCAGGTTGGTGGAGGCACCTGTAAACCATAGCTCATGCCTAACCAGGATGAGCAAAACCCATGCCCAGCCCTGGTTTCAAACTCTGGTTACAAGGGTGATCTTGGTTAATGATAGTACAACATTTTGGCTAAAGCAAACCACAGAAAGGAAAAGGGGTGATGCAGCAAACAAAGGGGTGAAATTCTCAGTTTGTTTGGACAATTCTTTTCATTTTCAAATGCCATTTCCTAAATGCAAGTGAGAAACTCATATGCCTTGTGGAAAAGGACTCATGAGTCAGAGGAAGAGGATAGGGTTGTGACAGCCCACAGATGCTCTTAGTCTGAGCTGTGTCCCAGTAGTGATTTGCAAGAGAGAGGCGAAGCACTGTCTCTTGGTGGTGTAAATGTACTGGGAAGCTGCAAGGCCAAGATCGCACTTGGACAAGGACAGCCAAGTGCAAAAGGCGGTATTTTTAGTAGATGCTCCCTATTGTCTTAGCAACAGGCCATTTCGTGAGGCGGACAAACTTTACAAAGGAAAGTCTGCCAAGCCTCTTAGCTGCACCGACCAGGAACCCCAACTTAGAGCCGGAGCAAAAACCTTCCAGTTAATTCACTACAGCCAGAGTCTCACATAAGGGGATTGCAGATGAGCTTTGGATAAAGGGGTTCTTCAGTGCTGACGGAGGTATTACCACACACTAATTATAAATATTTCCAATTCTGCCTACCTGCCAACCTATTAAAATGAACATCCATTTAGGAAGCCTCAGAATAGGAAGGGAAAATTTTGATTTTAAATCAGTGCTTTAGGTTGGTCCCTGTGCTAGAGATTTACAATTATCAGTTTAAAATTGTCTTGATTTTATCCAGAAAATCATCCTGGTAGACAGGTAGAAAGCAGCATAAGTGAAAGCCATAAACCCAACTGGCAATTAAAAGATCAGAATTATGCAGCCTGAATTTCTCGATTCAGAGGCATGGCATTAACTATATAAGACAGAAGGGTACTTAATGTAGATGGGGGGGCGCCAAAGCAGAAGGAGATGAGCGGAAGAGAAAGTGCCAATTACCCAGGCTTATTTGTGACATCTCTTATGCAAATCACTGGTTTAGGCAGCTGATCAGGAAGCCAAACTAGGTGCTTGTGCTCTGCTTTGGTCCAGCTGAGCAGTTTCCATGGCAAGCACCTCTTGCACTCTAAGGATGCACACTGCTTCCTTAAGTACCAGCAAATTCCTATACAAATGGGGTTAACCCACAGACAGGCAACCCTGAACAAAAAAGCCTAATCATCATTACCGAACCTGAGAATGTAAACAAGAGGAGAGCATTTATCACACACAGTTTTCATTGACAGCCTATTGAAAGATGTGGACATATGGGAAGGTGTGCAAATTGGCAACCCAAGTCCAACACATGAACAGCCTTGTGGAATCCAGAATTCTAAAACAGACCCTGAACTGAATAGATCTGCCAGAAAAAATAACCATGCTGCAAAAAGTTAACTCCTGAAAACTTGGTTTCCAGGCCATTCTACATAAATAAGCAATTTCAGATAGAACACAGATTATCTTTCAGTCACAAAAAAAGCCAAAACACAACTCGCAACTCATTGAGGGCTATATCTTATCTTATCAGAGACTTGCATATGACCACCTGAAACCTTTGCCTTAGACCTTTGACAACCATTACCCAACTCTGGACATGTTGGAATCACTGATTAGGGACAACAACATACACAAAGACAACAACTACATGTCAGCTGGCTTCACCGTACAGTTCAATCTTGGCAGCTCCTCACTTGAAATCCCAGATAGACAAACAATGATAGTTTGTTAGGAATGTCTCCAGAGTACATGGTTTTGCTCCAATAACCAAGTTACTATAATTGACATCTCAGAGCTAACTCTTTGCATGATATGATGTCCTGCAAAATGTAGGCCCAAGACCACAGACACCTCAGGCAGACCTCAAATTTCCCCACAAATCTTGCAAAAATACTTTTTTAAAAGTCTGAGTCACGTGAAATAAGATAATCAGCATTTTGCAACGTTTTTCTTCTTGTGGTACACTGACTTCTATGGTCTTCATGCACATATATGCACCATTTCCACATTTGCTTAGCAGGCAACTCTCAACAATCACCCCATTTCAACAACACTGACACCTCAGCTATTACATGTCCTTAGCTCCAAGTGCCAACACATCCCAGAGACAACAGTGCATCTGCTAGATGAAAATGGCAGAGGGAGTTTGAGTGGATAACCCCAACTCAAGTATTTGTCTTGGCCAGCACCGAGGGCCAGCACCGAGGGCCTGCACTGTTGCTTTGCCTCTACTAATTCCTTCTCAGCATGAAGGCAAATTTGCAAATTACACAACACTAGCAGAAAACCAGCTTCAAAAAAACCATTAGGGAGAAAAACAATTTTAGCATTGCATTGATCTGTTTGCTAATTGAGGAATCTTCAATGAATTTGTTCAGGTCAAACATATCAACTTCCCTGATCCCCTTTGATGGGGGGGGGGGGAAGGTAAGGTTCAGCGTTTTTAATTTTTGCCATAAAATGTCTGATAAAAGTCTTGTCACTATAGGCAGAAACTCATTGTAGTTTTTGTCTATACAGGGTCAAGGAGACAGAGCTTGGCTTTATTTTCTCTCTCTCTCTCTGCGCCCTACAAGGAAAAGTGTTTCTTAGGGCAGGAGGTCTGGTCTAGAGGATACAGCCTCCGTTAGCCCGAAGATAACATCAGAAATACACCAGTTTGGGGACACCAGCAGCTCCCTGAACAGCTGAGAATGGCGAGACTTTGAAGCAGCTGACAAGCCGAGCTGTGTGATTCCACCTGCTCTTGGTGTGAGCAAGAAGCGTCTTGGCTGCCCTCCATGTGAGAGATGGAGCTGCTCGTCAGCCTGCGTGGGAGACCTGGAGGCCAGAAGTGAGACCAAATCAGGAAGATCCATCTGAAATGTTGGTTCTTGAAAGAGAGAACCTCTATGCTTGTAAAAATCCCCTTGAGGGATTTAGAAACACCTGCCTATGTAAACCACCTTGATAGAGGAGTAAACTGATGACCAGAAAGGTGGTATATAAATACCTAGTTAATAATAATAATAATAATTATTATTATTATTAATATAATAATATTAATTATATTATTATAAATTATAATATTTATAATAAATATAATTTATAATAATTATTATTAATATAAATAATTATTATTATTTATTATAATTATTATTATATATAATATAATATAATATAATAATTATTATTATTTATTATATTATAATTATTATTATTAATATAAATAATTAATAATAATAATTATTATTATTATTAGAATGCAGAGTGCTAATGCAATCCTGATCACAGATGCCTGACCAGGGACAAATCATAGGCAGAGGAATAAAAACTGCATTGTATGAGAAAAAAGAAAAGGCTGGAGCAAACTGTTTGCTTTCCAGTGATTTCAGAAGCAGCTGATATAACACGCCACACAGCATTTTTAAAGAGAACACATTATATAAAGAGCACTGCAGAGCGGTACAAAAGTTACACCAGTCACAAGGCATTGCCCAACTCAGACCTTCAGTCCACACATAGAAGGAATGCTTGGAGACCCCCACCCTCCAGCTGGGATGGTGCCACACTAACCCGGTCCCTGCTGATGACTTGCCCCCCAACTCCTGATCCCAGGCATTCAGTATTTGTCTACAGCAAGTATAGGGCAATCCAAGGGGGTGTCTGACTCATTCCTTCAACACATGGACTGAAAGTCTGAATAGGGCTTGCCTTCCTACATTCTTATCTGAATCTTCCCCAGGAGAAAAAGCTCCCTTTGCAGCAGTCAGAAGTTTTTTTTTTTGCCCTCTCATCAAATAGCAACTCATGCTCATAGGGTTGGAAATGAGGGAGGACAGAGGGTAAGTCCTCCCCTCCATGCTCCACTTGCAGTCTGTGTGATGCTCCACACAGCTGCTATTTACATTTTAAAAAATCAAGCTCATACAGCCCCCCCCCCCCCGTCCTATGGCCTCCAACCTACACAACCCTATTTGGGAGCAGGGCTTATCGAACTTAGCCCAGAATACAAACACAGAACTTTGTATTCCAGCAAGGTAACTGAATGGGCTCAGACTAATCGCTTCTTTGCCTTGCCTCTCCTCCCCAATCTCCATCTAGAAAGTAAGCTCCTCAGGGCAGGGGCCTTGCCCTTATGGTACTCTCAGGTGCCATACAGATAGCTGCTCACTATATTCTAAGTGGCAGCTCTAGCAAAGGATTCCTTAAGAAGATTTACTCTTCAGCATTTCCGTAAAGGCCAGGCAGCCTGCCAACCTGTGTCTTGTTTGCCTTATTTGGGGTGTGAGCATCATCAGACTCCCAAACATGCAGTAAAACCATCACATCTTCAGTGAGGGGGGAAGCAAGAGAGAGCACTTTACTGGGACACAAGCCAGTCCAACACAACATCCAGCCAGCTAACATGGATATTTCCTGAGGCCCTGCAGGAAACAGGGGGGCTGAGTTGCATAAGTCGCCTTGAAACCAGCAAGGTTCAGTGATCTCCACAACTTTACAAGCACACATTCTCCCCCCTGCTGTCCTTAAACAGTTGTGCTGGTTTAAACCTGTTTAGAGATCATGACAGCAAAGACCCCATACTTTTCATCAAGTCAGACTTTATTTATTGCTCTGGTTCTGAAATTATGTTTCGTAATTCAAACATGGATGCTTTTAATTTTTTGGATTTGCATGCTTTTAAACTTATTCATACACAATTTTGTATTTTTAGATTGATTTTCATTAAACCTTGTAAGTAGCCTTGAGCTTTTGAGAAGTACAGCGATATACGTTTTCAATAAACATCTTAAGGCATGCCACAATCGCAAAACCTCTGCACACGCAGAGCTACAAATGTCAACACATAGGCCCACCACACTAGCATCTGATTTCATGGGCAGCAATCCTCATTTCAGTTTAAAACTCAGCTAATTTTAGTTTATCTCAAAGCAGATTAGGACAGAAGAACCATAGGAAGCCAATTTTAGAACAAAAGAAGATCATTAAATCCCGCACAAGAGAGCATGCTCACGACCACTGCATCGTCATTGCCACACGTGGACACAAGGCTGAGGAACACAGTTTTTCTCTGCAAGGAGCTCACATGCAACTGTTGAAACATCCCCCCCCCAAAAACCCCCACATTCCACTTGACCTTTTAAGCATTTCATCCACTTTGGACCCATCCTACAAGCAAACAAACCTGTTGTCTGCAGTGAGCCTGAGACAGAGTAAATGAATGGAAGAACAAATTCAGAAATTATTCTGCCATACCATACAGAAGTCATATTCAAATTGCATTCTGGAAACGCCTGAAGATCTTCAGAAGCTTACTGGGGTTCCTCAACAGGAAGATTATTAGTGATTGATAAGTGCTCCCAGAAGACAGCAAGGACTGCTAATTTTATGCTTCAACAAACAGCTCTGGATGCATTTTTATGCAGTCATCAATAAGAACATAAGAACAGCCCCACTGGATCAGGCCATAGGCCCATCTAGTCCAGCTTCCTGTATCTCACAGCGGCCCACCAAATGCCCCAGGGAGCGCACCAGATAACAAGAGACCTCATCCTGGTGCCCTCCCTTGCATCTGGCATTCTGACATAACCCATTTCTAAAATCAGGAGGTTGCGCATACACATCATGGCTTGTACCCCGTAATGGACTTTTCCATTACCAATGAAGGGATCTACTGGATGAATCTCAGTAAACTGCAGCAGGTCAGCAGGGATTTGTCTCCCAATAGTTTAACAATAGCAAGGTTCAAAAAATATCTTAGCCTCAGTGTTCCTGGCCTGCAAAATGGGAGTAATTGGTTGCCTTTCACCAGATCTTGGTGCAGCTCTGCTATTAGCTTCTGAAATTCAACACTTGGAAGCATCTGGAGGAAGGCCTGACACAAGATCCCTGAGCCTGAGATTCTGGACAACAGCCACCAGAGCAAATGCAGACCTTTGTGGGTCAACAGTTCAACACAGCACAAAACAGCTTTCTAGGTTTTGCAATAGACCCTGCATGGTTTTTTCCAAATTATTTCGAGGAAAGCAATGCCCTAATAAGGTTGGGTTTTTCAGGGGAGGGCAGAAGCACATGTTGGTGACTCCTATTCAGAGAGGTCCCTGTAGAAAACATCAACTACAGATAGGTGGATAAATTAAGAGCTCGTGCTCTGGGAGGAAAAAAACAACAACTTTTAACCATTTCAGGCTCAAAACATGCTACGGATTGCAACTGGGTAGCTATGGTCTATAAAAGCAACCATCGGCTGCAACCTCCCACCTCTATTACAGGGCTTCTGTAGAGCCGTCTAGAAACCCATGGGGAAAAAACTGCTTTCAAGCAAAAGGAGCGTGTGTGTGAGTGCCGTATCGCTCCTTTTGTTCAAAGAACAGAAATGCTGTAACAAGGATGGTTTTCATGATAGCAAACATTGAGTCATCGTTTAATGTTGCAAGAGCTGCCAAGCATCAAAGCTGGTTTCAGCAGCTCCCTTCCAAATGAGACTCGCAGCTACTCTGAAAGGGCTGTGTACACCCACACACCTGGAAGCCGAGGCCTGATGGACTTAGCCAGACTTCCTTCCCGGCAGGCAGGCAGGCAGGCAGGCAGGCAGGCATCAGCTCAAGCTATAAAAGGGACCACAGCCATTCTTTCCATTTCCTGATGTGCCTCCAAGTCGGGGTGGATCCAGTATTTGTGCTAGGGGTTGGGACACAAGCACTACCAACCTCAGAGCCCAGGTCAACCAGGTGGGCAGACCCGGGCTCCGGGCTGAACTTGATGGCCTCAGTAGCCTCAGCTGGGTTACCTGGGCTCCCACCTGGCCTTGAAGCCCAGCTACCAGCTGCGTAGACCTGGGCTCCCATTCCAGCCAATCTCACTGGTACCCGCCAGTGAGCATTCCCGACACCCAATTTTACTCCCCAGCTGGCAGTTTGGGGGATCATGCACCTATTCCCCCCCCCCATCAAGGCTTGTGATGGACACGGCCAGCCTTCCAGGTCACACATCTTTCTAAACTTTTCCTGTACACTTGCTCGATTTTAAGCCAGTGGACTCCAACCTTTTTCATGACATGACCCCCAAATAAATAAATAAATAAATAAATACAGTATGAGGTTGGGGGCCCACTGCCAATCCCCCTCCTGGGACACAATCTGCCCAACCCCACTCCATCACTGCCCACCCCCTGCCCCGACTGTCCTATTTCCCCCTACCACCTGAGAAGATATACTTGCAGTGAAACCTCCTTTCTGCCAGGCTGCACAAGAGAGAGGCTTGCCCTGCAGAACAGATCTTCTACCTTTTTCATGCCATGGCCCCAATCAATCAGTAAATAAGTCTGGGGACCCATCCCCAATCTTGCCTCCCTTCCATGACCTGATCTGCCCACTCCCTCACCCTGCATGCCCCATTTCTCCCTACCTCTTCTGTCTTCACAACAACCTTGCTGCATGGGTAACAGCCTATGCTCCACACCTACTTTACCCAGGCTTCGCGCACTGGAGAGGACACTCTGTTCCAGAACCACCATTCAGAGCGTGACACCATAGTATTCCTGAAACTGAAGGATGCCAACAACTGTTAGATCGGGGTGCTCACACTTTTTTGGCTCGAGAGCTACTCTGAAACCCAGCAAGGCCCGGAGATCTACTGGGGGAAGGAAGCGTCTGACAGACACCCCCTTTAATGTATGGAGCCCCTGCTGGAGACTAGTCAGTTTCGTCAGTTTTGTTGCTGCATGCCTGAAAAGCAGCTAAAGTGTCAGTTTCAGTGTCAGCTAAATATGTCAGTTTTGTCTAGACTAGACAAACTGACATATTAACAGTTTGAAGAGACAGGGCTCCGCGATCTACTCATTTTGCCTTGCGATCTACCGGTAGATCGCGATCCATCTATTGAGCACCCCTGTGTTAGATAGTAGCCTGAGCAGGGCTGGCCTTCGGAGCTGTGCAGCAAGACAGTAAAAAGAGGCTGTGCAGGATTATATCAAGAATTCACTTTTGAGAAGGCAGTACCAGACTGAATCGAAGTTCTCTCTTGTACAGGCTTTGAAAGGCTGCCCCCCCCCAAATGAGGCTTTGTGACCCCACTGGGGTCTTGACCCATAGGTTGAAGAACACTGACGTAGGCAGTTCTAGTCTCCGTCACATCCAGCTCTTACAACCGAACACTACAGCTTCTCCAGCACTAAACCACTTCGGTTAGACAAATGCATATCTGGGTATTAGGAAAATAAAAAGTCGCCTTATATGAGACCATTGGTGATTTAGCTCAGGACTACCTGTTATGACTGAAGGGGGCTTTCACATCATCTGTGCAGCACCTGCATGCTCTGTGCCCAGAATGGCTCCAACAGTGAGTGAGAGGAGTCACTTACATGGCGCACCATGGCACCTGCAGTACTTACTGCGCTGCCACCCCCTTTCTGGCTAAGCTACTGGTTCCAGAACATCCAATCCTAAAGCTCTGACTATACCAAGCAGCTGCAGGACACAGTTCCACATTCTCTTGCCATGTTGCAAAGGGATGTCAAGACACCACTCCCAAATCAGCCACAAAGTTTCCCTGCAGCTTAGCTGCAACCAGGAAAGTGCTGCATCCCCAAAATGCAAGGGAACCTGGACACCCTTCTCCAGCTGCCTTATGCTCCCTTATCCACATCCAAAGCAGCCGCGTGTGTTGCCGATACAGCAGCAGGTCCCAGATGAGAGTGGCAGGGAAGCTAATGGGGTTCATTCTAAACATGGTGTCAGCACTCTGGGACAGGGTCCAGGTAGCAGACAGTTTTTTTCGGTGGTGCATTTATGAGGGAGGAGCGCTGAGAGTGTTATGGTGCTATTGCTGGTTTTGATTTTTGTATTTTTATACTATGCTATTACTAAAGTTTTAATCTCAGCTACCTTGAGATCTGGTGCACTTGCATAGATTCTATACAGCGACAATAATTCCTTTCATATCGACTGGGTATTTTCCCTCTTTTAAATTCCAAACTGGGTTGGCAATTGTGAGGCACTCCAGGTGCTTGTGAAAAGGTGGCCTTCTGTCCGTTCTTCATACACAACTCTTTCTGTCCTGAAGGACTGAGGCAGGAAGCAGGTCTCAATCATCTATAGAAACCTTATCATTTTCTTCTACTATACAGGGAAAAAGAAGAGGCTAGTAGAGACCTGCTCTAGGTGTCCAGTGAGCCCTGGGGTCTGCTGGGAACTGAAGCCAAATCTGAAAGCCAGGGTGGCGTAGTGGTTATGGTGTTGGACTTGGATGTGAAAGATCCAGGTTCAAACCCCCACTGGGCCATAAAGCTTCCTGAGTGATCTTAGGCCAGTCATTATCTCTCAGCCTCACCTATTTCACAGGGTTGTTGTGAGGATAAAGAGGAGGGAACCACATCCCCCACCCTAAGCTCCTTAGAAGGGTATAAAAATACAAAATACATAAACATCCCCATGAACTGTCATTTTAAACATTTCCTGTTCAGAATAAGTATTATGTTCATATTCCTATCAGTCAAGGAATTCAGTGCAGCACACAAAGTCCCATATCTGCCATAATTTCATCCTCACAACAATCCTATGAAGAAGGTTAGGCTGGGAGGTGATGACTGACCCAAAATCCCTTAGTGAACTTCATGGCTAAATGGGAATTTGAACCAGAATTTCTCCACTCCTAGACGAACTCTCTAGCCACTTATTGTGAGCCAGCATCATACATCAGGCAGTGTTTTAATGCATTCAGAGCAGTTCATGCCCAGCAGTTTGTCATTCTGGTAACAACCTGTAAGGCGGATAACTCTGTTCTTCCCATTCGTAAAATGGGATGACTGAGGCTGGGAGCACTGGCTTGGCTAAGGCCCCTCACAAGTTTATGGCAGCAGCAAGGGAAACACGAGATTTCTCAATGTGCAATTCAGTCTCCCACCGTGTTATGGTAGACCTCTACCATGTTTCTCCTTCATGTTCTTGGTTCATCTCTCCAAATGGGAGCCACTCCCAGGCACAGCATCAGCCAGGGCACCTTTGAAGCTTGAGTTCCTGTAGGGCTGACACACTGCCTCTTGCACCTGAACACCAGAGCCCACCACCCTCCTCCACACTTCCTCTTCCATGCCACCCCCGTCATCTTTTCCCAGTTCAGGGACTGAGAGGAACATTGACAAATAGGCCAGTCCCTGGTCTCTCAATCAAGGCTTTGTTGACAGGAAACTGCCTTTGCTGCCTGACAGCAACTGCCTTTCCTATTTGTCTCTCATATGAGACTCATCTCTACTCATCTGCGATCTTGCACTGTTCAGTTGTGCTTGTGGAGCTGGATACATGTTGCTGAACAGCCCAGGTGTTGCTGGCAGCAGTGTAGGAAGTGGAACACCTGGCTGTGGCAGGAAAAAGCCAGCCTCCACAGCAGGGATGCGGACCTCCACACAAGTGGGTGCGGAAACAAGAGAGGCAGAGCCTCCCCTCCTTTGAAAAGCACCATCGCATTTGAGGTGTGTAAACACTCACAACCCACATGCTATGTGCTCTCCATGCTCTCTGTATATGGGTGCATGCTTGCACACTTCACATGCAGCAGCACTTCTGAAGGACTCTGGTGGGGAGGCTTTGCCTCACCTGCCTCCCCAACAACCACATGTCCCTGCTCCACAGCAAGGCATAGATCACAACACCCTAGCTAATGTCTTTTCTGAAGGAAGCCCCACTGCTTTCAACACAGCTGGCTCTCAAGTAAGCACAGGGAGGGTCACAACTTTTTGTTTTACACCTCACACTGAGAAACATCTAGTGAGGTTTGTTTATTTCCGATTGCAGATTAGAACACAGGTTAGAGAAAGAAAATCCCTTTAAGAGGGGATTGGACAAATGTCTGGAGAAAAAGTCCATCATTGGTAACAAGTCATGACAGGTATGTGCAAGCCCCTGATTTCAGAAGTAGGCTACCTCAGAATGTCAAATGCAGGGGAGGGCGCCAGGGTGCAGTTTGTGCCCCCTGAGGCATCTGGTGAGCCTCTGTGAGATACAGGAAGCTGGACTAGACAGGCCTTTGGCCTGATCCAGCAGGGCTCTTCTTATGTTCTTAAAAGCCAATTGCACAGCCTTGTTGAGCAAACATCTATAAATGCCTGGACAGTTAGATTCCCCAGGACATGGTTCTCCTCCTTCAAGGACCAACTGATGTAATCACAGGCCTCAAAACTTGGGCTGTGCACAGAATGGAGAAGAATTTGGCAGGAATCATAAGCTCAGCACCTTACTTGCTGTCTTCTGCATTCAACCCAGCTACGGGCCAGGCTCTTGCAGGATCCTAAGGGCCCAATCCTATCTAATTTTCCAGTGCTGTTGCAGTTGTGCCAGTGGGGTGTGAGCTGCCTCCTATGGTGGAGGGGCAGTCATTGGGGTCTCCTCAAGATATGGGAACATGTGTTCCCTTACCATGGGGCTGCATTGTGGCTACACCAGAGCTGGATAGTTAAGAACAGCCCCACTGGATCAGGCCATAGGTCCATCTAGTCCAGCTTCCTGCATCTCACAGCACACCAGATAACAAGACACCTGCATCCTGGTGCCCTCCCTTGCATCTGGCATTCTGACATAGCCCATTTCTAAAATCAGGAGGTTGCACATACATATCATGGCCTGTAACCCATAATGGATTTTTCCTCCAGAAACTTGTCCAATCCCCTTTTAAAGGCGTCCAGGCCAGACGGCATCACTACATCCTGCGGCAAGGAGTTCCACAGACCAACCACACGCTGAGTAAAGAAATATTTTCTTTTGTCTGTCCTAACTCTCCCAACACTCAATTTGAGTGGATGTCTCCTGGTTCTGGTGTTATGTGAGAGTCTAAAGAGCATCTCTCTATCCACTTTATCCTTCCCATGCATAATTTTGTATGTCTCAATCATGTCCCCCCTCAGGCGTCTCTTTCCTAGGTTGAAGAGGCCCAAACGCCGTAGCCTTTCCTCATAAGGAAGGTGCCCCAGCCCAGTAAACATCTTAATCGCACTCTTTTGCACCTTTTCCATTACCACTATGTCCTTTTTGAGATGTGGCAACCAGAACTGGACAAGATACTCAAGGTGTGGCCTTACCATCGACTTGTACAACGGCATTATAATATTAGCCGTTTTGTTCTCAATACCTTTTCTAATGATCCCAAGCATAAAATTGGCCTTGTTTACTGCCGCTGGACATGGGGTCAACACTTTCATCGACCTGTCCACCACCACCCCAAGATCTCTCTCCTGATCTGTCACAGACAGCTCAGAACCCATCAGCCTATATGTGAAGTTTTGATTTATTTGCCCCAATGTGCACGACTTTACACTTACTGACATTGAAGCACATCTGCCATTTTGCTGCCCATTCTGCCAGTCTGGAGAGATCCTTCTGGAGCTCCTCACAATCACTTCTGGTCTTCACCACTCAGAAAACTTTGGTGTCTTCTGCAAACTTAGCCACCTCACTGCTCAACCCTGTCTCCAGGTCATTTATGAAGAGGTTGAAAAGCACCGGTCCCAGGACAGATCCTTGGGGCACACCGCTTTTCACTTCTCTCCATTATGACAATTGCCCATTGACACCCACTTTCTGTTTCCTGGTCTTCAACCAGGTCTCAAACCTGCCCTCTAATTCCCTGACTGTGGAGTTTTCTCAGTAGCCTTTGGTGAGGGGCCGTGTCAAACGCCTTCTGAAAGTCCAGATATATAATGTCCACGGGTTCTCCCGCATCCACATGCCTGTTGACCTTTTCAAAGAATTCTAAAAGGTTTGTGAGGCAAGACTTACCCTTACAGAAGCAAGGCTGATCCTCCCTCAGCAAGGCCTGTTGGTCTACGTGTTTTGAGATTCTACCTTTGATGAGGCATTCCACCATCTTACCCGGTATAGATGTTAGGCTGACCGGCCTACAGTTTCCCGGGTCCCCCCTCTTTCCCTTTTTAAAAATCGGTGTGACATTTGCTATCCTCCAATCCTCTGCAACCGTGGCTGTTTTGAGGGACAAGTTGCATATTTTAGTCAAGAGATCAGTAACTTCACTCTGCAATTCTCTTCCTAAATTGGACAGGATTTCGCCCTAAATTTGCACAGTGGTTGCAAGAGGATTTGAGGCTTGACTGCATTTTGATGGCACTGCAAGCTGATCTGACACCCAACCAGCTCCATGAAAACAGAGGTGTTCCAGCCTGCGCCCCGAGCCCCCCCCTTTTCCCAGGACACGTCCTGACTCCCGTACGGCTCCGTTCTGCCCCCCCCCCCGCCGGGAATGGCTCCGAAGGGAGGGGCCGCTTGCCCGCCCGCTGCCAGCCTGAGTGCACCACCCCCCAGCTACGCCACTGCTGGGGGCCTTGCCCTCGGGGGCAGCACAGCCGCTCGCCCGCCCGCCGCCCGGCGGCTGCTGGGAACACACTAGGGGCCCCGCAGCGCTGCTGGAAGCGTCCCTTCCTCGGTGGGGCAGGACGGGGCAGGCAGCCTTCCGCCCTCCGCGCACGCTCGGCCCCTACAAGCCGGGACCCGCCGCCCGGCCAGCACACCTTGTCCTCGGAGTCCAGCTGCCCGTCGGCCCCCCGGCCCGGTCTGAGCCTGAGCGCGCTCATCCTGCCCGGCCGCGCCTTCCGCTCCGCTCTAGCACTGCGCGGCGCAGCGACTCCGCAGCACCCGCACGCGCCGCCCGGGGAGCCTGCCAGGCCCGGGGATTGGGGCGGGGCTTCGGGCGCCCGACCAATGGGAGGCGCGCGGCCGCGGGGTGGGCGTGGCCTCCTCTCCCTGCAGCCTGCGCCTCGGCGTCGGGGCCTTCTGGGGCTCCGCCTCTCGCCGCGCCCGGATGTGGTTGAGCCTAGCTGCGGCCGCGCAGGGGTCGCCTACGGCAGGCTGCAGCGGTAGCGATCTAGCCGCGCTTTCCTGGGAGGAGGCCCCATTGGCCAGAATGGGCCTTGCTCCTGAGTAGACCTGCAGAGGCTTAGGCTCTGAGGCTACCATCGAAACCACACTTTCCTGGGAGTAAGCTCCATTGAATATAATTGGACTTACTCCTGAGTAGACTTGCAGAGGCTTGGGCTATAAGTGCAATTCTATCCACACTTTCCTGGGAGTAGGCCCCATTGGCCAGAATGGTCCTTACTCCTGAGTAGACCTGCAGAGGCTTGTGCTCTAAGGCTACCATCCAATCCACACTTTCCTGGGAGTAAGCTCCATTGAATATAATTGGACTTCTGAATAGACATGCCTAGACTTGGGCATGTCTGCAATTCTATGCACACCTTCCTGGGAGTAAACCCCATTGTCTGTAATTGACATGCTTAGGATTGGGGTGAGTTTGCAATTCTATCCACACTTTCCTGAGAGTAAGCCCTATTGACTATAATTGGACTTTTGACTGAGTAGACAGGCAGAGGATTGGCTCTGAGGGCCCAGTCCTATCCCACTTTCCAGCACTGGTGCAGCCACAATGTAGTAGTAGTAGTAGTAACTTTATTGTCATTGTGCTACAGCAGCAGCCCCAGGATAAGGAAACAAATGTTCCCATACCTTGTGGAGGCCTCTGTGACTGCCTCCCACCACAGGATTCAGTGCATGCCCCACTGGCACAGCTGCACAGGCACTGGAAAGTTGGATTGGATTGGGCCCTGAGCCTGCAGTCCTGGCCACAGTCCCCATGGTGATGTTCTACCCTCTGGGTTCCTTTAGCAGTGCAACCTTCCCTGCTGTTTCTGTGGCATGTGGTGCCAGTTCACATGTCCCTGAGGCAGTTCATGGCTGAACACTGTCATGTTCTGGCAACTCCTGCGACACCGCTGGAACCAACCGTATTGGCCTCTGCCTTTCCATTGGACCATTTCAGCGACGTGGAGAGGGGGGATTTGCTGCATGGGTAACGGCCTCCATACCTACTTTACCCAGGCTTCACGCTCTGGAGAGGACACTGTTCCAGAACCACCATTCAGAGCATGACACCATAGACTTTCGAGACTGAAGGATGCCAACAACAGGTGCCAGCACAGGCCGCCCTGTTGTTTCACAAATCTTTCAATTGAACTTGTCAGAAACAAAAACACAGAAGCCAGGATGCTTCTCACCCCCTGCCTAAACCTAGCAAGTCCTCAGGACTTATTGGTTCTTTTTTATGTAGAGCCATCAGTGCATGTGGTGGTTTAGAGAGAAAAGTAGAACCCTACCTCCCAAGGGTCCATAATTTAAACTACGCAGGGCCCAATGCTCTCCAGCTATCAAGCACTGGTGCAACTGCCATGCAGCCTGGAGATAACAAATGTTTCCTTACCTTGAGGTGACTACCTTCCCACCAAAGGATGCAGCACAGGTCCCATTGACAGGGTTGCACCAGCCCGGGAAACTTGGATTGGATTGGGCTCACACACAGGAGGCAATGGAAGAAAGGTGCAATTCTGTATGCACTTTCCTGGGAGTAAGCCCCATTGACTACAATGGGGCTTAGTAAGTAAACATGCAAGTAAGCATGCAAGAGTCTCAACAACAGAACAGCATCTGAAACCAAAATGTGCAAGTGAGTTACCATCCATTTCATCCCAGCAGGTCTCTTCTGTCTTTGCAAATTATTCAACAGACAACAAAACAGCAGGTACAAAAAGATAAAAAGAGCCCCTGCCTCTGGCATGTAAAGGTAGCCTACTTCTAGAACCAGGGGGTTGCACATACCCTTCATGGCTTGTCACCTGTGATAAACTTTTCCTCCAGATATCTGTCCAATCCTCTTTTAAAAACATCTAGGCCAGATGCCATCACCACATCTTGTGGCAAGGAGTTCCACAGATTAATTACAGTATCAGTGAGATCTGCCTATGCCAGATATTCTCTGTCATGGGGCTTGCAAAGCAACAGGGGCCTGTTTGGTCATTTGTGCCAGCCATAGATGCATCCAGATTGGAGGTACATCCATGTAGTGTTGCACCCACATTCCCTGTATGTCCATCAATGGTGCTACAATGGAACTACAATGGTGGAGCTGTCATTGCACCAGCATCCAAGGGCACATGCCATAGCTAGTTAGCATTTCTCAGGGATAGGACAAGGCTGTTAGGCTGTACACACTTCCTGGGAAGTAAGAGCCCAATCATATGTATATCTACTCAGAACTAAGTCCCATTAGGATTGCAGCCCAAGTTCCCTTGAACTCAATGAGCGTAGATATGTCTAGGGCTGCAATGTTAGACAGGTATCTACAGAAGCCTGTGAGGCCTACATGAAGGACACCTTAGCGAAAATTATCCAATAATTTTGAGTTTATGCAGTTGACTTGCAAAATTTGCCTCTCTGCAACCTGATGGAAAGATCATGTGTGGCATGCAGTACAGCCATTTCTGAGAGAGGTGCAAAAAAGATGTCACATCAGCCCATTTCATTATCTTTGTTGGACATGGAGCATGATTTACCTTGGCTGCCAGCCTGTCGTTCCATGCTAAAAACTGACTGCTCTTCACATTTGTCTAACAATAGTAAATGCTGAGTGGGGCCTCTCAGAAACCACAAGGTACTGTATCCTGGGATACTATTTTATGAAGGCTGACCATTTCAGTGGGCAGACAGTTTTCATTTGGAAGCAAACTGCAGACTCTTCCTGCACTGGACATCAAAACCCTCACATTTACTCAGGTCTGCAGAACTTGTGACCTGCCAAGCCAAATACAGCCCACCAGTCATCTATGGCTGCCTTCAAGAGCAAAAACAGGCAGCTACCATAGTTATTATTATGTATTCATTTGAAAACTTCTGCTTGCCTTATGGCCCCAAGAAGCCCTCAAAGTGGCCTGCCAAAGATCCTCACAATAAAATCATACTCCAGTCTGGGAACCAAAGCAATGGGGTTTCCAGATGATGCCAGAAAAATTCAAGCAGAATGTCCTACCCTTGGTCTTCCCAGGTCATGAGGGAGTGTCATCTTCTGCCACTTCCAGGCAGCAGCGAGGTACGGTCTGGAATGGAGGGTGGAAATGGGACAGAGCAGTTGTGATTTGCCCCACCTGTATATGTGGATGACTGATGTCTGTCTTTGGCTTTGGAGGTCCCAAGGTATGCAGGCCTGCAATATAAATGCACGTGCTCCTTTATTTGTTTGTTTGTTTGTTTATTTATTTATTTATTTAACTATAATAAACATAAAATACATAAACAAATACATAAACAATATTCTAATGGTGTAGCAAGAGCAAAGCCAAAAAATTCCTACTAGTTATATTTTAGATACATAAAGTCCAAATGGTAGTCTATACCACTATCTAATCCTTCAAAACCAATCTTCAAATCCATAATACATCAAATCATTGTCTTCTCTCTCGGTTTTTTCCCTTGCCATATAAAACCTGTCACATCTTTCTGCACAAGTGCTCCTTGATCCAATATATTTAGCAATATAGTGGTAAATGTTACAGGAGCATATCATGGCACCCTCCCCACAAGCCATGCCTCATTAAAATTGTCTAATGACAGCTATGCTGGGGCTTCTGTGCAGTAGGTGCTACAACAGCTGCAGCACATTGGTGTGTTGAGAATGGTCTGCAGATATGTCATGGGAGTTTGGGGACGAGTTATTTATTAGTAGGGCCATTGGGGGATGTAAGCCCCCTGCTGGCAGTGCAATGTGCTTGTCAAATGTCATACAATTGATGGGGTACCTTGAAAATTTTAGTGCCTTAGCAATATGCCCTGAGAGGAGAAAGGTTGAAAAGTGCAGTGCTACAATGATGCCAAGAGCACAGGATCTATAAGGTGCAGCTAAATGGGCAGGGTGCTGCAACAGGGGACCCTGTATCACATGCAAGCCTAATGTTTGACTCCTGCAAGGTTCCCTCTGATTGGTCCATATGCTATGGTCTCCCAGCCAGGTGTGCCTGTTGTGGTGTGGCAGGATGCTAAATATTCCATGAAGTGCTGTCCCCTGTCTGTCCCCTGCTGTGGCTGAGAGCAGGTTGGTGGACGGGCCAACGTGAGTTTGAGATCTACTAGTCTTGTAACAGATGGAATCCCTTGCCATAGGATATGGTGATGGCACCTGGCCTAGATGCCTTTAAAAGGGGATTGGACAGATTGATGGAGGAAAAGTCCATCCTAGGTTACAAGTCACGATGGGTATGTGCAACCTCATGGATTTAGAACAGCCGTTTTCAACCACTGTGCCGTGGCACACTGGTGTGCCGCAAATGGTCTGCAGGAGTGCCACGGGAGTTTGGGGGGGGGTGTCATTTATTAGTAGGGCCATTGGGGGATGTGAGTCCCCACCAACAACATGGTGTGCCCTGTTCATTGTTAAAAAACTGATTGTGTGCCTTGACAGTTTTAGTACCTTGTCAGCGTGCCTTGAGATGAAAAACTTTGAAAATCACTTATTTAGAAGGTGGCTTTCTCTGAATGTCAGATGCAAGGGAGTGGCAACAGGATATAAGGATTCTGTTGTGAGCTTCCTGAGGCATCTGGTGGGCCACTATAAGATGCAAGAAGCTGGACTAGATGGAGCTTTGATCTGATACAGCAGAGCTCTTCTTGTGTTATGTGAGTATGCTGTTGGGCATGGCAACCCCGTGGTGGAGCTCAGCTCTGGTTCTCAGCCTGAGTTGCTTGCAATGGAATGCAAAGCAAGGATCCACTGGCAAGGATACTGGCTTGCCTGAGGCTTGATCTCCCACTGGACTGTTCCAGTCTTGAACCTGGCAAAAGGGCTCTTTCTAGGTAGCAGATGCCCCTCCCCCCACATAGGAACAGGACTCAAACCCTTGCCAGAGACTTGTGTGCTTATTTTGCTTGCATGCCTTCTCCCATGGGAGCTACGTTCCTTTATTTTGCTGTGCTGTGTTAAAAAACAAGGTATTTCTTGGAAGTGTGTGTTTGTGTGACTGGTACAAGGGAACGAGCTCTGGGTGCTGGGATTCTTACCAGTTCTCTGCTGGTGTCTTCTTGCTGTCTGTTACAGTAACATGGTTGGCAACCTTCAGTCTCGAAAGACTATGGTATAAGCCTACAGCACCTGGTATTCCCAAGGTAACACTTGCAGGGGGAAGTATAGTTGCAACCTTGTGCCATTGGGACATCTTCCCATGATTGGCAATGGTGACTGTTGCTGTGCTACTCATTCCTGGGGCCGCCAAGGAGACGTCATACCAGCTCCGGCTCCTCGCTGGACGTGTGCCCGTCACTTTCACCTGCTTGGTTCACATTGGCAGCACTATTCTGGCTGGAAGTTTGTGAGGATTGGCTTCTTGCATGTCCAGCTGACTTCAGGCCAACATTGGCCTGACATCAGGTCACCACTTCATGACTGGTGGGTTTTTCATTGACACTGGCAGAGGGAGGGCGGCACCAGGCTGAAGGTGCCTGGGCTTGTTCACTTGTATTCTGGGCAGATTTAGGACATGATGGATGTTGTACCTTCCCAAACAGCACCTCCTGAGTGTTGCATTTTGCTGCCCAGAATGACTCCAATGGTGAGTGGGAGGGGCTGCTTACATGGCATGTTGCCACGCCTGCAGTACTTACCACACCACCAGCATCATCACAAATTGCACCCTGTCTCTCAGGAAAGAAGATGCACATATGTCTGTAGGCCAGTGTCTTAGGGTGCAATCTGAACCAACTTTCCAGCACTGTCATAGCTGTGCCAGTGGGGCATGTGCTGCATCCTGCAGTGGGGGGGGGCAGTCATGGAGGCCTCCTCAAGGTAAGGCAATGTTTGTTCCCTTACCTCAGAGTTGCATTACCTTTATGTCAGTGCTAGAAAGTGGGTTAGGATTTGCAGCCTTAGTTTTCTCCACTGAGCCAAATGAGCTCAGGTTCTAGGAAGGCTGTTTCAAAGGCAGCACTTGAGAGCTCCTCTTGACAACATCACAGCTGCTGCTATAGGAGGAGTCCTGGAGCCTGTTCCCTCAACTACACTCTGAATATATCCCATGTTACATCTCCTAAGACAGAAATAAGTGGCTGCCTTACAGGGGCTTTGTAGACATTAAAGTCATGAGGTTTGGACACTTTGGAGCAGTGTTTCCCAAACTGTGGGTTGCGGCCCATTAGGTGGCCATGAGCCAATTTAAGGTGGGTCTCCATTTGTTTCAATGTGTATTTTATTTTTAATATCGTGTATTGATGCTGCCCTGGTACGTGACTGCATTTGGGGAAATGTTACAGATCTGTACTTTTAACAGGCTACTTTATATATGCTTTTAACAATGCTTTATATATGCTTTTAACAACTTTATATATGCTTTTAACAATGCTAGCCAATGGGGCTTACTTGCAGGTAGGTGTGGATAGGACAGCAGCCTTTGGGATGTTTGGGGAATTTTTTTTAAAGAGATCAGCAATTGCTTGGAAAGATTAGGGGTCCAATCCTATCCAATTTTCCAGTGCCAGTGCAGCCGTGCCAATGGGGATAGTTGTGATGGGGGGGGGATAGTCCAGTGATGGGGGGGATAGTCACAGAGGCCTCCTTAACGTATGGGAACATTTGTTCCCTTACCTTGGGGATGCATTGCGGCTGCACCGGTGCAGGAAAATTGGATAGGATTGAGCCCTAGGAGAGCTCTTCTTTATTTTAAATAAATTTTTAAACTTATACTTGTCGCAAACTTTAAATTTACTGGCAGCCCAATCCTATGCTTGTCTACTCAGAAGCAAGTCCCATTAGAGTCAATGGGGCTTACTCCCAGGAAAGTGTGGATAGGATTGGGCTGTTATTTACTTAATTGATTTTGTTGTACTGGGGGGGGGGGAGTTTAAAAATTTTCCTGCTTGATAATTGGCCCAATCCTATCCAACTTTCCAGCACCAGTGCAGACGCAATGCAGCCTGGAGGTAAGGCAGCATTTGTTCCCTTGAGGAGCCTTGAGCTTCCCTTGATGCCTTTGAGGAAGCATCTGTGACTGCCCCCACACCAAAGGATACAGTGTACATCCCACTGACACTGCTGAACCGGCCCTGGAAAATTGGATAGGACTGGGTTCTATGTCACTTCCAGCCATGACATCACTTCCAGGTGAATGACATCACTTCTAGTGGGTCCCAACAGACAGTCCTTCTAAAAAGTCGGTCCCGGTGCTAAGACGTTTGCAGACACTGTTCTGGAGTGTTGGACGTGCCCTTCCACCATATTATTCACTGGGCCTGCACATCTTACTGCAAGGTGTAGCGCTTTGCAGGCTTGCTTGGAAATATGTGGCAGGGACATGGTGAGTGGGGAGGCAGATGAGGCAGGGCCTCCCCACTGGAGTCTTTGGAAAGCTCTGCATGTGGGTGCCTGGGCGCCTCACTGCTTTCCGAAGGACTCCAGGGGGAGGCTCTGCCTCACCTGCCTCCCCACCCACCATGTGCCTGCACTGCGGAGGGCTGCAGGACCGTCTTCTGGGTGAAGTGGTGCCGTGGACTGTGCAATGGTGGCATTGAGTGGTGGCATAGCCGGAGGGGGGCAGAGCACTCAGTCCACTGGGGAGCCTCAGAGGGGTGGGTGAGCCGTGGTGCCGTTTTGCCCCCCCCACCAGGAATGGCTCCGAAGGGAGGGGCCACACATCCACCCCAGTGAGGCTCCCCGTGGACTAAGTGCTCTGCCCCCTCTCTGGCTATGGCACCACTTCTGAGTCACTCTGCAGCCAGGAGTGCAAGGCTGCAGCCCTGGCCACACTTCCCTGGGAGTAAGCCCCATTGACCATAATGGGCCTTCCTTCTGAGGAGACCTGCCTGGGAGGGGTCTCCAGGACAGGCCCCATGGCAGTGCTGGCCACAGAGACATGCCCAGGCAAGGCCAGCCTGCGCACTGCTCAGCCTGCAAAGCCCCCCCCCCCGCACAATTCCTGGACATTCCTCCCAGCCAATGAAAGGCAGCGAAGAGCCCTGTCTGCTCCGTGATTGGTCCGGGGCGGCCGTGACGCAACAGAGGTGGGCGGGGCACGGGGGAGACTCAAAGGTTTCCGCGGGAGAACGCTCGGTTGGCGGGGCTAGGAGGGGCGGGGCTTCGCCGTCCGCGCCGCTGATTGGCGGGCGGCGGGTGGGCGTGGCGTCGCTATAAGAGGCGCCGCCGCGCGCGCGCCACTGCAGTCTGCGGGGGCATAGCGAAGAAGCAGGATGTTTGAGGCGCGGCTGATCCAGGGCGCGGTGCTGAAGAAGGTGCTGGAGGCGCTGAAGGACCTGATCACGGAGGCCTGCTGGGACCTGGGCTCGGGCGGCGTCAGCCTGCAGAGCATGGACTCCTCGCACGTGTCGCTCGTGCAGCTCACGCTGCGCTCCGAGGGCTTCGACACCTACCGCTGCGACCGCAACATCGCCATGGGCGTCAACCTCACCAGGTGGGCCTCGCGGGCGGGAAAGACGGCGCAGCCCGATGACGTCGCAGCGCGCCGTGGCGGGAAAAGCGCCCTTCGCGCGCGTGCTGTGCCTGCCGCCGATTGGTTGCCGCGGCCCTTCGCGCGCCTCGCTCGCGCCCCATTGGCCGCCGCCGCGCTGGGCGTGGCTTTGTCCCGGCGTTTGCCAGACTTCGGACCCGCTGGAGACATTGCCTGTGTGTGGATACAGGCATTTGCTAGACTCCAGGGACGTGCAGTGGGTGGGGAGGCAGGGGAGGCAGAGCCTCCCCACCAGAGTCCTTTGTAAAGCACCACCACCATGGGAAATACCCAAGCACCCACAACCCACGCACAGAGGGTGACCCCAGACCCCACAGAGTGTGGGCTGTGTGCCCTTGCGCATCTCCCATGGCAGAGGTGCTGTTGCAAGGACTCCAGCAAGGAGGCTGTGCTGCACCTGCCTCCCCACTTTCCTCAAAATGGAGTTCAAATACTGTCCCCTCCAAACCTTTACTATCACTCCAGGGTACCCAGAAGGCTGAACTAGAGAGCAAAAGTTGTATTTAGAGGCTTCCAGGCCAGAAAAAGGCTGAAACTGGGTCCACATGCTCTATGGCACTCCAGTTACTGGAGAAAATTGGAGAATGTGACATTTTAATTTGGGGGTATGAAGATTACCACGTACCAGAGGAGAAGTCACCCAGTCACCTTCTGGATTTCCTGCTGCTGCAGTTTTCTTCTGCAAACTGGGCAAGGGTGCTTGCAAAGTTTTTAAAAAAAAAATACTTACACTTTTTGTGACCCACCAAAAAGCTTTTTGGGAGCTCCCGATGGGTTCTGATCCATAGTTTGAGAAACGCTGTTCTCATAGGGCTTTGGGCATTATTTTTTCTCTCTGTCCTCCTTGTGGATGCTGCTGTGGTTTAACCTGAGATCTGAAGGCAGAGTGGGAGCTCTGAGACACTGAGCTGTGGCCCCTCCCCATGATACAAAAAAATAGCAAATAATTAAAACACTGCCTGTTTGTGTAAATAGTGTGGTGTTAGAGGAACCAGCTGTGAGTTTTCTTTTCCTTGCAATTGTTGGTGTATCATGGCCTTGCCATTCTCCCATCTACTGCTTGAATTAACTGTTTTGCAGGCAGAAAGTCCCAAATTTAATCTGTGGCAATATCTTCTGGTGGAACTGAGATCCCTTCTCATGGAGCCCCAGGGCTTCTAGGAGCACACTTTGAGAAAACACTGTGACCTTGGGGAACTTGCTTACAGGCAATGTAGACAATAGTGAGTGAGATGGCTCTGTCATCTGACTTGATATAGTGCAGCTTTGTATAAGGGTTATCATACACAATCATAATTGTCTGGTAGACATTAGGGTTGCAAATATTTTTTCTCCTCTTTACTTTTTTCCCTCTTTGTCATGGGGAACCTGCCCTGGTGAGGAAGAAACAAGCAGAGGAAAGCTTTTCCCACCTTTCTGTCTTCATAAAAACATTGCCTGCTAAATGCCTGCCAAGACTTGCAGCACACATAAACCAATCAAGATGAACTTTTAAATGCCACTTAGCTCTCTTTTCTTGGTGCAACAACTTGACATGTCTGCCCCTAATATACTAAATTTCTGTTTTGAGCTGCTCTTAACAGCACTTCTTTCAGGCCTGAGGATGGTGGCCACACTGACATGTATTAGCCTTTAACCTCCAAACCTTACAGTTTAATACTACTTTTAAGCAAAAAGAGCCTGCCCATTGGGTGCACACTTTTTGCTTTCTGTATTCCTGTCGGGCTTTGTGGTGTTGATTTCTTCTTTTGTCACTTCTCTATCCTTCCTGGGATTCCCAATTTTACAGATAATCTGTTTTCCAATCATCTGATACAACTGCATTATTGCTTGCTTTTATTTGATTCATATCTTTAATTTGGGAAAAGGATGTAGCTCGGTTGTAGGACCTGCTTTGCATGCAGGAGATCCCAAGTTCAGCCCTTGGAAACATCTCCTGGCAGGGACCAATCATAGAGACTCTCCTCTGAAATCTGAAACTACAGAATTGCTACCAGTTGATTCTATGCCAGTATTACCATAAGCAGTACTAAGTGGACCAATGTTCTGACTGCATATGGCAACTAAATATGTTGACATGCTTCCTACTGTGCTGTCCTTGTAACTCTTGAGCCACTTCTGCTTTTTTTATTTTGATTCTAGCTATTTTCCCCATTATGCAGCACTTGTTCAACCATCCTGTCCAGGGAAATAAGTCCTTTTGATTCTTTGCCCCATTGTGGGGCAATTATCTTTTACCCTATAGGTACCATTGAACATTATTTGCACAAATAATGTGTTCAATCTTCCTCACTCAATCCCCAAATACACCAACTAGAGGATTGACAGCTTCCTATTTACAGTAGTGTGTTCCTTTAGTCCAGTGTTTCTCAAAGTGTGCTCCTAAGAGCTTCTTGCTCAAGTGCAATGTTGTCAGCATATGGGATAAGCAGTCTTTTGTTTTGCTCTTAGTTGTAATTCCTTTAACAGTATTGCTGTCTGACTTAATATTCTTGTGTTATAAGTGACTGTATATGTTTAATAGAATATTTAATGACATTGGTGGAATGGACTGAACGCTTCTCCTTTCCTAGTATGTCCAAAATACTGAAGTGTGCAGGCAATGAAGACATCATCACCCTGAGAGCAGAGGACAATGCAGATACCCTGGTGCTGGTGTTTGAAAGCCCAAGTAAGTTCTAACAGAAATATTGTAATGAAGTTGGCCTCTTTGCCTATTGCAAACATATTCCCCTTTGTTATGGAAGGAGCTGCTATGATTGTTCTTGATTCATAGTGGATTTTTCAATTTGCTATTCACTCAGGGTGAGCATTCCAGGTGAATTGCTATGTTCATTGCTCAAAGTGACCAGTGAGGGGAGTTATCAGCTCTTGTTTTCAGAAGTGTTGGCATCTTAGTGTCTTTGCTCCAAATTGAAATATGATTTTGTTTTCCAAAAAAGGACTTCAGGACAAAGCGCTTTATGAAAAGTTATTCATGCTGATTATAGAATTACTGCTTTTTACTGAGTCTCTGTAGCAAAGTACTGACTAGCATATATGGTAAAAATATAGTGGCCTACCCTCCCATCACCAATCATGTCGCAAAGTTCATGCTGGTGCTCTGATATCAAGACACGTATTGCAAAAGTTCCTACCCTGAAAAAGGTTTCCTGAAATGTTCTTGGCTGACTTGTTGAGGAAAAAGGGAGGTGGCTAGCAAGCATTCTGGGAAATGCTTTCTCTATGAATAGCTGTTATAAGTGACTGAGGTTCTTGTATGTTGTTCTTTTAGATCAGGAGAAGGTCTCAGACTATGAAATGAAATTGATGGACTTGGACGTAGAACAGCTTGGAATTCCAGTAAGTGTATCTTTTACTTAGAAGGTTTAAAAGTTACTGTGATGAACTGGAGTAAAATGGGGGTTTGTGTTGTAACTTAAAACTATTTGTAATTGATTTCCACATCTAAAAATGTCAGTTTGGGGATTGTGAGACTGCAAGAAGCAACAGCAGATAGAGTGATTGGGGGTTTTCACATCTCAGAACCTACCTTTTCCCCCCACTCCTTGGGTATCTGGAGAAATGGATTGTCTGTTATTTTCAAGGTTATTGCCAAAGTAATTTATGTTGATAAAATGGAATAGTTTAGAAAATTGCATGTTGTCTATAAGTTGCTTGGATGAGACTTTCTAATATTCTGTGTTGCTATTATAGGAGCAAGAATACAGCTGTGTGGTGAAAATGCCCTCAGGTGAATTTGCACGTATCTGCCGAGATCTTAGTCACATTGGAGATGCTGTTGTGATTTCTTGTGCTAAAGATGGTGTCAAATTTTCTGCCAACGGGGAGCTCGGAAGTGGAAATATCAAACTGTCGCAGACCAGTGATGTTGATAAGGAAGAGGAGGCTGTAAGTTGTGATATGGTTTGCGCTCTCCTGTCTTTTCCTTGTAGAAAAAAGTAGGTACATCTACCTTGTGGATCTACCCAGAAGGAATAGATACTGATAAATGCTGGCTTAATTTGTTGTAGGTTATAATTGAGATGAATGAGCCAGTCCAGTTGACGTTTGCTTTGAGGTACTTGAATTTCTTCACCAAGGCCACACCACTGTCTGCCACAGTTACACTCAGCATGTCTGCAGATGTTCCACTGGGTAAGTGCAACATTTGTCTCCTTGTGTTGTTGCCCCTGCTAGGTTATTAGTTGGCTGAACAAAGGAAGGAGCTTTGCAATTGCACCCTTGGTCCATCCAGGTCAGAATGATCTGACTGAGTACTCCAGGGTCTTTCCCAGTGCAAGCTGGAGGTGCTGGGAATTAAACCTGGGACCTTCTGCATGCAAACAGGTATTCTGCATTTGGCCCCCCAGCACCTCAGCAACATCTCCCTTTCTCACTCTTTCTGATCTGCCGCTTCCCCCATAACATTCCTTATCTTCTGAGGCCTCCTTCCATCTTTCCCTCTCAGCACCTTGGCAGAAGCAGCACTGCTGAAAGATGGCTCTGGGAGAACCAGAGGTTAGCTAAAGAGTTCAGAGAGGTGCATCTGCATGTACAGCCATGTGGTCTACTGCTAAAAGAGAGCATAACTTCTCATGATTTGCATTTTAAATTCTGATTTTCTATAATGAACTTTTGTTTTTCCTCCTCCAGTGGTGGAATACAAGATAGCAGACATGGGACATTTGAAATACTACTTGGCTCCCAAGATTGAAGATCAAGAAGAGTCTTAAGAATTTGAGAGCAAGAACTGCGACTTGTGGAAGATGTACCTCAGCTGGAAGCCGGTGCCCCATTCAGTGCTGAGTGCATGAAATGACCAGGGATGCACTTCTTGGGCACAACTGTAGATATTTCTGTGTAAATACCTGTTAAGCAGATACCATTTCTAAACTAGTCCTTTTTTTCTAACTACCTTTCACCCAAACCTTTTAGATTCTGTTTTTATTACTAAATTCTTACTCCACTTTACAGAAAAGGGAGTGCAATATTTAAAATGGAGATGAGTAACTTTATTGGTTAGCTCTTTACAGGGAGGTTGCCACTGACTTCTGAAAGTGTTGGGCAAAACCTGTTTTTTTTAAATGATTTGTTTCAAAGCTGGAGCTCTTGGAAATGAACCCCTGTCAATAAAAGAAATTCAATTTTGTACCTTGCTACAGTGAGACTTGGAATTGTGTGAGCAACTTGATAATAACTCCAAAAATAAGGTCTGATGGATACCTGCATAAAATGATGCCTTGGATAAATGCTTTGTGAATGTGCTTGACGCTACAGGGCCCTGTCTTGTTGCTGATGAAACAATGCTTGCAACTTCAAAAACAAAATTTTGTTAGTTCATTTTGAGCAAAAGAAACTTAGCAAGTCAGACTACTAGATATTTCTGATAGAACACTGATATTTGCTTCTCCCTTGTCCGTGGAGCTGGGGGAGTCAGTTCAGGCAGATATGAATCATCTTCCATGGAAGAGCCTGTGTCTATTGCATGGCACTTGTGGCAGAATTTGCCTCCTGTTCCTTTATTGTGTGCTTCAATGAACCCACACTGTCCCCAGCAATTTGTTCTTCTTTCAGACACTCACTTCAGTCTTTTCTGGAGATTTCCTTCTGTCATACCTAGGAACCTTCCATTCTCCAGGGGGATCTCCATGTCTGTTTCAGCCCCTCCCTTTCAGGTAGGCAGGCCACAGTAAAGCAAGTTCCTGAGGGGTAGGGGCTGCCTGGACTTCCCCCAGTCTGTCCTATTCTGACTCCCATTCTGACTGGTGCCCAATTTCACTTACCATCCTGGCAGGTGCTGTTACCTGCTGCCAAACTAATGTTATCATATGAGATGACAAAAATCTATGGGCCACAGGTGTCAAACAACCTAGCTGCGTGACTTCCGTGGCATCCACTTCTGGAAAGCAGCAGTCCACCCCAGCTTGTGGGAGTGAATAAATCACAATAGCAGGACCAAACCTACACTTGTTCACCTGGAAGCAAGATCCAGGGCCTCAGAGAAGAACTTTATTGGGGTACAACATTTCTTTAGGGCTGCTTTGCAAAGAGGGAGGGGTGAAACGGGAGGGTGGTGACGAGAGCAGAATGGGGCAGAGGGGTGCAGCTGGGTAGGGAAAGGTGGAGACAGCTGGAAAAGCCTTTGGAGCCCTGGGCTACCCACCTGTGGCATCAGCAGCTGGATACAATAAACCCACACCCCTGTCAGAGATCTTTTAAATATAGAAAATGAGCATCATCATATTTTGGCTCAGACTAGAATGAAAAGTGTCCTGTCCCAAAACCTGCTTCTGCAGCAGCTATCGGAGCTCCTACACCTTCCTTCCCGGCAAGCCAGTTTTGACACTAATTCCTCTGCCCAGTAGCTGCAGCCGCAGGCTCCTGGTCCCGTCCCCAGCCTCCTGTGCGGGCAGCAAGTGAGTAGATGGGGAAATGGAAGATCTGGGCCCTCCTTTGGCTCCTGGGCCCCCTTTGCCCCCCCCCTCCCAGGCCCTGGCAAGATCCACTGTGTTCAGTGGGCTTTACTCCTAGGAGGTTCCCGGGAGGAAGCCCCACTGGGCATGGGGGGGGCTTCTGAGTGACCACGCGCGGGACAGCATTGCGAACCTGCCACGTGCACCTGCGAGGTGAGGCTTCCCGGGGGCTGCCCGCCCGCCCGCCCGCCTCCCCAGGAGCAGCGGGGCGCCTGCAAAGCTGGAGCGCGATTCTCTTGCCAGCCCGGGCAGCGCCGCCCTCTTCCTTGCACGCCTGGGCCGGGTTCAGACGTGCCAAACCCCTCCCCGGACGGCCCGGCCACCCAATGGCATCTCGGCTGCGCCTCGACCTGGAAGGGGATCTCGCAAAGGCGCTCCTCTTCCTGGCCGCGAAGGGTTCCGCTGCCGAGCGATGGTTGCAACTGCGGGTAAAGTCTGCGTTTCCCCTGCTCCTTGCAGCACGTGCGGACGCGTGCCAAGACGCGGGCTGGGGTTCTCCTCCGCCTGCCCGTCGATGCTGCGGCAGGCTGCCCTGTGGCTCGAAAGCGGGCAGGCTTGTGCTGAGTCCCTGGAGCGGAGCTGGGGGTTCAGGCCGGGGGCGCAGGGGTCTCTCCGAGGGGCGGCACCTGCCCTGGGCTGCTGGAGGGGAGGGGATGCAAGCGGGTCCCCTCTGCCAGTCGCGTAGCTAGAGGGGGGCAAAGCACGAAGTTTTGCAGGGAGCCGCCCCGCAGCTTGCAAGAGGACCCTCCCCTTCGGAGACGGGGACCCCTTGCAGACTGCGCTGAGGCTCCCTGCAAAACTTCGTGCTTTGCCCCCTTCTAGCTGCATCACTGTCACTCTCATTTTCTTTTCCTACCTGCCCTGATGCCCTGATCCCACTGTGGCTTCAGCATCCTCTGTGTCCACATTCCTGCAGTGGAGGGTCAGTGGATTCTGCAGAGACTTTTGCTGCAAGGAGCAGCTCTCGCCTATGATGGTTTCTCTTGCTCTGAGCTTTGGCATCAGTTGAGCTTTTTCTAAAAAATTTTTTACAAAGTGGTTCTTAGTGTTGGACCAGTTTGGTACACAACAGCCTTGTGAGGTTGGACTCCATCTTTCCCACTTCATGGAAATCTCAGAAGGGGGGAGTGCTTTTGAATACCCCCCTTCTGAGATTGTGGAGGCCCTGAAGGGTGGGTGTGCCAGCGGCTGCTCTGGGACTCAAGCTGGTGGAGGTTTTCTAGAAGAAGCTAGAGTCTCCTAGCATATCCCAGTGTTTCTTTGTGGTCCAGGTAGTGATTCTTGCCCCCTCCCCAGGGCCTCAGAGAGGAATTTTATCAGGGGGTAGTTTCTTTTGGGCCCCTTTGCAAAGGGGGAGGGTGAAACAGAGTGGGGGAGGGTGGTGACAGTGAGCAGAAAGGGGGCAGGGAGGGGCAAAACAAGGTGGGGGGAGGTGGAGACAGCAGGAAAAAGTCTTTGGAGTCCAGGTCTACCCACCCATGTGGCATCAGCAACTAGATACAGTAATATGGAAAGCCAAACACACTCCTAAGTCTCTCTAGAACCTTTTAAATATAGAAAATCATTGCAGAAAATGAGCATCTTCATGTTTAGGCTCACACTAGAAAGTGTCCTGTGTGTACCAAAACATGCTTCTGCAGCAGCTTTAGCCTGGCAGCTGTGTCCCTGAGCTCCTACACACTCCTTCATGGGAAGCAGATCCACAAGCCAAAGAGCTACTGTAGCAGGCCAGTTCCCCCCTAGATTTGACACTGTTATGGAGTGTCATGTACGCGTTCCTCGGCACAGCATATATGGCTTGCCAATAGCTGCAGCTGCACATTCATGGTAGTGTCCCCAGCATCCCATGCGGGCAACAAGTTTGAGTAGACAGGAAAACGTAAGATCCCAAGAAAATCCTGGGCCCCCTCCTTTGGTTCCTGGGCTCCCTTTTTCACCCTGGGCCTGGGTACAAATTACCCCCTTTACCCCCCTTTCCTAGGCCCTGCCCTCCCCAAAGTTGCATATAGGGCATGCAGTCCATTGAGTTGTTCTGTGAAATCCCATCCCCTGTCCAGTGGCGTAACTAGAGGGGTGCAAAGCACTAAGTTTTGCAGGGATCTTCACCGCAGCGTGCAAGGGGCCCTTCAACCATTCCAGGCGGTGGGAGCAAAATGGAGGAGTGTGCAGACCATCCAGTCACAACACTAAGCATGCACCTCTGTTTTGCTCCCCCCTTTTGGCCTGTGAAAGGGGGGGCCGCTTGCACACTGAGGTGAGGCTCCCTGCAAGATGTAGTGCTTTGCACCCCCTCTAGTTACGCCACTGCTTCTGTCTTTGCTGTGGTTGCATTTAGCTTTAGTGCCTCTTGAAATAAATCTGAAAACCTGGACAACATGAGACTTGTCAGTGTTAAAAAGCTCTTCGGCTGGGTTGCATTGTGAGTGTGGGACTGGCCCATCCTGCTGAGAGCCCTTAGGGTGTCTGCTGTCTATCCCTTGTGGCAGGCAGGCTGTGTAGCCCTCTGTGCAGGGGTACAGAGTCGGGCCCTGTAGGGATTTGCCATTCAACACAATGTTGCAGGAATGCCTCTCTCTAATCCAGCAATTGTGAACATTCTTCTTCTCCCACTGACCTCTGGTTTTCTCTGTGGTCTTTGTCTCTTGTGATGTCACTTCCAGGAGTCTCTTCCATGTTCTGCAGCTCTGTTTGTAGGACAACTGTCCGTAACGAATTGTCTGTCCCTCTGCCGGCAGGGCCTCTTCTGATGTGTGAACAGGTGGAGGAAGAGAGACAGACAATTTGTTACTACAGACAGTTGCCCTAGAAATGGAGCCACAGAACCCAGATGAGTCTCCCAGAAGAGACATCACAAGAGACAAAGACCACAGAGAAAACCATTGACATTGGTGTGCCTTGAGAAGAAAAATGCTGAAATCGTTGACCCAGAGGGACCAGCCTGCAATTCAGACTGAATTCCTGTGGGACCAGCTTGGGGAGAAGGCCGGAATGCTTCTTAGATTGCAACCAAGTCACTCTGCAGAGGGTGCAGTGCTCTTGTCATGCACTCCATGCTAAGAGGGGTGCCGCACTGGGTAGTGTCACAGCACCCACAACCCACTTGGCCCCAGTGATAAGCCTGTTGCTTATCACACTGCTTGGGAAACACTCCTCTTGCTTACTGGGTGGTCAGGGACTGGTGGCAGCCAGTCTATCCTCCTTCCTGGGAGCCTCTTCAAAAGACCTGGATGTTGTGCTCCCAGCACAGTGTCGGGGCAGAACATTGCACCCTTTTAAAATGGTACCCAGGAAGGAAGCAGACAGACCACTGCAGCTGGTGCTCCAGCTCCATTGCCCAGGAAACCAGGAGGCCATTTCTGGACAATTTGGGGGGGGGAGCAGTGGCTACAGTGGATGGGTTCTCTTTCCACTGCTGTCATGGTGGTGTGAATCAGAATTCTTTCCCCTGCCTCCCACCCAGTTTTTGGGCAGATGGGGGGGGGGGGGCTGGAGCTATCATGCATGTCAAGAGGGGATCCCACAGGGGTTGTAACCAGAGGCCCCTGCCAAATACTGGTTGCCAGCCCAGCTTAGAACTATTGCAGTGCTATTGCAGAACACTTTTCCAGTGTTCGGAGGTCTTCACAGGCATTGGCTCAGTACAACAGCCCTGTAAGGCAGCCTAGTGATCCTTATTTTGGAGGTGGGGTGAGAGGTTTGCTTGTGCACTCAGGGCTTGAGCTGCTCAGACTGGATTTCCCACATTTCCCCCACCACCTGCAGTGTCTCCCAGCTCTACCGTGCCTTGAGCGATTGGCTCCTTCAACAGGGCAGGTGCCACAGCAGCAGCAATGGGAGGTGCAGGCCTTTGGGTTGTGTCTTGCAAATGGTTTCTGCAGAGCTGAGCCCTGGGCACCCGTTTTGAGATGGTCCCTCGCAAACTGCCGGCAGCCTGAATACAGCAGAGCTCAGTACTTGCAGCGTCTCAGAGCAGGCTGCAAAGCTGCCATCCTGACCTTGAGAAAGGCAGCAATTGAGGTCACTCGCTGCTGGCATAAAACCCACAAGCTTTTGATTTGTGGTAAATGGTGCAGAGCATCCAAGGAGACATGACTCAGGAAAGTCCAGGATCAGAATGTGGTCTTCTTTGCAGTTCAAGGGGGGAGAGCCTGGAGGGGCTTCTCGCTCCCTTGTTTGCTTGTCTTCCTGAGCTCTCCAATTCTTTTCAGATGGTCAGTTCACCTCTCTGGCTGGCACCATTCCGACTGCCCACTGCAGTAGTGGAAACAAGCTGGTTTTGCACTAGAGAGCCAGTGTGGGCCAGTGGTTCGGGGACTGGATTTTGACCAAGGAAAGCAGGCTCCAGCCCTTGTTCAGCTCACTTTGAGCTACCTGATCTCTCAGCCTGTCCTACCTTCAAGGGTTGTTTATGAGACAATGACTTGCATTCTTCAAGTGAGAAGGTGAAGGGATGTTTCCATCCTGTGAGCCACTTCCCTTTTAATGAAGTTTGCTCACCCCCTGCTAACGTCCCATGAGGTCAAGAGCTTTGTGTCTTTGTCTCAGCTTGTAGGTGCTGATGCTTCCTGCCAGCTAAGATGCCGTCCCGGACAAATCTCGCAGCTTCGATCCCCAGCAGCAAAGTGAAATACTCCAAGCTTGCCAGCACAGATGAGGGCTACATTGACCTGCAGGTAAAAGGAAAGGATTGGGGCAAAGCACCCCTCCCCCCACATCAGAAGCGCTAACCTGTGCATCCATCTTTGTGTTCCTCCTCCATTAAGGCAGCTATCTGTTGCCTGGAGCAGTTGTTGCTACAGAGTTGCTAGGAGTGGTATCTGCTACTAAGGGCTCTGCAACACCAAAGTCTTTTGTATTGTTCTGTGGTTAGCCAGTCAGGATTCAGAAGCTGTTACCCTGGGGTTGCTACCCCAAGATCATATAATCTGTTTGCACCCATGAAAAAATTCCTGTTTCTAGCCTTGCCCTCCTGACTGACTTTGTTGGTTCACTCTGTTCTGTTCCTGTGAAAGTGTAAATTCAACCCACAAAGGGCTTGTCAGCGCCTGTGTCTTTATTTCTTGTTGACAGCAGTGGTGATTATCTGTCCCTGAGACTTGGATAGGAAACTAGGTCTTAGGTGGTAGAAAACCAGCCTAACATCAGGTACCCGGTTTGAAAAACGTTAATAAGGCTGCAATCCTGTCCACACTTAATGTGGAGTAAATCCCATTGACTATAATGGGAATTACTTTTGAGTAGACATGCATAGGATTAGGTTCTCAATCTCTCTCCCCCCCCCCCCCCAAATCTAGGCTGTTTGACTGCCTAAGGCCTGCTGGGTAGAATTCAAGAACATTTTTCAAATTGGATATCTTTGTTACTAGGCTTAGTGTTTTCTAAAACCAATATTTATTAACATTTTAACAATACAATACAATACATTTTTACATCTTTTTGTGATAAAGGCACAATTGGGTTTTCTTATGTTCTTATGGGTCTTGTGGCACAATAAATCAAGAGTGTTGTTTTTCCTTCTTCCCTAATGGTTTGAAAGATTGTAAACACTAAGAAAGTTTACTGAATGTGCATATTAAATGCTAAGATCATATGTAACCTAAAATGTAGAAAATTGAGATCAACACTATTCCCCAAAACATATCCGCAGCATGTATAAAAATTGTTGCTGTTTTAAGTTACATAAGAGATTTAAAAGAGCACAAATACACCACATCTATAAAAAGAACCTAGCAGCACACAGGTTCTCCCACTCTCGTTTCTGCTGCAGTTTGGAAAATATAACAAATAACGTAAGTCTCTTCTGAGCAGCACGAGAGGACCAGTTCAGAAAAACTGAAACCTGTGACCTGAAATCTGCCACGCCAGGTGTTTCTTTTTCTTCTCCCTTCCAGGGGGGAGTGATGCAAACATCCAGGTTCATTTAAACCACAGCTCTGCGTGTCATCTGAGTTGGTTTAGAAATCAGGATATGAAACAGGGATCAAATCTCAGCTTCATAACCATAACCATGGTTTCTAAACCATGGTTTAACTTACAGCTTTTAGAGGTGGACAGAATGCAGAGCTGTGGTTTAAACCCAGGTGGGCAAACATTTTGGCAGGAGGGCCACATCATCTCTCTGACACTGTTAGAGGAGGGTCGGGTAAAAAAAAAAAAAAGAATTAATCTACATTTCAAATTTGAACAATATACATAAATTAAGACATTAGAGATGGGACATACATGAATGAATGAATTTTACTGAGCTTATTTATAATACACAAGAGAACTATAATACAGGCATGTAGAACCACATGAGAACTATGAACTGTTTGCCACACACCTCTTGCACAGTGAAAACATACAGACCAAGCCCGAAACACATGGAGACATAAGTTGTTCAGAGGCAATGGGGCCTGGTGGTTTAAAATAATGCCCAGGGAAAAGCAGAGACTTTATGGAGACTTTAAAAGGCCTTACTCTAACTTAGCCTGCAGCTCACATCTGGCAGTCGTGACCGGCAGGTGTGGACTCCAACAGTCTCTGATGGGCCAGAGGCTCATTGGTGACTGCGCGCTCCCTGCTGGCCAGATTGGGGGATCCCAAGGGCTGCAAATGGCCCCCAGGCCAGGTTTTGCCCACCCCTGGTTTAAAACAGAACAGGATTTGTTGGGCTCCAAGGCAGGGGAACATGCAGGCAGTAGTGTAACTGGCCCCTCTGTCACCCAGGGCCATGACTCTTGACATCAGAAGTGCCTGACTTGGAAGTAACTGTGGTGATGTGATGACACCACCACTAATTACTTCTGGGCTATGATGCGCTCAGAGTTGTGCGCAGCTCTGAGCGGCCAACGGCTTTTTTGCAGGGGGAAGGGAAAACGCAGTTCAGTGCTCAGAGCAGCTTGCAAACACTCCAAGTGCCTGTGAGGTGGGGGTGCAGGAGAAGGTATGGTGGCAACAAGAAGGCCTATTCACTGCTGCAGTACCTTCTCCTGCAATCCCTTGCAGGCTCACAGTCGGCTTCGGCCACCTCCAAGAGTGGAGCAGAGAAGTCATTTGACACACCCTGAAGGCATGGTATGCCTTAGCTACGCCTCTACATGTGGGCTTGCAACCTCATTCATCATCCAACAAAGTACAGGCTTCTGCTGTTACTTGCATTCTCCAAATTACAGTGCACAGGAGAAAAGTCTTCTCTCATTTCTTTCCTAAGCTTTCTGTATGAGCCCAGGGAGGTATTTGGTGGCTTCCATAACTGCTGGTCTCATAGGCTAAGCCAGCATTTATGAATCCCTGTTAAGCACATACCAATTTTAATTTTTTTTAAATAACAAAACCTTATCATTAAATTTCTTAAAGGGGATGTAAAGATGGACTGAGATGAATTTCGGTTGGTACTGCAGTGGGCGGCAGGCTCAGCAGAAAATACTGAGCACCTGTTAATGGCATCCTGGATTTGTTTTCAGCACTCCCTCCATCTTCTCTTGCTTGCTGCATGCCCAGGCAGAAAGCAAAGAACCCAGTGCAAACAGGGAATCACTCAATGTGGGCAGTGATGTCAGGCTGTGTGCAAAAGGGAAGCCAAAAATATCAACTGCCAGGGTTCTGTTGGAGTAGAAGCTGGACCCAAGAGTGGGAAAGGGGTTGGTAGGAGTGAGGCAGATACACTCAGGAGGTGCTCTCCATGTCTCCCCAGCTCCTTTGCTTTTCCACTGGTGCGCTCTGGTATGTCCAGCCTAGGATGGCCACAGGGGGGCAGCATTGCCATAGAGATAGGCCTGCTTAAGGGAGATGACCCTTCTGTCCCTAAAAGGACCTGATGCAGTCTTTGGAGAGTACATGAGACATGGTTGCCAAGGACCATTCATCCTTGAGCCTTTGAGCCAAGACTCTCAACTCTGAGTTCAAGGATGAATGGTCCGACTCTGGTGAAGGCAACTTCATGCCTCATGTACTCTTTCCTAGCATGTGTTACCTAAGATCTTTTAATGAGAGATGTGGGAACTTGAACACAGGATCTTCTCCATGCATGATCTATGTTATGTCACTGTGGTGTTATCCTTCTCACTGGGAGAAGGGAGTGAATCTTGCAGCAGTACCTGAGCAGGGGCCACTCCGGAAGGTTGACCTGAGAACAGTTATCCCTACCATTGAAAGAGAGGGTCAGTGTGTGGCTCCTCAGGTTGTACAGGGAGAATTTTCAGTTCTCTGATCTGTGTTAGCATCTCCTGCTACATGGGGGTCTGGAAAGCTTAAGAAAGAACAGGGAGTTGAAGGTACCGACTCAGATGACCACTTGGAGGCAGCATTGCCTTAGTGATGGGTCACCAAGTTCATGCATTGAATGCAGAAAGTCCTGGGATCAAGCCCTAGGTTCTCCAGGTAGGGCTGAGAAAAAATTCCTGCCTGAAGTCTTTGCCAGTCAGCTTCAATAATTCTAATAATTTTTGCTGGCCAAAATGAATTTGCAAGCTCAATAAGGCTCTGCTTTGACATTCATCCATTTTTGACTTCCATCCATGCTCTGGTCCCTAATCAGATGAAAGTGCAAGGCATTGCTGTAGAAAGCGTGTGTACATTTTCTTGAGATACCCTGAATTTCTCTGGGGAAGTGAACGGTGGGGCACCCTGCATAATGACAAGCCATGGTTGGTAGAACTGCTCTTCTTCCATAAGTGCATCTTAGTTCCTTTTTATCACCTTTGCTGGGAGCAGATGTCAGAACTGTGTTGATTTCTTATTGGTTAGAGACTGCAGGTGGGGAGAGCTGCAGGACCACTAATTTTTGTCCAACGTTTTCTGTTTAGTTCAAGAAGAGCCCCCCCAAGATCCCCTACAAGGCGATTGCGCTGGCCACTGTCCTCTTCCTGATTGGCACCCTTCTCATTGTCATTGGCGCCCTCCTCCTCGCAGGATACATCAGCAAAGGAGTAAGTCCTTCCTTACAGGGGGCTGGGCCATGGGCCCAGACGTGCAGGGGTTGAGTTCCAGAGTAGGCAAATGGAGATCTGGAGTGACAGAGGCAGGCAGGGGCTGAGATATGGGCCACAAAAGAGTTGAGCGGGCCAGAAAAGCAAAGTTGAAGTTGGGCAGGGGTCCCGGTCCTGAAGAGCTTAGGCTGCATTGGAAAGTTGGTTGCCATAAGGATAGGTTTAGTACCCAGGGTATTTGCGGGACCACATCCTTCCATATAATTCTACCCATCCTCTCAGGTTATCAGTCTGTGATAGTCTGTGACAGTCAGGCTTCTGTCTGTGCCACCACCAGCAGAGGAGGATGGTGGCTAGGGCCTTTTTGGTGGTGGCTCCCTCTCTGGAGACCTTTCGGTGGGGCCTCAAGACCTTTTTTTTTTTAATTCAAGAAGGCGTTTTAACTGCTGACATGATAGGCTGATACTTAATTCTTTTAAAACTATTAATTTTGATAGTTTTGTGTGGTCCATGGGGTTTTTTTTATGTTTTAATATTGTTTTAATCTTTTTACTTTGTGTTGTGTTTTTATGTTGTAAACCACCTTGTGTGCCCCCAATGTGTGGCAGAAAGATGGGGTAGAAATTCCTTAAATAAACAAACCTCATGTTGCTCTGAGATTGGCCCATTGGGGTCAGTAGACTGGAAGCTCAGACTAGCTGCTACTGCAGCCTCTTGCAGTCGCTCTGGTGTCTTATCTGTCTCCTGCAACACCAGTGCTCTGTCCCAATTAAAAGCCTGGCAGACTGAGAAAACCATAGACCCTCTTGAAACACCAAGCTCAGTCTGCCAGGCGTTTAATTGGGACAGAGCACTGGTGTTGCAGGAGACAGATAAGACACCAGAGACTAATTTCTGGGAGTCCTAATTCAAGACACTAGGGATTAAGATGTACACGAATGTGTGAACACACCCTTAACCTTCTGTCTTCCAGGGAACGGATCGGGCAATCCCAGTCTTGATCATCGGCATTCTGGTCTTCCTCCCTGGCTTCTATCACCTGCGCATTGCCTATTTCGCCTCCAAGGGCTACAGGGGCTATTCCTACGACGACATCCCCGATTTTGATGACTAAGACGGTGGATCTTGCTGAAGTTCTGCGTGGCACAGACTTTTGTTGCAAACTGGGCTTCAGGAGCAGAAAGACCAAGCAGCAGAGATCCCCAAATTATTGGATGCTGTCTCTGCAGCTGCGGTAAAAGTCACAAAGGTTTTCAGTAACTGTTCTCTCTTTTGCTCTCACTTTTGCCCCATTTCTCTTTCTGTGTCTAACTAGAGGATATTGCCACATCATGTAAAGTAGATCATATGAGCAACCTTCAGAAGGGAAGTTTATTCTAGGGAGAGTCCCGTTGCAGGGCTGGTACAGCTGTGTTTTGAGTTTCTTTTTTTTTTCTTTTTAAACTCAGGTGTTTATGTCTATACTAATTCCCTTTTAGTTGACTCACTTTAACACATGCAAACACACAGAAAAAGAATATTGACTTTAGCATTGGAAAGCTGAGGTCAGGGTTAAACAATGCTGCCTGTTTTGCGCCAGAGCAACGAACTGCCTCGAATTTTAATCTATAGGACAGTTGCCTGAAATTTAAGAGAAACAAGCATGCTTGGCAATGCCGTCTCCATCCTAGAATTGACCAAACAAGCCTGCTGATTGCAGCGTTGATATATTCTTCTGAATGCTTTGCTAACTGCTGTTGTCCACTCAGAAGGCAGGGAGGGACACTTTTGCTGATCTAGAATAAGGGAACAAATTTGGAATCTGGTGGGAGGCTGGAGTCTGAGGTCCAGATGTTGCACATGACATTTGGTGTCCATCCGAAGACCTTACTGTTTTGTTTTTATCCTTCCCTGGGCATTGGCTCTGGGCAAATCCCCAAATCCCTGGAAGACAGGCAGCACATTGAAATAAATCAAATGCGGAAATGGAGGAATTGATTTCTGAAAAAACCAGAAAAATGAAATCCCTGGCTAAGAAAGCTGCTGCAGACCTTTCCCTCTTACAAGAGCAAAATTGATCCTTTCTGGGACCTGCAGTTCCACCAGTATTGCAGAAAGTCACCCACATGTACACATACCCTATAGTCAGCCAACAAAGTCAGCTTTGATCTCGCCCTTCAGCTTTCGGGTTGACTCAAAATGCCCTGGGATTGATGCACTTCCTTCTGGCTCAGGGTCCAATGGAACCTTTCCTGAACTGTCTGTCTAGGGTTCGTCCTGATCCTTGCAGCTCCGGGTTCCATGGCAAAAGCTTCCTCAGTTACTTTTGACTTTGGCAGACTTCAAGATCTGCCACCAAATAGGACTCCAGTATTCAAAGATGCCTCTGTCTGTTCTCTTTACTACTCTGCTCTGCGGTGCTCCTGAACTGCAGACACAGAGTTTTTCTCCACATACAGGTTCTTTGTTGGTATTTGTTCTCTTTTTTAAAAACCTACCTATTTGTCTCTGGATTGCTGGTTAGAGCTTGCAATGTATAGAAGGAGCATTAAAATGCAATGGGAAATCAATCTGCCATTGCAGAATACATATTTAATTTGAATAAAGAATATACAATGTTCTGCCTTCGCTTGTCATAATTTTTCAATCCAGAAATTGGGGTTGCCCGTTTTATGGCACAAAGTTGCACTGGATTTTTGTAGGTTTCTTACTGGTAGCGTTGTAGAGAAGAAAAAGCAGGGTGGGGGCCTGAGATGAAAGGACGGAAGGCAAAATGGGCACAGGGCTTGGGGTGACCCTCATCTCCCTTGCTCTTCGTTTTGCTTCTCTTGCTGGCTGGACTGGAGATTACATGGAAATTTGTAGCCTTCCTGTTGCTGCCACCAAGGTGGAGGAAGCCCAGACAGCAGGAAGAGTTCACATTGGGGAGTCTCTCTCACGTTAACAGAGAGCCTCAGAATCCAGCATGTCGCCTTAGAAAGCAAGTAGTAGCAGTACACAGTGGGCTGAAGAGGTATGGCAGTTTGCTTCTTCCCAGTGCAGCCAGGTGAATGGGTTTGCCTTCTCAAAACAGCTGCTGCTGGTGAAGCTAGAGCAGGACAATATAACTTGGCACTTTTGCACACGACCTGAAACACTCTCGAGTTGATAATGCTGTGGGTCCAGCCATCTGGATGTGGTCAGGTGGGCTTAGATGCTTCCATAACCACTGCAGGCCAGTGGCAGCAAAGGAGCCACCTAGGGGCTCTTGCTCTGTAGTAAACCAGGAGTGAGGACGAGCTATCCCCAAAATGACCTGAAGACTGCTGTGCAGCTGTTCTGCAAGGGTGCTGAACCCAGGGAGTCTTGGTGAAGCTTCTTCAGACAGTGGTTGATGGAATGGGGGGGAGGGAAGAAGCCTCTGAAAATAAGGGGAAGAAATCTAAGATTTTTACTGCAGAGCCATTTAGGGGAGGGACAGGGAGTTAGGAAGAAGCCTCTCAATTAGAGGAAGTGCCACTTGACATGCCCCTTTCAGACTGTGACTTCAATATTTTAGGTATTGCCATGAGGACTAGAAACTTGATTTATGGACATGTTTGGACTTTGAGGTGTCTGAGAGCCAAACTGCAGCTTACAGTTAATGGACGAGCCGAACTTTTATACATTGGAAAAACAGCACATGGCGGTATGTGTGTGTGATACAGAGTAGAGTCGTGGGAGGGGGCCTTTAATAGTTTTTCTCTGTTGTGGTTCTGATCAGGACTGTACACCCACCCTTGTGCTACATACAGTAGTAAAAAATAAAAGCTCCTGTTTAATATTCTGAAAATCTGGTCACCAATATCTCTGTGTTATGGTTCAAACTTGCCAACTTTCTTGGCCAGTGATGATCTTGAGGTGCTTCAGCAATGACCCTGGTGTCTTGTAAGACAATTAGGGAGGTGTTATCTGCCCCTGAGACTTTTAAGACTGGGCAGGAGACAAAAATCCCAATGAATACAGAAAATGCTGGAGGGCCTGCTGCTTCTGTTGTTATGGCTGAAGCAACCACTGGAGAAATATTTCTTTAACCTGCAAGTAACACAGGCCAACACACATTTTGCTTCCTTAAATGTTACACCAATTCCTGGGTATATTTGGGGTGCCGATTCCAAAAATGGCATCCATTTTGCCCTATCACGTCTAGTTTTGGAAACATGGCATAGCCTCTTTAGTGAATGGTTCAAGCAGCTTCTTCATGAGGAAGTCATGGTGTAGGCTTCCTCATGAGGAAGCTGCTTGAACCATTCACTAAAGAGGCTATGCTATATCTTCAAAACTAGATGTGATAGGGCAAAGCAGATGCCATTTTTAGAATCAGCACCCCAAATTCATATCAAACCACACAAAGTTTGGGAAAAACGTTTCTGACCCTCAATTTTGTAGGCCTGTGTAATTTGTAGGCCACTTTTTGCCACAGGATGTGTTGATGGCATCTGAAAGCCTAGATGCCTTTAAAAGAGAATTGGACAGATTTGAGGAGGAAAAGTCCATCACAGGTTACAAGCTAGTGGGTATGTGCAACCTCTGGGTTTTAGAGGTCACCTATTTCTGAATGCCATGTGCAAGGGAGTAGTAACAGGATGCAGGTATCTTGTCTTATGTGCTCCCTTAGGCATCTGGTGGGCCACTATGAGATACAGGAAGCTGGACTAGATGGGCTTTTGGCCAGTGGGACTCTTCTGATGTTGTTATCACAAAAAGATGTAAAAATGTATTGTATTGTTACCTAGAGAATTCCAGTTCTGGGAAAGGAAGGATGGCATTCCGCCTGCTGCTTCTCCAGCTCGGGGGTGTGTGTGTGTGTGCGCAGTGCTACTTCAAACTTCCCAGGGCGGGAAGTGGTTCACAGTTAAATTACAAAGTTGTAGTTGTTGGTTTTCTCTGTAGTTATTTCATCTACAGTCTGGTTAGGTTCTCTACCAAATCAGGACACACCGTTACAGGACAGGCCACAGCCGAGGCACGAGAGGCATTCAGGTCTTCTCTTTTCTGCTTGTCAAGTCCAGAACTGGAGATCAGAGGGATGCCCCCCTGACGTGGAAGGAGTATCCGTCAATCAAGGTCCCAGTCCTGCCTCCCAGGAGGAGGGGCATCCCAGCAGTAGGAATGCCATCCTTCCTTTCCCAGAACTGGAATTCTCAGGTAAGAAATTCCTACTATTTCTATGCAAAGTCTCAGAGAGAACAAACATTGTAAATAATGGAGCCAGAGAGCCACAAAATGAAGAGGCACAGCCTGGCTATTGAGTATAACCATTGAGTGGTTTGATTTTTGTGAGCTTTTTGATTGAAAAGTAGCAATTAATAATAATAATTAATAATAAATGTGTGCAAACTGTCAGAAAAAAGGCAGGCTGATCAAGGGGAGTAGTGCCTAGTGGCTCCGTGCAGACTCCCTTCCTGCTTTCCACTTTCCCTTTACTGGATCAGCAGGTCTTGGCAGTTTGTACCTACTGCTGCCATCCCAGGCTCCAGTGACCAGACAGAGGAGAGCTGCCTGGGAAAAAATACAGAAAAGAGGCTGAGCACAAGCGATTGTTGGTAGTCGTGTCACAAAACTAGGAGGGTTGTATGAATTCCCACTTGCAGTGGGAGAAGAAACAGTTGCCTCCGTTGGAGCTGAAACAGATGGACTTATCCAGACGTTGAATTCTGATCCAGAAGGTTCGCACCTGTATCCCACCTGAAGTTCTTTTGATGTCAAACGTTTGATGTTCTGGCCAGCAGCAGAATGGATGCCATTTTTGATGTCAGATTTGTGTTTTCTCGGCCTAAACTGCCAGAGGCAAGGAGGGGTTCTGTTCAAATGTGCAGAGATGGTGAACTTTGTGCGCCTTCTCGATGTGACCAGACATGGATGGACGGGCAATTATTGGCCTGTCCCTCAAAACATATCTATCATTGCCGTCTCTAGCTCACTGCGTTAATTCAACAAAGGCAACTTTTCTGCTGCCACTTGCTGTCCTTCGGTCCCTGATCACGCAGGCGAAACGTGACGCAAGTCTCCTCTTTGCTGCATCATGCTGACCCAGTTCTTCCCACCCCCAACACCGTCCCCCTCCCGATCTCCCTGCCAGTTCCCAGACGCTCTGGCTTTAGTGGCCGGATGACTGTAAAATTCATTGAGCAAAAGCCGTTTCTGGGAGCTGAGGCTGGCAAGGCCAATCATGAGCTGCTGATAAAGGCTGATGAGTCAGGGTCCCGCTGGCGCTTTGTGTCAGGACGCATCACTTTCACTTCAGCAGCGGAGTGACTTGAGGAAAATGCAGCTTGACGATGCAACAGTGGACCTCGTTCGTGCCTTTATGAGAATGTGCGTTCTTGCTTGCAGCTGTTTGTTCATTGCTCATTTTGGCACAGGAAGACAGAGTAGAAATGATTAAGGCAAACAAAAGAAGGGGCAGTAGAAAGGAGATATCTGTTGAGTAATAATTTAATTTTTGCAGGATTCATGCACATTAAATGTGATTCCTTTTTAGCCATTCCAAGTAGTCAGGGCCAGTGGTGTTGCTAGGGGGGTGCGGAAGGTGCGGTTTGCACCAGGTGATGTGCACGGGGGGGGGGTGACGCGCACTGGGGGGTGAAAAGCTAAAATCGCGGTGGTTAAGAGTAACTCCAACATATTATATACTGTTGGATGTGGAATTTCGAGCAGAAGGCAATGCAACAAACCAGAATGAAATATCTCCTTTCTATCAAAAGTTATGGCCAAAGGACTGGAGAACAAAAAATGCATGGATCTCTATGGAAAGTGAGCCGTATTGCGCATTTACTCATGAGTAGGCAAACCTGCCTTAGTCCTTCAGAAAGGGCAGGCTGAGAGGAATCCAAAGACACCAGAATGGTCCTGATCCAATGAATGCAGCCCCCAAAAACACCTGAGAAGGAAATCCCTCCCTCCATGCAGATGAGTGTATTGAGCCGTATGGAAAGCGAAACAGCCTCACGGTTGCGTTTACTCTTGAGTAAGCAAATGTGCCTTGTCTAGTGTGGAGGATCAGGTGAAGGAGAGTGCAAGACTACCAGAATGGTCCTGATCCTATGCACCTGGAGCTAAACAAGTGCTCCAGAAGGCAGCCTCCCCCCCCCCCCCACTAAAAAGGATCAAAACAGAAGCTTCTGCTGATAAGGTGAACCTTTTTGAGACTTGCAAAGTCAGGTGGATCCTGACAGTGATTTGGTTTAAAAAGAAGTTCTTAAATTGAACTGGGCACTGGGTAGGGCTGAAAACCTTACTGGTTTTGGAGGGGGGTGTTATTGCAGGCAGGCTACAGAGGAAATTCACTTGGTGGAACAGGACTGGCTTCTGCTTATTTAATTATTTGATTTACTTTAATTATTTATACTTATTTATTTTAATTTGCCTGATGATGTCACTTCCACCATGACATCACTTCTGGTGGTTCTTGGACAGATTGTCATTCTAAAAAGTGGGTCCCAATGCTAAAAGTTTGAGAACTGCTGCAATAAGGTGTTAGTAAATTGACACCCTGGGGGGGGTGACACCACTAGTGACCAAAATCACTAAAATCACAGTTTGGAGGAATAATACCATCATGTTATATATCAATCAATGCATAATTTCAGGCAGAACGTGTTCTATCAAAAGGTACAACCCAAAAACCAGTGGGGGCGGAGTGATGGTACATCACCCCACCCACCACCTGGGGTGTTGCCCTGCCCACTGCATGGGGGGGTGACGCGCTGGCATCCCGCACCAGATGACGCGAACCCTAGTGACACCACTGATCAGGGCTGCATTAGGTTCTTTGCAGCTGCAAATCTAGCTTAGCAAGGATGTAAAAAGGGGTCCTCTTAACCAGGCCACCGTTGGAACTGGGCCTTCTAGGTGGTGGCACCTGGATTGTGAAAACTGTTCCCTCTTCGGAGATTTTTCAGCTGGACCCCAAAACATTTTGATTTAGGACAGCATTGAATGACTGACATGATTCACTGGCATTTTAATTTGTAATGGTTGCCTGTTAATTGTTATGCTCCATCGGGCTTCTCTGGTTTTACTGTTTCTACTATTTTTATTGTTTTTATTCATGTATATTTTAGTTGTCTTAAAAGTTAGACCTATTCTTGGGTGCATTTGGGGTGCTGAATCCAAAAATGGCATCGGTTTTGCCCAGTTGGCTCTAGTTTGGGGGGGTACAACATAGCCACAGCATAGGCTTCATGAGGAAGCCATGGCATCAATGATATCTTGCTTGTGGGATTTCTGATGTTCTGGAGACATCAGACAGGCCATCTAGGAAGCAGGCAGTGTCCTGGGTCTAGTTTAGCTGGACTGCTCTTAAGTCCTTAAATCCAGCTCTGGACACCTTTCAGAAGAAATTACCATGGTCCAGTGAATGATGTAGTTAAAAGGTTGCTACCTTTCCTTCCTGTTCCTCTGTCTTTAACCAGCAGAAATTAGAATCAGAGAGGTCATCTAGTCCAGCAGGGAACTACTACAACAGAAGAACATCAGAAGAGCCCTGCTGGGTCAGGCCAAAGGGGGCCATCTAGTCCAGCTTCCTGCATCTCACAGCAGCCCACCAGACGCCTTAAGGAGCACACGGGACCACAAGATACTTGCATCTTGCTGCCACTTCCCTGCATCTGGCATTCTATTTACCCTCACACGCCTCAACAAAGACACCAGACTGCACTTGGGTCTAACTTGGGCCACTTTATTAAACACAACTGACCAGTTTTTAAATCATTAAACCTACTGAACACACCGTTCCTGCCAGGTGGCCATCCAGCCCCTGCATGGAAATGTCTAGCAAGGGAGAGCCCATACTGCATAAGGCAGACTGCTCCAGTGCTGGGTAAAGCTTGTGTTTAAGGAGTTCTTCCTCATGTCTCGCCTAGATCTCCTTCCCTGTAGTTTCAACCCATTGGTTTCAGTCGTGTCCTCAGGAGCCACAGAGATTAAGTCCCCTTCCAAGTGAGAAGATACCTCATATCTGGAGGTGGTTTTTTCAGTGATAACAAAATTAAAAACACATCACACTGCTTTCTGCACTTCTAATTAACACCCAAATCTGTGAAATCTTCACTGCCCTCCTCTGAACTGCTCTAGCTTATCAATATCATCCTTTCAATGTGGTGCCCTGAACTGGACGCAGGATTCCCGGTGAGGTCTGAGTAGGACAGAATAAAGTGGAAGAACTTCTCACTGTCTGGTCTCTCCTAATGCAGCCCAGCAGTAAGAACATACAAGAACATGCTGAACTCAGTCCTGAATCAGGCCAAAGGCCCACCTAGTCTGGCTTCCTGCATCTCACAGATGCAGACCTGCATCCTGCTGCCACCCCCCTTGCACCTGGCATTCTGAGGTAGCCTACTTATAGAACCAGGAGGTTGCTGTATGATCATCAGGGCTTGTAACCTGTGAGGAACTTTTCTTCTAGTAATTGTTCTGCCAGATTCCCAGTCCAAGCTCCGCCTGGAGAATTATGCCCACTTTAAGCTAATTAGCTCCCCTTCTTTCCTCAAAAATTTCCTTAGTTTGGCCCTGCAGCACTGCTGGACCCCACCTCCAGGTGGGGTTCCACCTGCAGAGGTCCTCCTTCCTCCCCTCGCCTGCCACTAGAGCAGCACATTGGTCTTCTGCAGGACATGACACCACATCCTATCTCTTCGAGGTATCTTGTGCATTTCCATTACAGTAATCTGTCCAATCCTCTTTGAAAGGCGCTGAGGTGCCATCCCTGCATCCTGTGGCAAGGAGTTCCACAGATTAATGACATGCTGGGTAAAGAAATATTTAGAGAAAGAAAGATGTTTCTGAGGGAGCAGAATATCCCCCTCCCCAGAGCATTATATCCGGCATCTTCTGCAAAAGACGGATGTGATGGACTCTCACCCCAGAGCCTCTGCTTTTGTGCTCATCCCTGACTGTTCATCTCCATTTGCAACTGAGAGCCGAGAGCCTGGTTGCTATTTTTATAAGGCGGCCTGGATTTTGCTTTGCATCACTATGAACACAGAAAGCCTGAGGACAGGGAAGGATGACTTGGTGGCTGCTTCTATCTCTCCTGATTCCATTTGAGACAAGCGGCTCCCTCCCCTTTTCCTGTGGCCCAACTGAGAGCATCAAACAAATAACATTTTCTGGGGCTTCTGTGGTTGTGTGAGGAAAAGAGACCCTGAAGACCAATCACATGAATGAGAGGGACAGAGGCAGCCACGGTTCTCGCTCTTCATCTATCGGGACTGTTTTATGACATGGCTGCCAATTTCCATTTCTGTCCGCTATCAAGGGAAGGCTTCAGACTCTAAGCACACAGGAGAGGCTGCACCATTCAGCCTTGAAAAAAACAAAACAAACCAGACCTCTCCACATTACTTTGGTTTAATTTCTCATTTCTGCAAAGCAATCAAAGTGGCGTGGAAGTAGCAAACCACTGCTTAACAAAAACAAGGTAAGCATCACTAGTGGCATAGCTAGAGGGGATGCAAGGCACAAAGTTTTGCAGGGAGCCTCAACACAGCATGCAAGCAGCTCTCCCTCCCCTTCATCATTCCAGGCTGCTAGAGCAAAACAGAGGCAAACACCTGGCTCTGAGGCGGAGGTGGAGGGGCCCCTTGTACACTGTGGTAGGGCTCCCTGCAAGACTTAGTGCTTTGCACCCCCTTCAGGTACACCACTGAGCATCCCAATAAAATGCAATGCCGGCCACCAGCATATGAAAGCAGCATCAATCTAAAACAGCAGAAAAATCACACCTGCACTTATATGCTGCCTGTTTTGCTCTGGGATCCTTCTAAACTACAGCCTCTTTGAGAATTACTTCAGTTCAGAGAAGCCACCTGTGACACAGGAGTAACTGCACAGAAGTGACTGCAGGATACAGAGGGAAAATATGATGGGAATCTGAGTGAGGTGGACCTGCCTGAACTGTAGCATAAACCGAGCAAGGAGGAAATGACTTTGAAGAGTTTCAGAAGCACCAACACGGGGGCATCACTAGGGGGCAGACAGCACCCGGTGACACCAAAATGACTACATTTGTTACTAGTGGTGTGAAAACACACCAATGGTACAAAATGGTTAAAAACGCTGAGTTAGAAAATTGATGTTTAAAATCAGTGATTAAAGTTTATAACAACTGGGTTTTTTCATTTAGAAAATAATTTGCATCACTGAACATGCAAGAGCTATTGTTTTCTCACAGCAACCTATTATGCAAGGAAACTACTTATTTCACAAGCCAGAATAGAGTGAAAGATGGCATGCATCCTCTAACCCAGCTATTTTAAACGCCGCACATTGGTGTGCCATGCAAAGTCCACAGGTGTGCCACAGGAGTTTGGGGGAGGGTCATTTATTAGTAGGGCCATTAAGGGTGTGAGCGCAGCAGTGTGGTGTGCCTTGTCAATTGCCCAAAAAACTGATGAAGTGCCTTGACAATTTTAGCGCCTTGTCAGTGTGTCATGAGATGAAGAGAGCTGAAAATTGCTGCTGTAGCCAGACACATGTGCAGCTTGATCCCAAATGAGTAAATCAAAGGCATAATTTTAATTTTGCTAGTTGTTTATTTGACTAATATTGCCAATTTGCCATTACACTCAGTAATGGCAAGGGAATTACAATTTGTAAGCACAAACAACATTGTAGGGTTCTGCATGGTCTCGCACGGGACGAGGTCCACAGTGGTGTAGCTAGAGGGGGTGCAAAGCACTAAGTCTTGCAGGGAGCCTTACTGCAGTGTGCAAGCGGCTCCCCCTTAGGAACCCTTCTGGGCAGGGGGGAGCAAAGTGGAGGTGAAGGCCTGGAGGCATTCTGCAAAACATAGTACTTTGTGAATGTTGGGAGGTGAATGTTGGGAGGCTCTCATAGTGAACATTCTCATAGTGAATGTTGGGAGGCTCTCTGCAAAACATAGTGCTTTGTGTGCTGCACGGATGCTCCCTGCAAGGCTTAGTGCTCCCCGGGGAGGCTCCCTGCAAGACTTGGATGTTCCCTGCAAGGCTTAGTGCTTTGCATGCCGTGGGGAGGCTCCTTGCCAGATGCAGCTCCTTAAAGCAGAACAGTCTGGTCAACCCACAAAACCAAATGCTTCCATTCCTCCACCCGCTGAGATGCCCACACTGGGAGGGAGCAGCCCTTGATCTCCAGTGTGCAATGCCAGCCCCACCAGTTCTGGGGAGTGTGGCAGTGTCTTCAGGCCTGCCTTTTCCCTGGGGCTTTGGGACCTGCCCCAGGGGAACAGGTGGCTCCACCCTCCACACCCCTACTCTCACTGAACTCTGAGAATGAACTCCCCCAGCCTTACATCTGCAAGCCAACCATACTCTTCTTCCTCTCTCCTCCTCACCTCTGGCCTGTTGCCCCCCCAACCCCCTAACTTGGCCTTCCCTGCCACCCCCACATCAGGGCTGAAAGCAGCTTATGCAGCTTACCCTGGCTGCTGCCTTGTCAAAGTGAAAGCAATGGACATTCCACCTGCTGTTGGTAACAAGAGAAAAAGAAAATGAGGAAGGCTTACGAAGGGGACCTTCGGCCCAGGAGGCTGGGCCACCCAAGGCCACCATGTCTGAGCAAGAGACCTCACAGCCAGCCAGCCAGCCAGCAACCACCAGGGCTTCCTATCTGCTGAACAGGCAACTGCCCACCCAGGGTGGTTCTGCTTCGGCTCCACTTCTGCTCAGCCCAGAAGTCAGGCAATGGCCACACCTTGCTCTCCCCAACAGTGGTGTACGGTGGCATACGGTGGTCATTTGGCACCCAGGGCCCATACATTTTTGGCACCCTCCCCATGACAAAATTATTTTCAGTAATAGTCATTTTATGAAATGAATAACAATAGTGATCAGAGAAGTGCAGGCAGTGAACATTTTCTTTTATTGAACTTCTATATAATAGGTTTCACATAGAACATTAGAGAGATCATAACCCGAAACAAAACAGGGAAGGAATGCCCATCAAGATAATATGCAGCAGGGTTGTGCTCTATCCTACATACAAAAGCAGTTTCTTGAAATATAGAAGAAAGGCAAAACATACATACATTTATGAATACATTTGGTTTTCTGAAATGCTTGCAAAAAGCATTTCAGAATTTATTCCTAGCGGTAATCTCAGTGTAATCTACTTTTCGTTACATGAAACATTTGTGGTTTTTCTGGTTTTTTGGCTATACCATTTGATAGAATACAGATATTGCAATGCAGTTTGTTTCATTGCATTCTGCATGAAATTATGCATTGAATAATATATAACATGATGGTATTATTCAAAAATACCAGGATTTTAAAAATTGGGAGGCGGCTTCTGTCACTCCCCTGCAGCTTGGCACTCAGGGTCTGTGACTCCCTGGCCCTCCCATTTGTATGCCACTGCCCCACTGCAGTGTGTTTTTTAGTGGCTGGTTGTCTGGTGTTTTTTCTGTATCTTTCTAGATCAGCGATTTTCAATATTTTTCTTCTCATGGCACACTGACCTCTATGGTCTTCTCTATGGTCCACCTCTTCTGATGTTACTTCTGACTTCTGGGAGACTGTTCCAGGTTCTGCGGCTCTGTTTCTAGGGCAATTGTGGAGCTGGTGGAGGAAAAGGGACAGACAATTCATTACTACAGACAGTTGCGCTAGAAACAGCCACAGAACCCAGAAGAGTTGAAAAACTGCTATGCTCCAAACTTCTGTGGCACACCAACATGCCCTGGAGACACCAGTTGAAAATCACCGTTCTAGATTGTGAACCCTTTGGGGATACGGGATCATTCATTTGTTCATTCACTCACGCGATGTAAGCTGCTTTGATAACTTACTTTTTGATTAAAAACAGAATATAAATAGTGGTGACATAATAATAATAATAATAATAATAATAATAATAATAATAATAATAATAGTGGATGCTTTGTTTCTTAAGTTTTTAAGATTGTAGAATCTTAGAGCTATAAATAAAATTACATACACGCAAGGAAGCAAGTAAACAAATAAAATGTGTAGATCACCTCTGAAAAGTATCCATGCAGTGGAGTCCAATTCTTGGTGGCTTTATTGGCGAGAGCTCTCCATGCTGCCCTGTCAAGCACAGTGAAAAGTAAATAGGTACAAAAGCATGTGTTTTAGTGACTGTGAAAAGATTTAGTACAAATATTAATTTTATTTTTCGTGTAGAGAAAAAATTAAAATATCAGTTGCAATGTGTTGTTGTGGGTATTTGACAAGATTAGATTACCCCTGGTGTGGAGCCCAAATAGAAGCAATTGGTCCAATTGGCTAAAATTGAACCCCGATTACAATACCTTTAATGGGTTCTCTCCTTGTTGCCTGCACAGCACTGAGAATGGCTAGAAAAAAAGCACCACAATTCCTGCATTGTGCAAGTTCAAGGCTGAAACAAGTTCAGGGAGTCTTATCTCTTGGCATGATACTGCCTAAGTGAGCCCCACTACAGAGTCCTAAGAAAAAGGAGAGTTCCTCCAGCTCTGCTTCTACTAAAGGACTCTAGCTCTGCTTCTACTAAATGAGGCCTAGCTTGCTTTCAGCTCTGGAGACCGTAGGTGTGTCAGCAGGAGGAACCAAAAGAGAATCTGGAATCTTTTGCGATACTATAAAGGCCAACATATTGATTGTGGCATTGCTTTTGTGGAATAAGAAGCCGTACCACTGAAGGCACTATCACAACCCAATCCTGACCTGTGCTGGAACAGGGAGATCAGCTGGTTTGTTCTGTATACAAAACGGGTCACCAGTTGTGGTTCAGCCAGGGGCAAGGAGAATTGATTCCCCTTACCCCGGATAACACCGCAACAGCCCCAGTGGGGCTACTTGGATCTGCACCACCTAATGGTGCAGATCTGAGCAGCCCAGAACTGTCCTGGGATGCCTGGTAGTGGGGTCAGGATCTGGCACAAGTGCCAAATCCTGGCCCCACCCCCCACTTGGCCTCAGGTCACCCAGGGGCCTGCCCGCCACCAACCCTCCCCTGCCCTGGAACGCCTCTGAATGCCTTGTGCGGACCCATTTCCTTTTTAGGAACTATTCAACTTTCCAGTGTTGGTGCAGCTGCAATGCAGACCCGAGGCAAGGGAACAAATGTTCCCTTACCTTGTGAAGGTCTCCGTAACTACCCTCTCACCACAGGTTATAGTGCACACCCCACTGACACTGCTACACCAGGGCTGGAAAGCTGGACAGGATTTCGCCTTTAATCTCTTAGGCTGCAATCCTGTGCACACTTTCCTGGAAGTGCTTTCCTGGAAGTGCTCAACTTTCCATTGAGCTCAGTGGGACTTACTTCTGAGTTGGCATGCATAATAGGACTATGCTGTCAATCTTTTAGACACCTTAGCAGACTCTCCTGATTCTTTTTTGTTGCAAAAAGCTGCAAAGGGGGCCTCTCCCAGGAAGGAAAACGTCAATCTACTCATCCCAAGCAAAAAGCTTTCCAGTCGTTAATTACTGTAAACACTCTGCTGCTTTTTGCGTTTCCTGTTTACTCTGCTGTTTTCCTGCGTGGTTCACGGTCAGGACACTTTCATCATATGGACAGTCAGCTGCTGGTGGAATTCTAGGAGAGAGTCAGGTTTGTATAAACTGAGTGGACCATGTCAGTGTGAAGGTCAGAGCTGGGGGAGGGGAGCACAATGGCCTTTCTCTTTTGGTGCCAAATGCTACCCAATGAGATTGTAATACTGGGACTGAGCTGTGAGGCTGACCACAGTCATCAGTGTATCCCCTTCACCGCCCTGGTGTAGCAACAACGGTTTTTTTTTCTGGCCTTGAGTGGAGATCATACACTTGGCTTTGGAGATTCTGCTTTTGCTGCTGTTTTGGTTCCTGTTTGATCACGAGTTTTGTATAACATCTTTCTGCTGCTGTTTTTACATTTTTTGCACCACATGGGACTTTTGGTGGATGATTTTTTTTTTTAATTTTGGTGTATTTTAATAATGTGGTTAGCTGCCTTGAGTGCCATTTGGCAGAAGGCAGGATAGAAATTTTTTCAATAAGTAAATATTTATAAGATCTACCAGGAAACTAAATGCAAAATATCCTTTGGATTGTATCCAACAGCACAATCCTGCCTTGAGTTCTACAAGCTGAGTAAGGCCAGGGTTGCTACTCTAGGAATTTGCATTGGCCAGAGTCCTGATCTGTAGCACCATTTTGGAGTAGTGATATTATTGCAATAGTAAAAATGTTGTTTGGCACATTTTTATATATGCGTGAACATGGTGCAGGGTGCATGCCAAGCAAGTATGACTCAGACTAGTCTTGTGGCACTTTGCTTGGGCTGATGGCAAGGAAGCCTCATGCCCATAGGCACAGGAAAAAGTCAGGCTTTGATTCTGCCCCACTTTAACTGCCTGGCCTAGGAGAAGCCCTGTCTTACTTTGGGGGAAATTCCATAATGAGCCCCACCTTGTTCAGTACAAAGATTTGCCCTTGTAATACCACATTCTGGGATCTTCCTGAATTTAAAGACAACAGAGTTGTTAGTGACTGCAAGAAAGGTGCCCTCCCCCCTGGCTTTCCTGCTGACTTTGTCATAAACTCAATTAGAAGTTGCACGATAATTAAGACACAAGATCTCCAGATCTAGTAAGGAACCCTCTTCAGGCGGCAAGACAACAGAGGCACCCATCTCAATGAAAATGTCGACCCAATGTGCGGCTGCAGTGAAGAAGGCCAATTCTATGCTTGGGATCATTAGGAAGGGTATTGAGAACAAAACGGCTAGTATTATAATGCCGTTGTACAAATCTATGGTAAGGCCACACCTGGAGTATTGTGTCCAGTTCTGGTCACTGCATCTCAAAAAAGACATAGTGGAAATGGAAAAGGTGCAAAAGAGAGCGACTAAGATGATTTCGGGGCTGGGGCACCTTCCTTATGAGGAAAGGCTACGGCGTTTGGGCCTCTTCAGCCTAGAAAAGAGACGCCTGAGGGGGGACATGATTGAGACATACAAAATTATGCAGGGGATGGACAGAGTGGATAGGGAGATGCTCTTTACACTCTCACATAATACCAGAACCAGGGGACATCCATTAAAATTGAGTGTTGGGCGGGTTAGGACAGACAAAAGAAAATATTTCTTTACTCATCGTGTGGTCGGTCTGTGGAACTCCTTGCCACAGGATGTGGTGATGGCGTCTAGCCTAGACGCCTTTAAAAGGGGATTGGACAAGTTTCTGGAGGAAAAATCCATTATGGGGTACAAGCCATGATGTGTATGCACAACCTCCTGATTTTAGAAATGGGTTATGTCAGAATGCCAAATGCAAGGGAGGGCACCAGGATGAGGTCTCTTGTTATCTGGTGTGCTCCCTGGGGCATTTTGTGGGCCGCTGTGAGATACAGGAAGCTGGACTAGATGGGCCTATGGCCTGATCCAGTGGGGCTGTTCTTATGTTCTTATCTCAAACCACAGATGGACCATCAAGGGCCATCAAGGCAGAAAAGAAAGGTCCTTGATGAGTTTACCCCCAAAAAGCCTCTTTGGGTACAATCCAAACCCGCGATGGAGCAGGCAAGCCAGGAGGCTTGCGCTGCATCCAACGTGTGTTTCTGGCCAGCAGCGGCTCAGCCAGAGGCAAGGGGAAGCTCTTCCCCTTACCCCTGGGTAAGGGCTGCTGGGCCCAATGGGTCTTCTTGGACCTGCGCCACCTCTGCTTTTTGGCACGTTTGCGACCCTCCTGGGGCTCCTATGCCGGCATAAGTGCCGGTTAGGATTGCACCCTTTGTCTCCCTAGGGGGCTGTTATAAGAACCAGGGCCACAGACCTCTCATGTTGCCCTTTTCATCCTGCCACATCCTGAGCTGCTCAGTGCCCAGAGGAGCAACAGTGCCAAAATGGCGCTCACTGCATCCTGAGCACACCGGGCAGCCGCTGGTGGCTCCTTGGGGAAGGGGACATTCATCCCCTGGGAGTATGTCCCAGAATGGGGCTACTCAAGTCTGAGCCAGCTATTTAGCAGGTGCAGAGTAGAGCAGTTGCATGACAGGCTGGGAGGCCTGACATGGGGTTCTGAATCCAGTGGAGCAGGGCTCAGCCAGTCCCATCCCACTCCCTCCCCCCATCCCACCTTCTCCCTGCCCTCCACTGCCCCGGAATGCCCCCCCCCTCCCAACTCACTACTCAGTCGCTTGGAGCTCATCCGTAGCTCCAGGCAGTATGCGACAGGCCTCTGGCCAGCGCTGGCTCAGTGGAGACTAGTGCTGAGCCAGCGCCAACCTCTGCAGTACACCTGTGGACAATTCAGGGCACTGGTATAGATGAGATAGAGTATAAGTATACTGTAGAGTATAAGTATAAGTAGAGTATAAGTATACTGTATATCATGCCATTTTACAGGCAGAAAAATTGAAGCCATAGCCCTAATCACACACAAGGAGAGCATTATCCCATAGCCATTCAGTCTGTTAGGAATCAGTAGGTTACTGTTTTTAACTGCAGACCTGTTTTAAGCAGGTCCTGAAAATATGGCTTACTGAAGTTACAGTTATCCCTCATTATGCAAGCAATCGCTTTATGAGACTTTGCTATAATGAGAGGTGTATGAATTAATACCTGTAAATTATGCAAGCATAATTTTGGTTATACAAGATTTCCACTCATAAAACACTGCTGAGAACTCCAGCTGGCAGTCGCTTCTCATGCTTCTCATACTTTCTCCGGCACTGCATGCACAGCGCATGTTCCCTCACACCACCACATGTTGCCAGGATAGTTTGCAAGTAGCTGCATTTCGCTTGAGGACAACCAAGATATTGACTGTCTGGAGAGTGTCAACTAGTAGCTACATTGCACATTAAAGTACTTACATAAATAGTTGAGCAGGAATTGTATAGTTTTCATAATTAGATATTGTGGTATACTTCATGTGGGTCAATTTTTAGATTTGGGGGATTAACTTTTGCGTTCAGGAACCAATCAGTAATTATTATATGAGATCCTCTGGCAGAAATGTGTTCACTATATGAGGTTTTTTGTTTGTTTGTTGCTTTCCATGCAATTTTTATGAAACAAATTAAGCATGTATAATGAGGAATTACTGTATAATCAGGAATTTTGGAACAAATTATAGCAGCTCTTCCTCAGCAGGAGGCAGATTCTGCTGCAGATTTTAAATAGGCATTTTTAAAAATCAGCACTCTGGAATTGCCATGTTTAATCCAATTCATGGCCCACTCACCTCTGCAGAGGCCAGGCGCTCTGAATAAAATGACAAGAGACCCACCAGCTGAAAGGGGTTTCTGAGATCAGACGGTTTACACATGGAGTGTGCCACACAGCCTGAGAGCTTATGTCACTTCCGTGGCAAGCTGTTTTGCTTTAATGGCACTGAAGGTGCTCTTACATCTGGGACTGTTATGAAGTTTGGAGCTATGATTTTTGAAGGTTGGTTGACAGCTGCTTCTAACCTACTGAATGCTAGCTGGCAACTCAGAAGATCACAGACACAAGAGCCCCATTAGATCAAGCCAAAGGCCAATCTAGTCCAACTTTCTGTATCTCACAGTGGCCCACCAGATGCCTCAGGAAATACACCTGCATGCTGTTGCCACTCCCTTGCACCTGGCATTCTGAGGTAGTTACTCAGGTAGCCTGAGGTAGCAAACAAGGAGGCTGCACATACCCATCATGGCTTGTAACCTTTTCTTCCAGAAATCTGCTTAATCTCCTTTTAAAGGCATCTATGCCAGATGCCATCACCACATCCTGTGGCAAGGAGTTCCACAGATGGGTAAATAAATATTTTCTTTGTCTATTCTCCCAACACTCAATTTTAGTGGATGCCATTTTTAGATGGAGGTACAATTGTTTCTTGATATCTACTGGGCTTTGATTCTGGGGCTCCCCACAGATGCCAAAAACCGTGTTAAATAAAATTAGTTAAAGCAAAGCACGAGTTAGCCAGGTAATCCATTTGGGCTGCTGTTTTTACTTCTGCATTCCATTCTTTGGTGGGCCAGGGTGAAGAGAAGGGATCATTTTCTTGGCACGAACTGAAAATAGCAGTTCTAATAGTCTGACTCCCTGACTAGTGGTTTTTAGAGTGGGAATGTGTTTTTTCCCCTTCTCCAGGGATCCACAGGGTCCTGCTTTTCTGCAGTGGCCATAATGTTGAGTTTAATCCGTGGATAAAAAATTAGTGTATAAAAAGGTTGGACCTGTATAAGGATCCGGTGTGCCTCTTCAAGGGAGTTTTCCCTAGAACAGGGATGTCAAACTTGTTCCATACAGAGGACAACTGCAGGAGAAATGCAGGGAACAACGACAGCCACTCTTTATAGCCTTCATAGATCTCACAAAGGCTTTCGACCTGGTCAGCAGAGATGGCCTCTTCAAGATTCTCCCCAAGATTGGATGTCCACCCAGGCTCCTCAGCATCATCAGATCTTTCCACAAGGACATGAAGGGCACTGTTGTCTTCGATGGCTTCACATCAGACCCTTTTGACATCCGAAGCGGAGTGAAGCAGGGCTGTGTTCTTGCACCAACCTTGTTTGGGATTTTCTTCGCTGTCCTGCTGAAGCAGGCCTTTGGAACTGCAACAGAAGGCATCTATCTCCGGACCAGATCAGACGGAAAGCTCTTCAACCTCTCCAGACTGAGAGCAAAATCCAAAGTCCAGCTGAAATGTCTTCGTGACTTCCTCTTTGCCGACGATGCAGCTGTCACTACCCGCTCTGCCAAAGATCTCCAGCAGCTCATGGATCATTTTAGCAAGGCCTGCCAAGATTTTGGACTGACAATCAGCCTGAAGAAAACACAGGTCATGGTTCAGGATGTGGACTCACCTCCCTGCATTACAATCTCTGAGCATGAACTGGAGGTTGTCCATGACTTTGTGTACCTTGGCTCAACGATCTCCGACACTCTTTCTCTCGATACCGAGCTAAACAAGCGCATCGGTAAAGCAGCTACCACGTTTTCCAGACTCACAAAGAGAGTCTGGTCCAACAAGAAGCTGACGGAACATACCAAGATCCAGGTCTACAGAGCTTGCGTCCTGAGTACACTTCTGTACTGCAGCGAGTCATGGACTCTTCGCTCACAACAGGAGAGGAAACTGAGCGCTTTCCACATGCGCTGCCTCCGACGCATCCTCGGCATCACCTGGCAGGACAAAGTTCCAAACAACACAGTCCTGGAACGTGCTGGAATCCCTAGCATGTATTCACTGCTGAAACAGAGACGCCTGCGTTGGCTTGGTCATGTCGTGAGAATGGATGATGGCCGGATCCCAAAGGATCTCCTCTATGGAGAACTCGTGCAAGGAAAGCGCCCTACAGGTAGACCACAGCTGCGATACAAGGACATCTGCAAGAGGGATCTGAAGGCCTTAGGGATGGACCTCAACAAGTGGGAAACCCTGGCCTCTGAGCGGCCCGCTTGGAGGCAGGCTGTGCAGCATGGCCTTTCCCAGTTTGAAGAGACACTTTGCCAACAGTCTGAGGCTAAGAGGCAAAGAAGGAAGGCCCATAGCCAGGGAGACAGACCAGGGACAGACTACACTTGCTCCCGGTGTGGAAGGGATTGTCACTCCCGGATTGGCCTTTTCAGCCACACTAGACGCTGTGCCAGAACCACCTTTCAGAGCGCGATACCATAGTCTTTCGAGACTGAAGGTTGCCAATACAAAGAACTTTGTCAACTGACTTGTAGTGAACCTGAAAGGACAGGCTGAGGTGAGAGTGTAGGTGTGACTGATTTCATCATCACCGCAAAGGCTGCCTGAGGACTAAAAAAGACAGCGATAGGTGAACAGCTTCTGGGTAACAGAAAGGCAGCTTTTATCTGGGATAAAAAGGGAAAGATGAGAACAAACAAGTTGGGTGATGGCAGATCAACAGTCCGGGGTGTGCAAAGGTGTACAGAAAGCACAGGTGGCCTGATGTTGCTTGCAAGGATGTTCTGCGATCTGCCTCCATCTTGTGCTCAGCCTGCATATTTGGAAATAAATCAGATACAATCCCCTCTCATCATAGGTGCAGTTGACTTGTGCAAATCCAACTTCACGTGGTTGGCAAACAAAAAAGGGGGGACAGCAGTTTAAGTTTAAAGGAGGTGTGGTGTGGAGGTGGAGCTTTTGCATTGCTTGAGAATACATAGCAGGTTCAGCTCAGGTCTCGCCTTGGATGGGTGACTGGAAGCTGCTGGCTAGAGACAAAGAAATGTGGAGTAGCAGGAAATGGATATCCTGAGGCCTGTTTTCCAGTTGCCTGTGGAAACTTGGAAAGCAGTAGAGCTGTGCAGCCTGGAAGACAATCATACCATGCAGAGAAATTCTGGAGAAATGGGGGATCCTATGAGTTTCATAGAATAACACTTGTAAAAAAACCCTTTGAAAAAGGGGGGGGGGGTATTGTCAGCCTTGAGTCTGCAAGACTCAAGTCTACAATGACTATGAGAAAAGTGGTATATCATTACTGTAAGACATAAATAAAATAGTGCAGGTGATTCCACTTACTAAATACATGTCCAAGAGTTAGCCTGAGACCAGAGAATGAAGCTGCTGTTCCCTTAATTCCTGCCAGTCGCTCGTAGTTTTTAAAGAGACAGTATGCATTTTCCAAATGACAGGGATTTTCAAGAAGATTTTTAGTATACGCTATTTTAGCTTCACATGCTGACTCTGGAATGTAACTCTCACATAAGGGGTGACTGTAGTTCAGTTCAGTTCAGTTCAGTAAGACCTTTATTGGCATAAAATACAGAGAAAGAAACAAAACAAAACAAAAATGTACAATGACAACACAACATAAGCTTTCCTCCCACACTGCACGGAGTCCCAGAGGGGTGACTGCATTACAGGCACTCCATAAAGCAATGGTGATGTCTCCTCCAAAAGAAGCCCACACCTGGGTAACGCTGCGCACAGGACTTCTCAGTGGACAGGGAAGTGGAGCATGATGAGAACATAATCATTCTTTCCTGAACCCTACAAAGCTCTTGTCATCCATTATATATAACAGGGAAGTTACTTTCACAAGCTAATTGTCATTCCCTTTTTAAAAAGAGAATACAAGCATCATCCCCCCATATCCATGGGGATACAGTCTCCCCCCCTGCTTGTAGTTAATGAAACCACTGATAAAAGGGAACCCTGTACTTAACTGAGGCACCAAGCGCTCTTGCCTCTTCCTTTGCAGCCTGTTACAGAACACTAGAAGAGGAATGTGAGAACCCAGAAGGCTAGAGGAGAGAGGCAGCCAGAATTAAAGGAAGCAGAAAGCTTTCTGCTTCCTTTTAGCATTCTATTCATCTCCCTCCTCCAGCATTCTGGATGGCTGCTTCTCACGTTCCTGTTCTAGTGTTCTGTAACAGGCTGCAAAGGAAGAGACAGGAGTGTTTGGTGCCACAGCAAAGGAAAACAGAAAAGTAATGGGCATGCAGGGGGCAGAGAACCACTAATAAGTGAATTCCTGGATATGGGATCGGTAGATAAGGGGAAAGTGTCTGCATGCACTTACAACACTAGGTTGGGATTCTGTTTTCACCCCTAATTGGTGAAGCCACAAGAAATGAAGCCATAGTCACTTAGGAGTCACACCTATAACTGTGAGTTGGTGAACAAGGTGAATGAAACAAGGGAACACAATGAACACAAGGGTGCAGCAGCCGGGAAGTCCAGAAAATGCTGCTCATGTGTCTGTCACTCCAAGCAACAAGGATAATGTAGTGAATGAGGAAAGTTCTTCTTCTGCATGGGACAGCATGTCTGCTGTGATCAACCAGGGAAGTGGTAATGGAAGATAGAGAGTTCTTATTTGCATCTCTCTTCCTACTACAAGGGGAAGGTGGCTGAACCCAACAGTTGCACAACGGAAGAACTGGGGGCATCACAACGCAAGATAGGCAAAGAGATAGTAAGGAAACATCTAGTTACTATTGTTGTTGGCATCCTTCAGTCTCGGAAGACTATGGTGTCATGCTCTGAATGGTGGTTCTGGAACAGAGTGTCCTCTCCAGTGCGCGAAGCCTGGGTAAAGTAGGTATGGAGGATAGGCTGTTACCCATGCAGCAAATCCCCCCTCTCCACGTCGCTGAAATGGTCCAATGGAAAGGCAGAGGCCAATACGGTTGGTTCCAGCGGCGTCGCAGGAGTTGCCAGAACCTGACTGTGTTCAGCCATGAGCTGCCTCAGGGACTCCGGCTCCGGATTTTGCCTCAGGGTTGACTCCTGAAGCCTTTTCCTTAACTGGATGTAGCTACAAGGCAGTGGAGGTTTGGGATCAGAGTTTTCCTTCTCTCAGATGAGCTGCCTTCCCAGGCTGACGAGTCCCATCTACCCGGTGGCTGTTTAGTCGCCTCTTACAACAAGTACAGCCAAACTGAGGGCCTATTCTTATCCCCAGCCCCCAGGGGTAACTAGTTACTATAGTTACTATAAACAAATAGTACTAGTTACTATAAACAAATTTAAATCCCCAAGATATTAATTACATCCCAGGGTGCCGAAGGAGGTGGTGGATGTGACCGCAGAGTCAATGTCTGTAATCCTTGAGGACTCTTGGTGAAAGGGTGAGTTGCCTGAGGATGAGCAAAGATCACTCCTATCTTTAAAAATGAGAAAGGGAAAAAAATTTGGAAAACTACCGAATGGCTTGCCTGACGTCAATACCCAGAAAGATCCTGGAGCAGATTATCAACTGGAACATCTGTGAAAACTTAGAAAAGAATGGGGTGATCTCTAGAAGCCAGCACAGGCTTGTCAAGAACGAGCTGTGCCAGGTTAATCTCACCCTCTTTCTAGCCCACTCCAGCCCGCTAAAACACTGTTTAAGATGATGGGAATGAGCCTAAGGGAGCCCAAGTTCCTCCCTTGTTGTTCTACTAATTGGGGACTGTGTCATCCCTTTTACGTCAACCCAAACCTACAAGCTCAGATACAAAACAAATGACAGCTATGAAATAGATAGAGTCTATGGAGGTTCATGATGAAAGAAATGTGTTCATCCAGTGGTTCCCAAATATTAGCACTGGGACCCACTTTTTAAAATAACACTCTGTCAGAACCCACCCAGCTTTATGAGACTGAAAAAAATTTCACTTTACCAGCCCCTTTTTATCAAGCCTCTTTTTATCCTTTTTTGCTATTGTGGGGGAGCACCCCCTTCTGGAGCATTCGTTGAGCTCCAGGTACATCAGATTGGGACCATTATGGAGGGCTTGTGTTCCCCTTCTCCTGGCCTTCAATAAGAGCCAAGGCATGCTTGCCTACTTATGAGTAAACGTGTAAGTGTGGCTCCATTTTGCTTTCCATAGGGCTCAATACATTTTTTCCTTGTCAGCTTGGAGAGGGGGCACTTCCCTCTCAAGTGTTTTTTGGGCCTGCATTCATCGGGTTGGGACCATTCTGTTGATGTTGCATTCCTCTTGGCTTGCCCTTTGAAGTGGACCGAGGCACAGTTGCCGACTTCTGGTCTCCCTTCATGAAGCTCGTATCGAACTGCAACCCTTCCCAAAGTTGTTTCAATATTGGGGTGCACTTGACTTGAAGGCAAAGGGTTTCATGGAGAAATGATGGAGTTGGAGTTTTTTCAAATAGGTTCTCGGAGGCTTGCACAAGCATAGTCATTGTCTTCGGTCTGAGTTGAAAAAGAGAGAACTCCAAAAGTTTTCTGCAACAGAAATAAGAAGGAAATAAGCCCAAAACTTCCTTAGCGAAAACTTTTTCTGGTTGTGTTTGCATAAATGTCAAATTGCTGACAAGGCGCCAACTGTAACAAGGCCAGCCTGTCCTCACCTCAGGCAGTGGATTGATAGGGTAGCACCCACCCATCTCAGCTGCTTCTCTTCTGCCCGTTCCTTAGCTTGGAAAAGGAAGGGGAGAAGAGGACTGGGCAAGAGCATCACGGATTCAAGATGACTCCTGTCATGCTAATGCCCTGCCTGCCATCCCATCAGCCTCTCCTAGGGAGCATTTCATTTCATGGGGTGCATTTTTTGAGCAACTCCGTTCTCTCTTGCACAGAAGAGTTAGAGCCACAAACATTAACTTTAACAGCAAACTGCAGCCCCCCATTTCTCAGGGAACGGTGATTCATTAACTCACTGTAGTTGGGAGAAGCCAGGATAAATTTTGGCTTGTTCTCCTGGCCTTTTCTAACTGTGGAGTCCTTTGCCCTGCCTTGCCTCTCCACTCCACCATCTAATACCACTCTGTCTCTCATGACGCCTTTGGCCTTTGTCTGCCTTCGCTGGAATGTCTGTTTCTGCCCAGTCGAGGGAGGCAAAGTAAAAAAATTGCACCTTCTAATCCACTTGCTTGCTGCCTTTAGAGCCACTTCCCGCTCACTTTATTGAGTGGAAAGTGGGCTCTGTCTGCAAAAAAGGTACTCCAAGTCTGCTTGCTGCTGTACACAAACCACCACGTGATACTAACGTATTGTCTGTAACATCAGTGGGTCAGCCCTGGCCCATACCCATCAAAAGACTCAACTGGCTGGGATGACACTCAGTACCCTCAGTACCAATGGTAGCACCTCAGAGGGGATTCTAGAGCCCAGTATGGGGCTTTGCCCAGAACCCCCAGTAGCCTTGTGCCAGTGCTGTGAACAGCATCAGTCATCTCATTCACTTATGTGTCCTCCAATGTGATTTCGGTTGTTGCCAGTCAACACTGCCTTTGTGTACATCAGTGGTTCCCAAACTTTTTAGCACCACAACCCACTTCTGGTCTCCCTTCTGGTTCAAAGAGGGCTCCGCCCCCTTTTGTCTCTGCCCTCCTCGCCACCTCTGTACTCCCGTGTTCTGCCCTGCCCTGTTGCCTGCCCAGGAGAAAGACCATTCTCATGAATGACTGATGGGAACATGCTGGTGTACATGCTGAAGTTTTCTATAGATACTGAACATTATTAGCTGAAATGAGGATTGTGCCTTCTAGGTGTCATGCTTACTTGTCATTTCAAGTCATGTGTCTAATGCCATGGGTCCCATTCTGGCCAGGAGTGTGCTTCAGCTGGAATCTGAGCAAACAGCAGAGACGCTTGCCACGAAAAATGGCAGCCTCCAAATTTATGCTGTTAACATCATCCTTCCAGCATATTGCAAGGAAACCCTGACCCTACACAGACCCACATCTTGACAATTTATGGTTTTAAAAATGCAATAAGACAGTAAGAGAGAGAGAGAGAGAGAGAGAGAGAGAGAGAGAGAGAGAGAGAGAGAGAGAGAGAGAGTTGAACAAGAACTTAAAGTATTGCAGGAACCTGCACAATTTGGGGACTCACCAAGCCAAATATAGCCAGCCAGTTGGCCATAGGGGCTTGCCATATCCAATATGTGGGTGACTGCATGCTTTCTCTCTCTTTTCAGACTCATATACAGGCAGCAAAATAAGATTCATGGAGCTCCTCATGGGCTGCCATGCATACGTTGCAGGCTGCATTTGCCTTGGAGTCACAAGCCACATTGAGGGGGGTGTGTGGTGGTGGTTTTGGAAACCATTGAAGTATAGTTGCCAACTTTTGATGTCACATACAGTGGGCTTTGGGGGCAAAGCAAAAGGCAGGTGGAGCCCATGCACAACCTGGAAAGTGTGCGTTGGAGCTTGGAAAAATCTGGCAGGTCAAGGGGGAGGTGGGACAGAATGTGATGGGTCAAGGGCACTGAGGGTTATAGGTGGAACACAGAATTGTTTTGCAGTTTGAACACAGAACTAGTTTCAAACTACATTACCAATAGAACACACATTTTACTACCAGATTAAGAACATAAGAAGAGCCCCACTGGAGGCCCATCTAACCCACCTGCCTGTATCTCACAGTGGACCACCGCATGCCTCAGGGCAGTGGTTCTCAAACTGGTGGGTCGCAACCCACCAGTTCGTGTAACGCTTCCCCTGTTCCTTTAAGGGATGGGGAAGGGTAGGGAGGCAGCGACTCCCCCGGGATTGCGTCACTAAGGGGGCGAGAGGGGTGCTTTGCATTTACTTCAAGAACGCAGGGCTGCAGCAGGCTACAGGAGGTGCGGGGAGCCCTGCGCAGCCCTACACAGCGCTCCCCAAGGCTTGGAATTTTCGCTAAAAGTAGGTGCAAAGCACTTCCGTTTTGCAGGAGGTGCTTTGCGCCCACTTTTAGCAAACATTCCAGGGCTGGGCAGAGCTCCCCGCACCTCCTGCAGCAGCCCTGCCTTCTTGAAGTAAATGCAAAGCGCCCCCCTCGCCCCCCTTAGCGACGCGATCCTGGGAATTGCGTCGCTGCCCTAGCCCCTCCCCTGCAAGAACTTACTGAGGGATTATCATCCATATGGATGCATATGGATGTATATGGATTATCAACCTAGGATCCATATTATACATCCATATGGATTATACATCACTTTTCAAAATGTTCAAAACACTCCACATACATTTGCTCAGTAATCCTTAAACTAAGGCTGTAAGGTAGGTCAACGTTATTCTCACCCCCATATTGTCAACAGGAAGGCTGATGAGATTTGAACTGGGGACTTCATGGCTCTCGTGCTTGGCAACTGGTTTCCTGCAGCTCTTGTCATCTGGAGCCTCCTGGTTAACAAACAGTCAACAACTCTACACCCATGCTCTACACAAATACATCTCTGTATAGGGCAATATGAATCAGCATGACTGGCATTTACCAGAAACTGTTTGGAGTTGTTTCATGGCAATGATTTCCTCTTCAAACAGCACAACAATAAGGCTGATGTGTAAAAGATGACAGGGCAATTACTGGAAAGTCAAAAGTCATCACAAACAACTGCAAAATCGGGTTGTATCTGAAGAAAGTAAATGACAAAGCGCAATGGAAAGCAAAGAGACAAGTTAGCCATGTGACTTACTTAAGTCCCATTTATTTTAACGGAACTGACAGAACAATCCTAGGTTCACTCAGTACCAAAGTTCCATTGCCTGACCATTGGCTGACTCTTGGGTAAATCCTGACTAAACTGCTTGGGATAAAACTCAGTGGCACTTCCACAGAAGTGTACATATACTCAATGGCTTGGCCCAACAGCATCAGAGAATCATGGAGTTGGAAGGGACCTCATAGGTCATCTAGTCCAACCCCCTGCCTTAGGCAGGAAATCCTCTTAGAGCAGCCATTTTCAACCACTGTGCCGTGGCACACTGGTGTGCCGCAAATTGTCCCCAGGTGTGCAGCGGGAATTTGGGAGAGGATCATTTATCAATAGGACCATTGGGGGATGCAAGCCCCTCACTGAAAGCACAGTGTGCCTTTTCAATTGTCAAAAAACTGATGGTGTGCCTTGACTATTTTAATGCCTTACCAGTGTGCCATGAGATGAAAAAGGTTGAAAATCACTGTCTTAGAGCATCTCCAACAGGTGCTTGTCGAGCCTCTGCTTGAAGATGGAGAGGGAGAGTCCACCACCTCTCTCCGCAATCCGTTCCACTGCCAAACTGCCCTGACCATCAGGAATGTTTTCCTGATGTCCAATCAGAATCTCCTCTCTTGCCGTTTGTAATTGTTGGTTCTAGTTCTGCTTTCAGAGACAGTTGAGAATAAATTATTCCCTTTTTCCATATGACAGCCCTTTAGGTTTTTGAAGAGAGCTCTCATATCCCCTCTCAGCCTTCTCTTCTCCAGGCTGAACATGCCAAGTTCCCTCCACCTTTCCTCGTAGGGCTTGTCCTCCAGCCCCCTGATCATCCTTGACGCTCTCCTCCGAACCTGCTCCAGTTTGGCTGCATCTTTCTTAAAGTGGGGTGCCCAGAATTGGATGCAGTACTCTAGATGAGGTCTAACCAGTGCAGAGTAAAGCAGAAACACAACTTCTCGTGACTTGGAAGCTGCGGTTCTGTTAATGCAGGCTAAAATTGCATTTGCCTTCTTTGCAGCCGCATCACACTGCTGACTCATGTTCATCCTGTGATCCACCACAACTCCAAGGCCCCGCTCACATGTAGTGCTGCCAAGCCAAGTATCTCCCATTTTATACCTGCATCTTGGGTGTTTTTTGCCCAAGTGCAGAACTTTGCATTTATCCCTGTTGAACTTAGGGGACGTAAGCTCTCCCCTCCCACCAGCAGTATGGTGTGCCTTGCCAACTGTCAAAAAATCAGGGGTACCACTCTGTATTTATTTATGGCATTTATACCCCACCTTTCTCCCCAAGGGGGCTCAAGTCTGTAGGGATTAATCAGTCCAGTATGGAGGCATGATACTCTGACACAAACCTATCATTCAGTGCCATAACTAGAAGGGGTGGGACAATAAGTACTGCAGGTGCCGCAACGCGCCATGTAAGCAGCCCCTCCCACTTGCTATCTGAGCCATTCCAGGCAGCAACGGCAACACACAGGCACTTGCAAGCGCACTCACATCAAAAGGTAATATTCTTTTCCATGCACAGCTGTCCACTAAATTTTCCTGATTTTCTTATGTCGTGCACAAAAATGGCATAGAGATTTTAAAGATTAAAAGACTGTTCAAACAAGATCATCTTCAACAGACTAGAAACAAACAAAAAGGGAGACAGTCTGGCAGGTCGCCATTGGAGGTCTAGACATGGCACCACCACCAAGGAGGCTGTCTCTTGTTCCTGCCTGCCTGATATCACATGCCTCTGACACTGGACTGTAACACTTGGGCAGGCTCATATGGGACAGAAGTTGGTTCTTGAGTTAACCTGGTCCCAGATCATTTAGGGCAGGAGTCTCCAAACTTTTCGGCAGGAGGGCCAGTGTCAAATATATGGCACAGTGTCAAGGGCCAGAAAAAATAAAATTTAAATTTAAATAGATTTGAATAGCCATGAATTAGGAAAAAAATCTCTGAAAGTCCAGAAGCTGCACAGACCAGTTTCCATGATTCCTTCCAAAAGAAAAATTTCTCTGCAAACACCAGAAATTAATTTTTTAATAGCAGTAGCAGTCATAGTATCCATTTTCCCCCCAGCCAGCCCCCAGATCTCCATTGAAGAACAAAATTTTTTAAAAGTTTCTGACCTTTCCAGTTGCTCTTGGCCAGCCCCAATTCTGCAGGAATTGCAGTCAGTGCACCCTCCATGTGCTCTGGAACCCTTTGGAGGCTTCCCAAGAGCTTTCCCAGTCCACCAAAGGTCTTTTAAGGCCTTAAAACATCACTTCCAGTTTTTCCAAAAACTGGAAGTGATCTTCTAAGGCCTCCCAGAGGCCTTAGAAGGTGTTCTGAGGGCCAGTGAGGCTACGCACAGCCTCCCTGGCTCTCAGAACACCCTACGGAGCTAAGGCGAACAGAGCTCACCTTGCCTCCAGAGGATTACAGGGCCCCAGGAGCCCCTGGAGGGCTGGAGGCTCACTGGGGGTTGGAAGTTTGCTGCGGGTTGAATGGAGGCTCATTGTGGGCTGCACCTGGCCCACGGGCTAGTGTTTGGAGACCTCTGATTTAGGGCTTTAAGGAACCATTTTCAAACAGTGTGCCATGGCACATTGGTATGCTGCGAATAGTCCACAGGTGTGCTGCAGGACTTTGAAAGTATTTATTAATAGGGCCATTAGGGGATGTAAGCTCTCCCCTCCCACCAGCAGTATGGTGTGCCTTGTCAATCGTAAAAAAAAATGGTGTGCCTTGATAATTTTAGCACCTTGTCAGCATGCTGTAAAATGAAAAAGGTTGAAAATTGCTGCTTTTCAACAGGCTTTGAAAAATACTGCTTTTCAAGGCTTAACACCAGCACTTAACCTGTGACATTAACTAGAAATACAGGTACCTGATGCAGATTGTGGAAAGATATGATGATGATGCTGAGGAGCCTGGGTGGACATCCAATCTTGGGGAGAATCTTGAAGAGGCCATCCCTGCTGACAAGGTCAAAAGCCTTCGTGAGATCTATGAAGGCTATAAAGAGTGGCTGTCGTTGTTCCCTGCATTTCTCCTGCAGTTGTCTAAGGGAGAATACCATATCAGTGGTGGACCTGCTGGCTCGGAATTCGCACTGCGAGTCTGGATAGATGCTCTCTGCAAGTACCTGGAGACTCTTTAGTACAACTCGGGCAAACAGCTTTCCTACTACGCTAAGGAGAGAGATGCCGCGGTAGCTGTTGCAGTCACCCCTGTCGCCTTTGTTCCTGTACAGTGTGATGATGTTTGCATCCCTCATGTCCTGAGGTACTCCACCTTCTCTCCAGCAGAGACAGAGAATTTCATGCAGCTCAGTGACGATGATCTCTTTGCAGCACTTTAGGACTTCAGCAGGGATGCTGTCTTTTCCTGGTGCCTTGCCAAAAGCAAGGGAGTCCAGGGCCACGTGAAGTTCTTCTAGGGTTGGTTCACTGTCATCAGACCCCTTTGACATCCGAAGCAGAGCAAAACAGGGCTGTGTTCTTGCACCAACCTTGTTTGGGATTTTCTTCGCTGTCCTGCTGAAGCATACCTTTGGAACTGCAACAGAAGGCATCTATCTCCGGACCAGATCAGACGGAAAACTCTTCAACCTCTCCAGACTGAGAGCAAAGTCCAAAGTTCAGCTGAAATGTCTGCGTGACTTCCTCTTTGCCGATGATGCAGCTGTCACTACCCACTCTGCCAAAGAGTGGCAGCTCTGCAGCTCATGGATCGTTTTAGCAAGGCCTGCCAAGATTTTGGACTGATCAGCCTTGTCATGGTTCTACAGATCATGGTTCAGGATGTGGACTCACCTCCCTGCATCACAATCTCTGCGCATGAACTGGAGGTTGTCCATGACTTTGTGTACCTTGGCTCAATGATCTCCGACACTCTCTCGATACCGAGCTAAACAAACGCATCGGTAAAGCAGCTACCATGTTTTCCAGACTCACAAAGAGAGTCTGGTCCAACAAGAAGCTGACGGAACATACCAAGATCCAGGTCTACAGAGCTTGCATCCTGAGTACACTTCTGTACTGCAGCGAGTCATGGACTCTTCGCTCACAACCAGAGAGGAAACTGAATGCATTCCACATGCACTCGGCATCACCTGGCAGGACAAAGTTCCAAACAACACAGTCCTGGAACGAGCTGGAATCCCTATGTATGCACTGCTGAAACAGAGACGCCAGCGTTGGCTCAGTCATGTCGTGAGAATGGATGATGGCCGGATCCCAAAGGATCTCCTCTATGGAGAACTCGTGCAAGGAAAGCGCCCTACAGGTAGACCACAGCTGCGATACAAGGACATCTGCAAGAGGGATCTGAAGGCCTTAGGAGTGGACCTCAGCAGGTGGGAAACCCTGGCCTCTGAGCGGCCCGCTTGGAGGCAGGCTGTGCAGCATGGCCTTTCCCAGTTTGAAGAGACACTTGGCCAACAGGCTGAGGTAAAGAGGCAAAGAAGGAAGGCCCACAGCCAGGGAGACAGACCAGGGACACACTACACTTGCTCCCAGTGTGGAAGGGATTGTCACTCCTGAATCGGCCTTTTCAGCCACACTAGACGCTGTGCCAGAACCACCATCCAGAGCGCGATACCATAGTCTTCCAAGACTGAAGGTTGCCAACAACATGATGCAGATTGTACATCACTGGAATTATATGCTATTCTTTAGGGCTCAAGTCACACTCCGGCAACCATATTTTGATGTGCGGTGTGTTTTTCTTTAACGTGTGAAACCACAACAGTGATTTAAAAGAAATCAATTTTAAAGTGCCTTATGCAGGAAGCATTGCAGAAATCCAGCCTGGAAAGAACTAGGGCACTGTTAGTTTATTGAGGTACCCATGCAACGAAATCAGAAAAAGTAGCATAAAACCAGACTGTGGCAATAACAGGGCAGCATCTATGGAATACAGTATGTAAATATTGATTCAGGCCAAGATGGTCTGGGGATGGGCAGTTTTTAAAATGCTGGAGCAACAGTAAACAGGACCTTGTCACAAACAACCTTTCCATCTAGTAATCACATCAGTTTTCAGTCCAATAGCAATTGCTTTTGTTTGGTCTGGGTGCAGCTTCAGTCAAATATAATTACTGACATTTCACAGCAGCACAATGTTACCTGCCTGCTTATCCAGTCGATAATCAGCATTGAATGTAATGTGTTCATGCATAGACTTGTGGGGGAGGGCGTTCATATTGCTTTAGTTCATGAGGGATGTGCTTCATCCTTCATGTGAGGTTGCCCATCCAGGAGACAGGCTGAGGTTGCTGACATAAGCAGCAGACTGGAAGGGGGCACCCACTTCTGCCTGACTGCATCCAGCACTCCTCCCCCCCTTCTCTTCTCTGGATTCAGAGCTGGAGGTGTGGAGGAGAGTGGTAGATATGCTCTAGCCCAATGTTTCTCAGAGTGTGCTCCTAGGAGCCTTGAGGCTTCCTGAGACCCCTTCAGGGGCTCCAAGAGCAACCCATAAGTGGCCATCACCTGCCTCCTGGCCTGATACTCTACGCATGCACTGGCACTCTGGGGCTCCACAAGACTATCTGCATTCACCAGCAGGGCTCCCTGAGACTCTGTTTAAGAATTTAAAGGGCTCCTGACGCTCCTGATACCGATAACAGTTTGAGAACTGTTGCCCTAACCCAGGGGTCGGCAACCTTAAACACTCGAAGAGCCATTTGGACCCATTTTCCAGAGGAAAAAAACCTAAGGAGCCACAAAACCCTTTTGACATCTAAAATGAAGATAATACTGCATATATAGTTTTTTTTCACCTTTACGCTCTTATAGGTCCCATTTTTATAATGTAGCCCCCTCCTGTAGCTTTTAGTTAGCTTTGTCATACGTTCTTGTCCTGTGTTTTCAGACGCCTGGTCCTCTATGGTGTTTTGCCTGATTCCAAGGCCATTCTCTGCCTGGAGAATTAGGCCCACTTTAAACAAATTAGGTCCCCTTCTTTCCCCCAACAAATGACCCTGGTTCTGCCCTGCAGTCCTGCTGGACCCCACCTCCAGGGTAGCTCACCTGTTCAACCTGCAGAGGTCCTCTCTCCTGCCAGCAGCCTCCCACTACTACAGCAGACCCTGGGTCCTCAGCAGGTCTTAGGCACAGCAGCCACACACCATACTCCAGTGTCTCCAGCAGTCCATTAGTTACAAAGTCAGTCAGAGCATCCAGGGCAGAGTCCAAAGTCAATAAGCCAAGTCACAGTCCAAGATCAGATTCCAAAGTAAGTCAGTCAAATCAGTCAGAGTAACCAAGTCAAAGTCAATAAGCTAAGCCAACCTCCTCTCCTCCCTCCAACCTGCACTCCTTCTACAACCCACACCCCTTCCTCAGGTGCTCCTTATATCCCTGAGGGCCCTATTGCCTTCAAGTGGCTGCAGCTGTGCAGCACACTCTGCTGGATGCCCAGGCCTGACCCTTAAAGGGGCCACTGCTGACACCACATCTACCTCCTCACCAGATCTTCCAGGATTCCAATACATATGGTGGTTATGACATCTGCTTATCTTACATGGATACTAAAGAACTCCCCCCACCTTCCAGAGGCACCCTGCTGGAAGCAAAAAAGGATACAGACTCCAGAGGTGGGGAAGAGAAGAAGCCAGAGCTGGGGGGGGGAAGGTGGGGGGGAACCACAGGCCCGCTTCTGCCCTGCGTGCCTGCCCGCCCTCACTCAGGCTGCAACCCTCTTCACACTATCCTGGGAGTAAGCCCCATTGGCTACAATGGGACTTCTGAGCAGACAAGTTGGCTGGAGCTCTCAGGCTGCAGTCCTCTCCACACTTTCCTGGGAGGAAGCCTCACTGACTACTTGTGAGTAGACCTGCATAGGAGGGGGCTGAGGCTGCAGCCCTCCACACCTTCCTGGAGGAAGCCCCACTGACTACAGCAGGGCTTACTTGTGAGTAGACCTGCACAGGAGGAGGCTGAGGATACAGCCCTCCACACCTTCCTGGGAGTAGCCCAGGGACTACATCGGGGCTTACTCTGGAACAGACCTGCTCGAGCTCCCACTCACCCGTCCTTGCGCTTGGCCTTGAGCAGGCTTCAAGGCTGCCATCCCAGGAACCCTTTCCTGGGAGTAAGCTTCATCCGCTGTAATGGGGCTTACAACTGAGTAGACACGCGTAGGAGCAGGTGCCAAGGCTGCCATCCCAGGCACCTTTTCCTGGGAGTAAGCTTCATCTGCTGTAATGGGGCTTACAACTGAGTAGACACACATAGGAGCAGGCTCCACGGCTGCAATCCCAGGCACCTTTTCCTGGGAGCAAGCTTCATCCACTGTAATGGGGCTTACTACTGAGTAGACACACAGGATGTCTCCTCTGCTGTGGAGGAAAAGCCTCTCCTTTCACTGAGTGGGGACCTGCTCAGGGAAAGGCAGGCTGCAAGGGCTCACAATGGCTGAGGAGGAAGGCGGCTCAGGATTGGCTGGTGGTCAGCCAGTGAAGGGCCCTGAGCCATTCCAACAGAAAAAGCCAGGAGCCTGCTGGATGCTGATTGGCTGAGCCTGCTGGAGAGTTGGGGAAGGGAAAAACAGGGACCTTAAGCCTGCAGAGCGGGCAAAATTGAAAAGGGAAACCAATTTGGGGCAGGTGGGGGTGAAGAGAGAGGAGGGCAGTGAGCTCAGGGGGCAGAGGGAAGCAGCCTGCACTCCCAACACAGGTGCCTCCTGTTACCCTCTTTGCCACTTTCACCAGGAGGAGCCGCAGCAGACAGCTGAAAGAGCCGCATGCAGCTCTAGAGCCGCAGGTTGCTGACCCCTGCCCTAACCAACCAAACACTCTTTTCTTCTCTACACTCCCTCTTTCACTGACTAGAAAAGGGAGAGGGGAATGGCACCAAGAACAAAGTGTGGAGCTAGAGGTAACTGGTGCACTTCAGTATCTCCAACACATTCATCCACCACACTCCTCTTCCCCACACATCTTCTTCCATTCCATTCCCCTCTTCCTTTTCAAATCTAGGGAGTGACAGAAGGACAGTGGAGATAGGTCAAGCGCTGTTGGGTGTGCCAGACATTTGGTGCACCACCTCAGGTGCCAGGAGATTTTGGCTCGTCCTGCTGAACTGAAACTCTTCCTGAAGACCATGCATGAAAAGACTAGAGCCAGTGGCATAACTAGCGGGGGGGCGGGGGGCGGTCCGCCCCGGGTACCACCCTTGGGGGAGTGACACCACAAATGCCCCAACATCGCTAACATTGTGGAGGTTTGGAATAACCCCGCCATTCCATATTCCATATTCCATAAATAATATATATATATATATATATATATATATATATATATATATATATATATATATATATATATATATATATATATATATATATATATTCCCGTTGGGTGCGGAATTTCCAGTGGAATGCAATGCAAAAAGCTGGATTGAAATATCTCCTTTCTATCAAATGTTATGGCCAAAAAACTGGAAACAAAAAAATGCATGCAACCCTATGAAAAATGAAACTGAGCCCTATCGCTCAGTTTACTCACAAGTAGGCAAACTTGCCATAGTTCTTCGGAAAGGGCAGGCTGAGAGGAATTCAATAATACCAGAATGGTTCCTATCCAATGAAAGCAGCCCCCCAAAAACACCAAAAAAGGAAGTTCCTTTCTCCAAGCAGACAAATGTATTGAGCCCTATGGAAAGCGAAAGCAAGCACATGGCTGCATTTACTCGTGAGTAAGCAAACGTGCCTTGGGTCCTGGTCAAGTCAGGCAAAGGGGAATGCGAGGCTGGCTGCATGGTCCCAATCTGATGAAAGTGGAGCTCAACAAATGCTCCAGAAGGCAGCACTCCGCAAACAATAAATCAGGCTTCAGCTGGTAAGGTCCATTTTATTTGTTTTCAGACTTGTAAAGCCAGGTGGGTCCTGATAGTGCTATGCTTGAAATATAAGAATTTACACTGAACTGAGCACTGGGGAGGGCTGAAAATTTCACTGATTTTTTTTTTGGGGGGGGGGGTTCTTGCAGGCAGGCTACAGAGAAAATTCACTTGGTGGAACAGGGCTGGCTTCCCCTTATTTAATTATTTGTGTTTTTTAAATTTAATTATTTATAATTATTTATTTTATTGTGCTTGATGATGTCACTTCCAGCCATGACATCACTTCCAGTGGGTCTTCGACAGATTGTTATTCTGAAAAGTGGGTCCCAGTGTTAGAAGTTTGAGAACCACTGCCTTAACTTAAAACAGGTCAATTAGACATTCTTGGTGGGGGGGGGGGACATACCCTAGTGACCAAAATTCTGGAAATCATTGCTTTTAGGAATAATGCCATCATGTTATATACCATTTGATGCAGAATTTCATCCATTGCTTGTGGGGAAATATTCACTGCATTTATTTTCTAGCCGTTATTATTCATTTCAAATCCTGAGTTGCTTAGAGGAAGGGTGGTATAAAAAGGTGAATGAATGAATGATTGAATGATGTCATATGCGGTGACAAAAATTTATGGGCCCCGGGTGTCAAATGAGGGCCCAATCCTATCTAATTTTCAGCACCGGTGCAGCTGCAATGCAGTCCGAAGGTAAGGGAACAAATGTTGCCATACCTTAAGGAGGCCTCTGTGACTGCTGACCCACCACAAGATGCAGTGCATGCCCCATTGGCACAACTGCACCAGCACTGGAACATTGGATAGGATTGGACCCTGACCTAGCTACGCCACTGACTAGAGCAGGGGTGTCCAAAGTTTTTGGCAGGAGGGCCACATCATCTCTCTGACACTGTGTCGGGGGCCGCGGAAAAAAAAGAATTAATTTACATTTAAAAATTGAATAAATTTGCATAAGTGAATATATTAAAGATGAACTTGTATGAATGAATGAAGGTCTTGCAATAGCTCAAGGTCTATAAAAGGCCTTGCACAAAGCAAGGCTGGCCTTTCCTTTGCTGCTGCTTCTGCATCACAGACGTGAAACAACAAGCAGTGGAGGGAGCCCTCATCCCACAGCTCATGTGAGAGGTCAAACAATTGCCCCCACAGTGAGAGCAGTTGCGTCGGGCCAGTGTGGGCTCCAAGAAGTCTCTGGAGGGCCAGAGGCTCATTGGAGACTGGGGGCTCCCTAAGAGCCACATTGAGAGGGCTAGAGGGCTGCTAGTGGCCCCAGGGACAGGGTTTGGGCACCCCTGGACTAGAGCAACCATGTTCAATGTTTTTCTTCTCATGGCACACTGACCTCTATGGTCTTCTCTACAGTTTGTCTTTTGTGATGTCACTTCCAGCAGACCCTTCTGGGTTCTGTGGCTCTGTTTCTAGGCCAACTGTCTGTAGTAATAAATTGTCTGTCTCTCTTCCTCCGCTGGCAGATGAAGAGGAACAAGCAATTTGTTATTAAGGGCAGTTGCCCTAGAAATAAAGCTGTGGAACCTGGAAGAGCTTTTCAGCTATTTTCAATTGCTGTGCTCCAAACTCCTGTGGCACACCTGCGGACCTTTTGCAGCACACCAATGTGCTGTAGCACACCAGTTGAAAATAGCTGGATTAGAGGTACCATTAGGTAGCCAAGTCCCTGTGCAGTGGGAAAAAAACAAGCTTTTTCACTGTGGCTGTTTAAAAAGCAAACAACCAGAGTGTCTGCTGCAAGGACAGGTGTTTTGTTACTACAATACTATCTGAATTGCACTGGCCAGTCTTTCACCACTGTGCATAAAAAATACATTGACAAATGGTTTGCTGAAATCGTTCCTGGTTGTATTGGCATTTATCGTGACTCAGCCCTCTTACCAGCTGAGTGCTCAAGCACAGAGTGCCCTTTAGCCTGAAGAAGAGGGCTAGTCCTCTAAGAGGCAGAAGCCACGCACCACAGAACTGCATTCCATGTGCGCAGGAGTGCTTTGGACTTGCACTGCTCAAACAGGGGAGTTTCAAAAGTAGGCTGCAATATGGGAGGAGACCTGTTATTCCAAGGAATCACAAATTCCACTGGGTACTCAGAAGCCTTTGCCTGTGTCTGAATTTGGAGCCCAGTCAGACCGCTGATCAAAAAGATCTTCTGTTCCTCCACACACTTGGTGAGTGCCAAGGCCATTTGATTCAGGAAGGCTGGCACAATAGGAGACTGGCACTTCCCTGTCAACAATGACTAGGCATTTATATTCTACTGAGTTATTTTGGTAGAGTGCATCAGCAATATCTCATTCTGCTAGTCAGTACAAGCTGCACTTACGTACACACTTACTTGGGAAGCAGTCCCTCTCAGTGGCATAGCTAAGGGAGTGAAGGGGGTAGTAGTTGCACCGGGCATCAAGCTTTAGGGGGGCAACAAGCTGAGCTTGACACTAGTGACCAAAATTGTGAAAATCTTGGTATGTATCAATAATACCATCATGTTATATACCATTGGAAAGGTAATTTAATTCAGATTGCAATGCAACAAACTGCACTGGAATATCTGTACTCTATCAAAAGTTATGCCCAATTAACAAGAAAATGAAGACACAACTGCCTTGTGGTACAAAAGGTGGATTTGCTTAACTCCAAACTGACCTATGAGACTGATTGTTCTGCCAATGAGATGTTTTTATGATAGAGCTTGGAACCAATAACTTTTTATTCATTTAATTAAATTTGATTTTGTCATTGGGGGGGTGCTACAAAATCTTCTTTCACCTCAGGTAGCAGATATATGCCTTAGGGCACAATCCTAACCCCTTATGTCAGTGCTTTCCAGCACTGGCATAAGGGCAAAGCAGCTTTGAGGTGAGGGAACAAACATTTCCTTACTTTGAGGAGGCCTCTGTGAGTGACACCCAACTGCAGGATGCAGCACATGTCCCATTGGCACCGCTATGCCACTGCTGGAAAGCACTAAGGGAAAGGGGTTAGGATTGTGCCCTGAGTTATGCCACTGACTGGGGGGAGGCAGCAGAGCAAGTGGGTGGTGAGCTGCTGGGGGGAGGAGGTGGATTCCTCCCAATTTTCACTTTTTAAGAAGCCCGGGAGTGATGTCACTTCTGGTTGTGACATCACTTCTGGGGCAACATTTTGATCTTGGCACCGGGCTACATGATCATTAGCTATGCCACTGGCTCCCTCTGAACTCAGTAGGACTTACTTCCAAGTCAACCTGCATAGGATCAGGTTGACAGCCCTTTTATTCTGGGCAGAATTAATAATATCTATGCCACAAGCAACAACAGCTTCAATTTTTGTTCACTTGCATGGCATGCCCCCACACTGGGGGCAGATAAGGGTTCAGAGAGGTGACAGGGTGCAACTTTACAAGATTGAGGTACTTCCAGGCAGCCCTGGGCCCCTGACATTCTCCAAAGGGTATCCAGACCCACTTGGTGGTTTCCCCCTTTCTCTTAGTCTCAAAACTCTATCCCAAAATATCCTTTACAAACAGCATGTCATTAGCAGTGGCTGAAAGATCAACAAAGGTCTGAAGGGTAGAGAGAAATGATGCAAGAGACTGAAATTGGTGTCACTGGCTGAGGGGGGTCACCCCACAAATGACAGATAGGAGAAGTTCAAAGGAGACATCTCTAAGGGGAAAACCCCACTGAAGGCAGCATAACTAACTGATAGTCCAATCCTAACGTGCTGCACTCGCGCTAGTTGGTGCAAACATGCCATAAAGCATATTTGTGACAACTTGTAGGCAGCGCCAGTGGGAAGGCCTGCACTGTCCCGTCACCGCTGAATCCAGACTGATAGCCACCAGAGCAGGTAAGTGCTACGCTGAGCAGCAGAGGGAAAGTGGTGGGAGGAAGGAATGGTGAGGGGGTGTTTGAAGGTGGGGAGGGGTGGGGGTGCTGAAGGAGGTCTCCTCCATATCCTAACCCCCTTCCTGGACTTGAAAGCCCTATGTGGGGCTACTTGGACTTGTGCCAGCAATTTAACTGGCACAGATCCAAGTAGCCCCATTGGGCAGGCTGGGACTCGACATGGGGTAAGGGAACAAAGGTCTTCCCAAGAAGACCTCTGGCCTGCTCAATTTCAGTACTGGATACGGCATAGGGCTTATGGCCCCACTGGGCCAGCGCTGAATAGGACTGGGCTGTAACTTATTTGTTTTCAGAAAATTAGACCCCACCTTCCTCCCTTTGGAGAACTTGAGGCAGCTTACGAATACCAACAACAATGACAACCAGTACAACATACCCACTGAAACCCAAAAGCAGCTATTAAAATTAACCACCCAGCAAAGGCAAAGATATCAGATATCAAAGGGAAAGCAGTGATCAAAATTCAGTGATCAAGCCTGCAGAACTGCCAGGCCTTTAGCCTCCAGGGGACACGGACAAGGAGGGAACAAGAACAACTACACACTACATAGCAGACACAGCACTGACCAGAAGACGCACTTCATGCTTCCACGAGCCAAACCACAGAACGCAGCTGGACACAAAATACAATAGGCCTCCATCCTAGAACTTAAAGGGTGAGTAGAGTCATATGGAGGAAGGCAGTCCTTTGAATATCTTGGTCCTGAGCATCTTGTTTACTTCTGAGTAAACATGTCTCGGACTGTACAGTTAAGTAATAGACTCAATTCCATTCATCTTTGCTGGAAGCAGGCTCACCAAGTCCAGTAGGGATTGCTCCGAAATAGGAGCATAAAAAACTGCAGTCGTCATGATAACTTATTACATGTTCATCCCAGCCATCTTCCAAATAGCTCAGGGAAGGGTAAACAGTGTTCTTTTTTATTCTCACAACCACCCTGTGAGGTAGGTTAGCCTAGGAGCGTATGACTGGTCGAAGGTCACCTTCCTGTAAGAGTGCCAACTGTTCAGCGTTGCCAGGTTGCAAGCTGGGGATTTTCTCTTTATTTTTAAATCTGTTGCTGAACAAACAGAGCAGTGACTTTTCCCCCTCATTTCCCCCATTCACCTCCAGCAACAAAGAGGATTTTGGGTGTGCAGCTCCAAGTGGCGGAGCCGGGTAGACAATGCGACCAGTAGGAAAACACACATTTTGCACGCAGAAAGCCCCAGGTTCAAGCTCTCTCCAAGAGTATCATAAATAGGCAGACTTGCTGAGACTATGGCCAATCTAATGATAATACAGGATTTTGCTGGTCTAATTTGGTTTAAGGCTTAACTCTAGTCTTAAACTTTAAGACAGCTTTGCCATATCAAACGAGCAGGGGGAAATGCGTGGTAAAAACCCCAGTGTCCAGAAACAGAGGAATCTGAACTGCAGAGCTGCTTCAGGTTGTAATACCCATTGAGTAACAGTGCATTCCTAGGCATATCTACTCAGAAGTAAGCCCCACTATCTTTAACGGAATTTTCTCCCAGGTATGTGTGATTGCAGCCAAAAGCACTGCTAGTTCAATTCATGATGGTTTCAGAAAAGCAAGAAAGAAAACCAGAGTGGTGTAGTGGTTCAGGAGTTGGACTTAGACCCAAAAGATCCCGGCTCAAATCCCCACTCAGCTATGAAGCTTCCAGGGTAATATTGGGCCAGTCACTATCTCTCATCCTCACCTACCTCAAAGGGTTGTTGTGAGGATAAAAGGAGGGAAGGAGCCAGGTACAGTGGGCTTGCAGTTTCCGCAGTTACGGACTTCTGCAGAGAATGGAATCTGTGGAGAGGCCCGGCCATAAAACCAGAAGTACCTTTCAGAAGGCTATGACAGACCTTTTAAGACACAGCCTCCCTTTGCACTAGAAGACCTCCCAGATGCAACTGTTGGTCGCTTCCCGGAGATCCTCTGAGGCCTTCCAACGCAGGCTTGCGATCCATGCTGAGTCAAATTTGCTGATCACAAACCTGTGGATGATGTGGGCCAAATTGTATACCACTCTGAACTCCTTGTAAGAAGGGCAGTATAAAAATGTGAAAAATAAATAAATAAATAAAATTGGTCATGCCAGTTAAAAAGTTAGCATCGACCTGGATTCCTTAGGACAGTGATTTTCAAACTTTTTCATCTCACAACACACTGACAAGGTATTAAAACTGTCAAGGCACACCATCAGTTTTTTTATAATTGACAAGGCATACCACACTGCTGGCTGGAGGCTCACATCCCCCAATGGCCCTACTAATATATGATCCTTCCTCAAACTCCAGTGACACATTTGCAGACAATTCGTGGTACACCAGTGTGCCATGGCACAAGGGTTGAAAATGGCTGCCTTAGGAGCACTGCTTTAGTGGGCAGGTCCAGCTCCTAGGTTCCCTGAGGTTCCCATTATCTTCTTGAGCAATCGGAAGACTTCGCCTGGAACATTAGTCAATCCAGTTCATTAATTTCAGTCCAGTAAAAATTTAAAAGTCAGTCCAGTAAAGTTAATTTCTCACCTGTTCTGAGCTGGAATCTGACCAAGAGAAGATTCCCAGCATTGCTGTGAAGTTCTGGGGTTGACACAGGCTTGCATGGATTCTGGGCTGCCAGCTGGTTCCTCAATACTGTTACTCAACCTGTAAATAAAGAGATTTCCTTGTAGGTGTCCAAAAATAAAAATAAAAATGAGTCAGCTGGTGACCTACCGTTATTTGCCTGGCACCTGAAATCTGTGAGAAAGCAGCTGGGGAAAAATAACATGTTGCATAGCCTACACAAGGCAACCAGGGACAAAGGCAGGTGAGGTTCTCACAAGAAAGGAGGAATTTTTGGCAGACATGGCTGCTTTGTCATTCAGGAGTAAGGATTTTAGCAGGCACTGCCTCACACAAGCAGTGCCTTGCCGGAGACCTGGTGGGGGAGTCTTGGCGGACTTGAGGCCAGTGCTTGAGGTCTGCTGTCACTTATGAACTCAACTCCTGCACTGGTCCTTAGCTTGGCTACCCACATCTGCAAACAAAAAAAACGGATTTTGTGACCCTGTGATACTTCACTTAATAACACTGGCAAAAAGGGAAACTAACATGATCAAGTTAATTTTCTCTGCAAGGAAAGGCTACAGCAGCTATTTTCAATGTTTTTCTTCTCAGTGCACACTGACTTCTATGGTCTTCTCTATGGTCTTTGCCTCTTGTGATGTGACTTCCGGAGCACACTTCCAGGTTCCATGGCTCTGATTCTAGGGCAACTCTGTAATAACCAATTGTCTGTCCCTCTTCCTCTGCCGGTAGAGTGGAGGAGATAATTTTTTACAATTGATAGTTGCCCTAGAAACAGAGCTGCAGCACCTGGAAGAGTTTTTCAGTGATTTTCAATCCCATGCTCCAAACTCCCATGGCACACTGTGGACTTTTCGCAGCACACCAGTGTGACAGCACACCAGTTGAAAATCACTGGGCTAGTGTGTTTAGGACTTTTCAGGTTATAAAAAGGTGGGGGGGCACACAATGATTGAGGCTCATAAAATTATGCATGGTGTGGAGAGGCTTTATCCCCCTCTCCCCCAGAGGTAGAACTTGGGCTCACCTGGCAGAGACTTGAATTAGCAAAAGGAAAGTACAGTATGTTTTTTCATAAGTAGACTTCTTGTCCCACCCATGTTCTTCTCCCCTCCCCATTTGGAGGTTTGCTCTGATGGTAGTTGCGCTAGCATCAGAGGTACATCAACATGGTGTTGTATCAGCATCTGTGGCACTTCCATCTGTGGAATTGGGGCTGCAATGGCAAGACTGTCATAGATCTGGCATCCAAAAGCATGTGCCATATCCTACACTGGCATTTCAGATTGGCATTTTAGAAGTATACAATTGCACCATGAATGAATGCAGCACTTTAATATCGCCCAGATTGCTCCTCAGGATTGGTCTGGATTCTCCAGAAAACAGCATCCATCTGCAGGGGATGCCCAAAAGCAATTGTGCTTGGGAAAATAAAATTTCCCAATTGTGCTTGGGAAAATAAAAAATTTCCAAGCAAAGCTGGCATTTTCTGATCCCAACAGGGCCCATGAGGGGTGCAGTGGGGTACACTGTACCTGGCAACAGGGTCAGAAAGGGGGCCTGGGAGTCAAAGAAGGGCAGCGGGAAATTTCCTGGGATCTCAGAAAATGCTGGCATATATTGTACAAAGACTGGTAATTGCATTTTGCATAAGCCTTATGTAGTTTTATACACAGGTAGGGCTTCAATATCCATGGATTTGCGGTATCCACGGATCCAGTATCTGTGGATCTGGCTCTGCATGGGTCCCCAGACTCCCACTGAGTCATAGTGCACCCCACCTGAGCCCTCTGAAGGCGACTGGAGCTGTGCTCTGGTCACCTCAGGAAGGCTTTCTGAAGCCTGCAGAGGCAGTGGGTGTCTGCCTGCTGCCTCTGCAGGCTTCAGACTGACTGTTTTGTCTGAAAAAATGTTATTTCTGGTTTCCTTTTTAAGCAATATAGGGCATTTTGAGGCCTGGGGAAGCCCTCTAGGGGCTGCAGTCCCCTTTGGAATGGTTATGGGGCTGAAAATTGCAGATTAGATTATTCACAGTCCAAGAATGGATTCCCCATGGATACTGAGGCCCCATCTGTATTGTAATTCACAGAGATTATGATCCAATGATTGTATGAAATTCTGATCCATTGGAGAGGGGAAAGGGGCCCAAAAGAAACTTTGTACCCCTTGATAAAATTCCTCTCAGAGGCCATGAGTAACAGCCCAATCACATCCTGTCCTGGAGGAGGCAGGCTGGCAGGCCTGTGCCGCATCCAGAGCAGGGTTGGGGCTGGCTGTGGCGCAACTCGGAGCAAGGGGAAGTAATTGGCACTGGGCCAAATGGGGCTACTTGGATCTGGACAACTTGATCTGAGCAGCCCAGCGTTAAGCTGGGCCACCCAGGAGGGGGGTTAGGATTCAGTCCAAGTGCCGGATTCTGGCACCAACGCCCTCCCAGGCCTGGTCTGTCCCTGACCTGCCTGCTGCTCGCCCTTCCCCTGCCATGGAACCCGCCCCCCCCAGACCCCTACACTGGCTGAGGCAGGCCGGCACAAACCTTACTATCCACTGGTGCTGCAGAGGCCAAATCTGGTCTCCTGACTCTCCTGGTGGCACTCTCCTTGCAACACCTCTGGGCTCCTCTAAGTTCCATTGTGCTCCGTGAGGCCTACTCCCAGGAAAGTGCGCATAGCGTAAGACTGCTGCTGATTCCATGGTGAGGAACCAGCCTATGGCTGTGTAACCCTAGGCACATTTTTATGGGAGGAAGCCTCAGGGGACACAATGGGACTTACTTCTGAGTAGACACCCCCACTAGGCTGGGGCTCTTAGAGCCCAATCCTATGCATACATTTTATTGTGCTCCATGGGGCTTACTCCCAGAAAAGTGTGCTGAAAGGACTGCCACCGACTCCATGATGAGGAACCAGCCTTTGGTCATGTAACCCGATGCACATTTTCCTGGGAGTAGGCCTCAGGGGACACAACGTGACTTACTTCTGAGTAGACACCTCCAGGAGGCTGGTGCATAGGACTGAAATCCTATGCACACTTGCTTGGGAGTAAGTCCCATTGAACACAGAGAGGCTTACTTCGAAGTAGACATGCATAGGCTTGTGCTCTTAGAGGTGTGTGTGTGTGTGTGTGACACATGCACTGACATTTATAGGTCAGCACACACACACACACACTGCCCCCTCACTGGAGTCCTTTGAAAGGTGCTGCTGTGTGAGGTGAGGCAGGTGAGGCAGAGCCTCCCCACTGGAGTCCTTTGAGAAGCACCACCTCCACGTGAGGCGCTCAACCCAGGCGTGGGTTTGGAAGGACTCTGGTGGGGAGGCTCTGCCTCACCTGCCTCGCCTCACCCCCGAGCCCAGACTGGGCGTGGTGAAGGCCCACAAGGGCCCCCCGCCAAGACCCCGCCTGGCAGCCTGCTCGGGAGGACCCCCTTGCAGCCAGCGGGCTTGAGCGAGGCCGCTCCTGAGGGGGCGCTCGCGAGGCGGGGGCGGCGGCCTGGCGCCATCTTGGGGGCGGTGCTCGCCGTGCCCCGCCCCCGTCACGGCCCCGCCGGCCTCCACTGCTCTGCGCTGCGCCGCTCTCCTCTCCATGCTGCCGCCGCCAGGGCTCCTCGGCCGCAGCGCTCCCGCCCGGCTCTCCTCCGAGGGAGCGCGGCTGCAGCAGCAGCAGCAGCAGGGCCTGGCACGGCCGCCGCCATTTGCAGGCCCCTCCGGCCATGGCAGGTGAGTGGGGGCGGGAGGGGGCAGGCAGGCAGGCCGGGTCTCTCTCCCCTCCAGGGCCCCCCAGCCCCCCATGCTCTCGTCTGTGCACGCATGTCCGTTCACACGTGCACTCACACACGTGTAGGCCTCCCCTGGTCACCCGCACGCCACCGCCTCGTCCCTCCTCCTCTGCTGCCTCCAGGCCGTGGCCCCCCTTCGGTGCACGCATACGTGTACACACGTGCACTCATACACGTGTAAGTCTCCTGCCACTCATTCCTTTGGTCACATATGACCACCACCTCCCGCCACATCCCCCCATCTGCTGACTTGTCTCTTTAGCCCCTGCGGGGATGCTGCCTTTCCTCTGGCACCCCTGCATCATCCAGCCCTTGCCCCCCCTTCTGTCTGTGCATGCATACATGTACCTACACGCACTCTACACATGTAGGTCTCCTGCCACATATTCCCTTGGTCACACCTGTGCACCACTTCACTCCCCCTACATCCCCTCCCACCCACTGCCTTGTCTCTCTAGCCCCTGCAGGGATGCTGCCTTTCCCCTGGCCCCCTAGCATTGCCCAGTCCCACCAGGCCATGCTCCCCATGCTCATTCAGTTTATGCACACATACATGAACACGCGTGCACTCATACACGTGTAGGTCTTCTGCCATCCCTACTCTTGGTCACAGGTGTGCACTGCCTCACCCTCCCCTTGCTGCATCCCTCACTACCTCTGACTCCCCTCCTCTCACTACCTCCCCTCACTTCCACTAGCCCCTGAAGGATGCTGGCTTTCTCCTGGCCTGCCAGCATCACCCAACTCCGCCAGGTTGTGCCCTCTCATGCTCATTCTCTCTGTGTACACGCATGCACTGTGTTCTCTCTGTGTATATATACACATATGCACTCATATATGTATAGGTCTCCTGCCACCCATTCCCTTGGTCATACATGTGTACCACCTCATCCCTCCCTACATCCCCCCACCTGCTGCCTTGTGTCTCCAGCCCCGGAAGGGATGCTGCCTTTCCCCTGCCCTCCCAGCATCACTAGCCCTACCAGGCCTTGCCCCCCCACTTATTCTGTCTATGCATGCATACATTTACATACACACACACATGCATGTGTAGATCTCCTGCCACCCATTCCCTTGGCCATACATGTGCAGTGCCTCATCTCCCCCTCTGCTGCACCCCCCCACTGCTTTTGGTCCCTCCCAGGGATGCTGGTTTTTCCTGTTCCTCCAGCATCGCTCATCCCCATCAGCCCATGCCCCCACTCATTTAAACTGCCTGCATATGTGTACACATATGTACTCATACATATGTAGGTATCCTGTCACCCATTCTGTTGGTCACACGTGACCATCTGTTGGTCACACATGTGCACCATCTGACCCCCCACTGCATCCCTTGTTCCCCAATGTTTTTGATCTCTCCCCCAGGTTGCTGACTTTTCTCTGGCCTCCCAGCATCACCATACCCACACACCCCTTCTCCCTGGAGGCTTATGCTATCTATCCATCTATCTTCATCCCTCTATCATCTGTCTATCTAGTGTGTGTATACATGACAATTCTACCCTAATTTACATGGGAGTAAGCTCAATTGAGTATAGTGGGGCTTACTTCTGAGTAGACATGCCTAGCTACACACATGCATGTAGCTATCTTGCTATCCAGTCTCTTTTTTCTCCCTTCTGATGCTCTGCATTGTCTCCCTTGCCTCTCCTCCTTCCTGGGTAGCTGACCTGTTTTCCATTTGCCCGGCATCCCACTTCACACTCAGCAACCCCCCATGTTTAAACTTTACCTTCTGTTACCCATATTACCCTTCCACCATCCTTTCAAGGGGTCTTATCCTTCCTCCAGGCATTACCATGTTCTGGCACAATGCCCCTTATCTTTTCTTTATAACCCCCCTCCCCCATATTTTATATCTGCCCTGTATTTCTCTCTATCTCCTTCCATTTTGTTCTGTCTCCTTGGAAAGATAGGCTCCCTCCCTCCTCTATTAGCTAATATTCCAAATGCAAGCCTCTTGTTCTCTTTCTGCACCTGAATCCTGTAGTATGCAGTAACTTCTTCCCTCTTCTATCCCCATCTCAATAATATGCATAATTGCTTCCTTTTTGCCCCACCCCCAGAATAATATAATAATAATAATATAATAAAACTTTATTTTTATCCCGCCCTTCTCCCTAACGGGACCCAGGTGTGCTTGGAAACCTTCATGCATTGCTCTTGTGTGTGCTCTCTCTCTCTCTAGTAATGCAGCTGCTGTTTGCACAGCAGCCACACCCCCCCTTGAACTCCTCTTTGCAGTGTGTCCAGAGACTCCCCCATCACCTCTTCTTTCCATCCTGCCATTCTCTGTCTGTAGGCATCCTGCTGTCCCTTCTCTCCTTTTTTTGCCTCAGTCATGCTAGTGCAGAGAGATTTTTGTAAATGCCAAATTATATTCTTTCTGGCCATACCCATTGCCCCATTACACAGTCTTCCAAAATGAGCAGTTTTGGTTCTCCTTTTCGCCCCACCCCCACAGCTGATTTTATTCTGGTTTTCTACTTTTAGCAGCCCATTTCCTACACCTACACAGGCGCTTTTGTTTTTATATTAACCAAACATCTGTTTAGTTTGTCTGTTACTGGTGTTCCATCAAAGATATTTTTAATCATATGATAGCTTCTGCTAGATTCTGCCATTTTTCCGTGTGCTTTGCTACCTTGCACCTCAGATGATAATGTCTTGATATCCTGGCAGATATTAGCCTCATTTTGTTCCCTTGTTTATTTAATAATAGCATCCTATCCATTCCCTGTGTGCTAGAAGAGCAAACATTGAGCTAATTACTGCAGGCTTGTTGCTTTCAAATTAACTGTTGGAAAGGATAAGGAGAGCGAAGTGGTCTAGTGCTAGTGAGAATCTTCTGTCTAATTAAAAATGGTTTTTTTAAAACATTGTAGTGGGTGTAACCTCTTTTTTTGTTTGTGTGTGCCCGTCTTTCTGTGACACAAAATGGGGGAGCAGACATGTAAAGCTTGTAAACTGGATGATGAATTTAGGCTAATTCACCTGCACTCATGGACCACTTTCTCTGTCTGATCTTTTTCCTGTGGTAGGAGGGCACAAGAATGTGCATTTCCTGTGTATTGTAAAATATTTTTATTAGAAGGAATTAAAGGAAATGATATTGTTCAGAGAGCAGCACGATTAAGGCTTGCAAAGCAAGTGTATCGTCTAAGTGGCTTCCTAGTAGACTTTATCAATACACTTATTCTTAAACAGTAACATGTTCACACTACAGTACTTTTCAACTCTTCATTGTGAAACTGACATGATTCCCTTGCTCTCCAAAGATAAGCTCTTAACACAACCTTGATCTCCTCCTAAGGCTGGTGTTTTTTTTATTCTTCATGGGCAGCATAGTGCATAAATGGTGAGGCAAGTAACTTGTGTAAAGGGCTATAATTAGATTCTGTGGAATGTTCTTGGATGTGGGCAAAATTCTCAGGCGAATACAAAATAGATTGGTTTCTGAAAATCAGTTTTGAGGTGTGAGATGTGTTTTTTCTTCACATTGATTTTTAAAAAGCAGCAGTTGAGATTCTGTGAGTGCAGTCACATGCTTCTCTTAATGCAGGATTAGCTGATGTGCTTAAATTCCATGGTAATTATTCCATTTCTGTGCAATTTGCATGCTGTCGCTCCTGGACAACTGACTAGTCCCAACTACCCATTTTCATTGAAAATTCTCTAGTAGAGCAGGGAGCTGAGAAAGAGGAACTAGAATCAATCTGTGAATTTGCCATGAATGGCTGAAATAATAGGCTTTCCTGGTCAAACCCAATTGTGTTGACCTCCAAGATGGTTGGATCAATGTCTGCTGGATTTTCAGTGGCTAGAGTGCTTCTTGCTGTCACTTAGAATGGGAAATGTTGGTGCTCCTCAGATGAGGGATACTGTGCTGAAACTGCAGTAAAAGCACATCCTTGGGAGAGAACAGAATGATCTGGGGAAAAGGTGGAACAGCAAAGAACGGCATAACCTTTACAGGGCTGCTACTAATGCAGGAGGAACAAGGGTGCATTGGGTAATTCATGGGAAAAATCCTACCACACTATGAGAAGTCCAATCAATTGCCTTTGATGGCTCCTTTTTGCTGTCTGGCAGTGCTAGTGGTCGATCACCCCAAGAAAGGAATTGGCAGTACAAGGCCCATAAGTTCAGGGATGGCTGTTAGAGAAATAGTAATCTGTAGTATCCTGGAAGTGCTGTGGCTAAAATCAGAGGCCTCTTGGTTGGTTTGTAACTTCAGCTTATTTGTAAAAAGGAAATCTAAATTATCTGGTTTAATAGCAGTTAAGACCCCATTTGCTTATGCTGCAGTATTGTTGGCTCAAACTCAGGGCCCAGTCCTATCCAACTTTACAGTGCTGGTGGAACAGCAAAGCAGCCCTGAGAAAAGGGAACAAATGCTCCCTGCCAGGGAGGAGGCCTCAGTGACTGTTCCCCTCCTGCAGGATGCAGTGCATACCTCATTGGCACGACTGCACCAGCGCTGGAAAATTGGATTAGGTTTTGACCCTCAGTTTGTAAAACAGAACATGGGATTTTCCAAGAATATCAACTTGCTTGGAAGAAACTTTCAATGAGCCTTTCAATGAGCCAATGCATGAAGATGTCTTTCAACATTTAGCCAGGTGTTCAGATGCTGCACCGGAGTACTTTGACCTCTATACGTTACAAGCAAAAAAATGAAACTAAAATGAGCACTCTGCATTTTTGAGTTCTTAGTCTGTAAATAGCTCCAGGGTTTAAAGTGTACATTTTGTTTTACTTGAAATCTTCCAAAAGAGGATATTACAGTCACTGTAAGCATGGGACCATCCACTGTGATGTAGTTAAAGACAAGAATTAAATAATAAAGCATTGAAAACGAGTTGCATGGTGCGTTTCATTGCTGTCTTTCAAGCTGTGTTGCAATGAAAGCAGAATAGGATTTGATCAGAAGGCCTTCCTTTAATTTTGCAATGGCTTGTACAAATTCTTCCCAATAACACTGTGTGTGTGAAATTGTAGAGGTTTGAGGATCTTGAGGTAGTATTCAGCTCTCCTCAAAATGACGGAAGGCCAAACATCCAATAATTATCAAATTATTCTGACATGATATTGTGAAATCTTGAGGTTTGTACATTTGTCAGGTTAAAAATTCCCCACTATGTGAGTAAGGCAACACCATTCCAAATTTGATGCATCCAGTCTTGTCTTTCAAGGCTCTTTCTCCAAAGGAAATTCATACGTTGTGATCTTTCTGTGCATGAATACAAGTATTTCTGATAAAGTTTTTTGAGTTTATGATGTGAGACTTTGTGCCCTGATGCTTAAAAAAAAAAAATCTGGATACCATAAATATTGATACTGATTTGTCCTACACCATATATATATGGCGTATATCTAAAGCTTTAGATATATAAACCTTTGCAGAACCCAAATGATTATGATCTTTTTCTTGGAGTCCCTACAGTTTCATTTGGGGCATTAGGAATATGTTTTGAACTTTTGTCTGGTTTTTTTTTCTTAACAAGTAGTACTTTTTTCTTAGATAATGTCATTCTTTGTATTGGAATAGAAATTTAACTATTTTGACTGTTTAATTGCCAGCAATGCCAGGAGGTTGATACTGAAGGGTTTGGGATGATGGTTTCAGAGACTGATTAGAACAGTGGTCTTGTCAAAAGCTGAGATCCACTTGAAATTCCTACTTGCAACATGGGACCCGCTATCAAGAGCTCAGTGGATAAGAAGAGTGCAAATGTGTCATTCTGCCTCTTCTTTCCACCAAGGCCAGTTGTGAGGAGAGTTAAGAGTGAAATATCAACAGTGTGCACTTGATTTTGAAATTCAGATAGAGCCTATGGCCTTCTCTATGGTCACCTCTTGTGATGTCACTTCCAACTTCTGGGAGACTCTGGTTTTGTGCCTCTGTTTGTACAGTAACTGTCGTCACAAATTGTCTTCCTCTATTGGAGAAGAGAAACAATTTCTTATGACGTACAGTTGCCATAGAAACAGTCACAAAACCTGGAAGAGTCTTTTAGCAATTTTCAACACTGGTTCAAACTCCCTTGGCACACCTGCAGACCTTTCACAGCACACTGGTTAACCCATTTTTGTCCGGCCCACAGGTGTACATAAGAACATGCATCAGGCCCCACTGGATCAGGCCATAGGCCCATCTAGTCCAGCTCCCTGTATCTCACAGCGGCCCATCAAATGCCCCAAGGAGCACACCAGCTAACAAGAGACCTCATCCTGGTGCCCTCCCTTGCACCTGGCATTCTGACATAACCCATTTCTAAAATCAGGAGGTTGCGCATACACATCATGGCTTGTACCCCGTAATGGATTTTTCCTCCAGAAACATGTCCAATCCCCTTTTAAAGGCGTCCAGGCCAGTCGCCATCACCACATCCTGTGGCAAAGAGTTCCACAGACCAGCCACACACTGAGTAAAGAAATATTTTCTTTTGTCTGTTCTAACTCTCCCAACACTCAATTTTAGTGGATGTCCCCTGGTTCTGGTGTTATGTGAGAGTGTAAAGAGCATCTCCCTATCCACTCTGTCCATCCCCTGCATAATTTTGTATGTCTCAATCATGTCCCCCCTCAGGCGTCTCTTTTCTAGGCTGAAGAGGCCCAAACACCGTAGCCTTTCCTCATAAGGAAGGTGCCCCAGCCCCGTAATCATCTTAGTTGCTCTCTTTTGCACCTTTTCCATTTCCACTTTGTCTTTTTTGAGATGCGGCGGCCAGAACTGGACACAATACTCCAGGTGTGGCCTTACCATAGATTTGTACAATGGCATTATAATATTAGCCGTTTTGTTCTCAATACGTTCTGGGAATATGTTTGTCTGGGACAATATGTTCTGGAACATGTTTGGTCCCAGTTGCGTATATGCAATACTGGGGAGAAATGACTTTTAAAAATCACTGCAGTAGAAAGAGAAGCCAAGTTGAAGAACATGCCACAGGGAAGAGTGGCAGATAGTTGGGAGACTGGGGAAGGCCACTAAAGATGAGAGCTGGCCGAAACATCTCTCCAAAGCCAGTCTCCAGCAGATTTACTTCACTTAGGATTCCTAACCCTGGCTACCATTCAAACTGTGCAAACCTCTGAACCTGAAAAGAAATTAGTTTTCTCAACGACAACCTCCTAAGGCAGGGGTGTCAAACATAAGGCCCAGGGGCCAGATGCAACCCATGGAAGCTTTTTACCCGGCCCTCAAGCTCTCAGCTGCTGGGCAGTGCTGAGGTGTTACTGCTAAGAGGGCAGCCCTCACAAAAATTGGGCTCTCCCATATCTTGAAATATGAAAAAGATTTGTGTGTTTTCTCTTGTTATTTGAAGTTAATGAATTCCTAAGTGAGAAAAAGTGCTAATTTTTGGTTATGAGTTGTTTAATGACATCACTTCCTGCCTAACAACATCACTTCTGGCCCTGAGCAGGCATCATGAATGCCATTCGGCCCTCAGTATGAAACGAGTTTGACACCCCTGTCCTAAGGTCTGGTTGTGAAATCACTTTTGGCTTCTGACCCAACTGGCAAAGACCCCTGGATTAGAAAATTATTGAGGTACAGTTCTCAAACACTGTTTATGCGCCTTTCAAAGCATCTGCCTGCAGCTTTTTTTCTCCCTGCAACATGATAAGTCCAACGGCAATAAAGCTGAGGCTGATATGAAGTGCTTTCTTGAATTGAAAGTGTTCTGCAATTTTAAACCTCAGTTCTTGACATCAAAATCTAAATGTTCTGTTGGAATCCACAGATAATTGACTTGACTGGGTGTCAAGAGTTATAAAACTGTGTCTTTATGGTCTTAGCTGTGCTTTGAAGTACTTTGTCCTTTAGTGTTCAGGTCGATGGAATTGGAACTAATGTTTCATAAAAGCACAGAAGTTTTTCTCTTCATTTCGTAGTTGTACAATTGTTTTTTTTTTCTTTGCTCAGTGGTGCTGAAATGCTGCCACGGTTGTGGTGCTCCTCCTTGAGATGAACATGGAAGTTTCCTTACTCTCCCATGATTCTGTTTTGGCATATATCTATATTTGGGGAGGGCCTGTAACTCAGTGGTAAAACAGCTTCTTCATACATTTAGACCCCTGGTATCTCCAGCAAGGCTATCTGAGTCCTTGAAGAACTGTGGCCTTTCAGAATAGAAAACATCTAGTCAAAAGATCTGATTTGGTATAAGATATCTTCATATGTTTATGCAGAGGAAATAGTGCTGGGAAGATGGGCTGTGATTTTGGAGTCACTGTCATATCTGAAAGCTCCTGGAGGTGCTAGAGAACTAAAGAGAAAATGTTGTCCCCATCTTTAAAAAGGAGGATCCAGAAAATTACAGATTGGTCAGCTTGACATCAGCACTTGTGAAGGTTCTGGAACAGATGATCAACAACCCAATTCTAAATAACTTTTTGGTGCCAATGCATTCTCAATGCAGTTCCAAGGTAAGGAAACAAATGTTCCCTTAGCTAGAGGAGACCTTTGTGACTGCCCCTTCCATCAGAGGATGCAGTGCACACCCTCTGCATTGGTTGGCACAGCAGTTGGCACAGCTGCATTGGTGCTGGAAAGTTGGTTAGGATTAGGCTGTAAATGGAATATCTGTGAGCATTTAGAAAATAATGTCATAATTTTTAGGAGTTAGTATGGGTCTGGCGAGAGCAAATCATGCCAGACTAACGTAACCTCCTGTTTGGATAGAGTGACTGGTTTGGCAGGCCATGAAAATGTTGTGTGGACATAGTATATCTAGATTTCAGCAAAGCATTTGACAAAGTCTCCCACGATATCCTTGTGGATAAAATGGTAAAGTGTGAACTAGATGGTTCTAATGCTAGGTAGGTTCAAAGCTGGTTGAACAACTGTTCCCAGTGAGTGCTGATAAATGCCCTCCAGTCAACCAAGGTATTCAGTGTTCAGGGACCAAGCTCCTTATTCCTAGGTAAGTGAATAGAATTGCAGGCTTAGTGGACCACAAGCTGTACCTGAGCCAGCAGTGTGATGCAGTTGCAAGAAGCATCCAGTGCAATTGTGGGCTGCATCAACAGACACATAACATCCACGTTATGAAAAGAAATAGCTTAACACTATTCTGCCGTAGTCGGATATTGCTTGGAATACAGCATCCATTTCTGGGCACCACATTTTAAGGACATGGAAAAGTTCACAGGAGGCCATCCAGCGGTGCTGTTCTTATGTTCTTATGAATGGTGAGGAATCTGAAAACCAAGTCTTATGAAGAATGGTTAAAAGAGCTTTGTAAATGTATTGATTTGTTTTGGTGTGTAAATTACTTTCTGTTGAAAAGTGGTGTGTGTATGTATATGTATATGTGTATATATATATATATATATATATATACACACACACACACACACACACACACACACATATTCTTAATAGTTGTACTTCGTCTGGAGCAGAAAAGACGAAGGGAAGATATCTTCAAACAGTTGTCTTAAAAGTATCTGAAGGGCTTCATGTTGAAGTCAGGCAGGACTGTGGGTCGTGAGAGCAGGACGAGCAGCAATGGGCTGAAACGACTGGGAATTAGATGTAGGCTAGACGCGAGGAAGAATGTCCTACAGGAAGAGCTGTCCAGCGCTGAACCATCTGTCTCTTGCAGTTGCAGACTTTCTTTGGTTGAAGATTTTCATGTGGCAGCCACACAGCCACCTTTCAGGATGCTGAAGTTGCTGAATAGGAGGTTGAACTAGATGATCTCTGTGGCTGTTTCTCACTCTGCGATATGATGCAGTATTAATATTGGAAGGAGAATTCATGAAGATATGTCAAATGAAGCCTCTGCACCACTCTGTGCTCTTCTTTAAAACAAAATAGAATTTTAAAAATTTGCATTTTTTTCTTGAGTGTGTGTGTGTGTGTGTGTGTGTGTGTGTTACATAGACCACTGGTTCCCAAAATGTGGGTTGAGACCCACCAGTGGATCACAAGTTGATTTTTGGTGGGTCGTGAAATGTTTCTGAAATTTTTTTTAAATACTTTGCAAACACTCTTGCCCAAGTTGCAGAACAAAATTACAGCTGCAGGAAATGCAGATGGAGAAACTGCTCTCGTGGCTGGAATGCCTCTTCATGAGGTCCTCTTCATACCCCCAAATTAAATGTCACATTTTCCCATTTTCTCTAGTAATTGGCATGATGTAGATCACATGTGAACCCAGTTTCAGCCTTTTGTCTGGCCTGGAAGTCCCTGACTGCAGACCTTTTTCTCCATTCCAGCCTTCTGAGTACCCTGGAATGACTGTAAAAAAATTTGGGGGAACAGTCTTTAAACTCCATTTCTAAAGAGAATCTAGCAAATATCTGCACCTATATACTGTAAACTGTATAGTATTGTTTCTCAAACTATGGGTCAGGACCCACTAGTTGGGTCACGGGCCAGTTTCAGGTGGGTCCCCATTCATTTCAATATTTTATTTTTACTATATTAGACTTAATACTACCATGGTCTGTGACCTGTATTTTGAACAAGCTACTAAGTATATTATTTTAACAACAGTAGTAAATGGGACTTACTCCTGGGTAAGTGTGGGTAGAATTGCAGCCTAGGATTGTTAAAAATTTCCTGCTTGATGATGTCACTTCTGGTAGTGACATCATTTCCGGTGGGTCCTGACAGATTCTCATTCTAAAAAGTGAATCCTGATTCTAAATCTTTGAGAACCACTGCTATACAGTATGTAAGGTCTCTAGCAGCCTTGGGAGCACAGGACCCTGATTATTATTATTAATAATTTATTAAATATTAATAAATAAAAATATTTTTTCTTTCCAGATCCCTTTTTTGTCTAGTAAAGCTGTGTGGGTCATGATAGATGGTCATTTAAAAAAGTGGGTCCCAGAGCTGAAAGGTTTAGCAATCAATGGTGTAGTAGTAGTAGTAGTAGTAGTAGTAGTAATAATAATAATAATAATAATAATAGTAATAATAATATTTAAATACCATCTTTCTGGCCATTGGATTGCTCCTTTGGCTTTATTCAAGGTGGTTTACATGGGCAGGCTTTCTCTAAACCCCCAAGGGATTTTTGCAATAAACAAAGAAGTTCTTTCTTTCAAGAACACATTACTTTCCAGGTAGATCTTTTTCTGTCTGGTCTTCATTCTGGCTTTGTTGCCCTCCACAGTGAGAAATAGTTGCAGCCAGCTTCTTGTCTCCCACTCAAGAGCTTAGCTCAACAGCTTTGAAGTCTCACCACATAGGGAAGCTTCCTGTGTTCTTGAACCAGCAACCTTCAGATGTTGTCTTTGGGCTTAAAACAGCTCTACCCTCTGGACCAAACCTTCTGCCCTTCTGGTCTGCCACTCCCGAATCGGCCTTTTCAGCCACTCCCGAATCGGCCTGGTCTGCCACTCCCGAATCGGCCTTTTCAGCCACACTAGACGCTGTTCCAGAACCACCTTTCAGAGCGCGATACCATAGTCTTTCGAGACTGAAGGTTGCCAACTACTGTGCGCATTGGCACCTACACAGAATTGGGAAAGCTGCAGTTGCACAACTTTTTACAGAGTTTAGTTGAGCTATCTTCTATTGTTTGTTTTAGATTTATAAACTGTACACCAGAATGTTATTACTTGCTTTAATGAAACTGAAATTTTGAGGTTAGTTCCTTCTCCCTTCACAACTTCAGCATCCTACTTCATATCACAATAAACAATAATAAAATTAAAATACTGTTTCTGAATGTTGCTGGACTGAATAATCCTGTTAAAGAAACAAGTCTCAAAGGTCAATTGTGTCAAAAACCAGTTCATATACATTCAAGAAAAACCTGTTTAATAAAACAAACAGGAAAAATATCATGCAAAACTCTATAAAGGCCATTTTTACCATGTCATAGCCAAGATAAAGAGCAAAAGTTATGATTGGCATATACTAAAAATTTCTTTTTCAAATGAAATGGGAGATTTGACATATTTGTCAAAGGTGAGCTCCAAAATAAAACTACCATCTTTGGATTTATACACCCTTCCCAATAGCACCCAGAGGCAATTTAATGAGCAAATGATATTAGATATGCAGAATTGGATAGAGAGAAATGTGGTACTTGGAGTCTTCAATGCAGTCAGTCAGTCACCCTTTATTAGACTCCTCCAGTAAAAATCTGAAGCACATCCAAACACCACAAATATTGAGGACATGGCTAAGATCATAGAATTTGGAAGATCGGTAGAAGTTACTTAACTCCAAGAAAAGAAATTATACCTTTTGTCAGCCATGCATAGGACATCTACTAGGATAGACTACATCTTTGCCTCTCCAACTGTGCAATTAAATGTTGAGGATGCAACTGTAAGTGCCATGATTCATGTGGATGATGCAGCAGTGACAGCAACATAAGAATGTAAGCAGCCCGCTGGATCAGGCGAAAGGCCCATCTTCCTGTATCTCTCTGTGGCCCACCAAATGCTTCAGGGAGCACACAAGACAACAACCTGCATCCTGGTGCCCTCCCCTGCATTTGGCAATCTGAGGTAACCTACCTCTAAAACCAGGAGCTTGCACATACATACAACAATAGTGGATAACACTGTTCAACAAATTTTAATTTTTTTTTTAACAAAAACAAAGTTAGCCATCCTTTATAGATTTTTGGTCGTTGAACACGAAAATCACAGTTAAAATACTTTCCTAGCTCAAATTTCCAAGTAAATTGACCATTTCTGTTTCACAGATATTTCAGTGGAGTTGGCAACCTTCAGTCTCGAAAGACTATGGTATTGCGCTCCGAATGGTGGTTCTGGAACAGCGTCTAGTGTGGCTGAAAAGGCCGATTCAGGAGTGACAATCCCTTCCACACTGGGAGCAAGTGCAGTCTGTCCCTGGTCTGTCTCCCTGGCTATGGGCCTTCCTTCTTTGTCTCTTTGCCTCAGACTGTTGGGCAAGTGTCTCTTCAAACTGGGAAAGGCCATGCTGCACAGCCTGCCTCCAAGCGGGCCGCTCAGAGGCCAGGGTTTCCCACCTGTTGAGGTCCACTCCTAAGGCCTTCAGATCCCTCTTGCAGATGTCCTTGTATCGCAGCTGTTGTCTAGCTGTAGGGCGCTTTCCTTGCACGAGTTCTCCATAGAGGAGATGCTTTGGGATCCGGCCATCATCCATTCTCATGACATGACCGAGCCAGCGCAGGTGTCTCTGTTTCAGCAGTGCATACATGCTAGGGATTCCAGCTTGTTCCAGGACTGTGTTGTTTGGAACTTTGTCCTGCCAGGTGATGCCGAGGATGCATCGGAGGCAGTGCATGTGGAAAGCATTCAGATTCCTCTCCTTTTGTGAGCGAAGAGTCCATGACTCGCTGCAGTACAGAAGTGTACTCAGGACGCGAGCTCTGTAGACCTGGATCTTGGTATGTTCCGTCAGCTTCTTGTTGGACCAGCTTCTTGTTGTGAGTCTGGAAAACGTGGTAGCTGCTTTGCCGATACACTTGTTTAGCTTGGTATCGAGAGAAGGAGTGTCGGAGATTGTTGAGCCAAGGTACACAAAGTCATGGACAACCTCCAGTTCATGTGCAGAGATTGTAATGCAGGGAGGTGAGTCCACATCCTGAACCATGACCTGTGTTTTCTTAAGGCTGATCGTCAGTCCAAAATCTTGGTGGTTTGTTTTATGTGCTATAGGCGCATATATATATATATATATGTCAAAGTCGTACAGCAAGCTTTGGAAGACTCTGAGAAGCCAGAAGCACCAGGATACATGCTGTGACAGCCACTCACTCACTCAAAGGATTGTCATAAAGACAGAGGCAAAGTCACAGGTAAACGGGGGTACTTCTGGTCTCTGTAGAGCAGGGGTCAGAACTTTTTCTAGCAAAGGTGCTGGATGTTCAGTGATGATGTTATCATGTCTGTGTCAAACTTCCAGGTTGCTGAGCAACTGCCCAGAGCTGGGCAAAGCTCTGCTGTTCCCTGTTCGGCTCAAGGCAAATTGGGTGGGAGGCTTTGCCTTCCATGCTGAGCTCTGCATGTGCCAATGCCAAGTTGCCAACTCCTGATCTAAAGACTTGAGTCCTCTTTTCTCCACGAAGTTGCCCTACTGAAAGGTCCTGCTAGAGGGTGAAGCTCCATTTCATGGTTTCCTTTACCAGCTATCTATTGTGTGCCTCTGTTACATTCAGTGACCACTGTCGACTGATGGTAAAGGCATCTGCGGAAAGGAGTTGACTCAACGGTAGTCCTTCCTCTCAGAGACACCTGGCCCTCTTCCTTTCCATCTTCTCCATCTTCCATGGAGATGCCTGGACCCTTTGAACCTCTCAGGTTGGAACAGTGGTGGTGAAAAATATCATGAGTGAGTCAAAAAATGCCATTTGAATTCACCCCCCTGAAGTGGCTCTTCTGGCCAGTGGCTGCTGTTGACAGATATAGAAGTTATTCTATGTTGACATAGAGTTGGAAGGAATCCACAAGGTCATCTAGCCCAATCCCTTGCCTATAGCAGGGAATCGTCCTAGAGTATCTCCAGCAAGTACCTGTTGAGCCTCTACGAGAGGATCTCCAGTGAGGGAGAATATACCATCTGCCTTGGCAAACCTCCCTCCACTCCACCTCCCTCCACTGCGAAACCATCATTACCATTAAGAATTTCTGCTATCCAACTGGAATCTCCAGCCTTACAGTTTGTAGCCATTTGATAGAAGTGTTTCCAAGACTTGACTTCAACAGAGATCTGGCCCATCAGGTTGAATTGACCTGTCCTAGTTGGAGATGGCAAGAACTTTTCAGGCTGCCCAGCAAGTTGGAGCAGTACTGGGTTGATAAATGCTTGCCAAGCTTGCTCCTGCCTTCTTCATAGTCCAACTATGTTCTTGCCTTGAATCTTCAGACAAGAATTCTTGGCTGTATTTTTAAACTTGGATCCAAGGGCCAAGAGCCTTTAGCCTCAGACACCTAGCAAAACCAAGTGCTTTTATATCTGCACTAGAGGAGAGGGCAACAAAAGCAGTCAATTCGTCTCAGCCCCAGGTGTTCCAGCTCCCTCCAGAGGACCGTTTCTGAAAGACACTGAAGGGTATTTCTACACATGAAGGCATGCCATTGATGGTAATACACAGCCATTTTCACTGATCTGGCTCCTCTTGATTATCAGGAGCAGTAACACTGCACAAGGCATTGTATCTTCATGTTCTGTGAGGTGGACCTTTGATGGCTAGCTGGATCAGAGCACCAAAGTTTTCAGTAAAAGGTGCAGGAGCTCCTTTGAAGGCAAAAATGGAAAGTTCTGGTCTTAGCAATTGAAACTAATGAGACATTCTTCTTTCAAGGATGAGGTAGCTAAATAATGGACATACTTCAAAGGTTGTTACAAGTGTCCTCTAATCGGCAGTGTCTAAGGGATTTACAAATGCATTGTAAGGGCAATATGTACCTCTATTGCGGTTGTTGCACTAAGCCATTAAGATTGCATTTGGTGGTGAGAATAATTGAATTATGACTTGTTTGTCCATAAATAGATAATCTACCCAGTGTCTGTGAAGGCTGAGGTCTAATCTTGAAATCTAACACTATACAACATTTAGGGCGCAATCCTAACCCCTTATGTCACTGCTTTCCAGCTGTGAGGTAAGGGAACAAACATTCCCTGACTTTGAGTAGGCCTCTGTGAGTGCCGCCCAACTGCAGGATGCAGCACATGTCCCATTGGCACTGCTGTCTTCTGTGTGATAGCTGTTCTGATACTTGAATACAGCTATCCAGTCTCCTATAATCTTCTTTCCAGCCTAAACACACCATGCTCCATGCAACTGTTCCTCTTAGGACTTTGTCTAGACCCCTCACCATCCTAGCTGTCCTCTGAAACTACTTCAGCTTCTCAGTGTCCTCCTCCAGATGTGGTGCCCAAAACTGGATGCAGTATTTCAAGATGGAACTGAATAGTTCAAAATAGAGTAGATCTGGATTCAGTGCCTCTGCTAATGCTGTCTGGGAACGCATTACCTCTTTTGCAGTCACATCAACACTGCCTGCTCATCTTCAGCTGATAGTTCACTGTCATTAGATCTTTTTTGGATATGCTACTGCTAAGCTAAATTTTTCCCATCCTGTACTTGTGCCTCTTATTTTGTTTTTGGTCCCTACATGTAGGACTTTGCATTTCTCTCCATTGAATTCTGTCTTGTTGGTATTCGCTCAGTCATTGAGTCTGTCCTGATCATTTTGAATCCTGATTCAGTCTTCCCAGCATTAGCTATCCCCCACCAACTTTGTGTCATCAGCAGATCTGATAATCATTTCCTTCCCCCCTATCCATGGCCTTATAATAGTGAATAGCACAGGGTCCAAGACAGTGCCCTGTGGCACTGGATACCTCCCTCTGAGTTAAGCTGGAATCATTTAATAGTCCTCGTTGGTGTTGGCTATTCAACCACCTAGCAGTACAGTGGGCCCTTGGTTTCCATGGGGAATCCATTCCAGGACCGTCCGCAGATACTGAATTATGCAGATAATGAAAGCCATGGGAGGGGGGCACACTAGCAAACCGGAAGTGCCTTTTAGAAGTGTCTGTGAGGCCCTCAGCCATGGGATTGGCATCCACGGATGGCAAGCTCGTGGATAAGGAAAGCCCACTGTACTAGCATCTAGTCCACCCTTTTATCTGCAAGGATATCCTGAGAGACTTTCAGTGCAATCCTGGGCAAGTATACTTGGAAGTAAGTCCGGCTGAGTTCAGTGGGATTTATTCCCAGGTAAGTGTTATAGCTTAGTGTGCCTAGATTTCAGCAATGTCCACAGTGTTCCCATGGTCTCCTAAATTAGTCTATCAAAGAAGGAGAGGAGATCGGCCTGGCATGAGTTGTTCCTGACAAGCCCATGCTTGCTCCTGGAGATCACCCCATTATTTTTCTAAGCACACACAGATGTTAATAATCTGTTTCAGGATCTTTGTGGGTATTGGCATCAGTCTGTAGTTTCCCAGATCTTTTTCTCTTTTTTTGCTCCTGTTAGCCCTCAGGCACCTCATCAGTTCTCCAGCAGTTACCAAAGATGGCAAGAGAATGGCTCCAAGATCATATCCACATGCTCCTTCAATTCTCTGAGGTGTAGCCCATCTGTTCCTGGGGACTTAATTCATTGAAAGTAACTAGGTGTTTCCTTACTATGTCTTTATTTATCTTGAGTCATGATGCCCCCAGTTCTTCATTTGTTGAGCTTTGGGCCACTTTGCCCTTGCAGAAATACAAACAGAAGATAAGAATAGAGTAGCTCTGCCTACTCTCCATCACCCGTTAACACTTCCTCATCTTCATCATGCAGCAGGCCTACCCCTAGTCTGATTTTCCTCTTCTTTCAGACATTTTGCTGTTTGGGGCATCCCTCATTGGTGTCAGCTCATTTTTGCTTTGGCCTTCCTGACTTCATCCCTGCCGGTGTGGGGTGAGCTGTTCCTTTGTCAGTGCCATCCTTCCACTTCTTCTGCATGTTCCTCTTTCTTTCCAAAGTTTTCCAGAAAGCAATTTGTGCTACCACAATTAGACATCTCTGAGCTTTCCTTCTCATGGGAACTGTTTGAGATTGCCCCTTCAGTATCTTGCTTTAAAAAAACAATCCCATCCCTCTTGGATTGTTTTCTTCTTTTAACCATTCTAGGTGTAGGAAAGGATGGAATTTTCCCCTGAACCCATTCAAATCAACTTTCCTAAAATCCAAAGTATGGATCCAATTACCTTTAGATGTCCTTTCCCTTGATATCAAGGTTTCCAAGATGATTTAATGTCTTTCTCCCTAAAGTACCTGCCTTCCTCCTCCTTCTGAATGATGTAGGTGTCCGCAACACATGTCAAACATGTATTGGACCACCTGCGCTTAAAGCAAAATCCTGTGCATGTCTACTCAGAAGTAAGTCCCATTAAGTTCAATGGAACTTACTCCTTGGATTGTAGCTTTAGACTTTCAGTAGAAGTCAGGATAGCCCAGATGCCCAGCAGACGTCAGGATGAAGTCTCCATTATTACTGGCGGCTTAGCTTTTGGAAAGCTTGGTAACCTCTTCTAGGAAAGCATTTACTGTGACTTCTGTTTGGCCAGGTGGTCTTTCGTAGACTCCCAGAATGGTATTGCTCTTACACCTCTCTTTTAATTCTTACCCAGATTCTGTTGGGCTTGGTTCCTGGATTTATGTGCTGGTATATACATTATTTACTTAACCCCCCTCCCACTTCACTTCCTGCTGGGGACTGTTCCTTTTGAGTAAAATTTATCCTTCCAGTCCTATCGGTCTCGTAGGTCTCATTACACCAAGTTTCCAAGATGTCTGTCAGATCACGTTTGCCTTCCCATGTTAGGATTTCATGTTTGCTCTTTTGCTTCCCATAATCTGTGTGTTAAGATATAGACCTCATATTTAGTATGACTTGTCTGCTGTAGTTCAAGCATTCTGTTCAGAAAGTAGTCTTAGTAGGGGATCTTGCAAGCTTCTTTATATCAGTGGAGTGGGTTTCGTTCCAGTGGGCTTGGCATCCATGGCTGCTGAGCTTGCGCTGCAGAGGGCCCGCAAAGCCTCCCAGACACTACTGGAAGGCACTAGTTCACACTGGCAACATCTTTTTGCGTCTGTAGGTGTTCTGAATGTGGTCACCTCCATGCCTCAGAACAGCTCTAGGTGCAACTGGAAGTCGCTGGCATGAAACAGAAGTGCCAGTCTTTTCTGGGAGGTCTTCTGAGGAGGCTGAGAAACTGACATGACCTCTGGAGGGCCGGGCATGGCCCCCAGGTGAGTAATTGCAACACCATGCCACCCCCCATCACCCCATGGATTCCAGATTCTGCTGATTTTGTTATCCGTGTGGATCCTGGAACAGATTCCCTGTGGATACCAAGGGCCCGCTGTATTAGCAATGGGAGGTAATTTTCTTGAAAAGCAGCCTAGTTGAAGTAGTGGCAAAGTATGAATTTCACTTGCTGGATGCTACATAGGAAAGATTTTCATTGGTCTGGCATTCTTGTTTTGCACCATCTTTTACTTCAAAATGTAAATACATTCCAAAACTCATACATGAATCAAACAGTATTCATGAAAATCAAAATAGCATTTTTAAATGACTTTTGATGTCATTCACAGGTTTGTCACTTGTAGAGTTATGTTTCTCTTGGGTTAAATGCAGTGTTCCCATCAATGTCAAGCCTGGTGCTTTTGTAAATAAAATGTCATGAAGCTGAATAATTTCAATGATTTGCAGTTTGAACTTGCTTCTTCATTTTTCTTCTGAATAAGCGGGTTGCTGACATCTGATGCGTGAGGGTATTCTAGTTGTGGCAAAAATTAGAAACCAAAAAGTTATCTGGAGACCAGGGTTCAGGGCTACCCCCAAGATACTCTGGAGTGCAGTACCTGAATGACTTCATACCTATTAGCATGAGGTACTCACAAAGAGAGTCTGGTCCAACAAGAAGCTGACGGAACATACCAAGATCCAGGTCTACAGAGCTTGCGTCCTGAGTACACTTCTGTACTGCAGCGAGTCATGGACTCTCCGCTCACAACAGGAGAGGAAACTGAACGCTTTCCACATGCGCTGCCTCCGACGCATCCTCGGCATCACCTGGCAGGACAAAGTTCCAAACAACACAGTCCAGGAACAAGCTGGAATCCCTAGCATGTATGCACTGCTGAAACAGAGACACTTGCGTTGGCTTGGTCATGTCGTGAGAATGGATGATGGCCGGATCCCAAAGCATCTCCTCTATGGAGAACTTGTGCAAGGAAAGCGCCCTACAGGTAGACCACAGCTGCGATACAAGGACATCTGCAAGAGGGATCTGAAGGCCTTAGGAGTGGACCTCAATAAGTGGCCTGCCGCTTGGAGGCAGGCTGTGCAGCATGGCCTTTTCCAGTTTGAAGAGACACTTGGCCAACAGTCTGAGGCAAAGAGGCAAAGAAGGAAGGCCCATAGCCAGGGAGACAGACCAGGGACAGACTGCACTTGCTCCCAGTGGAAGGGATTGTCACTCCCGAATTGGCCTTTTCAGCCACACTAGACGCTGTTCCAGAACCACCTTTCAGAGCGCAATACCATAGTCTTTTGAGACTGAAGGTTGCCAACAACTGTTTACTAGAAAGTTTGACCCTGCTGACCTTATCGAACTGGACAACTACTGTGGCTTTAAGCAGCACAGCTTTTGTACACACTTAAGAGTTTAAGCCTATGCATGTCTACTCAGAAGTAAGTCCTATTATAGTCAATGGGCTTACTCCCAGGTAAGTGTGGATAAGACTGTAGCCCTATTCATTTCTGTTATGTTTGTTCAAGAATAAGTTCCAATATTTTGTGCTCTGTGGGTCAGATTTGTGTTTTTCACTGTGCTACCCTTGGCAATAGCCAAAAAACTACCCCCAAAGTGTGAAGCAGCCACCTTGTGTTGTCTCATGATGGGATGGTCATGTCATCACCTGAACCTTACTCAAATTGAACTAATAACAGAGTTCTCTGGGAGTTTTTTGACAACTAGCATATCTTTCAAAGATTTTTAGTCTGAGTAGGCAGCTAAAAATGTGATAGTAACTGAGTAGGAGCGGCATTTAGAAAGAGATCACAATAAAAAGCAAGCAATGCGTGATTGTGTACATTGAGGCTGTCTCTGGCCTGGGAAAAATGGTCAGTGGTATTTGTTGTGACTTCTAATGCAGAAATGAGCATAAATTTCACAAGAGCACACCAGCTTTGGCTAAGTAGCAGATGCTTATCAGAGTTCTGTGAAATCTATCAATATTTTCTGAAGTAGTTTTCAGCCTCCCTTTTCTGCGTCAACGTGTCCTGGGATCTTGTGGGAATTAACACATGTTCTAGGTAGTACCATCAGTTCATGCAAGGTTCTGGCTTGACCCATTATTGCTAAATGCTGATTTAATGTCAGTACTGTACTGAGCACACAAGTGACACTTGTACCTGCCCAGAGGTAGTTTACTGGCTGTGAGTGGCTTTTGGAGAATTTGGTTCTGTGGTTTCTCCAAGCATTAGTCAGTGTGTTTTCAGAACAGTCAGTGTGTTTTCTGTTCTTATCAGAACAGAACTGATAAGGGCTGATAACCTCTGGCGCTTATTTCTGACTCGGGTTAGAACAGCCCCACTGGATCAGGCCATAGGCCCATTTAGTCCAGCTTCCTGTATCTCACAGCGGCCCACCAAATGCCCCAGGGAGCACACCAGATAACAAGAGACCTCATCCTGGTGCCCTCCCTTGCATCTGGCATTCTGACATAAAATCAGGAGGTTGCGCATACACATCATAAAGGTTGTTTGAAAGATACTTCCCGTAGCTCAGTGGGATGCATGATAGCTGTAATGCCACTTCTTTTATAGTAAACTCTGCTGGTGACTGTATTCAAGTGCTTCTTCTGCCTTGTGGTGTGAATCTGAAGACAGTTTTAATTTCACCACCAGACTTGAATGCATCAGAGTGAATACTCTATTTTTACCTATGTAACTTTTTAAATGTTGACTTACACCAGCCTTCACAGATTATCCAGTAGTGGGCTTGGGACAATGCCTCCATTCTACTAAATATGATCTGGAACTATTTTCTTCTGAAAGCTGTTGTGACATTTGTTGAATGGCTGGAAAAATCAGTGCAGAGCAGCACAATTTGTGGGTGTCTGCGGGGGGATACTTCTGTGCGAGTGGAGCTGTTGTTGTGTCAGCATATGTGGTGGTGCGCCAGTGTATCTCAAGGGTAGGATTAGTCATGTTGCACATTTAGTGTTTATATAGCAAAGTTATGGTGGGTGGATACTCGTGTGAGTTTTGGGTATACCAAGGGGGAGGAGAAGCAAGCTTTTGGATGTTGATGCTTACATGTACATGGTTTTTCTAACAGCAGAATGAAACCTCTTTACTACAATGCCATTCTTCTGAAATCAGTAATTAAATCTGTATGCCTTGTAATTTGCATTAATTATAGTGCACGTCCTATATAATTGTATATACAGGGTGGTGGTGGGGGAAGATATGGAACTGACAAGGAATTAAACTCTTCTTGAAATACTGTGGGGAGTCTTGGATGATGTGTCTTGATGCATTTAAACATTGAAGTGAATTTTGATCACTAGACTGTGCACAATAGTAAAAAAAAGTTTACAATATGGCTACAATTCTCTGGCTTAGTTTACTGGAGTAGAAGCAAACAATTGTAAGGACTGTATTTTTTAGATTTTCTCCTGAGGTCATTATGGTGTGTTCTTTTTCCTTGGATTTTGGATGCCAAATAGTTAACAGCATTATCTAAATTATAAGTGAGTCTGTTCTTTAACAGTTGCAAATGTTTAGGTAAAAGAGCACACCTAAAAAACCCCAACATGGTACATTTTTCTTTCCAGAATTACCATTACCATAGTATTATTGTATAATTTGTAAACAGTCGACCTTGGTGGAGGTTAAAAAAAATCCTAAACTGGATAGAGCAGTGGTTCTCACACATTTAGCACCTGGACCCACTTTTTTAGAACGAGAATCTGTTAGGACCCTCTGGAAGTGATGTCATCAAGCAGGAAAATTTTTAACAATCCTAGGCTGCAATCCTACCCACACTTACCCAGGAGTCAGTACCATTTACTGTCATTGTTAAAAGAATAAACACAGTAGCTTGTTTAAAGTACAGGTCTGTAACATTTCCCCAAATGCAGTCACATACCACGGCAGCATCAAGTCTAATATATTAAAAATAAAATATTTAAATGAATGGGGACCCAACTGAAATTGGCTCGCGACCCACCTAGTGGGTCCTGACCCACAGTTTGAGAAACACTGGGATAGAGAAAATAATGTAAAGAAAGTGAAATGGGATTGTAAAACCCAGTACATCGTGTATCCTGTTGATCTGATGGAGCACCACCGACCATCTGGGGTGCAATGCATCAGCCATTGCACACTGTCAGCCCTAACAAGTAAACGTGACTGCCAACTGGAAGGCACAGGGTACGGCTGATACTAGCCCTTAAAAAGGAACCTTGGCTGGACAAAGGCAGGGGAGGAAGAGTGTCAGGAGAGAGCATAGGAGGCAAGGAGGTTGGAGAAACTGGAGAAGGAGCAAAGAGCAGTGGAGGAAGCAAAGTGAGAGAAGAAAACGGAAGGAATCTGTGGGAAGAACAGAGCAGAAGCTTAAAGGACCCAAGTTGGCAAGAGAAGGGCTGGAGGGAGAGCCAGAGGTAAGAGAATAAGTGGAAAGCTCTCTCCCTTCGGGGAGAAAGGCGGAGTATAAATCAAATAAATAATAATAAGACCCCCAGGAGAAGGGGAAAGCTGGTCTACAGCAGCACTGAGGGGGCACTACCAAAAGGCACAAGGAGACGCTGTCACCCAAACAAGGGTGAGCTAAGGGTTGGCCCTGAAAATGTTTGCAACCCTACCTGGCCACTGACCCTGAGGAAACAAATATGCCAACAGGTGGTTTGGGCACTACAATATCTCTGGAGCCCTTTCCCAGGACTGAGTCCCACAAGAAGGATATCCACCTCCTTTCTGGAAGCTACCAGCAGCTGAAGGATAGGGATTAAGTAACCCTGTGGAGAGCCCCTCTGTTCTCCTTTTTTTTTGTCTAAAATAACTTGCAAGTTTTCATGCCACTTTTGCATCTGTTCTGTCTGCAATGCCCCACGGCTGCCCAGAACCCCATAGACATGGAACTGCTCCCCAGGAGGAGGAGGGAGCTGACAGCATGTATACAGCACTGCAAAGCATGTCTGAAGAGAGACTTGTGGTCTTCCAGTGTTTTTTCTGGCATCCACGTGTGTGTTTTTGTGCAAATGCTTGAGGGACTTGCACTGATACTTGCAAAATGTATTTGGCGAGCATAATACAGGATCATCCTGTAGCTGATCAGTGTATGTGCCCTTTATTTCTGAGGACCACTTCATTCTCACCACATCTCTTCTATCAGCAACTTTTACATGCTCTGTAAATGGAAGCTAGATGGCGCTGTCGATCTGGGCTTTGACTTTTTACTGTCTAAAGTTCTAGGTTAGAATGCACATTTTTTTTAGTGGAGGAGAAAGGCATGCCAAAGCAGGGTTTTTTGGTTAAAAAATGCTGCATTCTGAGTTGTCTCTTCTTACTACCATAACAACATGAACTCTTCTTCAGGCTGTGTTAATGGTTGCATTCAGCTGTTATACCCGTTTTATACTGTAAAGCAGCCATTTCAACCTCTGTGCCATGGCACACTGATGTGCCACGAGCGGTCCACAGGTGTTTCATAGGAATTTGGGGGAAAGTTATTTATTAATAGGGCCAATGGGAGATTTAAGCCCCCACTGGCAGCATGGTGTGCCTTGTCAATTGTCAAAAACCTGGTGGTGTGCCTTGACCATTTTAGTGCCTTGTCACTGTGCCATGAGATGAAAAAGGTTGACAATCACTGCTGTAAAGGGTTATTTATGAAATAACTACTGAATGTTATAATAGTTTTTGTATAGGAGGTATGGGAAGAGATGACCAATGTCAGCTTCTCCCCCTATCCCTCATTGTTACTTATTGCAAAGTAGGTCATAAGGGTACATTTTCATCCAGTTTCTCTGTTAATGAATCTCAGACACACATTTGTCACCTGGGCCTCCTTCAAGGAACTCGAAGTGGTGTATGCAGAACTGGCTGGCTGTCTTTATTTTGAATCCTTACAACAGCCCAGTGAGGTCGGTACATGAGTGACAGTGCAAAGGCCCCACCAAGTGAGCATCATGGTTGTTGAGATTTGAACTTGGAATTCCCACATTCTTGCCATAGGATGTAGTGATGGCATCTGGCCTAAATGCCTTTAAAAGGGGATTGGACAGATTTCTGGAGGAAAAGTCCATCTGAGTTTAGAAGGTGTGATGAGTTAAGTCCAACCTCCAGGTTCTAGAAATAGGTTACCCGAGAATGCCAGATACAAGGGAGGGCACCAGGATGCAAGTATCCTGTTGTCCTGTGAGCTCCTTGAGACATCTGATGGGCCACTGTGAGATGCAGGAATCTGACCTTGCTAGTGTCTGCAGTATACTTTTTAAAGTAGCAGTAAATAGTGTTTGTACTCCAAACACTCCCCAGCACAGGAAACAAGCAAGCAAGCTCTTCAGTGCACAGAGGAGTCTCCCTCATGTCCACCAACTTATGAGAGTGACCTGTCTTTGTTCAATAGCATCTTATAGCAAATCACTTAGCTGAACTTGTATCTAGAGCATAGCAAAAAATGGAGTCCTATCTGATGGTAGCAGAAGTATATGCACCAAGGTCTCAAGATACATCCCAGTTCTGTTCCAGAGGTTTGTCCAGAAACCGGAATGTTCATAGATGGAAATAGCTGGCTTTTGCCTTCATAGCACTTTGCACTTGTGCAAAAGCACCACAACAAACTAATTGTGCCTGTGTGGAAGCGCCAACGTGGCCACCTGTAACTTAAGGGCTTAGTGTACTCTCATTTTTGTTGTGGCCACATTGTGCCACTTTGAAATTTTTTGCAACATCATGATAGATTGTTACAACAATAACCAATGATCCAGGTTATTTTTTCTCAATACTGCTATACAACACTATGGCTGTAATATTTGTTTGTTTTGACCTGTGATTTCATAAACTTTATGTATTGTAAAATATAGCTGTAGTAGAAGTGGGAGAAATGGGAACTTTCCTGGTGTGACTGCAGTTCCTTAAGAACTGGGCGCCAAACTCTTAAAGGACTTGGCTTAGTTGCCCCTCAGTCTTCTAACCCAGTAATTTTCAACCTTTTCATCTCACATTGACAAGGCACTAAAATTGTCAAGGCACACCATCAGTTTCTTCACCATTGACAAGACACATCATGCTGCTGGTAGGGGGCTCAAATCTTCCAATTACCCTACTAATAAATAACCCTCCCCAAAGTCCCGCGGCACACCTGCGGACTACCTATGACACACCAGTTGAAAATTGCTGTTCTGACCTATATGTAGCAAAATCTATTTCTTTCTCTTTCCCGACTTTGTTCTCCGCTACGTGCCCCAGAAAAATAAAGCTGTGGGGGGGGGGGGTCAGGTAAAATCTATACAACAATTCACTGTGTTCAGACAGTCAGCACTTTTAAAGCTTGGTTTATAGAGATCAAGCCTGTTGAATTATGTCAGAAGCATGTAGTAACACCTTGTGACCCTGTGGTACGCCTTTGTGTTTTTAGCAGTTGTGTAATGTAAAACATTCTGATTGGATCAAGAGCAGTTATACAATATCTTCTAGAATATAAAATTCCTTCTTCGGTATCTCTTTGTTGCCATAGAGTGAACTGGCAGTGACTTGCAGGGCAGAGCTAAAACTGTTTCCTTGGTCTGGTATAAGTGCTGGTGTCTGGAGGTAAGATAGTTACTTGAAAGACAAATGCCCTGTGAATTTCAAGTTCCGCTAGATACAGCCTATAATCTATCTGCAGATTATATAGCAGACTGAGTCTGAATTTGAAAAATATTGCTACATCTATTTTTTCACTGAGGAAAAGTTTTCTTCCCCACTGTGTCAGTGTGTGTATTTCAGTGTTTTGAGACAAGTCAGTCTTGATGAAAGTGTTAAACGAGACTGGCAGAGCTACAAATCAAGGAACTCCCAGGTTTTGATCTTGACACAGCCCTAGGGAGGCTGATGCTGGCAGTGGCTTGCCATCTGCATTATGGCAATAATACTACTGACTAAGGATTGCAGAAAGATAATATTTGTGAAGTTCTTTGAAAGCTCGTTTCAGGAGTGTTGTATTGTTTTGTAATCCTTTAAAACGAATTGGAATTTAATTGATATTGCTTAACAAAGACTGTAGTGCATGGTGGGGAAAATTTGGAAGGAGGATTTTGGAAGAGAGTGTTCTGTTCTGGAGATGGAAAAAAATGTAAAACCTACATTGTTGTTCTTATGTTCTACAAGGACAATGTATGGATGGAACTTTTGAAATGACATTTTCTTGGTTTTGTCCTGTCTGGAGTATCCATGTAGAGAATGCTAACATTTTAATTTCTTTAAATGGCACCAAGCACAGAAATTGAGTCTATATTGTGCATCTTCTAATTGAGATCCCTGTGTTAAGGTGATGTGTTCAAATTGATATTTTTCTGGCTAACCTAAACCTTTTTTTTGTTTGTTTAAAGAACTCTCACCCCCCCTAACCCCATTTCATTGTAAATATCTGCAGACAACCAACTTGATTTTTAGTTCCCTGAATTCTTCCCTGAATTTCCTCCCCGTGCCCCAACCAATTTGTTTTCTATCTTCTCTCACTAAGAGTCTGTTACGGAGTGCTCAGGACCACTTTATGGATCTCTTCCCCCCCCCCCGCCCCCCAGCCGTATCAAAAGTAGAAATACCAAGTGGAGCATTAGTAGAAGTATACCATCAGGCTAGAAGTATACCTGGTCAACTTCTAGCTTTTGTTTCTGTATTCACAACAGTGGAAGGTCAGTTCAGAAATACAAGACTAGAATTAGGATTTTAGTAAGCAGTTGCAACCGAATGTGGTGATGTACATTTGCTGCAACTCTATAGAACTTTGAATCCACCAAGCCAGGTCAGCCCAGCTGCCAACACCCACCCCCTTTATTTAAGTCACGTGCAGGTAGGCAAACCAAAGGGAGGCTTATGGAGCTAGGAGCAGTCTTCTGGGCTCTTCTGTGTTCTTAAAGTGTATGTGTGAGTGCTACCTTAATCTGCCATTCAGGCTCACTTCTGAAAGAAACTCTCCTGAACACAACTTTAAACAACAATTTTCTCAAGCTACCTTCTCCATCACCCTCCTTACCAGTTTTAGCTTTTGAACAGATTTCCCATCATTCTTGACAGACAGATTTTGAAGGAGGGGGGTATAGTCCATAGTTAGGACATTGTGTGACTCCAGAGGATGTATCTTTTTATTTATCAAGGGCTTTCAACCCTGTCTGTCTGTCCTCAGAGGCACCCTGACGGTGACTTTCAAAATATTCAGAAAAAATTACCCAGCAATAATTGAAAAATGAATCTGTAATAAAACATTAAATAAAACCAGATGATTGTCCAGCGCCCTCACAAATTTCTGTTGGTAACTTTGTAGTAGATATCCATTTTGGTAACTAAAATGATCGTTTTTTATATAAAAGAGAACTAATCTGAAAGTTTTTCCAACAGAAATTGCTTTTAACAATATATAGTATGGTCCTTCTAAAAATCAAACCTACATCTGGGTTGTGAAAAATATATATTTAAAGTTACAGGAAGCAGGAATGGTTAAGAACATATCCCCAATACTTTTCAACAAAATGTTGTTCTCCAAGCACTTCTTGTAAAATAATATTTTAAACAATCACATGATTAAATTGAGTCTTTCTGAGTAGTGCTTTAAACCATGTTTTAAATCAATCTGATTTAAATCAAATCTGCCCTGATTAGCCCATATCTATTCCATCACATCACAGGCCTTGATTCAGAACTTCCACTGCCTCCCCAAGATGAAATGGAAAAGAAGAGCTAGAGCTGGGGATCATCTACAATACTGATGACGCCTCAACCCAACCCTGTGTATTGCCTTTCCCAGCAGTTTCATGTAGATATTAAACAATGTGGGGAGATGAAATGGGACCCGAAGGGGACCCTAAAAGAATTAAACATGAGTTTAAAACTCTTTATTTCCTTTTACAATTATTCCTCTTAAGAACATCAGAAGAGCCCTGCTGGGTCAGGCCAAAGGCCCTCGAGTCCAGCATTCTGTATCTCACAGTGGCCCACCAGCTGCCTCTGGGTACATACAAGACAAGAGACCTGCATCCTGTTACCACTCCCTTGCATCTGGCATTCAGGGATGGGCTACCTCGAAAACCCACAAGTTACATACTATTCTCATGGCTTATAACTCCTGACAGATGTCTCTATCAGTCTGTTGAAATGCTCCCTCTGTAAAGCTTTTAGGCCAGGTGCCATCATCAAATCCTGTGACAAAGAGTTCCACAGATTGATTAGTTGGCAACCTTCTGTTTCGAAAGACTATGGCAGTGGTTCTCGAACTTTTCTGGCTCGCGCCTCCCCTGATCCTTGTAGCCATTAGCCACAGCTCCCCATTACAACGCCTCACCTCAGTTACCCCCCAAATGGGGATGAAGGTGTTATAATTAGACACTAGAAACAAAAAACCAGCTGCCAGCACTCTGAGGCTTACCTGAGAGTATACTCTCACTGAGATACACTTACCTGAGAGTAGGCCCCATTGAACAAAATAGGACTTACTTCTGAGTAGACCTGGTTAGGATTGTGCCCTGAGTTTGCTAGCAGCACACCTGGAGTGTTTTGGAAAGGGAGGGGGGAAGAAGTGATGAATTTGCTGGGGGAGGGGAAGACTTTGTTTTGTGTGCATCTGCTAATTGCAAACTGAAACCTAGAGACTGTTTGGCTCCCATTTTCCTGGGAGTAAGTCCCATTGAACATAATAGGACTTACTTCTGAATAGACCTAGCTAGGATTGTGCATTTTGTCTTACAATAGCAGCCAACAGAGTCCCCCCCCCCCCCCCCCCAGGAGACAGGAGGAAAAGGGATGGCTGAAAAGAAATGGGGATTTTTATTTTTATCAATTTTTGGAGACAAAAATTTCCTCCCACAAAATGGGAGGAAAAAGAGAAAGGTGAAGATCCTGGGTTAAGAGAAAGGTGAAGATCCTGACACAGACCCCATGCCTATGTGGGTCTACTCAGAAGTAAGCCCCATTTGAGTCAATGGGGCTTACTCCCAGGAAAGTGTGGAAAGGATTGCAGCCACATACAGCAGGATTACAACTCGCCCCAAAGCAGATGGGGGCTGCTCACACACATACACCCAGCATGCAGATGCCACCCCTGTTTCCCCCAGGCAAGACGGAGGGATGCAGGTTGGGGCATTTGGACACCCCCCACTAAGAGCAGGCTGGCTCCCTCCTTTGCTGAGCTGCTTGTGTTGCTGGCTCCCTCCTTCGCTGAGCTGCAAACTCTAACCTCCCAGTTTGAAGCCTCTTCTCCTCTCCTCTAGCCTTGACCAATCCCAGGATGCCCAGGGCAAGGGGCACACTGGAAAATGTAGTCCTTGGGGCGAGGTTGCACATGGAGAGAGCTCCATGATGAGATGCGGCACCTCTGCCTGCCCAGCCAGCCTTCTCTCCCCCTCCCCCCCACCATGTTTCACATGCCCTCCCAGCCTCACGCTGCCCCACCCACCTCTTTCACAGCTGCAGAAAAGCAGCAAGTCAGCAGGCCGCACATGCAGCAGAGCAGCCCAGCCCAACCCAACCCAGCCTCTCTCCCCAAGATGCCTGGTGGCGCCCCTGGAGGCTAGCCACGCCTCACCAGGGAGGCGGGACGCACAGATTGAATACCTCAGGACTATGGTACTCTGAATGGTGGTTCTGGCACAGCATCTAGTGTGGCTGAAAAGGCAGATTTGGGAGTGACAATCCCTTCCACACTGGGAGCAAGTGTAGTGTGTCCCTGGTCTGTCTCCCTGGCTACGGGCCTTCCTTCTTTGCCTCTTTGCCTCGGTCTGTTGGCCAAGTGTCTCTTCAAACTGGGAAAGGCCATGCTGCACAGCCTGCCTCCAAGCGGGCCACTCAGAGGCCAGGGTTTCCCACCTGTTGAGGTCCTCTCCTAAGGCCTTCAGATCCCTCTTGCAGATGTCCTTGTATCGCAGCTGTGGTCTACCCGTAGGGCGCTTTCCCTGCACAAGTTCTCCATAGAGGGGATCCTTTGGGATCCGACCATCGCCCATTGATTACTCGTAAAGGAATATAAAATATTTATAAAATATTTATTCTTCTTTCTACCTTTTGAATAAAGCATGACTCTTTCTGGTTTGGTGATTTATCATTGACTTTTTCTTGGAGTCTTGCCCCGCTTTTCTTTGTAGTTTTTAACTGCAGTTGTCTTCTGATGGAATTTTGAGAGTGAGCAGCAGAGCTTGGTTGTTGGCCGCCTGCCACATTGTGGAGGTGAGTTATGGGATGTGCTGCAAGGGAGAGCAGAGTTGCCAGAAGGCGAAAGAATGCAAATGTTTGTGACCTTGCTGTGTTGATTTCAGCAGAAATCATTGATGGACTGAGGGAATGGTGGTTGTCATTTCAGGAACTGAGTTAGCCCCTTGGGGGCTTCTCATCTGAACCCTAGCATCACCTCTGATCCCAGGGATTCCCTTTTCAACTCACTTCAGTTGCTCATACAAAGGCATAATATTCTTTAGCATGCATCCCTAGCCTGCGCAGCTGCGCCTGGTCTCTCTCAGTTCTTCCTCTTATTTATGTTCGCTGCCCTGTGTCTTCGCTGGTGCATAGGAGTGCCCATCATGCTTGAGAGGAAAGGATTAAAGGGTCCTTTGCCTGTGTCTCAGCTTATATGTGAGTGAGCCAGTGGGTAAAACCAGTATTCGTGGCTCTTCAGTTCAAATTATGGCTCCTTAAGAAAATAAATAAAGCAGGTGCTAGTCAGGATCCTAGGATATAGATACAGTGACGTTTCACTGTCTTGTCTTTCTGCCCATTCCTATGCAGTGCTTTTGGGCAGGAAAGTGATTTTTGTCAACTCTCCTACATTGCCTCCTGCATACCCTGGAGTTGGGCACCCTGCTTCTCAGAACCTTGTTATAGTTAGTTCCCTTCTAACTGTTGTTGCATTCACACACAATTCATCCCTTTCTGTGTTTCAGAGGAAGCAATCTTTATTCATCTCAAAGGAAGTTTATTGAAAGGGGCCCAGGGCCAGTGTTCATGTTCTGACCTCAGTGGATATAAAGTGGAGCAGTTATTAGATTGAGATCTGTTGGGCAGTAGCCGTGAGCTTGCAAGAACAAGAGGCAGTGGGCGAGGCAAACGCCTCTGGGTCTGGCTTCAAAAGGGCATTTTCTTGCAAGTCATTATTAAGTTATTGTAAGTAGTTTAAAGGGCATTGTATGAGCCGGAAGCACGTACTCAAGCGGAGCATCTGCAGATTATACAAATGCTGGACACTGGAGCAGCTCTGAATGTTTTAATAGTTTACATCTGGGTTTGTATGATTATTTAGGGGGGAGGAATTGAGTCAGTTTTCAAAGGCCAGTTCTGGGGCAGGGGGGGGAAGAGAGAGAGAGAGAAATTTGTTTTAATTTTGCTAGGCATAGATTTATATTGCATTTTTATTGGCATCCATCTCTCTACTCTTGGTTATACCTGTTGAATTGATGGGTTGGCATGGTCATTTGGTACCATTTGAAGAACTTGCTGAAAGAGAGAAATAAATGGGGAGAAATAAATGGGACTTGTCAGTGTTTGCCCCCTCCCAATGATGGTGGTGATGCCATTAGTGATGCCATTCTTCTGCTCCTCAGAAGAACAGAATGAATGTGCCCTGTTTGGGGGGGGCAGGTGGGGGGAGGCAACAGAGGGAAGAAAGGAAGGTTAGCGATGCGGGCATTCATGGAAGAACAAGTTCAGTTCAACCCAGTGACGTAGCTATGAGGGGGTGCAGTAAGTACTGCAGGTGCCGCAATACACCGTGTAAGCGGCCCCTCCTACTTGCTGTCGGAATCATTCTGGGCAGCAACAGCAACGTGCAAGAGCTCATTGCTGATAGTGAGTGGAGGGGGCACTTACATGGCACATTGTGGCACCTGCATTTCTTACTGTGCTAGTCCCCCCATAGCTACGCCACTGGTTCAATGTATTTACGCTTTCATTCAGTAGGGGATAAGGAGTTAAAGCCTTCGTGGGAAAGTTGGGCATTGAGGAAGAATTTGAGCAACCAAGCATCAGCTTTATATGGAGGTGAAAGGATAGTTTGAAATTGCAGGGTTTCCCCACTCTGTTATGAAGACTGCGTCTCCCCTGGGTGAAATTGTGAGTGTAGTTAACTTGCATAACCTCGTCTCTCTTTGACATTTTTAACACAGAACTGTGAATGTGTCTTATGCTGCAAAAACCCTGTCTGTGTCCTTCATTTCTAGGCATGCTAGAAGCTAACATTCGTTTCAGGACCTAATTAATGCTCCATTGCAAATGCCTGTGATGCTCTTCTGACTTTCCGAAGTGCTGTCCGTCTGTATTGAAAACTCCCATCTCCTGTACTGGTGGCTTAGTGGCTTTCCTGAGCATTGTGGGGAAAAATGGGCATTGGCAAGAACACCACTTCAAAATCAGTAGAAACTGGAAGTTCAACAGAGGGTAAATATGAGGATGAATCTAGGCATCCTGCTTTCTTCACGCTGCCGGTAAGTTATTAAATGCACAAGAAATGTTAAATTGCTTTTCCATTAGCACAGTGTGCTATAAGCAACCCAAATTTCTGTTGCAGCTTTAATAACTGTATTTACAAGTAGGTCTTGATTGGAAAAAACTGACTGTGAACAGTACAGACCCTTGATTCACCAAGGATGGTCCTTAGGCTTGTTTAAGCCCATCAACAGCCATAAACCCAGTTAGTTTTTTCCTGTTGTGAGAAAAATATATGGACTATGGTGGAACTTTGAAAATGGCATGAGTAGGTTGTGGTGTACCTCTTGCTGATATCTCAGTTACCGTTCAGTGATCATTGGGCACTTGCTTGCACTAGGACCTGCAATAACTGCTTGTTGGGGACAGGTAGTGATTCTGCCCCCCTCACCCCATCTGACATTGTGGTGTTTTCCTTCAGAAGCCCTGTGCTTAGTCTTTCCAGCACTCACCCACATGCTTCCTCTCAGCTTTTTAAAAAAGCTGCTTGCTGACCTGCAGCACAAGGTAGCCTCATTACCTTGGAAGGAGAGAGGATATTCGTACAGATGGGTAGTGCTTGTCCTTGTGGGATACCCCTGAGATGCAGAGCCTTTCATTTGGAAACACTCTTGATGATCCAAACAGTAAAATATAATAGTGGACCTTTTAATAGTGGCCTTTAATAGTGGGCCTGCTGTGTCTGCAGGCTCTGCATTCACTGATTTAATCATCTGCAGATTGAAAATGTATTTTACTTATTTTTCAACTACCCTGCTTTAGCCTGCTGCCATTTCACAGCTCTCTGGCTGCAGCACTTGCCTTGTTTGTGCAAGTTTGGGCAGTTCATGCAATATGTGCAAATTAATACAACTTATGCCACTGTGCAAATTATACCAACGTTCCAGTTGCAGACTGGAGCATCTGCAGGTTTTGGTATCCGCTTGGGGTCCCAGAACCAAACCCTTGCCAGTACAGAGGGCCCACTATAGTTTAGGGCTGGCTTGGCTGTCATGTTCTAAGGAATGCATGCTTCCTCTGAAAGCTGTAAGGCTTCAGAACTTTGGAGAGGAGGTTTGTTGTAAAAGACACAATTCTGAATAGAATCTAGAGGCCAGAAAAGTTGGATATATTTTTGGTTTTGCAGAGAAACTGAAGAGAAAATAGTTTCATGGCTGAGAGATGAATCTGAGAAGAACCCTTGATGAATGCTTTCTCTTGTTCAGAAAACAGATGCATTGTTGTGTTAAATGACTGGATTGATCAAGTGGTGGACTCTTATCTTGTTGAGAGCAATTAACCAGATAAGGTTCTTGGCTTTAAAACTATTGCATGCAAAATGAGGACTATGCCGCAGATGCAAGACCACTTTGAAGCAATGTAACTCATTAAAGGTAATTGAGGATAGGTTAGCATTGGCCCATCTCAGCCTAGAAACACAAGCTTTCTGGCTATAACCACATTAACCTAATTCTACAGTCCAGGATTTGGTCACCATATTAATGAGTTGCTCCATTCAGAAGTGCAATTGTCCATATGCTGTATGCTCAACGGTATTGCATTAATCAGAGATTTAATTAATGAGTGGTCTTGTGCTTTACAGCGCAGTCTAATCTTGCTCTGAAACAGGCAGGTCAGGAGGCCTGCATGGTATCCAGCACAAGATTGGGGCTTGAAGTGGCTCAACTGGGGCAAGGGAAACTCTTCCCCTTACCCCCGGGTAAATCACCACAGCCTCAATGGGTCCCTTCGGACTTGCGCCACCTCTGGAGTTGGCATAAGTCTGAGGAGAGCTGAAATGGGAAACAGGGTTGGGATCTGGCATAACAGCCAGGTCTCAGCCCTGCTTTCCATTCTTCACCTGCCACCTCTGGAACCACCCTCTGCCTGCCCTCCCACGCCCCGGAACACCTCCCTCCCATCTCCTCCCCAGACCCTAGCATCAGCCAAGCTCAGCCGACACAACCCTCCATGCCTGAGTCGGCATGGAGGCTGAATCCAGCCAACTCTCGAGAAGGCACAAACGTGTGCAAGGGACTTGTGCTGGCCCAAGGCACAGTCAAGATTGCACCCTTAGTTGTATTGCGAACTAGACTGCAGGGTTTCTAGCTGCTTGCTGTTATCTATACTGTAAGGCAGTGGTCTTTAACTTTTTTCATGCCACGATCTCAATAACTAAATAGATAAAGTATGAGACTGGGGACCCACTGTTGATCCCACCTCCCTTCTGGACACTATCTGCACATTCCCCACCCCCATAATGCTCTCCCAGCACTGTTCATTGTTACCACTTTTTCTTTTTAGAGAGAGCAGAAAAAGTTACCATGAAGCTTGGCGCTAGTGAAAGCTATTTTAGCATCGCTGATAAAAACTTAAGAAGGACTGGGACACAATCTCCTGATACCTGATGCCTGGCACACCAGATGCCTCCCTCTTTACCTGATGGTGCCCTAATCCAGTTGTCTTCAATCTATTTCATTCCCATACATTGCCATGACCCCACAACTGAGGCTTCACAACCCCACTGGAATTGTGACCCCAAGGTTGAAGAACACTGCTTTAAGGAATAGCTTGCAATTGTATATGCAGTTTTCTGAGAGTAAGCCCTATGGAACCCAATGGGTCTTCAAAGTAAGCATGCATTGGAAGATGCTTTTACCAGCTATCAAAATTATAGTCATTTGGTGTTGTACTTACTGTTCTGAAACCTACAAATGAGAAAATGTGACCCACCCCTTGAAAAACTTTGATGGAAGCTGGGCCTTCCTTCTGAACTCATTTTTTGGGGCCATACTTTCAGACCTGCCTGGATAAAACAAGGCCTTTGTATAAACAGCAGTACTCAAGATCTAAAGGAAGCCTATGGGCTTCCCAAAAATGCTTCCAGGACCACATGTTGCCTTAACGTCAGTCTTGACATGCAGCTTGTCAAACGAAAGCATCAGTACTGGTTTAGTGCTGAAACAGCTGAGTTTGTTTCCGAGCTCTTCTGTGCAAGACATTCCTTTTCCATCATTGGAATTAAAATTATCTTCTCAGCTAGATCCATGAAGAATTAGGAGATGGTGGTTTTGAGGCTGTTGATTTAGTCCTCTGAAAAGTGTGTATGTAACAACTGCCAGTGCTCTCCTGTCACTGGGAGTGGTGTTGAGTCATGCAAATTCTCCCCAAAGCTCTATTCTGTCAACCCAGAGGATGTGTTTGTTCAACAGCAGGCATTTGTTTCAATGAGAGTATTATCTTTTGTGTTTCTTGTAGTTAGTCAGCTGTGTGGGACTTGATGTCAGTTTCCCTAAACTCATTCAGGATCTGTAAATGTTTGCTATGCTTAAAAAAATGAGTTTATCTATAGATAAAATATGTAGAATATTCTATGGGGGAGGAAACACCACTACCTTAATCCTGGTCAATGGTTGCTTGTCTCCAAAAAGATTTATTTTAAATTCTATAGGAACTTACAGTATATGTAAATAATATATAATTTTTATTTTTTAGGCTGTAATAAATGGTGGAGCAGCATCAAGTGGTGATCAAGATACAGAAGACACGGAGCTTATGGGAATCTATACTACAGAAAATGGAATTGCAGAAAAGGTATCTTTGCAATGGAAAAGTATGTTCAAAGAGGGCATACCCCCCAAAACTTGTATAGCTCACTTGTTCAATTTGGGATGATACTGTCACTTTGCAGTGATCTTCAGGGATACTTGACTTTTGCCCAGAAGGGCCAGTCAGGGCTTGGCAGGAGGCATCCATGAATACTGATAGTGTACAGATATCTTGGAGAACAGAGGTGGAGGCAGAACTGATTTGTAAAATATGAGAACTTTTCAAGATAAATTGGGGTAGCTTTGGGTGCATGTTAAATAGCTGCCTTATTTCAGTATTTCAGGGTGAATGACTTAGTGGATGGGGGAGGCACCACTACCTTAGCCTTGGTCACTGGATGCTGACCTCGAAGGATAAAGCATTTCCACAAGCGTGGAGCCTCGTGGTTGACTGGCATGACCAGTAAAGCTGACTCACAAAGCCTTGTTTATTGCATTGATAGTTTGTCTTGATCGTATGATACGCCTGTCCAAACTTCCTTTTTCCCCTCACATGGATGTTATTAGTGGGTCTCGAAGCTCTCTAACCACAGAGTTACTTCTCAGGATTGCCCAACAAAGCCCTTAAGTCTCTTTCCCACCTTCCTCTGATGGTGGCATTTCTACCAATCTCTTCTCCCTTGTTTTGTTGTGATTCCTCATCTCCTGTAAATGGAAGGCATTTCTGTTTGTGCAAGGAAGGGAGCATTCCTCATGGAGTTCCCCATAACTCCAGGCCCCCTCTACCCCACAGAATCCTGCTCCCCTAACCCTTCAGAGTGGTTTTTTAAGATGACACAGAAAGTGGGGCATCTTGCTACTGTATTAACACCTTAGAATACAACCTCTCTCGCAGCCTGACCTCTGATTCTGCCAGGAATGGAACTTTGAAACTTTTGCATGCAAAGCACGCACATTGCCATAGAATAACAATCCCGGGATCAGTAAGATGTTGGCATCCTTCAGTCTCGGAAGACTATGGTGTCATGCTCTGAATGGTGGTTCTTAAACAGAGTGTCCTCTCCAGTGCGCGAAGCCTGGGTAAAGTAGGTATGGAGGATAGGCTGTTACCCATGCAGCAAATCCCCCCTCTCCACGTCGCTGAAATGGTCCAATGGAAAGGCAGAGGCCAATACGGTTGGTTCCAGCGGCGTCGCAGGAGTTGCCAGAACGTGACTGTGTTCAGCCATGAACTGCCTCAGGGACTCCGGCTCCAGATTTTGCCTTGAGGTTGACTCCTGAAGCCTTTTCCATAACTGGATGTAGCCACAAGGCAGTGGAGGTTTGGGATCAGAGTTTTCCTTCTCTCAGATGAGCTGCCTTCCCAGGCTGACTAGTCCCATCTACCCGGTGGCTGTTTAGTCGCCTCTTACGACAAGTACAGCCAAACTGAGGGCCTATTCTTATCCCCAGCCCCCAGGGGATCAGTAGGGTTCAGAAAAGCACACTGAGAACTACAAGATCCCTGATCTGAAAGCTGTACCTTTATTACTGTCTTAATTTCAGTTCTTTTTCTAACCTTCTGTAATTAGATGAACAACGTCACATGTTAAAAGAGACAGGATTAAATGACTGGTAATAAGTAGAAGTCATGCCTGGGCTAGAAGCTCTAATTGTATCTAGCAGTGGATTTCAGGGCTGAGCAGCCTCTGACATGATTGTATGTCTTGAGGTAAATATTTGATATTCAGCCTCACAATATCAGCGATTGTCTTGTTTCACAAAACTACCTTTTTTCCCCCAGAGTCCAGCTGTGAACACTAAGCTCATTCAGGAAAGCGGAATGCCTAAGCATTTCTGTTCCTAATGCCACCCTTGTTTCTGTGATTAATCTTGAGAGCCAGGGAGCTGCAATAGAACTAGTGCCCACATTGGACCATCTAGATTATTTCCTAGATGGTAGCAATCATATGGGGATTAAGTGACAGCAGCATGCTGAACTAACATTATACAACTGTTGTATAATAAGTTGTATAAGGTTATACAACTGTGTTTCTGAACTCCAGATTCCCAGGCATACAAATTGGTTGACTAATCTCCCTGCAGGTGTTTTACTTTTTCATATAAATATATTTAAAAAGATTATTCTTCATACCGTTGACTTATGGGTTGGAACAGTCAAACTCATCCCCTTGCAGTGCATCTGTTGCCTGATTTTACTGGGTTGTTGCCTTTGTTAATATGGGGAGGTGTGTGTGGCTAAATTCTGACCCCTTTTCCAAGGTAACAAAGAGGGTTTATGGTATCATTCATATTTTGACTGTATGTCTTCCACATTCCAGCCTAGCACTGTATTGCACCAGGTCTTTATGCCCCCATTCCCAGGGTAGGACCCTTGATAGAGGGAGTTATGAGTGTTGGTTGTCATAGTGAGAGTCAAACCTCCTTGTAGAGTTGACTGATAGTTAAAGACTCCAGGAAGGGGGTGTGTCTACAACTCCTGCCTGTCACTAGGGTCCCCACACGTATAGGGACCGAATCCGAAGCTGGGCTTCCAGGGCCACGATTATCTGACCTATCTCTTCCAGGCTGTCTTAGAGCCTGGCAGGGAGGGCGTTTGCAGCACTCTACGCAGCCTTGGGGCTTTCTGCAGCCTCCCAGGATTCTGGAGGCTTTCCTCCAACTCTCTGCCCCTCCATCCCTGGCCCTCTCCTTATATTCCCCTGGCCACTCCTTCCCTCCTTCCTTGTTTGACGCACTTGTCCTGGTTGCCCTGTACGCAGCTCAGTGCTCACCAGGCAGGCCACTTTCTGGATCAAGCACGTCTGGCCCTGGACACCAGTCTTTTTTGTTTGTTTGTTTGGTTGATTGGTTTGTTGTTTGTTTGTAATGGTATTCCTTCTGCCTTGCTCCAGTCTTTTACATGTGTCCTGACTGGGCCATAAACCAGAGATTGCAGAGGCTTTTGTGCTCTTCAGCATGAAGGTGGTGGTGCTGGAGAATTATGGAAGACCCCTTTTTCTCTTATGGGATTTTTGATTATCTGAATTTGTCCTGTCATGAACATTAAGCCAAGCTGTAACCCATTTTATTTATTTTAACTCATTTGTATCTTGTAGCTTGGGGTGAAGCAAATCACACATGCAAATAAAAAAGGTATCTGACATGGCACTTCTGTTTAACCCTACCTTTCTGCCTCTTCCTCTCAGCCAGAGACTGCATAACCTTGAAACAAATTCAGCATGAATTAGCTGCAGAACCTTCTAACGAACAGACTCATTCAGATGAAAAATCTCTTTGTGAATGAAGTATCTGCCCACCCTTGGCCTCAGATTCTGCTTTGCTTGCTGGTCCTCTGCAAGTTGGAACAGCTTCCAGCAGAATTGTGACATTTTTTTCACATTTTTTTATTTTTCACATTCTTTTATACCGCCCTTCTTCCAAAGAGCTGAGGGCAGTGTGCACAGCTGCTCCCCTCCCTTTGTCCTCACAACAACCCTGTGAAGTAGGTGAGGCTGAGAGAAAGTGACTGGCCCAAGGTCAGCCAGGAAGCTTTGTGGCTGAGGGGAGATTTGAACCTGGATCTTCCAGGTCTAAGTCCACCTCCCAAACCACTACACCAGCCTGGCGCTCATGGAAGTCTATACCTGGCTGTGTCTCTGTTCATAGAAGACAGGATAGTTGAGAAGGGCTCATTGAAGATCACAAACTCTCAACACTGCTGTTTCAGTGATTGTGTTCCTGGGAGGGCAGGAAGGGAGCTGGAAACACTGTGTGAAGAAGTGAACAACTGGACTCTTGCAATGCAGAAGGGAAGGAGCTCCATGAACATTTTTTCTAGAGAGCCTTCAGGATTTTATTTATTTTAATTTGAAAAATGTCTGTGCCGTCTTTTGTTCCCATTCAGTGGACTATCAAGGTGGCTTAAAAAATGAAATTGACAATCTAGAACAATCACAACAAAATTTTAAAAGTACAGTATAGCACACTCTACACACATGTGCTTTCTCAGCCACTGCCTGGTCACAACTAGAGAAGGGAGGGATGCAACCAAGAAACCTTGCCTCCGGTCCCCACCAAATAAACTTATGATGGTGATGATGGGGTATAGAGCTGGGCCTTGGATGATGAATGCAGAGTGAAAGCAGGTACAATTGCCCTTGGTATCCATAGGGGATCTGTTCCAGGATTCCTCCCCCCCCCCCCATAGATACCAAAATCTGTGGATGCTGGAATCTGCGAGGAGGGATGCATGATGCCTCAGTAACTTACCTGAAGGCCGCATCCTGCCCTCCAGAGTCGCACCAGGCTCCTCAGAAGGCTTCCCAGATGTGACTGGAAGCTATTTCCGGTTCACACCAGCAGTTTCCAGTTGCATCTGGGAGGTATTCTGAGGAGTGGGGAAGCCGCAGGCACACCTCTCAGGCATGACTGGAAGTCACTGGTGCGAGCCAAAAGTGACTTCTGTTCACATCCAGGAGGCATTCTGAGACCTTCTGTGGTGCAGACTTGGCCTCCATGGATACTGAGCCTGTGGATAAGGACTCACTGTACATGCAGAATGAGATGACTGTTCATGTATCCTGGACACAGACTTTGTAGGGCTTTATAGATGAGCAGTGTCTTGAAGTGATCTCAGAAGCATTCAGGAAACCAATACAAATTATTAATTTTCAGAAGAAAACTTGGGTCTGGGAGCACTCCCAGACTGCAACCCTGATCTTTCCAGGAGAGTGTTGCCCATCCAGAACAGGCTGTAAACCCAGTTCAGAATCAGTTTTCCTTCAGACAAAGTACACCACTCCCTTGCCTGGATTAAACATCAACGTATTTCCCTGCCTACACGAGAAATTTCCCCTTTGCAGCTGCCATACACTGGTCAGAACATCATGGTTCCTCCTGATTTTAGAAATGGGTTAAGTCAGAATGCCAGATGTAGGGGAGGGCACCAGGATGAGGTCTCTTGTTATCTGGTGTGCTCCCTGGGGCATTTGGTGGGCCGCTGTGAGATACAGGAAGCTGGACTAGATGGGCCTATGGCCTGATCCAGTGGGGCTGTTCTTATGTTCTTATGATTTCATATGGAAACAGTCCTCATGGTTCCATATAGAAATGCAAGGTTGAGTTGGGTGTCATCAGTATACATTTCACTCATGACTGGCCCAGCCATGAACCCGACGATGCAGCTTGCTTTAGCAATGGGGGACGGCGATGGGGACTGCAGATTTGGGGTGCCCTGCATTCCGAGCCTGCTCCCTTCAGCCCACTCTATAGTGGGCCCACAACTATTTGCAAGTAAGAATCGAATTGCCTGCTTCCCTCTCTGCATTACTTTCTTACAAGGGGTTTAAACGAATACATCTCCTTAAACTAAATGTGAGGGCGAAGTATAGTGAAGAGGTATGGGGCCTTTCTTTTATGGGGGCCTGTGCACATAAGGTAGCAGCGAGTAATGGATTAAGGGAGCCAGCCCTGGCTATATGCCAAAGCTCCAGACAGCCTTGCCCATATAGATATTAAAAAATGTGAGAGACAAGATGGAACCCTGTGGGACTCTGTAGGTCAGCAGCCATGGGGGTCAAGCATCAACCCTCCTAGAGTCATCTCCTAAAACCAATGCAGCAGGCGCATGTGGTGCTACCATGATGTGGTGCCCCCCCCCAACCCCAGCAGCATCCTCCTGTTCTGCCAGGGCTTAAAAAACTGTTCTGCCAGGGCAGAACAGGAGGATACCATATTGAATGGCATCTCAAACCTCTGAGAAGTCTAGCATCCCCTGTCTAGCCTGCACCCTGTGTAGGCTGTCAACCAGTCCTTTCATATTGCCTGCACCCCACTTAATGCTTTGAGAAGTATGGTGTTTGAGCGGTCAGGCTGAGCCCCATTTAACAAGCTGTTTGAGGAATGCAGCTCCTCATGAAGTTTCAATGGTGTCAACAATGCTGTTGAAAGGTTGTCATGGCTGAGACCACCAGAACCACATGGATAACTTAGATGTGAGTAGCTATTAAAGCAGAAATGTTCTCTCTTCATTGTCTTCTACATAACTTATGGAGTTCAGAGTGTGCTTTTTGTTGTTGTTAATGTGCTGGGTTGGGAGGGCAATGTCATCAATTGCTTGACTTTTCATTATTCTCTCTGATGCCAATTAGAAGATTGGTGCATTAGACTGGTGTGTCACATGTATAGAAAATGTGCCAGGCAAGTGGTTTGGGGTCTTAAGAAGTCATCAGGTTCTAGACAAGGATATTCAGTCAGGAGCCAAGTGCAGATTAAGTCCAGGCAGTATTTTCATAAGCTGTTCTTTCTCCAAGACTTGAGATTGGTCAATGAAGTGTGTCCTGTTTTCCAAGGGTTGTTGCCAGTGAAAAGCATTAAGTAGCATTGGTTTTCATACAGCTTTAATACGTCTTTAGATTATTTCTTTAGTGGGCCCCGTATTAACAGAGGTTTACCACCTCTCCTATAGAAAGAGGTGTACCAGCCATTTACACAGACTCAAGCTGCAATCCTACACACCTGGAAGTAAGTTCCATTGAACTCAGTGGGTCTTACTTCTGATTAGACATGCATAGGATTGCACTGTTGGTCTCTTCAGGCCTACCACTCTAACCTTTTCAAATCCAAGTAAGGATCCCAACTCTTAACCAGAGCCTAGTATTTGAAAGTCACAGATATGGTCTGTACTGAACTTGTGTATCTAAATGCATCTCTTCTTTCTCTTCCCTTTTGGGTCCTTCTCCCTCTTAAAGACTGTTGTGTTATTGCCAGGCAAGTCACATGAGAAGAGTTACAGCCCAATCCCAGCCAACTTTCCAGCACCAATGGAAAGTGCCAATGGGGGTGCATACTGCAACTGTGCCAGCAGGGTGCACACTGCATCCCGTGTTGGGGGAACAGTCACAAAGGCCTCCTCAAGGTTAGGGAACATTTATTCCCTTACCTTGCTGTTGCACTGCAGCTCCATCGGCATTGGAAAGTTGGTTAGAATTGGCCTGTTAGTTATCCACCAGCTGAAGACTTGATACTCTGCAGTTGTCTATGTGCATTCTGTACCCCCCCCCCCCAAACTGGCATGAGTTTGAATAGGCTGAGCCATTTCAGGGCTGAAGGGGTGCTTTGGAAATAACTCCTGAGTCATTGACCTCAGGGTACAACCCAGTTTTTTCTTCTCATGGTGAGAAGATCTTTATCTTTAAAGATCTGATGATCTTTAACATATTTACTTGTTGTTCATATGAGTCTTGTAGCTGCCAAACTACAGCTGACTCAACTCGGTTGTTTTTGACTTTGAAATTATCGCTATCAATGAACCCTTGAAAGATGCTATCTATAGACAATTACTGTCATTTAGTACTATCAGTGAACACTTAACAGATGCACGGTCTTGATAGTTATGACTAATGAGTAAAATGAATGTGGGCTTCGTTCTGTTTTAATTATTTAGTAATTGTTTTTATAATTATGATTTCAGATGTTAATGAGGGCAGAAAATGTTAAAAGTTCACTGCTTCCATTTCATGTGTGGTCTAGGTCTGCATCTCATTACTTTTTGAACCTGTCTCAACTTCAATTCAGCTGTGTGTTTGTAAGAAAATAAGTTTTAGTTATAGAAGTGCTGTCCTAAATTTTGAAACTCGAGTCTCTTTCACAAGTTTAGCCACGCTTTAGAAACGTCCTTTGCTGCCTGCTTCATAGTTTGGTGATCCTCGTGTCTTCCTTACTTGTGTAACTCAGTAGGTTATTGTAATCTTCCTTTTGGCATCATTTGCTATGGTTATATCACAAGAAGGGAATAATGCCCTGCTTATATGAACAGGCAAGAGGTTGGTTATATGAAAGGGAGAGAGCCTCTCTCTTGTACATTCAGTGCAGCTTGATCACTTGCAAGGTGAAAAGATATATCTTTTGAACTATGTATATTAACTAGGTAAGTCAACATATACCGCCTTGAAACAGGACACAGATAAGGTCTCATCCGAGGTTTTCTGTTCACCAGGTTATGAAGCTTGCCGAATTCTGTGTATTCTTTTCTAATACTAAATGGTTATTGGTTTATATTTTTCTGACTCATTTTTGACAGAGTTCCTTGGCAGAAACGTTGGACAGCAGTGGAAGCTCAGATGCCCAAAGAACAGACATGATATATACAATCGAGGATGTCCCTCCCTGGTATCTCTGCATATTTTTGGGCCTACAGGTATGGTAAAAATGTATTGTGACCATACTTTGCATTTGCAGTTATTGGTTGTTGGAAAATAAAACACCTGAATTAAGGATTCTTGGTACCGATGTTACACTACAAGCAGCCTTATATTCAGTTTTAGTTCTCTGGTTTTAATTACCAAAGTGTATTGGGAAGGTGAGATTCATATTGTTACAACACAGCAACAAAATATAGGTATGTGGATCCTGGGAAGAAGTGAAATGAAGAGCTCTTGAACCTTTTGGAAGCAGGGAAGTATTTGTACCTGCTGCTTATACAGTATAGGCAATTTTCTGCGTGGTTTATAAGGGCACCTCAGTCCCCAAAGCTTACCCTGCCCTATTATTGGGTGCCATGATTTTGGTATAACAGTTATATAATCCATATTCTTCTGCACCATTGTCCTGTCAGTGGATGATATGGATCTGCCAATTTTGTAACCATAATAAGATGTCTGAGAAACAATTATGGAGCAGCAGATTGGAGCCCCGTTAAGCACAACAAGGATGAACACATTTGATACATGGGCACCATTTATGGGGGATTTTCCTGAACAGGCTCCACGGTCATGAATTTCTGTGCTCTTGAGAAGTTTCCATGTTGGTGAGGTTTCAAGAAGTTGAGTCTAATCTACATGGATATTTTTCAGTTCTACACCCTGGTTTTATTGTTAATGCCAGTGGTACTCACTTTTCTGGCCAGTGGCACCCTTTACCTCCGTGGCTGTTGGCCATGACTCCCCATCATGTTCCTGAGGGCTGGAAATGACATCATTAAACAGGAAGTGGCCAGAAATATTAACTATATTAAATATAATATTATAATATTATTTTTATTATAATATAATATTAAATATATATTACCTATATTAATAGTAATTATATTAATCATATCATTAGTTAAATGCAGATCTTAAAAATATATTATTAATACACAGCAATACACATGCTTTATAAATGATCAGCTGCTGATCACTGTTGGAGACAGGATGTTGGAGTAGGTAGATTTTGTCTGGTCCAGGAGGACTCATTTTTTTAAACTTTGTAAGCATACCAATAGAAATGTTTTATCAAATGAACTTTGTGAACAACCAGTCTGACCAACATTACGCGCACGCACCCCTGTGGACCCCAATCCAACTAGTCATTTCTCCCATTCTCCTTGGATAGGATTGAATGCTTTATTAATTTAATGAAATTAAATTTTTCCAGCAGCTGGTGGGGAAAACAAAAATAGACCATGAAAATATATCAGAGCTGATAAGAGTTTGGTTAGGAAGCTGATTTGTCTCCTATACTAGGAGCCGCACAGCTCAAGCCTATGCATGTCTACTCAGAAGTAAGTCCCATTAGAGTCTTGTGGCTTATTCCCAGGAAAGTGTGGATAGGATTGGGCTGGCAATCACTTCATCAATGGCTGATAAGTATTCCCTTCAAATAGCAAGATTCATCACTTTAAAAATACAGCCTCTCCTCTTCAGTCAAACAACAAGATTAATAAATCACTTTAAAAATAGTACCCGTTTTCTGCTCCTGGCCAAGTAAAGTGTGTGTTTCTCTCTCTCCCCCCCCCCCTTTGCCAACTGCATGGAAACAACTTTAAGACCCCTGGTGACTGGTAAAATAGAAAGCATTTTATTTGGGGAGGGGGAGGAAAGTGGGAAGGTTTCGAAAGGGGGGATCGAAAGGGGGGATTAGACAAGGTTCAAGGAGGGTTTCTTTCTGATGGTCAGGTCAGCAAGGACAAGGACTGCAAAATGAACATGCTTGGTACTTACCAGATGGGGGTTGAAGAGCTTTGGAAACAACATGCGGCGAACACAGAAGGCTGCAGCCTCGGAGTGGAGGGAGAAGAGGGCGGGGGGGCGGCAGCCACTCTCGCAGCTGAGCAACTCCCGTTTCTTCTGTTTAAAAAAATAAAACGCAGACGACGGACAGAAGATGGGCTCATATTCTACCCAGGGCTGTGACTGTATCGCTGCGAGAGGACATCCCACGCCTCCCCTTTGAGTTCATGGTGCCTCCCTAAAGAGCTGCGCCACACAGTTTGAATAACACTGGTTAATGCCAATAAAGGATTGATTGATTGATTGATTGATTGATTGATTGATTGATTGATGTTGGTGAGGTTTCTGCAGGGGATGTTTCAGGTGCTCCTCCGTTGTGGAAGGAAGAGTGGAGAGAGAGAGAGAGTGTGTGCATGTGCGCATTGCTGTTTAGATTTTATTCCTTAAGAGGCAAAATATCTTTGACCTGCGCTGTTGAGAAGATTGCTGTATGAGCCTTCCAAGCTGCATCAGGAAGTGCCTTGGGGCTATGGATTCCTTTGCTTGTAATTATGCTTTCAATTTAATAAGAACATCTATCCAAATTATTTATCTAGATTTAGAGCTGCTCCAAGCCTTTATGAATGTAAGGAGCTGCCTTATTAATAATAATAATAATAATAACAACAACAGGTATTTATATACTGCCTTTCTTGGTCTTTATTCAAGACTTTATTCAAGGCGGTTTATATAGGCAGGCTTTATTTAAATCCCTTATTAAATAGGGATTTTTACAATTTGAAATAAGGTTCTTTCTTTCAAGAACCACTACATTCAGGTGTTCCATTCCGATCTGGCTTCACATTCTGGCCTCCATCCTCCCACGCTCAGAGCAGATGGAATAGCTCGGCTTCAGCTTGTCAGCTGCTTCAAGGTCGCACGGTGCCGGTGGCCTCGAACTGGCGACCTTGTGGATGTTATCTTCAGGCAGACGGAGGCTCTACCCTCTAGACCAGACCTCCTGCCCATTATATAATAACTCACAACGTTGGTCCATCTAACCCAGCATGGACTGCTCTAACTGGCTGCAGTTGTAGGTCTCAGGCAAGGGTCTTTCCCCACTTTGTTCTTGGAGACGTTTTGACTGAAGATGTCAGCATTTCAACGTAGAACCTCTTGACATGCAAAATTTGTGTGTGCTCACTGAGCCATGGCCCCTCCACCATGTTTGACACATCCACATTGCAGAATAGAATACATTAACCACAGTAACTATTATTGCTTGTCCAATATACTAACTGTATATTGATATTTGCCTAGTCTTTAACAGGAATCTGTCAAAGTGAAGTTCGATGTTATTGCTTCGGTTAAGGGTGAGGTGCTTCTGTGAGGGCTGTAGTTACTAACATATTGCACAGATTGTGGTTATTGTCTTAGTACAATGGTTCCCCAACTTTTTCGACTGGTGGCTTCTCCTGAGCCGTTAGTCGTGGCTCCCCATTAGGGCTACAGTCCTATACATTATATAGGGTGGCGGATTTTTCGTGAGGATTCCATGGCTCCCTTCTGGTTCTATTACTCTCCAGTGAGCTACAGCTAGTTTGAGTAGCACTGGTCTTGATGTATAAGCCATTAAACGTCTATGTACTTTTATTCTGAGTTCCTTTGCAAGTTCTGATTCTGACTTCCTAGATCACTTTTGTGTATGCAGCGCTAAAACCTCTACTTTAAAACATATTCTTTGAATCGAAGCTGAGTAAAATCAGTTATTGGCTTTCCTCTGGTGTGTGTTATCAGGAATTTGCCCTACCATATACTTTTTATCATTATTAGTTAAATGCCATTTTCTTTATAAAGGATTTTAGGATTTAGGTGCAAAATATGAGAACTGTTTGTTATCCATAAATGGAATGTAATTGATGGTCTCTCTGAAGTATTTTAATTTGATCAATTGAGTGTGTTAAAAATGGGAAAATGTATGCACTAGGAAAATGGGATTTGGAGCAGAATGACTACTAGCAACGGCACAAATTGAAAGCAATAACATATATTGAATAGAAATGTTACAAATCTTTGTTTACAGCACTACCTGACCTGCTTCAGTGGCACCATAGCAGTACCCTTCTTGCTAGCAGATGCCATGTGTGTGGGCTTTGACCAATGGGCTACCAGTCAGCTGATTGGGACCATATTCTTCTGTGTGGGAATCACAACTTTGTTACAAACAACTTTTGGATGCAGGTGAGTTTGAGGATAATAATTGATGATGTATTAACTGTTTAAAGGTACAGATTCTCAAAAATAGACCACGAAAGTAACAGAACTGTCTGAATAAACATGGTCAAGCCAGTAGGATAGCTCCTACTACAAAGCACTAAGTTTTGTAGGGTGTGCAAGCAGCCCCTCCCTCCAGAGCCATTCCAGGTGGGGGGAGAAAACCAGAGGTGAACTTCATCTACCCGAAAAGGGGTCATACTGTGACCGGGTTCTTCCTTGTTTATAAAAGCCTCTCTGACCAGTTTGGAAATTTTTACTCACCATAGGAAACTTGGCAAGTAGCTATTTTTAAGCATGGGCTCGTGGATGGAACACAGTGTTTTATGCTAGTCTCTCTCTTTGTGCACAAAAACACCTTTTGTGGTAGAAGGGAATTATGAATTATGAATTGTTGAATTATGTTTCAACATTACTATCAAAGCCCAAGATGAATTTTAATATATAGTACAGGTCCAGCCTATTTATACACGTATTTTTAATACACGGATTTGACTCAACACAAATGGCCCCTGCAAATGAGAAGGAATGTGCCCTGGAGAAGGGGAAAAATGCACCCCTTTAAAATCAGTTTAAAAAACTGAACAGTCCTTTAACAATAGCCTCCTTAATGAGAGAGAGAGAGAGAGAGAGAGGGCAGTTGGCTGACAATTCATCAGTCCTTCCCTGAGCACTGAAAGATACTTTGCATTGGTGAAGGGAGGGGTGAAGCCTTTCTAAGCACTTTGAGAGAGACTGATTGTTGGATTGTCCTCTTAATGACTCTATCTTAACATCATAAAGGTCAGCAAAGCTGTTTTTAAATCACTGGAGCAAAGAAACTTTGTTTTTTAAATTGATTTGCTATAGTTCATTTTTTTTTGCCATCCAACAGAACCTGCAACAATAATGAGGCTCAACCTGTACTTAAATATTTGGAAAATAAAGGTTTCTACCTAGTTTGTTTTGGTCTGTCCTTAAGAATCAATGCTAAGAATCAATGCTAAGAAATTTTAAGTAGCATTGTCTTTCTGCCACTGTTGGAAAAAGATGCTTTTTTTTTCTTGTCTTGTAGTTGTATAGTTAGTTAGCTGAAAAAGAGAGTGTTTGCTGCTGCTTGCAAATTTGCTAAGGGAATCTTTTTTTATTCTTTTCTTTTTGTGAACTGCCCTGCCCTGTAATTTAAAGTGAACCAAATCTTGAAAACAATTATTTTGAGTTCAAAGGTAGTATATCATGTGTGTTGGTATCGTGTGTGTTGGTATCATGCGTGATAACTAACATTTGCAGACTGGTGTAGCTTGGACCATGGTGGCGTTGCCTGTGTGACACTAATCATGATTAAGACAAACTGGGAAGAGAAGGGATAGTGTGTGCAAGATTCCACATTTCTGTCTTCTGAATTGTCACATCTGCACCAGGCTATAGTGAAGTTCTCTTTTCCACTCCCTTTTTCTTTAAACCAAACTGTACTGTATTTGAAAGATCAAATTCCGGTGGTACAGAAATACTTCATTGCTGAGTTCAGCCGATTACCTAGTACAGTTCTGATTATCGTCTCCATTCTGATTCTGCAAATCCAAGTTGTTTACACAAGTATGTCCTAATCCATAAGTCTGTTAAGGGTTTAGATGAGAAGTCTCATAATTTGGAAGGTTAAGCTCATTCCTGAAACTATTCCAAATTACATCAGCTCTTTGAAGTAACTGTAATTTGAATTCTGACTGATCTTGTACAGTATGTCTATGTAAGCTGCTATAATCAGAATTCCAATTGCTTGAAATGAATGCTGAAATGTTAATTATTACTTTGGCTAAATAGATGAACTTGGTATCAGAGCATAAACAAATAGTTGGGTGCACACATCTGTGTTGAAATTTGCTGTGTTGCCATGTCAAGATTTTTTTTTTCCAGCTTTTGAATCATTGTAAAGTGTGTCCTGTTTTGGAATGCCTCACATGAACACCTATTTAAATAACAAATTGGCATCAAATTTTTATTCAGTTACAGATGCATATGCACATCAAGGTGCTCCTGTGTGATGTTGGTTTTTGGCAAATAATACAATAAGCTGTGAGTCAATTTAGGGCGCAATCCTAGCCCTCACTTGGGCCAACGCAAGTCCCTTACGCCAGCCCAAGAGTGTTGCAAAAGTGTCATAAAGCACTTTTGTGCCACTCTGAAGGGAGTTAGGCTGGTGCACAGACACCTCCCCTCACCACCATGGGCCATAGAGGACGGGTGAGTTGTGCCGACCAAGCTCAGCTGGTGCAGGAGCCTGGGGGGGCAGGGAGGAGGCAGGAGAGAGGCGTTCCAGAGCAGGAGAAGGGTGGGCAGCGGGTGTTCCCAGGGGCAGGCAGGTGGGGAGTGGGAGGCAGGGCCAGGACCCAGCGGTTATGCCGGATCCTGACCCTCATTCCCGGGCAGAATGGAACAACCTCTGGCTTCTCTGTTCTGCTCAGCTCTGTGCCATCTCCTGAGATAGTTCAGATTTGAGTAGACCCATTGGGGCTGCTGCAGCACGTCACGGGGTAAGGGGAAGCGATTCCCCTTGCCTTGAGCTGTGCTGCTTTTGGCTGCAAACTTGCACTGGATACAGCACAGGCACACCAGTCTGTCTGTTTCCAGCACAAGTTAGGATTGGGCTGTTAAAAGTTTTGGGGGGTTTTTTTTGGTTTTTTTTTTGAGAGGTGATTGTGACTGGGTTCATAGGGAAGGAAGAAATGCAATTAAGCCTACAGTTGCTAAGGCTTCCTTTAAAAAGAAACCAGTATTTGCTAGCAGTAGAAGTGCAGTTGTACAAGGTTCCGGGGGGGGGGGGGAGAGTCAGCCCCAATCATTCAAAAAAGTTCCTGTCTTAAGCGAAGCTGAATTTAGGGGCTTACTAAGAATGAGCAGGCTCACCTTCTCCTCTGCCCTCATGCACACGCAGAGAAAACATCCATCTGAACAGTAACTCTAAACCAGTGTTTTTCAACAGGTGTGTCATAGCACATTGTTGTCACATTTGTGCCACAGGTGTTTGGAGTACAACAGTTGAAAATCACGGAAAAACTAGGTTCTGTGGTTCTTGTCCCTCTGCTTCCACTGGACAGACAGAGGGACAGACAATTGGTGACTACAGACAGAGTCTGCTGGAAGCAGAGAGTGATGTCACAAGAGGTGAAGACCATAGAAGGCAGTGCACCACGAGAAGAAAAATGTTGAAATTGCTGTTCTTAAGCACTTGGTGATGTCATTTTTGAAGAATGTTTTTAATTGCATGTACTTAATTAGGGGACTGTTGAAAGGGTAGATGAATGTGTATGGGCAGGAGAGGAGAGGTAGCAGCTTTGCTTCGGGCACAACACGGTGGCCAAAAAGCACCCACAATTTTGAGTCATCCACTCAGTGCACCTTTCTGCTCATGCCAAGAATAAGGTTCAGATGCTTTCTGTGTTGGAGACTGGATACCATGTAGTTTTCCTGTATGTTTGTACCATTTGTGCTGTCTTTACTAATGGCCATTTCAATGTCCGTTTGTGTTCAATTAGGGGAGGGTGTGGGTCATTGTTCAGAAGCTGGTTTTACAGTATGCCTCCTGGACAAACATGTTTATAAAGTGTACAGGTTGAGTCTCATTATTCGTGTGGGTTCCAGTCCCAGAACTCAGGTGGATGGCAAAAATCACACTATAGCAAATCAATTTAAAAAACAAAGTGCCTTTGCTCAGGTAATTTAAAAATAGCCTTGCTGACCTTTGTGATGTTAAGACAGAGTCATTAAGACCTCAATCCAACAGTCTCTCTCCAGACCCATAGAAAGGATTATCCTTCTTTGTGTTCTGGGGGAAGGGAGGGGGTCACTTGGAGAAAGATTGATTGATGGGTTGTCAGTTGGCTGCCCTCTCTCTAACTATTGTAAAGGACTGTTTTCCTTTCATTTAAAGGGCCCTTCTCATCTTGTTGAGATAAAAATCTCTACAACCTAAGAAAAGCATTTTAAAGGGGTGCATTTTCCCCCTTCTCCAGGGATCAGCACATTCCTTCTCATTCTTGTTGAGTCAAATTCGTGTATAAAAAATTCAGTGTATAACAAGGTTGAACCTGTATATAAATTGCATGGTGATTTCCTATCATCATGGCAGACAATACACATACATTTGCACCTCACAAACATTAGTATGTTGTGTCAACAGTTACATGGAGGCCTGAGTACAATGCAGGCCACCATGGTTAGAGTTTAAAAAAAACATAGCAAGTTTAACCTGCCACATCTTAAAGGCTTGGTCAGGTAGGAACATTATTTAGGCCCAAATCCTAACCAACTTTTCAGCACTGGCATAGCTGTGCCATTGGGACATGTGCTGTATCCTGCAGTTGGGAGGCACTCACAGAGACCTCCTCAAATTAAGGGAATGTTTGTTCCCTTACCTTGGAGCTGCATTGCTCTTATGTGGTGCTGGAAAGTGGGTTAGGATTGTACCCTTGGATAACTAATAAAATGAACGGAATAAAGTAACCTCTCAAAGTGAAATGCTTTTAATACATGAGTGTGCATATTGGTCGGGAAGCTGCTGAGAGTGCCTTTCTCTGATTTCTCATTGAAGGGGTCTGGCTTTTGGATGCAATACATTAGAAGAAGCTCTTAATCAATTCTAAGGTAGTGATAGGATGTGGTAAGGTGGTGGCCTCTGATGCGACAAAATGCTCTACAATTGAAATAGATTCTTTCAAATTCCCCACTCTTTAAAGAGCCAGGTCTTCACTAGTTGCCAGAGGGCGTGTAGTGGCTGCGCCATATGGACCTCTCTAGGGAGGGTATTCCAGAGTGTTGGCTCCATAACCAAAAATGCCCTGTTGGCTCAGGTACCTTGAGCGTTTCTTAAAGATTAACTAGAATGTTTGTGGAAGTCGCTTATAAAAGAAGGTGATCCATAAGGTACCCACTTCCTAAGCTGTTGGGACTCGGAAGGTGAGAACCAGTACCTTGAATGTAGACTGGATGCAAATTGGTAGCCGGTTCAGTTCAAATATGACTGTCCCATCCTGGAAAATAGTCTGGTGTGGCACTTTGGATCAGTGGACTTCTTTGGGTACCTAACAAGTTACAGAGTGCCTTCCTGCAGTCCAGTACTGAGTTGCACTGGCCAGGTTAATTTTCTCTGAGGAGGGAATTATTAAAAGTAATGTCATGCCTGTTTCATTCATGGTTGCCAAAATCCTGTTGAGGAACTGATGAAGAACTGAAGCTGTGATAATGGCCTGTTCAAAGCCATCAAGTTATTGTCTATAGCAGTGGTTCTCAAACTGGTGGGTTGCAACCCACCAGTTCGTGTAACACTTACCCTGTCCCTTTAAGGTGTGGGAGGCAGCAACATGATCCCCAGGTTCACATCGCTAAGAGGGGCGAGAGGGGTGCTTTGCACTTACCTTTTACAATGTAGGGCTGCAGCAGGCTGCAGGAGGTGCGGGGAGCCCTGTGCAGCGCTCCCCGACACGCTGCACAGGGCTCCCTGCACCTCCTGCAGCCTGCTGCAGCCCTACATTGTAAAAAGTAAGTGCAAGGCGCCCCCCTTAGCGACACGATCCTGGGGATCGCGTCACTGCCCTAGCCCCTCCCCCACAAGAACTTACTGAGGGAGTAAGTTTGAGAACCACTGGTCTATAGGTTAGAAAGTCAACTCCTGGGGTGCATGTCAACATTTCTTGTAGTCTGGTGCAGCCAATTTTAACTTGTGCAAGAAGATCCTCTTCTTGATATTCATAGGAAATTTCAGGTCAATCTATGATGCTGTCACACAAAGGTAACCCATTTCCTTTTCCTTTTGATTCTGCTTCCCTCAGGTTACCCTTGTTTCAAGCTAGCGCTTTTGCATTCTTGGCTCCAGCCAGAGCTATTCTATCCTTGGACAAGTGGAAATGCAATAACACAGGTAAGCAAACTCCTCTTCATTGATGAGAGCAGAGTGAAAGTTCAAAGGGATGAAAGTTGTTTTAACATGAGATTGTAGTATGAAATAATGTTATTTTAAAGCAAGTTGTGCTGCTGAATTTTTGCTTACCTGGAATCCAGTGGCACATTCCTTAGCCTGCCCTCATGGATTTGAAGAGGATTCCTAGAACACTTACTGAAGTCAGAAATTCCTTACAGAGCCAGAAATTCCTTTAACACTGGGCCTCCTCAGAGGACTTGGCAATGCCTGCCAGCCCCCTTTGGGGGCCTGGGTGGTCCTGTAGCAGTGATTTTCAACCTTTTTCTTCTTATGCCACACTGACCTCTCTGGTCTTTGCTTCTTGTGATGCCACTTCCAGCTCCTGGAAGGCTCTTCCGAGTTCTGTGGCTCTGTTTCCAGGGCATCTGTTGGTGGCAATAAATTGTCTGCCCTTTTCCTCTGTCAGCTCTGCCAGCAGAGTGTCAAAAATTCGGAAAATGCCTAACTCCACTCTGGTGGCGTCTCTGTCTCTCTCTCAAACATACACACAAACGCACACACTCAACAAACAAAAAAGAAACAATTCTTTACATATTCATTAATTTTTTTAAACAGTCCAATCATGTGCAGTACTACGTATTATTTGACATAATTACAAAAATGAAATATGAGTAAAACAAACCCTTTGGTGAATGCTGGCACGTCACCGAAAATGCAGTGGCCTGTCACCTTTGACAGAAGTGTCATAAGTTTGTCATCACTTGACAGTTCTTTACTACAGACAGTTGCCCTAGAAACAGAGCTGCAGAATCTGGAGGAGTTTTTAGCGATTTTCAACCACTGTGCTCCAAACTTTCACAGCACACATGTGGATCTTTCACAGCACACTGGTTGAAAATCACTGCTCTAGCAGATGCAAGAGTAGAGGAGCACTTGCCTCAGGCTGCTTGGAAATAGTAATTTATTATATGAGCCTTGCCAAGTGCTTTTCGACCAGTGATGTGGAGTATAGTCGAAATGCATTTGACAGTCCTTGTGCTGCTTCCAGCCACAAGGTATATGGAGGCTGTTTGCCAATTCCTTTGCTTTCCTGTTTTTTGTATCATTCTGCAAGTCCGTATGATTGGCAGACTACGTTTTGGGGCCCATGAACAAACTTGGCCACTGCTGAATTCTTTTGCGTCGTTCAACACCTTCAACTCAGCATGCTCAGAAGGGGAGGTGAATAACTTCCAAGTCCCCCACCCCCCGCATTGTTTATACAAAGATTTGCAAGGTGAGAGAGGCATCTAGTGTAGTGCAAGGCTTTTCAGTCTCCTTCACAAGTACCACGCTTGCCAGCAGGCAACAACTGTGCACAGGGGTGGGTCGCTGGCCCTGCAGTTGGTGTTCTGCTCTGCACTCTCCTTCCCCACATCATGCCTCATTTGAAGGGCCAGCAGTTACATGCCACATTTTGCCCACTAATGTACCACTGCCCCAATCTTCTCCCCTTCTGGTGGGGTCAGGCTAGGCCAGGTAGTGCCATGTTGTCACCATGGCAGTTGAACCAGCCAAGTACCACCTGCCCTATAGTATTACTGGTACCACTGGTTGAAAAGCCCTGGTCTAGTGTCACTTTCCAGCCCTAACGTCTTTGAATATATCTGCAGGGGTTTAAGTTGTGTACTTGATGCAGCATGAATGTATGTATGTTTGTTCTCTCTGTTGCCCTTTGACATTGGTTATGTTTGGTTAACAGGGCAAACAAGTTTTTTGTTTTTTAAAGGCAAAGTGTCTTTGGAAGCAGTTGGCTGACTGGCTGGCTCAGAACTTTTACTGAAGACCTGCATTAAAGTCTCTTTCAAGACTAGCTGTACTTTTACAATAAGCACAGCTATTTTTCAGGAACTAGAGCAGCAGGAGGGTCTGTGTGTTCAGTGCTAGCCTTTTCTAAAAGTGTGCTGTGTGTTTTCCCCTTAGTTTAGTAGCAGCAAAAATGTTTGAAAATAATTTTATGGAATGGTTGAGAGAACTCCAAGTTTGAAGCTGGGAAGGGGTTATTTTGTGATTTCTTGGGTTATTTTTTTGTTATTGTTGTTGCTTAAATATGATCTGATCTGGTAGGAAGTACAGTAGGTAAATGTCTTGACCTAGAGCATTCAAACTTGGATAACTCAAGATGCCTTGGCTGTCAGTTGCTTTGAAGTATCCTTGGAGTCAAAACCTGTAAAGTTCCCAGGAAAATCAAAACATATATCAAAGGAGATTGTGTTGAAGTTGTTCTTGAGGTTGTGGCTTTTTGTGTGCAGAGTGCTTTAGAGTTCTTACCTCATCATCCATACAGTAGCCCTTTGGGAAACAGGTGGGGATTTAAGCTTGAAAGAGAATGCCAATCCCCATAATCCCATGTTTGAGATTGGCATAATGAATAAGTTTCTGTTTCAGAAGTATGGAATGGGTGTGAAATGTATGTCCCAGGTTGGCCTGCCTTGGCTGGCTGCTAATTTCATGCATAGTCAGGAGATGCGGGGTAGTGGTTTTTTCAGCCAAAGTTCCAGGTGCTCCACAGTGCTCCAAACCCTCTTTCCTAAATAAATTGCAATAAAAAGTTTGAAGGCTTCACAATTCTAGAAGAATCTTGATCTTAAAGTAAGGCTGCACCACTTTCAAATACATGAACCTAAGTTTCTTTGTATAATTAGAATGGCATGATTTATGCTTTCTGGGTACAGAATCTGTTTTTGTTCATTTTGCATAGAGGTCAGGCCTTCCTGGGCATTGCTCACATTGAGTGATGGTGTTGTGTGTGAACTGCTGTAGTTTAGGTCGAATCGCCTGTAGATTGGAATGATTGCGTTTTTACATGGCCAAAGATGTGGAAATTGCACAGCAATCATAAATATAGAGCATGTGAAAAGATCCCTTGTTCTGTCTTCCTTGACCTCTTGCAGCTTTCTCAAGACATCAGTCAGGAGCTGCTGTTGAAGTCTAGCCAGCCAAATTAATTGGTGACAAATTTGGGGACTTAAAGTGCAGAAGTCGCATTATTGGTGCCATGAAATCATCCCCACACGCTGTTGATTAGAGCTGTGTCTCCTTGTATCAGTTGGGGTCACGGGCTTGGAATGTCATGTGGCATTCATGGTCAACCCTCGAAGAATGTTTCTTGGGTACAGTGAATACAGCCCATTGCATGAACAGAAATACATTTTCGTACAAGCATGAGAGGGAAAACTGTGATGAGCTTAGAGGGGGACAAAATGAAAAGGAGAATCTTTAGAACAGGGGTGTCAAACATAAGGCCCAGAGCTGGATGTGGCCCATGGAAGCTTTTTATCCGGCCGTCAGGCTCTCAGCTGCTGAGCAATGCTGAGGTGTTACTGCTAAAAGGGCAGCCCCCACGAAAATTGGGCTCTCCCATATCTTGAAATATGATCAAGATTTGCGTATTTTCTCTTCTGTCATTTGAAGTTAATGAATTCCTAAGTGAGAAAAAAGTGCTAATTTTTGGTTATGAGTTATTTAATATTATTATTATTTTATTGATTTATATCCTGCCTTTTTGCCCCATGGGCACACAAGGTGGCCTACAACAATTAAAAAATACAAAATTAACAATTAAAAATAATAATTAAAACAATTTTCAAATAATTAAAAATCTAAAAAAAAACCCCGTGGATTCTAATATAAAAGGAGAAAGAAGGCCAGCCAGCCTGTCAACAGTTAAAAGCTTTTTGAAATAAAAAGGTCTTCAGTCCATGCTGAAATATTAGCAAAGAGGGAGCAGTTCTCAATTCTAAGGGGAGAGTATTTCAAAGTTCAGGGGCCACCACCGAGAAGGCCCTCTTCCTGGCCGCCGCCCCTCTCACATCTCTTGGTGGGGGCACAGTCAAAAGGGCCCCCCCCCAGATGATCTAAGAGTACGGGCAGGATTGTAAGGAAGGAGGCGGTCCCTCAAATGCCCCAGGCCTGAGCCGTAAAGGGCTTTAAAAGTCAAAGCTAGCACCTTGAATTGGGCCCGGAACAGAACCGGCAGCCAGTGTAGTCGCCGAAGCAATGGCTCGACAGAGTCAAACCGACATGCCCCAGCAACCACACGAGCAGCCGCGTTCTGTACTAGTTGTAATTTCCGGACCGTCTTCACGTCCAGAAGGCAGCCCCACGTAGAGTGCCTTGCAATAATCTAATCTACATGTTACTAGGGCATGGGTTACTGTGGCCAGGTCTGCAGGTTAATGACATCACTTCCTGCCTAACGACATCACTTCTGGCCCTCAGCAGGCATCATGAATGCCATTCGGCCCTTGGTATGAGTTTGACACCCCTGCTTTAGTTGGTTGTCCAGAAGAAGAAGAGTATGAGTAGTAGACCTTGCCTGCTAAGAACAGGGCAGCCAAACAAGTGGGGTGAACCAGGGGTTTCCAAACTTTTTGACAGGAGGGTCACATTATCTCTCTGTGTCAGGGTTCGAAGAGAAAAGAATTAATTTACATTTAAAATTTACATAAATTTACATAAATTAATATATTGGAGATAGAACTTACATGAATGAATGAAGATTTGTCAATAGCTCAAGGCCTATAAAAGGCCTTACACAGAGCAAAGCCAGTCTTTCCTTTGCTGTCACTACTGCTTCACAGATGTGAAACAGCAAACAGTGGAGGGAGCCCTCAGCCTGCAGCTTATGCAAGAGGTCAAACAGTCGCCCTCACGCTGAGAGCAGTTGTGTAGGGCCGGTGTGGGCTCCAGTAAGTCTTCAGAGGGCCAGAGGCTCATTGAAGACTGGGGGTTTCCTGCGGGCCAGATTGGGGGTCCCTGAGGGCCACAAATGGCCCTGGGCTGGAGTTTGGGCACTCCTGGGCTAAACTGCTGTCTTTTAGGAGCAGTTCATATGAACATAAAAATGGTCTATGCCAGCCTTTTATCATCTACTGGCCAGGTGCCTTTGATCTCTTGCAAGCAAGACATGAAGGTATTATCTGTTCCTGAGTTGTTCATCCCCAGCTCCGGGTGTGACTTTCCAGAAAGGTTGGTCAGGTTGGCGAGACTTTAGGTGGCATGTCTTCTCTAATGATTTTGGACTCCAGTCTCCTTTTGGTCCCCTGCCTGAGGTATGCAGAAGGTAGATGCAAGGGCACAGACCCTGAAATGTTAGAAGAGGCATGGCATTCTTCTCTTTGTTGACATTTTTGTTTGCCATGATGACAAGTGTTTGTGTTTTGCCTTTCAAAGCTATACCGGTGACAAATGGAACCACAGAGCTGCTACACACGGAACATATCTGGTATCCCAGGATACGAGAGGTAACTCACTCCAGCGTGTTCACCGTAGCAGCTTCCCTTTAGACTCATCCAGAAGTCTGGCTGCCTCTGAACTGGGAAAACAGTTGCCCTGTTTCCTTGCTGCCCCTTTGCATGTGGCTTTTTCTGCACATTCACTTCATGCAGGTGTTTACTTTTCCTGTATGTTCATTTGTGGCTGTAAAGCCTCCCCCCAACCCAGTAAATTGCACAACAGTGCTGGTGAGAAAATACAGTTGGCTTTCTGCATCTTGCAACATGTGCAGTTGGTGCTGGGCCAGTAATAGGCAAACAACTAATCGGCTGCTATCGCCCCACTAGATCTCCTTACTCAGAAATGCAGTCAACTGCTTTGCAAGGAGAATAATCAGGGCTTTGTCTTACTATGGCTTTGTTTCTGAGAGCCAGGGAAAAGCAGTTATTTCTCCCCACAATGTTTGCCTCTCTCTTGCTGCTCAGCTTCTCCTTCCCCTCTAACACTTGGTCTTTAGATCCAAATGTCCTGTATCCTTGAGCATCTCAGGGCAGTTGTCTTGCCTCAGGAAGAAAACATCCTAGGCTCCTGTTCACATGTTGTCATGGAAACTTTCTCCCATCCCATTGCTTTGGGCTGCCAGTTGTTCCTCAACTTAAAACGTCCCCTCTCTCTTCCCCATCTTCAAACCATAGCTCCATCCCGCCAAGAGGCCTGCAGCCAAGGGGGGGCTGGCAGTCTCCTGAGACCACTGCGCTGCTCTGTGCCAGCTTCTAAAGAGCGCAAGTGACCCAATGCATCATACACTCTGCCCCTAGGAGCTAAGAGCATCACCTCCGTGGCGCCATCAGCCCTTGCCGGTCCGATCTGAGAGCTTTAAAGGTTAGCTTGGAACCCAGGTCTACCTGTATGACAGTGTGATGTGCTACTGACACAACCACACAACTGTTGTGTGTGATAGTCTAAGCAGTGTGCCTAAGCAGTGAGTTGATAAAGTTGGTAACCTTTCTGTTGAGCTGTTGGTAAGAATGTACCTCTGACCTTTACAGATATTCTTTAGCCTAGAGAACTTACTGCTTAAGCACTGGGTTGAATAACACCTGCCATTACCAAGTTCTGCCTAGGCAGTGAATTATTTGACTTGTAGTTATGACCACTACCAAAAGAAACCCCTCAATGTGCAAAAGTCTTTATAAAGAAATCTAACTGTGCGATTTGTTTTTCTCTGTGTACTCAGATTCAAGGTGCTATTATCATGTCGTCTTTGATAGAAGTTGTAATTGGGTTCCTGGGCCTCCCAGGCGCGCTCCTGAAATACATCGGGCCGTTGACTATCACACCAACTGTGGCTCTCATTGGTCTCTCTGGATTCCAGGCTGCAGGAGAGAGAGCAGGCAAACACTGGGGCATAGCCATGCTGTAAGTATGCTTGGTTCTTTCGGGGTGGAGATCTCTCCTGCTTGCTCATTCAATCTTCACCTTTTGCATTGTGTAGTTATAACTTACTCACCTGATCACGTAAAACTTCCAGTGTTGTTCACTGCAGTTCATGACAACATGCCCAATGATAGTCAATATTGTAACAATCAGGAGAGAGGGGCATAACCTGCCTTCTTCCAGTTAAGCAGTCTTGGGCAAAGACTTCTCTGTCAACGCTATGGAGATAAACTTTGCTGATGTTTGATATACCGTGCACACACACACACAATTTAAACTCATAGTAATTTTTTGTGCTGCTCTTGAGATTTCTGTCCAGGAACCCAGGGAAACCTGTTGCCAACCCACCTGGTTAGCCAACCCACCTGGTTAGCCTCACTAGCCTGTCCAAGACTGCCCTAGGCTGAGCAGAGAACAGTGCTTCTCATTGGCAGAATTCCATTCAGAAGCCAAAATGCTATTGCCAGAATCCAAGGAAGCAGAATGAATGTGTAGATCAGGCAGCACTACTTATTTGAAGTTGATCAATCGTATATCATCATGTACCAGCATTGCTAGGACTTTTCAGTTTATTCAAGGCAGTTCCATGGTTAATGTTGCGACACAGGACCTAACTTAGCAGTCTGGAGTAACGGCAGGTGAATTGGTTGCATTTGGTTGTATTTTTTGGAAGAGGCGTATCATTTTGTGGAGTTACAGCCTGTTTGTGAAACCCTTTCAGGTCTGCCCTGAGGACTATTTGATGCCCCACAGCAATTTTTCACATTCTGTTCCAAAAGGGTGCAAAATTGGCAAAACTGGAAAGACTGGAGAGGCACTCCCACACCCCAATCCAGTTGCAGTCTAGTTGCAGCAGAATGTGGATCAGGATATGCGTTTCCTATTTAATGCAGTGCATCAATATCCATGTTCAGGTATGCACATCAGTCCTCATTCTGCCAAAATTAGTCACTGTGGCTGGACGGGTTAAGGAAGCATGGCCCGGTGTCTTTGGCACTAGTGACTTTCTCACCATAACTTCAAAGTGAGGGTAATATAAGGACTTTGATGGCCTCAGTGTCAGTGTCACGTCATCAAGTCTGGATATACAGGCCTGTTATGCCATAACATTTACTGTATGATCCCAGGTTGGTTGGGATCATACAACAAAGTCTTTCTCAAGTTTATGTGTGAAAGACCTGGATTTTCTCTGTCTTTTTTGGCAAAACCCCTCCCCACCTACTTTTTTTGCGTCAAAATCAAAAGGCACTAGATCAGGGGTGCCCAAACCCCGGCCCTGGGGCCACATGTGGCCCTCGAGGCCTCTCAATGCGGCCCTCAGGGAACCCCCAGTCTCCAATGAACCTCTGGCTTTCCGGAGATTTGTTGGAGCCCGCACTGGCCCAATGCAACTGCTCTCAGCGTGAGGGCGACTGTTTGACCTCTCACCTGAGCTGTGGGATGAGAGCTCCCTCCACTGCTTGTTGTTTCATGTCTGTGATGCAGTAGCGGTGGCAAAGGGAAGGCCAGCCTTGCTTTGTGCAAGGCCTTTTATAGGCCTTGAGCTGTTGCAAGACCTTCATTCATTCATATAAGTTCATCTTTAATGTATTCATTTATGTAAACTTATATAAATTTATTCAAATTTTAAATGTAAATTAATTCTTCTCTTCCTCTGCCCCTGACACAGTGTCAGAGAGATGAAGTGGCCCTCCTGCCAAAAACTTTGGACACCCCTGCACTAGATCAAACATTTTCGAATAAAGAAAATGTAAAACTATTGAAAGTGGTTGAGAAAGTTCCTTTCAGACAAGGAAAGTTTTCTTTTTACTCACTCGTACTTAACAGAAGGTCAGGGCATCAGATGATACAGTGCAGTGAACAAACCTTTGTGCCTGTAGCTTGAAGGAGAACAAAAGTTCTGATTTATTTCCTTTGGACAAAAGGTCTGATTTTTATTTCTTAAACCAAAACTTTGTTTCGTTTGGATTATCAACCTCGTTCTTTGATAAACGGGAATATGACCGAGCCTCCTAGAATTTCAAGGAAGTTTATTTAGGATACCATGGCGGTGTTGTTGGGAGCGCATTAGGGTTTCTCAGAGCTGTTTGGCGTTCAGCCTAAAGATCTTGTTCCAGCACAAACGCTTAATGTGTGTAATGGCATAGGATGCACTGATTTGTGGACCCAGGGATTTGCTTACATGATCCTGGGCTTGACTCATTAACCTCTGAAATAGGATTGCCTGTTTAAGCAAGCTCAAGGTCAGGGAGGTTCATGGGGCAGTTGCCTTGAATCCCACGATCACTGTGCCAGGAAAAAAGTGAGTACAGGGCGAAGAGCAATTTCAGATCTCTACTAGTACAGACCAGGTGGATCTGTCCCCTTCCTAGTTCAGCTGTGGACCACAGGGTTTGTTTTTGTTTTTGTTTTTACACAGCTTGAGATAGCTGTGCATACAAAGAAGTATATTGGTCCAACTTCATTAAAAACCATTCTTGTTGCCTTTCAAAGGCTCAGGTGGCTTGCAAAAAAAAATCAGATAAGTGAAAAACGCAGCAGACAATTCAGCAGTCCCCCACACCCCACTTCAGTAGCTAGCAAGACCGAAGGCCACATGAACATAAGAACATAAGAACAGCCCCACTGGATCAGGCCATAGGCCCATCTAGTCCAGCTTCCTGTATCTCACAGCGGCCCACCAAATGCCCCAGGGAGCACACCAGATAACAAGAGACCTCATCCTGGTGCCCTCCCTTGCATCTGGCATTCTGACATAACCCATTTCTAAAATCAGGAGGTTGCGCATACACATCATGGCTTGTACCCCGTAATGGATTTTTCCTCCGGAAACTTGCCCAATCCCCTTTTAAAGGCGTCTAGGCTAGACGCCAGCACCACATCCTGTGGCAAGGAGTTCCACAGACCGACCACATGCTGAGTAAAGAAATATTTTCTTTTGTCTGTCCTAACCTGGGCAACATGAAATAGTGTTTCATAAAAAGATGAATTTCTTATTCTCCCTGGCTCTAAAGATAACAGTTCTTTCCTTTTGCAGAACTGACTTGACTATAGTCCTGCTATTGTAGTGTTGAATTTCCAATATTAAGTATAGGAGTAACCACTAGGAATTTCAGACATTTCTGCTTGCTAACATTTACCTATCTCTCTTTCTCCCTCCGCTCACCCCATCCCAGGACTATTTTCCTAGTGCTTTTATTTTCTCAGTATGCCCGGAATGTCAAATTCCCTTTGCCAATTTACAAATCCAAAAAAGGATGGACTGCATACCGGTTACAGCTTTTTAAAATGTTTCCTGTAAGTAATTTTTTTCTCCACTCAGCTTTTAGTTGCACTTGTATTCTTTGTTCTGCTCATCATTATCTAAATGGAACCTTTGTATGTGTTTTTCCCCCCCTCTGTATTTGTAAAAAGGCTGTAATTGATTTGTTTATAGCCATATCACAAAATCAATACTGAAGACTAAGGCAGAGGTGAACATTCAGGGTGAACAGTTTTTTTTTTCCTGTTTCATAGTTTCATCTTTCTGAATCTTTTTAGGCTGTATACCTTTTTTTGGAAAAAAAAAATCTGAGGTGAGCCTTTTGCCATCTGGGTCAGACAAAGCCAATTCCATTTTTAAAATTGTTAGGAAATGAAATGGAAGCAGCAATAACCAGTATCACAACGTCATTATACAAATCTGTTGTGTATCCACATCTTGCCTACTGTAAACAGTTCTGCTCCCCAGCTCAAAAAGCTGGAGAAAGAGGCAGTCAGTCAGTAAGCTGAGAGTGTTTTCTCTACCAAGAAAGACATTGGATTCCATTTTGTAGGGAAAGTACTGTAAAAAAAATTTTTATGAACAATTTGGAGAGTTTGATAGAGAAGCTATTAATTCTCAAAACAAAGAATGGTAGGGAAGTATATTTGAGTCAAACAAAATTCTGGAATTCATTGCTGTGAAACGTGGCCAGGACTGTATACCTGTATACCAGGACATGTATATCATTTATGGCCCAATCCTCTCCAACTTTCTAGCTCTGGTGTAGCCAGAATGCAGTCTTGTGGTAAGGAAACACATGTGTCTATGCCTTTAGAAGGCCCCAGTGGCTGCCCCTCCACCACACACCCCATGACAAAAATGCACCAGCAAGTTCGGTCTTTGGGCCTCAGAATGACAAATACCCCTTCTAACTAAGTGCGACCTCCAGATTGTAGGCTGTCATGAAAACTTTGTGAGTTGGAGGACCACCACATTCAGCAACAGTTTGCCTCTGATTACCAGGCACTGGGAACAAACCTGATGGCCACCATCTTGACATCTTGTGTGTGAGGTTTCCTGGAGCACCTGCCTGGCTACCATTGTGATGAGTATGTTGAATGAGATGAACCTTTGGTGTCAATGACTGTTTCCCCTCTTCAACCCACAGTCTGTATTGGGAATCTCCTACCTTAGGAGCACCACACACTGGCTCTATATCTTTCTCTCTCTATCCTCTAGTTGGCCTTTAGGAGCCATTGATCTCTCTCTGTGAGCTGATCAGTATGCACAGTACGCGGACTTCATATTTGAACGGATCAATGGCAATCCCTTAATTGCGTGTTTGGCCACGTTCCCAGCATTTGAAATTTGTTTGAAAGATCCTCCCAAAATTTTAAAGCATCTTTTTAAAAGATGGGTTTATTTAACAAAAGAAACTGTTCACCAAATCTCTGATTTTTTTCAGGTTGAAATTTTTTGTGGAATACTGATAATGAGCTCCCTTTGTGGTCATATTTATTCACTATTGAGACACCACAATATTTCAGCATGTTTTTTTATATCCTGTACTGCAGATCATTTTAGCTATTCTCGTCTCATGGTTGCTGTGCTTCATATTCACCGTGACGGATGTCTTTCCACCTGATAGCACAAAGTACGGATTCTATGCGCGGACTGATGCTAGGCAAGGAGTGCTCTTGGTAGCTCCATGGTTCAAGGTTCCATATCCATGTAAGTATATTTGGCAAGCTTCAGAATTTTCCCCCCTTCTCCAGAGCTTTGTTTTTTGATTCATTTGCACCATCTTCACGTTCATTTCTTCCTGCATGCCAAATAAAAAAGAAGTTACTACCTCATTAGCACATACCTGTACAGGTGAGAGTTCAAAGTAAAGCTCTGTGTTGCTATTCAGGGCTTCCTGGAGACGAAATGAGACCTTAGCTCAACTTCTGCCACACTTCAGTTTAAGCTCAGGTCTATAGGTTTAAGTTGATCTCATGTGGAGATGTCAAGCTTTTTAACAACTGGGAAAACATCAGGAATGGAGTACATGCTTTGCAAGTGTAAGGTCCCAGATTTGTCCTCAACATCACCTTTTAAAAGCTATCAAGGCTGCAAAATGCCTCTTCCTGATATCCTGCAGATATGCTGTAGTCAGAGTTGACAATACTGGACTAGATAGACCAATGGCCTGATGGGTACTAGCCAACCCATTCGACTTACATTGGTTGAACTGTTAATGCAGTTTTATTTATTTACTTACTTATGTTGTGTCCTGCTTTTCTCCCTCAAGTGCACCCAAAGTGGCTTACAAAGTCATAAAATCCTTCCTTTCTGATTATTTATTGCTTGAATTTTAAAGGCTAATGCCAGCCTTAACCTTTTCTCAGAGCTGTTGTATAATTGGCCAGATCTGCAAAGCCACTGATTGGGTCCCTAGTACTCCTTACAGATTTTTAATCGGATGTGGTAGAAAAATTATCCATTTTATAAGAGGTTTCAGATTATATTTTGTACATACAATGTACACATGCATTCTGTATTTTTGTATGAGACTGTGTTGGTTTGCAGGAGCCCCTGACTTAGTGATCCATGTTGGATCCTCCTCACATATGAAGGATCAGGTCTGTGTGGCAAAGAACACTTCCAGCGCCACTGTCTAGAACAGCAGTTTTCAATGTTTTTCTGCTCACTGATCTCTGTGGTCTTCACTTCTTGTGATGTTACTTCCAAGTGACTTCCAGGTTCTGTTTCTAGGGAAACTGTCTATAGTCTGTCTGCCCTTCTTCCTCCACCCAACAACATTCCTCCAGTAACAGATAATTCTTTACCACAGACAGTTGCCCTAGAAATTGATCCGCAGACCTGGAAGAGTTTATCAGTGATTTTCAAATGCTGTGCTCAAAACTTTTGGCTATCTTTGATTGGAGAGATCACTTTCTGCCTGAAAAGCTGTTTAAAAATAGAACAAGAGATATTTCAGGGGTTTGTTTGTTTACAGTTCAGTGGGGATTGCCAACCATTTCTGCTGCTGGTGTAATTGGAATGCTCAGTGCTGTGGTTGCAAGCATCATTGAATCAATTGGTGATTATTATGCCTGTGCAAGGCTGTCTTGCGCTCCTCCGCCACCGATCCATGCAATAAACAGGTGAGTCTCCTGTGCTTGTCTGTTCTTTGTTCTCTCACATTACTTTGGACCCCTGCAAATGGGCACCACTTTGTATCAGACTTGAGCACAACTGCACACGTTTTATGATCATATTAGGCCTATTTGTGAGTTAGTCCTGAAGAGCCACTGCTTTATATGTCTGCAGCTGGACCAGTGCTTCTGAGTCAGTTGACAGTGAGAGCGAGAGCCAGGAAATGAATGTAGATGAGAGTTTCAGAGGAAACAAAGTTTGGGGAGGGGGGCATGACGAGGGTGTCCCTAATGGGTGTTTAACTGGATCATTCTCCTGCACATGTGTGAGTGTGGCTACTTACCTTGATTAGGTAATTTTAACCTAATCAAGGTAATTTTTTTTTAAATTATCACTTTGATTCTGAATATTCCTGTATTATGAATTATGAAAAATAGAAGTATTTGGTCAGCTGAACAATTTTTGTTTCGTCAGTCAGATGCCCAGCTAGAACCACAGCTGCCATCAGTCCTGTCCAACCACCTGAAAATGACTGTATTTGCCTGTTTGGCTTTCTGCCTTGTTACCTTGCTTCATTACAACACATTTCTTTCCACTACAGAGGCATTTTCATAGAAGGCCTTTCCTGTGTTGTGGATGGAGTGTTTGGCACTGGGAACGGATCCACCTCTTCTAGCCCCAACATTGGAGTCTTGGGGATTACAAAGGTACTGGGTCTACTCAAGCAAGCCAGTGCTGCTCTCTTAATGGGATTTGGTGTCATCTGAACTAGTCACAGAGGGCATAAGCCTTTGGGAGTTTTTCCAGTGCATCCCTAATGGAGAAGGAGCTTGGTCAAGAGCAGAGCCAGGTTGAAGTTGTTCAGAGAGTACAAGGATCTATGACCCATCCTTCAGTAAATCCTATGTTTCATTTAAAGCTGAGCATTGAGCTTGTAGCTTGCCCACTTAATGCAGGTTAGTAGCACTTTGTGTTTGCATTAACACTCAGTCCAAGGGTGAGTTGCTTAATTGGTTCCAAGCCGAGTTGTGAGTTATGATTGTTCCACTCTCCACTGTCAACTTTCAGTTGGAAATGGGAAGCTTATTCCAATTCAGAGGGGCGGTCCTATCAGTGTGACATAAGTTGTCTCGAGTTAAGTGGTAGAAGCAACCTTTTCTTGAAACATCCAATGTCTGAATGGCCAGGCTGTGCTTTGAGGGAGGGGGCTGTAGTTCAGTGGAAGAGTGCCTGCTTTGCATGTGGAAAGTCCCAGGTTCAGTCCTTTGCTGCATCTTCAAGTAGGGCGGTGGCAGGCTCTTCTCTCTCTGAAACCCTGGAGAGCTGCTGCCAGTCAGTGCCTGAGCCCCTGAAGAGCAACTGCCGGTCCGTGTTGCTAGATGGACCAAGGACCCAACTCAGTACCAGACCACTTCCTGTGTATGTGATGGTGACAGACTTGTGTCTTTAAATGTGGTTGGTTTCTTTCTCCTCACAGCCAGGCTCACTTTTAATATTGGAGTCCCGAAGAAATGATTGGGTTACAAGCTAGCTAGAGATTTGAGGGGCAAGCTGGGCAGAGGACCCACAGCACTTTCAGTGTAAAGTTGTACCTCTCCCCTGTCAATTTTATGAGCATTTGGATAGACCTGTGTTGAGAGAAAGTGGGTCTGCCACTCTTGTGATATGATAGATCTGGACCAGCAAGAACCAAATGTTTTGACTTAAGTACATTTTGACTTTAGCACAGACCCCCGGAACCCTAACCAGTATTTAAGTAGTGGACTTACAGCCCAATCCTATCCAACTTTCCAGCATCGGTGCAACCACAATGTAGCCCCAGGGTAAGGGAACAAATGTTCCCATACCTTAAGGAGGCCTCTGTGACTGCATCCCCAGTGCAGGAAGTAGTGCATACCCTATAGGCACAGCAGCGCTGGCACTGGAAAATTGGGTAGGGTTGGGCCCTTAGTGTGTAAATGCCTGGGTGTATCCTGTGATCATTTCAAGAAAAAATATATGAATCCCTACCATGATAAACCAGGCAAAAAAGAAACCTGCATCAAACCAGTAGCTCCTATTTCTATCCCTCAATTTTACATTGAATGAGGGAGCATTCAAATATACCCTATATCTGGGCTTGTGCTTTTCATAATCCCGAAGGACCAGACCTGGAAAGCAGCCACAGCACACTTAAAGCAAGAGACAAAAAATTTCTAAGATCATACAGAATGCAGCAAACTTGAAAACCCAGCTCCGTCCTGGCCTCATTCTGGCCACTAAAGTCAGTTCAAATAGAAAAATGTTTCAGGGCTTTGTCTTTTATTGATCAAGAATCATTGGCAGGCAGAGAAGAGAGCAGATTAAAGTATAAACCAGTATTGATACTGACATTTTATTTGCACTTTAAGAGCCTCTTGGCAGCTCTTGTGGTCCAGGTTCCTTGTGTTGGGCAGTGCATTTGATTCACTTGCATTTGATGAACTGCAATCCCAAGCCAGAAATGTCTGTCTTAGTGCATTGCTTTTCAACCTCTCTGTGTGTGTGCGTGCACGAACTGAATAATATACTGCACACCTTTTTCTTCTTGGTGATATTCAGTTTGCTCTGCTGGTTTATGCAAATATCTGGAGACTAGTTGTTTCCAGATTGTTTATGCAAATATCTGGAGACTAGACCTGTTTTTTAGCTGAAGATGCTGCTGAGCCAGACCTCCAGTCACAAATAAAACAAGCTTTTAAGCAAAAGGCTAATATGGTCCTATCAGTTGTCTTTTTCATCCTAGCAAATGAAATTGAAATAAGCAGTTTCAGGACGATGGTTTTCAATGCATTATCTTCAGTGCTGTTTTCACTAGTTGAGCCTGCCTTTGCTTTTTGATGCAATTATCCTTTAAGGCAGGGATGCCAAACCCCGGCCCTGGGGCCACTTGCAGTCCTCGAGGCCTCTCAATGCGGTCCTCAGGGAGCCCCCAGTCTCCAATGAGCCTCTGGCCTTCCGGAGATTTGTTGGAGCCCACACTGACCTGACGCAACTGCTCTCAGCGTGAGAGCGACTTTTGACCTTTCATGTGAGCTGTGGGATGAGGGCTCCCTCCACTGCTTGTTGTTTCACGTCTGTGATGCAGTAGCGGCAGCAAAGGAAAAGCCAGCCTTGCTTTGTGCCAGGCCTTTTATAGGCCTTGAACTGTTGCAAAACCTTTATTCATTCATATAAGTTCATATTTAATATATTCATTTATGTAAACTTATGTAAATTTATTCAAATTTTAAATGTAAATTAATTCTCCTCCCCCCTGGCCCCTGACACAGTGTCAGAGAGACGATGTGGCCCTCCTGCCAAAAACTTTGGACACCCCTGCTTTAAGGCATAGATTCCCAGACTCAGAGAGTTTGGGAACCTGTGAGCCTTTTCATGGGCAGGCTGGGATAGGCAGCAATGTAATTAGGGTGATCTTGCTGTGGCTGGGAAGGGAAGGGTTTAGAATCATTGGCTCTCCGGAGTGTCTGGGAAGTCTGCTACCCCCTTTGAGGTCCTCCTGGCAGCTTCAAAGTCCTGTTAAAAGGGGGGGAAAACCATGTGGTTTCACAACAAAAACAGGAAGTGGTTTTTTTTCTTCTTAACAGTTCTTTGAAGTTGCTAGGCGGTCTGCAGAAGGGGTTGCAGGCTCCCCAGACCCAGAGAGCCATAGTAAGTATTCAAAACCCCAACTAAGTGATAAAAAACCCTTCCCTCCCCAGCAGCAGTGCAGTCGTCCTGATCACGTTGCAGCCATCGCTGTGCCCCCCCCTTTAAGGGGCAGCTACAGAGCTTCCCTGGCTGGGGTGTCATGACACCCCAGTTTGGGAACCTCTGCCTTAAGAGATAAACTTAAATAGTTAAACACTTAAATAGTTAAACCATGGAACAGACATATGAAAGAGACCTTTGCGCCCAAGGAGAGTGTGACATGCCAATGAAACATGCTTTTCCCTTGAATTCGGGTGATGCTTGTGTGTGAAACCCCAGGTTTCTGAGAAATTGATTAATGCTTCTCTTGTTTGACATGAAGCATCTTGTTATTTAGTTCTGCTCTTCGGAGAACACAGCCTTGAGCAATGGAAATGGCTTTGTTTGAAGTGTGTTACATTTAGTTTTGTAACTCTACAAGAAACAGTCTCTTTACCCCGAGATGCCCATAAGTGGGAATCCAAATGCCAGGCCTCATCATCCACTAAAGAGGTAGACATCTAGTGACTTCTGTGTAATTACTTTATCAGCTTGCTTCCATGAAGTCCTAGGACCGTACAACTGCAGAATTCAGCTGTGATAACGAATCTGCAGTTTCAGCAGGTTACGTAATCCCATGTTAAATGTATATGAATTGGGCTTTTTCACTTTTTCAGCCTTAAGCAGCCCCCGTTAAAGAGGAGACGGTGGTGAGCTCTGGGTGGGCTGCCTGTCCGTGATTGGTGACAGTGTGGTTCAGCTTTATTCTTAGTACTCCTGGTTGTCCAAGCCCTTTTTCTGCTTTCTCTCCCCCTGTTGTGCAGCTACTAATAACCTTTTGTATGTAGTTGTTGCTGAGTTGACTGAAAGGGAAACATGGCAAATTCATAATGGGGGCCTTGCAATCCTGGTTGTCCTGGCAAAATAGCCCTGCATGGTGTCAGGGTTACTCCCTCTCACCTCCAGCATCTTGATAGCCTCCCTATGCGCGGGGGGAGGTGGAAATGTTGCTTGATTGTATTTAAAAAAACATTGTCTGAGAGACTTCTATATGGTAGTGAGTGGGAAAACACAATGCTGCATCAAACCCACCTATAACCAGGAGAACATTTTTCAGAGCATTGTGTGTGTCTTTTTAGAAGCTTTAAAAACAAAAATAGATCTCTTGGATCAGCTCTGAAGCATTGTGCTTTATCCCGCGTTTTGTGCTTTGTAGGTTGGAAGCCGGCGAGTTATCCAGTATGGAGCAGCCTTCATGCTGCTCCTTGGAATGGTTGGCAAGTTCAGTGCACTGTTTGCATCGCTCCCTGATCCGGTGCTCGGCGCTCTCTTCTGCACCCTCTTCGGTAGGGGATTCTCTCCATAATGTTTTGATTGATACTGGAAGAGGTTTTTATGCAGCCATGGCAGTGACACATGTCCATTTCCCCCCCTTGGAACAGGGACAAAATCTCAGGGGGTTTCTCCTGTGACCATTTGGTTGCATGTACTTGCTGTGGAGTCATCCTAATCCTTAATTTGGGGAGGTTTGCATGGCACCGTACCTTGTTCACTTGGCCCCAAAACTTAAAAAAGAAAGGGCTGTAGACTTGGTAGACTATCCCCACTTCAATCATTGATTAGGTCACCTAGCAATGTCTTAAAATGTATAAAAAGAATCATCCCCCCCCCCAATCACTGTGCACTAGAGCAGATACCTGACTTGGTGAAGGGGAAAACACTCAAGGTTGTGGGTTTTGTAATTGCAATCAAAAGTAGACTTATGGAAAGTAAGAAAATACTGACATGGAATTTTTTTTAAATGCTGTATTCCTGCATGAACTCATACAGTAATTCTGGATGTAGCGTCGTGGGAGGCGGACCCCTGTGCCCCGGGTTCAGTGAGCTCTGACAGATCCACAAGGGCTAGCGGTAGGGTGCCGCTGGATTCAGTTCCGGCATGGCAGACCCATCCCAAAGCCTCATTCAGGTTGCAGGGGAAGGGGGTTGCAACATCCGGGTGTTCCTCCTTGAAACTGCATCTTGGCTCCTGACTCACAGGCTAGCTGACTTCCACACAAGTCAGCAGCCTTGCCCGCATTGACCCTCATCCTTGATCGGGCTGGGCTTTCTATGTGGGAAGCCAGCTCCCTCAGGCCCTGCCCCTTCCCTCATTGTGGACTTAGAAGGCCTTTATAGGGGCTTTGCCTCCTCCATCCCATCCACCCTTGCCCCACCCAGACCTGCCACTGCTGTTTGCCACCCCTTTTGGCTGGCTCTGTAGTCTGGACTGACTGCCCGAGGCTAAGACTCTGGTGGGACCAGGCCCGTGACGGGTGCTGTCCTGGCAGACCAGCCACCAGGGTGGGAGAGATGAGCCCTGGGTTTCCAGGGTGGCCACCAAAGGCACCCACAGGTAGCACATTGTCAGCGTGGTCTTCCCAGGCCACCCACCTGCGACTGGGTCCTCGGGGGGGGGCATGCCTATGGCATTCACGCCTCTTGCAGGCAGGGCACCAACCCACAGGCCCCCATGGCAGCCGCCAGCAAAGTCCTGGGCAAGTGCACCTCCAGCCCCGCCCCCTGCAACATTTGATGAGGTGGCTGTGGCCTGTGCTTGGCCGGGGGCCTCCGCCACCAGGCTGCGTACCACACTGCTTGCCAGTACTTGCCCAAGGGTGGTCTTGAATGAACCCTGGGCAGCTGCTCCATGGGCTCCTGACTGCAACCAGGGGGGTAGCTGTCTTCTACCCACCCCCTTTAGAGTCGCCACTGTAGCCAGCGGTGCAGGCTGGTGTCTGTCTTCCTCCTCCGGTGGAGCCAGGTAAACTGGGGAGGCCAGACACTGGGTTACTTCTGAACTTCCATAAAAATTATCATTTTTTTATACTGCCCTTTCTCCAAGGAGCTCGGTGTGGGGTACATGGTTCCCCCCATGAGACTAAACCTCACAGCAAACCTATGAGGTAGGTGAGGCTGAGAGAGAGAGAGAGAGAGAGAGAGAGAGAGAGAGAGAGAGTTTGGTAACCCAGGAAGCTTAACAGCTGAGCAGGCATTTGAACCTGAATCTTCCAGATCTAAGTCAGTCTCCTGAACCACTACACTATCTTGACATAGGAATGGAGCATAAACATTAGAGAGCAGCATTTCCTTTGTTTACAGCATTCCCTATATATCCCAGGATATGGGTTTTTTTCTCCGATATTAATTCCTTCAGCAGAAATTTTATTTATTTAAGACATGTTTATTCCTCCATTCTTTTCCCCACCAGGGCCCCCAGAGTGACCGACAGCAACTATTATTATTATTATTATTATTATTATTATTATTATTATTATTATTATTAATAACAACAATATAGTGTTTTTATCTATATCCTTCTGTATGTCAAGGGCTCAGAGCTGTTTATTGTATTCTGCATCTTAGCAGGCCTCTCCCAAAGGAGCTTAGACATTCAAAGGGGAAATATGGTTTAGGTGTTTAAGAGAGGCCACATGAGCTCAAAAGTAACATTGTAAGCATTCCAACTTAAAGAAGTTCAGTCTTAGGTACAGTGGCATCCCTGGGGTTCTGTCTAGGAAGGGGGCATTAATTTTATTTAGTAGCGCTATGCTTTGAATTTAATGCGCAGATTGGAAGTAAAGGATTAACTCTGTTTATTCTTGTGTAGGGATGATTACTGCGGTTGGACTCTCAAACCTCCAGTTCATAGATTTGAATTCTTCTAGGAACCTTTTTGTACTTGGGTTTTCCATCTTCTTTGGACTTGTCCTCCCTAGTTATCTCCGTCAAAACCCACTGGTCACAGGTACAAAGTTTCTTTCTCCCCCTGCCACATGTGCTAAATGTACTTATGCCAGAATAGTTCATTCAGAACAAAGAAACATGTCAATACATGCTTCAGAATACACCTTGTGGTGTAATTCACAGGGAAATGGGTCTTACAAAGTTTTCAATCCTTATGTCAGCTTCAGACACAAAATAGTTAGCTGGTGGAATTAATCCAAGTCTGAGAGTCAACTGCAAGGTGCAGTTTGACATCTGGTATTTGAAGGTTGTGTAGGGCAAACCAGTGGGAGAAGAAGGTTCCCTCTCCCCACCAGCTGTTTGTAATCAGAGATCCCTTTTGAAACGGAATATTCCACTATTCTGACTTTGTGCTTGAACTTCTGTTTTGCTTCTGGTGAGAGAGCTTACAAAAGCAAAGCTGGCTCACACCTAAAAGAAACTGTCGCCTTTCTTCATGTTCCCATCGAATATACCTTTATCATGGTTTCCAGATTGTAATTTTTAAAAATTAAACTGGTCAGTTGGTTAAATGTCACTCTTAACTAGTAAAGGCAGCCCATTGACCAGCCCGATTCCTGGGTTAGACCCCTTAGCAAGATGTGATGGAAAACATCCTGTTGGGGTGGGTTCACATGCAGTGGTTTTCTCCCATTATTGCAAATGTAATATACAGCGTGCCCTTGCTGTCCACAGGGGATCCATTTCAGTTCCCCCCCCCCCCCGCAGATACCAAAATCAGCTGATAATTAAATCCACAGGTGGGCACCACGGTGCTGCAATAACTCAAGTGGGGGCTGTGCCTGGCCCTCCAGAGATTGTGTGTGGCCTCCTCAGAAGCCCCCCCCCCCGGTGGTGACTAGAAGTCACTTTCAAATTGTGCCAGCAACTTCTGGTCACATCCGACCAAACATTGTAGGTGCAAACAGAAAGTGACTTCCAGCTGCATCCAGGAGGTCCTCTGAGGCCCTCCAGCTGTGGGCTTGGCATCTGCGGGTACTCAAATCCATGGGTGCTGAGCCTGCTGATAAGGAGGGCCCACTGTAATTGCAAGCAGGTTTGAGCTGACAGGATGGAAATGTCCCCAGACCTCCCACCCTGGTTTAACTGATTCCCAGTCACCTGTCTGGGGAGTCGCTGAACAGAAACTCCACAATTTCAGACACAGATTCTGTGCCTTGTGTCCATGCGAGTGTGTGTGAAATAGGAGGGCGGAGTGAACCTCAGCTGCAGGCATCTGTGCGTGTGGATTAAGCGAGGTTGGTTCCTGAAGTGGCCTGCATAAATCTGGCACCTCCTGAGATTCTGACTAACTTTTTTCCCCTTCTGCTTTTGTAGGAATAGCCAGCATTGATCAAGTGTTAAATGTTCTTCTCACTACAGCCATGTTTGTTGGGGGCTGCGTAGCCTTCATTTTGGATAACACAATTCCAGGTCAGTTATGCAACATGCTCTCTCTCTGTTCATTTTAGGGATGCTTGTGCCGCAGGCCCTCCTGGGGGATGTGCTGCACGTGTCAGCCCCCATCTGCACCCCACCTCTCTTCTGCCACCCTTCGTGGAACCCAAAATCGGGTGCCTCTTGGACCCGATTCATCTTGCCTCACTGTATGGCAGTGTTTGTTTGAACATCTTTCTTTGGACTGGCATGTCTAAAAATGACTTGATCAGCGGGATTAATTGAAGTCATGGATAATTTAACCAGCAATCACCTTCTTTCAACATTTTTTTTTCATTTAAATCTGTGTATCTTTTTGGTAAAGGATACTAATTCTACATGTTTATTTGGGCATAAGTCCTACTGTTTTTGCAGTGGGGCTCTCAGGTAGTGTGTTTAAGGCTTGCAGTCTCAGTTTCCAAATACGCCTTCAAGGTCTAAGTCCTCACTTAATTATGCTTTGAATTGTAGCCTTTTAGACAGTGAACGCTGTAAGAACCATTTCCTGTGATAAGGCCACAGTTTCATTCTTCTGTCTTAAATGATTTCCTGACACAATATGGGTGCCTCATAATCAGTCTTCCCAGAGGTACAGCTGACTTGTCTGGCTCCCGGGGTCAGACTCCTAGTGTCACCCCTGAAGTACGCAGATGCGGAATCAAGCAGTTGGTGGTGACGAGATAAGGTCAGCACATCACCACCAGTTACTTCCAGGAAATCAGCCACTTACTAGGCTGCTTTTTCGTTGTGCTCTGAGTCAGCTGCTGCTTAGAGGCGGCGGATGCAGTCGCACTTCCTGCCACCCCTTGTTCCTTCCAAAGGAGAAATTACCAGGGGGAGCAGGCAGCGAGATTGCACCCATTGCCATTGGGTGGGGGGGGGGTGCAGTCACTCTGGGGTTGCCATCTTGGATGGCCTCAGAGTTTGCACTGGGGCAGGTGCACCTCAGGCTCCGCCCTTGTTACACCTTTGAATTTCCATTAAGCAGGACTCGTGAAATCCCAGATGGTTTTGTAAGTGGGCACCTGTTTTATTTAATTGCTGTGCTTGCAGCGGCTTTCCTTTGTGCAGGCTGCAGCTGTGCCTCTTGCGTCTTAAGGGCTGACCTCTTGATGGAGTTCTTTTCCTCTTCCTTTAAAAATTCAGGAAGCCCCGAAGAAAGAGGAATCCGGAAATGGAAGAAAGGGGCGGGCAAGGGCAGCAAGTCGATCGACGGCATGGAGACCTACGACTTGCCTTTTGGCATGGAAGTGATCAGGAAGTACCGGTGCTTCAGTTTCTTGCCCATCAGCCCCACCTTCATGGGCTACACATGGAAAGGGTTCAGGAAAGGCAGGAGCACCGAGGATGACTCTGAGGCTGCTGTATAACCCTGGGCGAAACCTCCATCTCCTCTCCACAGTCACAGATACATCTGCAGTTGCTTGCTGGTTTTTATTTTTAATTTTTATATCTCTGCATTTTAAATTCCAGAGCCAGAGCCGAGGCAAATTGTTATGAATAGCTTTCCTCTTGTGGACGGTGATATCTATAATGTCTCTCTATAGTTACATGATGTTGTGTTAGGAAAAGAAAAAAAAACAAGGCCCTGTGCGAATGGCTTGTCCTGATTATGACACAGCTTCTGTCCCAGATCCCAAACTGGGAAACAGCACTCTGTAAACAGCACTCAGACAGGCTGTGTTGTTCCCATGTACAGCTGAAACATTCCATTATTTCTTTTTAAAGCCCTCATAAGCCTGCAGTTATTTGTCTATATTGTGCTGGTGAATAACAGCAGAACTTCTCATATTAGGCTTGGAAACCTTCCAGGATGAAGTACATGACTGCAGTACCAACAAGTGGTGCCTTAGCACGGGTTTCTCCTCCTAAAAGCAATAGCTGAGGCATGTATTTTGTTTCTCATTGACGCAGACCTGGAGCTTTTTGCCAAACACAGAGCATTCCCTAACACAGCAGCTGTGGAGAGGCAGGTCGCTGTGCCTCCAGCTCTCATTAACTTGCATGTTCCTGAAACGACAGGAGGGTTTCCTAAACAGTGAGTCGTCTTGCATATCTGCAAGTCGATCTTGTACTATAATAACAATATTTATTAAGCGCCTAAATTTACTAGACCTCAGTGAGGTTATTCAGATAGATTGGTCCTTGTGTCTCTGGAATCATGCCAATCTTTTTCCAAACAGTCCAGTGCTGGTCAACTCTGTCAGTCCTCAAAGCAGCCTATGGTCAGTGATGCCTTTTCAAATGTGTTTTTCCTTTTCCAAGCTGAACACAGGACCGTTAAGAAAAAAAATAAATTGGGAGAGACGCTATGTATGACATCACTGCCTGCTGAGTGGTTTAACGGGTATTGGGGGCCCACCCTGGGTGCCATTCAAACCTTTTCTTTCTTGTAGTAGTCTTGGCTCTGATGTTACGTGGCTATTAATGCTCATTGTGCGTTTATCATTATAAGACTTTATTCCTGTTGCAAGTTAGTTTTTAAACATCTTGTTTTTTTCAATGTGGCCCAAAAAGCACTTTTTAAGCTGTGGAAAGATTTGTCAGAGAGGCATTAGAGGAAGTGTTCCCTCCAGACCAGTATGTGCTGAGATGTTTGTGTTCTGTGTGTTCTTTTTTTGGTTAAAGAGAGCAGATACTGTAACTTGTTGGTCAGTTTCTCAAGCTGGGTTCCTGGGGAAGAGCAAAACAGACCTTTTTAGAAAGAATCCCTTTTGCTGCTAGGGTTAGGGGAAGGCACAAGGAGCCCTGATGTTTCAGTATTGAGTGGTGTGAAAGGGAACGGATCTGCAGAAGTTGTGCCCTTGCACACTCCCTGTCGTTTCCGTGACATATTCCTTGTACAGCTTTTTTGCAACAGGATTATTCCAACTCTCTGAGGAAAGATCTGAGAACCTTCAGTGGTTTGCTGTCTGAATCAAACAAGGTTTCACAAACACTAGCTCCCCACCATAGTGATTTTTTTAATGAAAAGGTTTTGTCAGGGCTGGCATGCAGCTGCCCGTGAACCCAGGTCTCCCATGCATTTGAGGAAGTATTTGTGCGTTCCCGTGTCTAACAGGATGGCTGCAAGGCTGCACACACCAAACTGGGTAGAAGTACCACTGCACAATGGGACGTACTTCCGAGTGAGCATGTAGGGGAGGCTTTCCCACCCTGTATTTTATGTGCAACCAAAGAGGAGGTGGGGGAAAGGCAATGGCCCCCTTTGGGAGGGGAGTCATCTTGCAAAATATCGGAGCTTCTGCATGTGTTGGAGAGGCAGAAGTTGTCAGCTTCTAATGTTCTAGAGTTCATCTGAATCCTTGTTTGGGCCTTGACTGGCATCTGCCTGTCTTCTTCTTCTCTCCCCTCTTTAGTTCCAGTTCCTTGTTGATACAGAACACAATGCTTGCCAAATGTGATATGCTAAAAGCTGCACACTCTTGTGCAGGAGCATGAAAATCGTAGCATGTTGCATTCAGCAACCAAAGCCTCATTGGTTCAGCAAGTTTATTCAGGAGCAAGTCCTCAGTGGATGGTGTGCAGCATTTGCTAAACAAGAAATGGACCTGGTGGGATCCACCTACCTGAAGCACCTTCATGTTGTGTTAACAAGCTGTGGCAAGGAATCTGTGTTCATGGCAACGTTTCTCTTGGAGGTGGAGGTGATCACACAGAAGCAAGTGACTCGCACTTCTAGTTTGCTGTCACAGGTGCTCAGGTGTAAACTCATATTTAAGGGTTTCTCTCCCTTCCCCTTGTTGGTATGTAGGTTTTAAAATTACAGTTTAAAGGGTTTCGCTTTGCATGGAGTCAGAAGTTCCGTTTTCCCTAGAAGTCTCTGCTAGCTTGAATGTCTGGATCTTTACTAGCTTCAGGGCCCTGAGTGCAAACTGCTGAGAGCAGTTGGAGAAAAGACTTGCAAACACTGGCAGTGTTTACAGATACTGGGTGGCTTACTAAATGATTCTGCAGCAAAAATTGGGGGGAAGACTGTTCAGAAAGGTGATGTGATTGAAGCGGAGTCCTCCAGTGTTTTGCAAAAGTAGCCACAAGAGGGCACCCCAGTGTTAAGGCAGACCTACAGCTGAGGCAAGAAGAAGAGCAGGGAAGTTGACACACACACACCTTTTTTTATTTTTCTGTCTTGAGAAAAGAGCCTTTGTTCTCACAGGAGTGACCAGTCAAAGACGGTGTGATGGTTGGAGGCAGTCCCTGCCATGAGGCAAGTCTTGCCGCATGCCGAGGTAGATGAGTCTCCCTTTTCAGCCCTGTTGAGATGAAAAGTGCAGTTGTATGTTTGCTCTTCTTCCCTTCGTTGCAGTGGGGCTTGCACAGGCAAACTTTCTGGTAGGTTTCCTGTGGAGACAACAGCAAGAGGATCATCCAGAGTTTTCACTTCAGGCACTGAAAAGTCCAAAGCCAGCTCTGGTGTTTGTGTTTATGGGTAGAGAATTCAGGTTCGCCTTCTGTCTGGATCCTTCCAAACCCGTACATCTTGGTTCCCATGTTTTAGGGGCTTTCTTGTTGGTTGGTTGGTTAGTGTCTCTTTGGGGGGGGGGAGGAGTGTATGAACCTTGGCTGCTGGTTCGTGGCTTTGGAAAAATTTATGTACTGTATTCTGAGTTGATCTCCTTATCCTGGAAGAGTAAAGATGGATGCTCTTGTATATCTTGTCAATGTAAACCGCTGGACGGGAGCAAAACCGAGACTATGACTGTACTAGATGGTCCCTTTGTACATAGCCACCAACCTTCCTACCACCTAAATGAAAAACTGCTGTCTAGAGAGGACGCTTGATGGAAAGGCTGGGGAATGCACTGACAGATTTCCATTAAAAGAAGTAAATACTTATGATGCAAGCATTGCTCTGTCGCATCAGCAATGTATAAACAGTACAGTATATTCAAAGCAAAATAATTTGGGGGATTTTGTATTTAAAATAAAGACCTATATTGATTTTTTTTTTGTCAAGTTCTCTGACAAATATGTTTGAATGTGTCTTATAGAAATGATGCCTCTTGGATTTATATTTAATTGTTTTTTTTTCTGTACTTGACAAAAATGTATTACTCGATTGGACACAGCTGCATCAGGGAAGGTGTTTTTAAATTTACACAGTCAATTTGTTTTACACCGTTTAATACTAACTTTCAATAAGGCAACTTTGTACATGAATATTTGCAGTATTTTATTTCCATAGACTTTAAAAATAAAACTTTTAAAAAAAACACCCAACCAGTAACATTTCCACCCAGGATAATTATTGCAGACTTCCTAGGTGGGAGTGATATGATTGTCATGACAATGTCATGTGATGATAGAATTTCTTCATTGACGAATGGCTAGCGATTGTGTATACTTTATTTACCCATGCTTATGTTCGCAGAAAAAAAGGATTTCTGCATCGCCTCCCTCTTCGAAAGAGCAAACACACATGGGGATTGGCAAGATAGCTTCTTTCCTTGCAACAGAAGATGCCAAGCGCAGCTCTGGTCCAAGCCTGAGGCCAGGTGCAAGAGGTGTGGGTCTTGGCTTTGACCTCCATTAAGGATGGCAGCATGAGAGAGATTCGAATCCTGACCCATAGGGGGTGCAGCTGCTTGAGCTGTTCTCCTACACAGGCCTCACAGAAGGGACTGGGAGTCCTGCTGGGTCACAGCGGTGTGTCACTTCCCTTCATTTCAGTGAGGCCAGTATGGGAAAATGCCCCCATCCGTTGCACCTGTGCCAGTCCGTGTGTGTGTTGAGGAGATGCTTTTTGCATTTGCCGCCTCAGGCTCCAAAACAATCTTGGGCTCGCTCCAGTTCTAGTTTCTGTCCTAAGAGTTGCTAAACAGATGTGAAGATCTACAATCAGACCAAAATATGTCCACCTCTCACAAGTGACACACATTAGATTCTGGGCACCTACCATCTGCTAAGTGCCAACTTCCAATGGTGTGATTTTTAGGGGGGGAGGCTGCTTTCCTACATTGTGATTTAAAGAGCAGGGAGACTTGTGGGCCAAGCTGGTCTTCTTGTGTGCCCCTCAACTCCACCTCAACTTTCAGCCCAAACCCAGCCATGGCAGCAATGGGGGGGAGGGGGTGTCCTGAAAGCCTTGGGATGGGGGAGAGCATGCAGTGTTGTAGGAAAGACCTGGCATCTGAACCGTTTGGGTCAAACCAGTTGCTTGTGGCCAAGTCCATTTGAACTATGTGTATGATAGAATGGCTCCCATGAAACATACTCCAAGAAGGCCACTGGTGAAGGTGAGCCCATGAGGCTCTTCCTTCCTAGTCATGCCACTGTGGCCTGCCTGAAAGAGGAGTGCCGCTATCTGCTGAAGGCATCTTGCAGAACACATGATAGGTGGTTGCTTCTTAAAAGGAACACTTGGCTCTGGACTTTGCAGGTGGTGGTGTAGCTAGACAGGGTGCAAACACTAAGTTTTGCAGGAGGCCTCACCGTGGCATGCAAGCAGCTCCTTCCCTTTGGAGCCATTCTGGGCTGTGAGAGCAAAATGGAGGCAGGTACGCCACTGCCCACCATCCCACTGGTTTACTGTAGATAATGTGCCAGAACCCCACAAGCAACTTCTGTCTCTGCTGATGCCTTCCATGAGCATCTCTTTGGACGTGGAGAAAGTCGCACATACTCAGTGTTTAGACATGAGGCTCCCTCCCCTTTAAACCACAAGGCAGGACAGCAGCCTTGGCCATTGGGCACATGTCCGACAGGCCCCGCATGCCAAAGCAACATGATTCACATCTCAATATGCACAACAGACCAGCACAAAAGGAGCTTTTTTGTTTTCCTTCCTTTCTTCAGTGGCCTTCTTGAACCAAAATATCCAGCCATTAACCATCACCAGAAGGAGGCGCAGGGCGCAAATCCCTGCATGGAAATATATATGCAGCGCTCATGATTTGTGTTAACTGTGCATGGTGCCTGCCTGCATACGCCATAGCTTCTCACTCCAAAGTTTTGCCCGGGCAAAGGACGGCAGATGTGTGCTGGGGCTTCACATTTTGTAGCGCTAGATCCTTGGTCATTTGTGCTGTGAGGAGGTCACCTGCTCGCCAGTATTTAGCTTTCTGCCCATTGGTCTCTGAGCCGTATAGTGCTGGGCTGCTTTAAGTATTGAGGATTCATCTTCAGCTCCATCCAAAAACATTCCAGTCTGCTTATGATTTTGATTGTGGCTGTGATTGAGTCATCCGTACATATTCGATAGCCGAGAATTACCTTTGTGAACCGTCTGGCATCTTTCCGAGTTGAACCATCTTGCTGCCGATCCAAACTATTGTGTACGTTTTTATTTTATTTTGGTCTGTTCATAACAACCTTTTGATGTAACAAACTCTTGACTGTTTTGTTTTTTTAAAGACTGTGGGCATAAATAATTCTGTTTTGTTTTATTCCCCCTATGAGTTTTGTGAATGACTTTGGCAACACAATCTCATGTTGCATACCAAGTCTTGGAGTTTTTTCTTTGAGATGTGTAATTCTTTTATTGAGATTTTTATGGATTTGTTGTTGTTTTTTTTCTAACATTGCTTTATTAAACGTTGAAATATTTAAGAAATATGTAATATTTGGACCAGATGTTGTGAATAATAGTAGATAAAAGCTATTTTATGCTGTATTTTTAAAAGCTGTTCAGTATAAATAAAAGCTAACATAGATGCAACTTCGCAAGTGGATTGCGGTGGTCATTTTTCAAATGCAATGACGCCAGTACAAACCAATATGCCTGGGTAGGGTGCTACCCTGCCAAAGGATGCTAGATGTACTTTTGGGAGTACGCTAGATCCATAAGCAATATTTCCTGTAAGGGGTCTGCATACCTTCTCTTCCTCCACAGTGTTGCAGCTGTGCCATGACACCATCTCCAGACTGTTGGTGATGATGTCACATATAATCCCCAAACTTGCAGGTTGCCAAGTTCCATGCTGCACAGTGGGACAGCTTAGGACAGTGGTTCCCAAACTTACCTGGGTCCTGATGCCCCCGCAGCCTCTTCTCCCTGGCTCAGCTAGGCGCTGCCATCTTGTAATTCTGTTGGCAACCTTCAGACTCAAAAGACTATGGTATCGCGCTGTGAATCCCAGATCTCATGGGATTTGTGAGATTCATGATGGAAGGGCCCAAACCTTGTAAGATTTGGGTGGCACTATCTTTGGCTCTCGTGAAAACTCACAACATCCAATATGGTGGCAACCAGGGAAAGAGGTCGGAGGGGCCACCGGAGACATCCTGTGGCACCCCTATAAGAACCTGTGGCTTAGGGGGAACAGTGCCCATAGAGTGACTGAATGAATACAGACCCTAAAATAGGATTATGTCCACAGACGCAGAAGTGCACACCCAGTTGACAACTTTCTCATCTCCTCTTCCCTCTGCAACTCTCGGGAGTCCCCTGGCCTCAGAAGAGGGGCTTCAAGGGGCTGATGGAGGGAGGGAGCGATAGGGCAGTTGACTTCCACTAATTTGCATCTGTGCACTTTTTTCCTTTGGCTAAAAGCCATAATTTTAATAAAGACCAGTACAATATGTCAGATTTTATCATGCGTTTTAATACAGACACAGGTGACCGCCTGGGAATACCGGGTGCTGTAGGCTTATACCATAGTCTTTCGAGACTGAAGGTTGCCAACCAGGTACAAAACATCAAAATGCAGCAGCAAGACCCTAGCAGACCCTCAAACCCTTCTGGAACCCAAAGTCCCCATCTAGTCCCCTGAAGGACAAAAGAGCAGACCAAGTAATCTCCCTTTGAGGGAGGCCACAGAGATGTCCATGATTCAGAGCTACCACCCTAACACGAGGTGTTCTTGATACTTGGAGCCACCTTGGCCAGAGACTGAAACACATAGACATGGAAAGGAGTCTAGTGCCTGGCTTGGTTTCTGTGTGTCCCTGGAATTTTCTTTGCCTGGAGGAATTGACATAGCTCATACACAGGTTGACCCACCTGTGCTTGGACTGGGCCAGAGGCCTTGGGTGAATACCCAGGGCTAATCTTCATTCAGGGATACTTCAATCTGTAGGAGAGCAGACCTTTGAAAAGCATTTGTCCCCCCTGCCCATTATGCACTCAGTTCTTCATTAATTGTATCCATTTTTCCTGGCATTTTCCTGTATACTGGTTTTTATTATTGTCTTTTCACAAGTACATGAATGTAAACTGCAAGAGGTGCATCTCTTATATTAGCAGGGGGAGAGCAAATGTCCCTCTTTCCCCCAGAGCAGTGTCTTTTTCTAGTGGTTCTTGCCGGTGTCTCCTCTGCACTTTTTAATATTGTGAGCCCTTTGGAGACAGGGAGCCATCTAATTATTTGAGTTTTGTCAGTAAACCGGTTTTGTGATCTTTGTTGAAAAGCGGTATATAAATATTCATCGTAATAACTTCTGTGTGGAAAGGCTTGGTACAAACAAATAAATGAAATTGCTGTTTATATCACTTGTGGAAACTCTTTAGTGCTTTTCATACATTAAATTATAATCTGTACAACAGTCCTGCATTGTAGGCTAGGGTTATTAGCCCCAAATCTGAGATGAACAACTGAGAGTGTGTGACTTGCTTTAAACCCTCCTAGTGACTTCATGATAGAGGCAGGATTTAACACTGAGATGAGGATTCATCTACCTAGTAGCAAAGAGAGGGCTTTTTCCCCTCCTCCCTTTTAGGCAAATACCTGTTGGATGCAGTACCTTGGACAGCTCCATCAGGAGCAGTCAGGACCAAGAGTTGTGTGCTCCTGTTTTTAACCCCTTCAACCCCCAGTAAGTAGCAATTTGGGCTTTCAAGGCTCAGTTCTGTCAGTAGAGAGGCTCTTTTAGGGCATGTTCCCACACGCTCCATCATCTGGAGATTTAAACACATAGGCAGATTTTTTGCTGGACTAGGCGAGAGGGGGCTCATCTATGAATTCACTCTGAGCAAGTGGCCATCATATCGGGTAGCAGCAAATTTCGTACATTATTTGTGTTACGTGACAATCACTTGTTTAACTGCCCATCAATTTCATTTTCTGAATTTGAGTTCTAGTATTTTTTTTTAATTTATAGAATAGGAAGGGGGAGAGAAACTTTCCTCCATGCTGTACATAATTTTATCTATTCATTCTGTCATGCCCCTCCCATTTTTTTTCTTCTAAGCTAAAAAGCCTGAAACAGTTTTGCCTCTCCTTGTGAGGAGGTTGCCCCAACCTCCTGATCATTTTGGCTGTTGCCTTTTTTCCTTGCCTTCCAGCAAAGCAAACCATCTGATTCGCGTCATCCGTATTCTCAGGTCATATCCTATTCAGTGGCTGATTTCAAGACCATGTTTTGCCCTAAGGTTGCTAAGTTCCTCTCTGTCAAGAAGGTAAGATGTAAAGTTGCCACCAGCAGGAAAAGAATTAATCTGGAAGATGAGAATAGTTTCTTCCTCTGACTGACTTTGACCCCATCTGTTTTTCTAAATGAAGTACATGATGACTTGAAACATAATACTCACATGGGACCCATCAAATGCAGACAGAATGGGCCCTTCCTACCACTGGTATACAAGTCTGCCTATAATTGGTACACTGGTTTTCTTTGCAATACATTCCACCCAATTTTTTTTATATAGGAGAGCGAGATGTTTAGGAAAGATGTACTATGTGTGCCAATATTCTGACTGTTCTCCCTGCAAAGTCTCATTTGATATAGGATCACTTTTTAAAAGGCTTAAATGTAACTTGAGGCTCCACATGCCCTCATTCCTTCCAAGTTGGAATCCTTTACATGTGTTTTACATAGAGCTGCCTTTAAAAAAAAGAAAGAAAGAAAAAGCATTGAGTGTCCTTCCTTCGTGCCTGATTGTCACACAACAAGCGCCTGATTGCCGCTTCAGCTGCCTGTCACCCCCAAAGGCTCTACACCCTAGTTTCCCTGGGGAAGCTGCTACCCAGCACAAGGCTGTGTGAATATCCGGCACAAAGAAAAGAGGCTGTGGCACGGAATGGAAAACCTTTGCCACTGCTATGCCCAGTCGGGTAATCTGGCCCATGGGCTGGAATTTGGAGGCCCTACCCTGGGCTGTAGTCCACTACTCTCCCATTTCTGGAGGAGGTGGGCACCCCATGCCAATCTGCTCTCTGAGAACCAGGGTTCCCCCACAGGGGTTTTCTAGAATAACCCTGTTTCTCTTGAATCCTGATGTCCCCAACAGTACTCTGTGCTACTGCTTGAACTGGTCCATCCCTTGCTATCTACAGGTCAAAAAAAAGGCCAGATGAAACCTGCTCTCTTTAAGTGTGATACGTCAGGTTCAGAGTGCTTCCAAGTAGCTTTTTTTCCTCTGAGACAAAGCAAGGCTGTTCCCGTTCTCTCCCACTTGGCGCTCTCACCATTTGTTTGAATAAAATTTTCCCATGGTATTAAGCAACTTAATAAGTGGCCTAGGACAGCCATGTGCAGAACATGTGTGGATGCGTGCGAACCCTCCAGCCTCGAGACTGTGGAAAGAATATGGACATATTTATGGATCCTGATTCTGTTTTGCTCTTTCCCAGAGCTAAGCTTCCAAGACTGGGAACCCCACACTTACATTGTTAACGTGCATTTAAGTCCCCTACCCAAGTGCTCCAAATTACACACCAAAGTTGGATCCTGCAGCCTGCATAAATTAAACAAATTGAGATGTCAGTATTTCTTCTTTGCATAATCTGGCTCTCGTTTTTTCTTAGCTGCATTGTTTGTGCTGGTGGTGGTAGTTGGGGAGAGGGTCAGGGCTATAGCAGTCACTGAAGTTCCACCCCAAGCCCTTGGAATCTTATTTGGGGCAGGAGGTCTGGTCTAGAGGGTAGAGCCTCCATTTGCCTGAAGATTAACATCCACAAGGTCGCCAGTTCGAGGCCACCGGCACCGTGCGACCTTGAAGCAGCTGGCAAGCTGCAGCTGAGCTGTTCCATCTGCTCGGAGCGTGGGAGGATGGAGGCCAGAATGTTAAACCAGATCGGAGCGTAACACCTTGAATGTAGTGGTTCTTGAAAGAAAGAACCTTCTTTCAATTTGTAAAAATCCCTGCGTGGATTTAATAAGCCTTCCTATGTAAACTGCCTTGAATAAAGTCTTGAATAAAGACCAAGAAAGGCGGTATATAAATACTGTATATTATTATATTATTATTATTTAGTCCCCCCCCCCCATGTGCTCATTTGTAAAAATGGAAAAGTACCTTTCTCAGGGAGCCGAGTGGCCCCAAGAACCACATTCTGTACTCTTGGCTTAGAAATGCTCACTACCCTGAAATACCCACTTGGCTTCATTGATGAGTGAGATTTGAACCCTGGTCTTCCAGGGTCACCACACTGGACCTGGGTGCCCCCAAGTGGAAAAAGTTGAGGCTGATAATTTCTTTGCAGCTGAATAGAAGTACCATATGGCCCATGGAGCTCAGTGGGACTTTTGTCAAGGTTGGCATTCCCAGGATTGCAGCCTCAGAGCTACTTCAGCAAATCTGAAGTCCTCATCTAGTTCAAGAAGGAACATGATGAAGGTAATCTGTACCAGGGAACACCAGCAACTGAGTCCCTGGTTTGCTCAGACAGGTGAATAAGGGTGCATTTGTCAGGATGAAGGAGTCCCCATGACTTGTTCTGATCTGTTGCTCTTAGGTGGTTTCACTGCTAGCCTGGCTGGTTCCATCGTTTGGCCAGTTTTTTGGGGGGGGTGGCACACAAGCTGAGTCCCTGCATGACATTGCTTGAGTCCCAGATTCAAATCCTGATAGGTTAGGCAAGTACAGTGTGCTTCCTCCTTCTTGGGTGTTTGAACTAGACCATGAATTTCGACTGTACTTGAGTTAAGTTGAATTTCAACTGTTGGTCAAAGCAAGGGTTCATTGTGACCAAAATCTTTCACCTAGTTGCCTGTTAGACAAGCCTAGGCTGTCCAATGGGTGGCTGATCTTGGTGATATGATTCCCAGTGTCTACAGCCTAACCACCTTAATAATTTCTTGTTTGTATGAGCCCAGTTAGCTGCTTGCCCTTGGCTGCCAAGGCCCTAAATAATGCAAGAATTGCCTGAGTTATAGATATATGTCAGCAATTAGGATCAGTTTGCATGAGCCACAATAATTTCACCAGCTCTTTTCTTAATCCTTAGAACTTGGATAGTAGAAGAGGCCTGCCTAAATAGAGTTATCTATTATACTGCAGAAAGGAAGTCAAATTAAAGCACAATCAGAAAACAGTCCTTGGTGGTAAAAAAGAAAGGAGGGCTTTTACTCCTTGGAAATTAGATACTAGATATTGATAGCAGTTGGCAAGAATATGAATGATCAAGACTGCTTTGCAGCAGTAACTAGGCTGAACATATGCAAGAACACATGTAACCATTTCAAACTTGTCCATAACTCATGTCAACGCATGTACAATACATTCATTCAATTTGGACTCTGCTTTCCCCCCAAATCAGCACCCAAAGCAGCTTACAAAATATGAAACCAATATAATAATTCAAAACATGATATAAAATAAATACATCTATAACACAAATTTTAAAAGTTTAAAAAATATTATTCAAATCAATATAAAAACAACCAACATTTAAAAAGCAGCAATCACTCTATAAGCAGTGTTTCTCAAACTGTGTGTTGGGACGCACTAGGTGGGTCAATGAGCCAATTTCAGGTGGGTCCCCATTCATTTCATTTTTAATCTATTCAACTTGATGCATACCAAGATCCAGGTCTACAGAGCTTGCGTCTTAAGTACACTTCTGTACTACAGTGAGTGATGGACTCTTCGCACACAACAGGAGAGGAAGCTGAACACTTTCCACATACACTGCCTCTGACGCATCCTCGGCATCACCTGGCAGGACAAAGTTCCAAACACAGTCCTGGAACAAGCTGGAATCCCTAGCATTTACGCACTGCTGAAACAGAGACACCTGCCTTGGTTTGGTCATGTCATCAGAATGGACAATGGCCGGATCCCAAAGGATCTCCACTATGGTGAACTCATGCAGGGAAAGTGCCCTACAGGTAGACCACGGCTGCGATAAAAGGATATCTGCAAGAGGAATCTGAAGGCCTTAGGAGTAGACCTCAACACGTGGGAAACCTTGACCTCTGAGCATCCTGCTTGGAGGCAGGCTGTGCAGCATGGCCTTTCCCAGTTGGAAGAGACACTTGCCCAACAGACTGAGATAAAGAGGCAAAGGAGGAAGGCCCATAGCCAGGGAGACAGACCAGGGACAGGCTGCATTTGCTCCCAATGTGGAAGGGATTGTTACTCCTGAATCGGCCTTTTCAGACACACCAGATGCTGTTCCAGAACCACCATTCAGAGCGTGATACCAGAGTCTTTCGAGGCTGAAGGTTGTCAACAACAGCTACCCTGGTAGGTGACTGCATTTGGGGAAATGTTACAAATCTGAACAGGCTATTATATATTTATATGCTTTTAACAATGATAATCATTGGGACTTACTCCTGGGTAAGTGTGGGTAGGATTGCAGCCTAGGATTGTAAAAAATTTCCTGCTTGATGATGTCACTTCCAGTCATGACATCACTTCTGGTGGGTCTTGACAGATTCTCCTTCTAAAAAGTGAGTCCTGGTGCTAAAAGTTTGAGAAGAGCAAAGGACAGTTGGCATCCTTCAGTCTCGGAAGACTATGGTATCGCGCTCTGAATGGTGGTTCTGGAACAGAGTGTCCTCTCCAGTGCGCGAAGCCTGGGTAAAGTAGGTATGGAGGATAGACTGTTACCCATGCAGCAAATCCCCCCTCTCCACGTCACTGAAATGGTCCAATGGAAAGGCAGAAGCCAATACGGTTGGTTCCAGCGGCGTTGCAGGAGTTGCCAGAACGTGACTGTGTTCAGCCATGAGCTGCCTCAGGGACTCCGGCTCCGGATTTTGCCTCGAGGTTGACTCCTGAAGCCTTTCCCATAACTGGCTGTAGCCACAAGGCAGTGGAGGTTTGGGATCAGAGTTTTTCTTCTCTCAGATGAGCTGCCTTCCCAGGCTAACGAGTCCCATCTACCCTGTAAGAGAGCAAGTGTATGCAATATGGAACAGCTGTAAAACACATCAATAAAAACTTGCACAACATTCAGTAACATACACAGAATTCAGCAGATTTCACAGGCCTGTGAAATTGAAGGTCAGAAAAATATTTTTTCAAAATTTATGGTGGGTTTCATGTGAATTTGGGGTGCAGATTCAAAAAATGGCATGAGTTTTACCTGATCATGCCTAGTTTCAGAGATACGGCATAGCCTCATTGGTGAATGGTTCACTAATGAAACTATGCTGTATCTCCAACTGATGCCATTTTTGGAATCCGCACCCCAAATATTCCCAGGAATAGGTCTAACGTTTAAGACAGGCCTGTGTTATTTGTCACTTAAAAACCAAACCAAATGCACGACACTGTTGTGAGTCTTGTCTGCACTGATTGGCAGTGGATCTCCAGAGTTTCAAAGGAGCCCAGCACAAGGGGGAGGGGTCAAGGACTGACCCTGAAATGCTACCTGTGCAAAGAAGGACTGAGTGTGTTGGATCACTCTCAGCTGAACAGGCAAGCGCTGGCTCGGAGACAGGTAGAAACACCTCCAGGCAGTGGCGTAGCTAGAGGGGGTGCAAAGCACTAAATTTTGCAGGGAGCCTCACTGCAGTGTGCAAGCTGCCCCTACTCCTCCCCTTCGGACCCATTCTGGGCGGGGGGGGGGAAACAGAGGTTAAACTCCATTTTGCTCTCCCCTCACCCAGAATGACTCCAAAAGGGAGGGTCCGCTTACATGCTGCCTCCCTGCAAAACGTAATGCTTTACACCCCCTCCAGGTATGCCACTCTGTCCAGGGGAAACATGACAGTGCATCCAGAGCACGTCTGTCTCTGCTGATGAAGGGTGTGGAACTCTGGCAAGAAGGAGACCCACCATCTTTTCACTGCTAACTTTCTGAACATGGATCAAAGCTGGGTTTTGTTTGCCTCAGCCTCTGAATATGACCCGTTTTGTCTTTCTTGCCCTTATATGGATGGTGTCCTGTTGTTTCTTTTAAATCTGGGTGGTGCTTTGGTTTATTTTTTATTAGCTTTTGTGGCTTGCGAACAACCTTTGCAGTTTGCAGAGAGAGTTGTGTTGTAGAACGTTGCATGAGGGCTGCAGGGAGGTGAATTCAAATTCCTGTTCACCCCTGAAGCTCACTGGGTAACCCTGGGCAAGTCATTGCCTTTCAGCCTAACCTACCTCCCAGAGTTGCTGTGAAGATAGAAGAAGAAGATCGGAAAGAAAGCATGCAGACCACCCTGAGCAACCTGGAGGAAGGGCAGGAGAGGAATGTAACTAACGAAAATGATTGTTTGTATCAGGGCCGCCTTAGGAGCTGCGGGGTCCAGTTGGAAACATTTTTTGTGGGGCCCCAGGTTCCTGACCAAAGTCTGCAGACTCTTAGAGAACTCAGTAAAATTTATTATAGACTTGATATCTCTTTGGTAGAATAGAAAGCAATCAAGATGTGCACTTGAGCCATTTCTGCTGATGTTGCATATACAGAAGAGGGACCAAATGTGTGCTGGGCAAAAATAAAAAAAATGCCTGTGGGTTAAAGGGCCAAATGGATATAAGCACATTTTAACACAACACATAATAATATGTCAGCCTACAAATCAGCAAACAAAATGTATAATAACAACAACAACAACAACAACAACAACAACAACAATAATAATAATAATAATAATAATAATAATAGGTATTTATATACCGCCTTTCTTGGTCTTTATTCAAGACTTTATTCAAGGCGGTTTACATAGGCAGGCTTTATTAAATCCCTATTAAATAGGTATTTTACAATTTCAAAGAAGGTTCTTTCTTTCAAGAACGACTACATTCAGGTGTTTCATTCCGATCTGGCTTCACATTCTGGCCTCCATCCTCCCACGCTCAGAGCAGATGGAATCGCTGGGCTTCAGCTTGTCAGCTGCTCCAAGGTCGCACGGTGCCGGTGGCCTCGAACTGGCGACCTTGTGGATGTTATCTTCAGGCAGACGGAGGCTCTACCTTCTAGACCAGACCTCCTGCCTGTATTGATTACCTTTTGGAAAGGGAAGAGTTACAAAGCCACGTGTTTCAGTGACTGTGAAATGATGTAGTAAAAATATTGATGTCATTTTTTGTTGAGAAAAAAATAGATTCCCCTAGTGCAGGGGGCCCCTTAAGCCTGGGGCCCAACAGGGAGCTGGCCCTGGTTTATATACATGGGCCTGACAACAGTCAAGAGCAGGTGAAATAAAGCATGAGGGATTGAAAGCAACAAGGGCATCAGAGGTGCTTGTAACAAATGCTGCGTTTGGTGCCTGAATGGATGAAAGAGAAGGCTTTGGAGCTGCCCAGAATGCCCTTTCCAGCTGGTCAGACTCATTCTCAGGTGCTTAAGTGAGCCTGTAAAATGACAGTGATGATGTCTCAGAGGACCATGCAGGGCGCATTCACAAGACTACTGCCCTGAGAGTGTCGGGTCTTGCCTTGGGGGAGGCCGGTTGCCTGGAACCGGAGGCTAAGAATGGCCTGAGGAGGTGCTTTGTATTCAGTGCAAGTGCTGAGTAGAATTTCTGCCCATGAGAACCCACTGCTAGGTTGGAAGACGTGGCTCTGAGGTCTGACTCTGTGTGAGGACGGGGGTTTGGCAAATAGAGGGGCCCAAGATCAGCCCTGAATATCTCTAGCTGGAATGATCACATGATGCTTCCTGCACACGACACTTTGTTTTTATTGCAAAGACCTAACATGCAGAGCCGGCTCACCCATGAAGCCAACTGAGGCAGCAAGGTGATGAGGGGTGCCCATCTGTCCATCCCTTCACTCCCACTGCTGGGGGGGGGGTGAAAGAGGTGGAAAGAGAGGAAGTGCGGAGAAGACTGGCGGCTTCAGTGGTTCCTTTCAGGGGGTGCAAGAAAAAAAGAGAGCTTGGCACATGCTCAGATTATGCAGAGGGGCAGCATTTGGTATGCTACCTCGGGGTGGGGGGCGAGAGATCCTAGGCTAGCCCTCTTGATGAGGCTGCTCCCACCCTGAAAGCTGTTGCTGCCTTGTGAACTTTTTGTTGAAGAGTAGTACTGTGTACAAATATCCATGTGGGGGGAGATTGGGCCTTTAAAAAATTATATTCTTTTGTTGTCACACCATGGCCAGCCGCTGCAGGGAGGGTCCAGTGAGAAACAAGGGAACCTGAGGTTGGAGAGGCATTAAACCAGGGTTAGGATTGAAGACTGAACCAGGATCAGATGGTGGGTAGGGAGGAGCAGCCCTTGAGGCCCTCAAGGCTGCTTTCCCTCTCTAACAAATTGCTCAGATGGCCCAGAGACAGCAACACCAGAACCAGGAGACATTCATTAAAATTGAGTTTTGGGAGAGTTAGAACAGACAAAAAAAAATTTCTTTACCCAGCATGTGACTAGTCTGTGGAACTCCTTGCCACATGATGTGGCAAGGCCTAGATGCCTTTGAAAGGAGATTGAACAGATTGATGGAGGTCCATCACAGGTTACAAGCCATGATGGGTATGTGCAACCTCCTGGTTTTAGAGGTAGGCTACCTCAGAATGCCTACCTCAGGTGCAAGGGAGTGGCAAAAGGACGCAGATATCTTGTGGTCTTCTGTGCTTCCTGAGGCACCTGGTGGGCCACTGTTGGATACAGGAAGCTAGACTAGATGGGCCTTTGACCTGATCCAGTGGGGCTCTTCACATGTTCTAAAGTGGGTGGGGGGTTGGAGCATTGGGATCCAACCTGGCAGTGCACTCCAGAGCGTGCCTTTGGTCCACAGGCTGTCACCCCTCTGGCTTGCTGATGGTCAGGGTGGTGGTGGCAAAGGTCGGGCGCTGGATGCCAGCTGAAGCCCCTCTTCTGTCTTGCATCTGTGGCAAAGTCTGGATTTTATGTTGTCAAAGACCCAGCCATTCTTGACACTTTTCCAGAGCACTGTCCACGAGGCCTTGCTTCCCACGGTGCACCTCCACTGCCAGCCTTTTGGCCAGGGTGCCCAGCACTCTCTTTTTCCTGGACATGTCCTCTTTAGCCTGGTGTCCTAGAAAAGAACCTAAACATCCTCCTTTTCCCTGTGAGCGGCCCCTGCAGGCAGCACATAGCCTTCTTGTAATTAATAAATTGTATGTAATAACTTATATGTAATATGGGTTTAAATTTAATAATAAGTAATATAATGTTTAAATGAACCACATGAAATCCATATAGCTTTATTTTGTCATACCCTACATTTTCAGGGGGTGTCCTTCTTGTAATGAATAAATTATATGTTATTTAGTTTAATAATAACAAGTAATCTAGTGCTTAAATCACTGGTTCCCAACTTCTGGTCTGTGGTTCCCAAACTGGTGTGATCACTAGAAATGACTGAAGGTGATTTTTTCTTTCTGAGACCCTTCGGACCACTTCTCAGGGCCTCCTGGTGGACAGGAGCCGGTGGACAACCTGTGGTCTGTGGACCTTCATCATTTCTAGTGTCCTGCTAAGTGAGTGCTCCTCCACAGATTAAGAGAGGGTGGAGAACTGACTGTCTGCACCTGCCACTGAAGTGCCAGCTGCAGCTGTTGGCAGTCTGTTCTCCATCCTTTCTTGTAGTCCGTACGGAAGCTCTTGTGCAGGAGATGCTGCAGGAGAGTCCAGAAAATGGACTGCCCGCAGTTGCAACAAAAGCAGCAACCCACAAATCTTCTCAATAGAGCGGTGCGCACTGGCATCGCTAGGGAGGTGCGGGGGGTGCGGACCGCACCGGGTGATGCACCGGGGGAGGTGACGTGCCCTGGGGAGAGGACGTGCTAGAATTGCGGCATTAGGAGCTACCAGGTCATGCCATACACCGTCGGATGCCGAATGGCCAGCGGAGCGCAGTGCAAAAAACAGAATTGAAATAGTTCCTTTCCTTCAAAAGTTATGGCCAAAAAACCGGAAGGAAAAATGCATGAAGTCCTATGGAAAGTGAAAGTGAGCTGTATTGTGCGTTTACTCGCTAGTAGGCAGACTTGCCTTAGTTGAGGCAGGCTGAGAGGCTTCAAGGATGGTCCTCATCCGATGAATGCAGCCCCCAAAAACACCCGAGAAGGAGGTCCCCCCTCCCAGCTGCCTCCCTCCCAGTCTATGGAGCCCTATGGAAAGCAAAGTAGCCTCAGAGTTACTCGCGAGTAGGCAGATGTGCCTTGGCTGGTGGTCAGGCCAGGCAAAGGGGAATGTGAGGACACCAGAACAGTCCTGATCCGATGGAGCTGGAGTGCAGCAGAAGGCAGCCTCCCCCCCCCTAAAGAACAAAAAGGAGGCTTGAATGGTAAGGGGCATGTTTTCTGTTTTGCACTTGCAAGGCCAGGAGGGTCTGAAATAGAAGAACTTTAAACTGGACACTGGGAGGGCTGAAGATCTCACTGATTCTTTTTGGGGGATGTTATTGCAGGCAGACTACAGAGTAAGCTCCATTGACCACTTTGGGACTTACTTCAGAGTTGACATGCATAGGATTGGGCTCACAGGCTGCAATCCTACCCACACTTTCCTGAGAGTAAGCCCCATTGACCACAATAGGACTTACTTCAGAGTAGATTCACTTGGTGGAACAGGACTGGCTCCCCCTTATTTAATTATTTTATTTTAATTTATTTATAATTGCTTTTTTTAATTTGCTTGATGATGTCACTTCTGGCCATGACATCACTTCCAATGGGTCCTGGACAGATTGTCATTCTAAAAAGTGGGTCCCAGTGCTAAAAGTTTGAGAACTGCAGTCAGTGGCGTCACTAGGGGGGTGCAGAGAATGCGGTCCACACTGGGTGAAGTGCAAGGGGGGTGACGCGCAGCACTTTTTTTCTAATGGAACGTGGGGGGACGGAGTTCCTGCACCTTTTTCCAGGGGCCCCTCCCCTTCGGAGGCATTCCAGGAGGGGGGGAGCAAAACAGAGGCATTCACTGGGTGGGTGCTGGGGGGTGCAGGGTAGGCGGGCACCTGGCCCCTGCCTGACCGCACAACGACCCCCTCCTGCCCCCATCTCCAAGCTCTTGCCTGAACCCAGCCTGCCTCCCCTCCCCCCACGCTCTGCTTCCCAACGCAGCTTCCAAGCCAGTGGAGGGCGTGGGGGACATGTGCCAATGCCAAGGAGGAGGAGGAGGAGGAGGAGGGACAGCCAGCCAGCCAGCCAGCCGGCCGGCCAGCCGCACTAGCCTAGGTGTGTCTACTCAGAAGTAAGTCTCATTGTGCTCAGTGGGGCTTGCTCCTGGGAAAGGGTGCATAGCCTTGCAGTCTGAGAGCCCAAGCATATGCATGTCTACTCAGAAATAAGTTCCATTGGGTCCAATGGGACTTACTCCCGGGAAAGTATCATAGCCTTGCAGCCTGAGTAGACAGGCAGAGGAGGGGTTCTGAGGCTGCAGTCCTCTCCACACCTTTCTGGGAGGAAGCCCCACTGCCTCTACTGGGACTGACTTCTGAGTAGACAGGCAGAGGAGGGGCTCTGAGGCTGCAGTTCTCTCCACACTTTCCTGGGAGGAAGCCCCACTGCCTCTAATGGGACTGACTTCTGAGTAGACAGGCACAGGATTGGACTCTAAGGCTGCCATCCTATCCACAGTAAGCCCCATTCACTAAAGTGGACTTCTGAGTAGACAGCTCCTCTCCAGCAATGCACAGCAGCTGCTCAGGGCAGCAGAGAACATACAATTGCATGCCAAGTGCCTTCCCAAAGACACAGAGTATTCTGATACCTGAATTAAACCATATTTAATCGCTTGTTTGCAAATGTAGCTGTTTCTATGTGTACCTAAGGACCCCTCTCATGTAAGAATTCCTTTTTTGTTCTTACTCTCACAGTTGCTTAGAGTAACATTACTATATGGAACTCATGTAAGCCATTTTTTGGAATCCATTCACTGCTTCCTCTCCTCAAAGTAGTGCCACACTACATACTACACGCTACTAGTGCACCTGTACAGTATTTTGCCCCATGTGTAGAAAAAGTAGCTAGGGGGAAGGGGATGTGGAGATTGACAGCCCAATCCTATGCATGTCTACTCAGAAGTAAGTTCATCTTTAGGGGGGAAGCACATAAAAAATATTTTATTTCTCCAATAAAAAATGGTTTATAAATAAATAAATAAATAAATAAATAAATAAATAAATGATTAACAAGTTGTGAGTTCCTGCACCTATTTTTTTTTTACAAAAAAAGCACTGGTGACGCGCACTGGGAGGATGACACGCTAAAATCGCGGTGGTTAGGAGTAAAACCATCATGTTATATACCATTGGATGCGGAATTTCCAGCAAAATGCAGTGCAAAAAACGGGAGTGAATTATCTCCTTTCTATCAGAAGTTATTGGCAAAAAAACTGGAAAACAAAAAATGCATGGAGCCCAATGGAAAGTGAAACCGAGCAATATTGCGCATTTACTCGTGAGTAGATGACCTTGCCTTAGTCCATCGGAAAGGGCAGGCTGAGAGGAATCCAACAACACCAGAATGGTCCTGATCCAATGAATGTAGTCCCCAAAAAAATACCTGAGAAGGAGGTCCCTCCCTCCAAGCTGGTGAATGTATTGATCCCTAGGGAAAGCAAAACTAAGTCACATGGTTGCGTTTACTCGTAAGTAAGCAAATGTGCCTTGGTTCCTGGGCAGGTCAGGCAAAGGGAAATGTGAGGCCACCAGAATGGTCCTGATTTGATGCAACTGGAGCTCAACAAATGCTCCAGAAGGCGCAGCCCCCCCCCCCCCAATAAAAAGAATGAAACAGTGGCTTGACAGAGTAAGGTGAATTTTTTTCTGTTTTAGGCTGCAATCCTATCCACACTTTCCTGGGAGTAATCCCCACTGACTATAATGGGACTTGCTTTTGAGTAGACAAGCATAGGATTGGGCTCTCAGACTTGTAAAGCCAGGTGGGTCCTGATAGTTATATGCTTGAAATATATGAAATTAAATTGAACTGGGTACTCCAAGGGGTGAAAATCTTACTGATTCTTTTTTTGCCTGTTATTGCAGGCAGGCTACAGAGAAAATTCACTTGGTGGAACAGGGCTGGCTTTCCCTTATTTATTTATTTATTTTACTTATAATTATTTATTTTAATTTGCTTTATGATGGATCCTGGACAGACTGTCATTCTAAAAAGTGGATCCCAGTGCTAAAAGTTTGAGAACTGCTCCAATAAGGTTGACACCCTGGGAGGAGGAGACTCCACTAATGACCAAAATCACTAAAATCACAGTTTGTAAAAATAATACCATCATGTTATATATCAATCTATGTGTAATTTCATACAGAATGCAATGAAACAAACTGCATTGAAATATCTTTATTTTATTAAAAGGTACAGCCAAAAAACCAGTGGGGGCAGAGCAATGGTAGCTCACCACACCCACCACCTGGAGTGTTGCCCGCCCACTGCTTGGGAGTGATTCGAATCCTAGTGACACCACTGGAACTGCTGCAATAAGGTGTTAGTAAGTTGATGTGTGTGCATGTGTGTGTGTGTGTCTACAAGTTTTCAGAATCACTAAAATCAGAATTTGGAGGAATAAAACTATCATGTTATATATCAATCAATGTGTAATGTCATGTAGAATGCAATGAAACAAACCACATTGAAAGATCTGTGTTCTATCAAAAGGTACAGCCAAAAAACCCCACTACATGGGGTGACACGCAGGCCTCCTGCACTGGGTGATGCGAATCCTAGTGACACCACTGAGCGGTGGTTCTCAAACTTTAAGCACCAGGACCCACTTTTTAGAATGAGAATCTGTCAGGACCCACTGGAAATGATGTCATGACCAGAAGCTACATCATCAAGCAGGGAAATTCTGAACAATCCTAGGCTGCAATCCTACCCAGGATTAAGTCCTATTGACTGTCATTGTTAAAAGAATATACATAGTAGCTTATTAAAAGCACAGGTTTGTCACATTTCCTCAGATGCAGTCACATACCATGGGAGCATCAAGTCTAATATATTAAAAATAAAATATTGAAATGAATGGAGACCCACCTGGACTTGGCTTGTGACCCACCTAGTGGGTCCCGACCCACAGTTTGAAAAACACTGCGATAGAGAATAAATCTCATCAATCTCTACTAAGTCTTCTCTACTTACTACCATTTTTAGGGCATTTGCTGTGTGTGGGGTCGGGCCGCAGGTCCAAGGCCCTTCCTGCCTCGGTGGTCCGCGGGCTCCTGGAGCTTGGACACCACTGGCTGAAATGAACGACCCAAACTCAGTCTAGAGGAGTGTCTGTAGTTTTCCTTCGTCCCACGTTTCCTGCGGCGCTGCCACCTTTGCCCAAACAGGTCTGGCCGGTTTCGGAGAGGCAGCCGGACAACCTGCCGCACCTGTTGGAGCAGCGGCCCAGGTGGGCGAGGGGCGCCACGGGCGGGCTGAGCGCAGCCCGCTCGCCCGTCCAGCGCATTGTCCGGCGGCGCCTCCAATGAGCGCGCAGGGGGCGCGGCAGCGGCGCGGCGATTGGTGCCGCGGGCTCCGTCCTTCCGAGGGGTGGGAGGGGGCGAGGGAGAGGCGGGGGCTCCCGCAGCTGCTGCCTTGCCCGGGTGGGATCGCATCGCCGCCGCTCCAGCCGGCCGGGACGGAGCTGCGCCCCCCGCGCGCCCGGTAAGTGCGGTCCCTTCTGCTCCCCAGTCTGCCCGGGGCGCCGGAGGGGGCTGCCTGCCCCCCTCGGGGATGGAGTTTGCACAACAAAGCCCCCGCCCGCCCCGTCTCCCTCCCTCCCTCCCTCGGGCACCCGGAGCAGTGGCGTAGCCGGGGGGGGCAGAGCGCTAAGTTTGGCGGGGAGCCTCTCCGGGGCGTGCAAGCGGACCCCCCTTCGGAGCCATTCCGGGCGTATGCCTCCCTTTTGCTCCCCCTGCCCGGAATGGCTCCGCCGGGGGGTCCGCTTGCACGCCCTACAAAACTTAATGCTTCCCCCCCGCTATGCCACTGCTCCAGGGTGAGGCTCCCTGCAAAACGTAGTGTTTTGCCCCCCCCAGCTACTCCACTGCTCGGGTGTTTCCCATGCTCTCGAACAAGCAAGTCCGCCTGTCGCCCTGCTTGCTCCGGAGTAAGTCCCTCTGGTTTCCACAGGGCTTCCCCCGTAAACCTGCTGGAAGTTTGCAGACGTTCCCCTGCGGACTTAACTGGGAGTCGGCCGAAAGGGACCGATTCTCTGGAAGTTCTCTGGGACTCGGCTCTTAATGCAGGCAGGCTTCCAACCTCAACTCCTGGCTGCCAGCGGAGGGGGAAGCGGGATGGAGCGTGAGCAAGCGTGTGCAGGATGGGGACCCCATACCCAGGAAAGTGCCTCGGGGCTCAGAAGCCAAGGAGAAGAAGTCTTCTTGTGCCATGGATAGGAGCTGGTGTCAGTGGGTGCTTGTGCAGGAGACCCTCCCAGTAGTTGGTGGTGGCTCAGGAGGCCCGTGGCCATCAGTTTTGGGAAGGAGGGGGTCATCTTCCAGCTGCGATACTGGGGAGAGCAGGCAAATGTCCTCCTGACTGCTGGGTCCTGTGGGACTGATAGGGATGGAGCAAACAGGGAGGAGGGGAAAGAAAACAGGCCGGAGGACTTGAAGAGGGTGTGTCTGGGGGCTGTTTAACTGTGAGACTCAAGCGTGCAAACCCCCCTCACTTTATGTCTCTTTCTGGGTCTGTTTATCAGTCATCTGGATGGGTGGGTCATCACTGTCTTTGTGGCTGATCAGCCCTCTCTGCCCCAGCCTCTCGAAGTTGTCCTTGGCCTGGGATGGGGAAGGGAGTCAACTTGTGACTAGAACAGGAAGCAAGTCGGTTGCACAAGATTCGTCCCCCAAGCAGGGCTGTGCCTGCCTGCAGATGAAGCGGTTAAGTGATTTTTGTGTCAGTTCCTGTTCGACAAACCGCTGGGCTGATCGAGAGCTGTTGATTTCAGTAGGCAGCAGAGAGACCTCAGCCTGCGTGTTGTGAGACCTTCCCGAAGGGCGCTTTGGATCCAGGGGCTTCAGGTCATCACTTCTGGGTAAGTTTGGCTTATTACTTATGCTGGGAATTTGAACCCTGTTGCTCCCCCTCGATCTCCAGTATCGAGACGACTTTGGTCGTTCTTTGGGTTAGATCCCAGAACATGCTGGCCGTCTTCCCCTTTGGCCTGAGTGTAGCCATTACTCTATGGGGTGCCGCAAGGTTTCATCTTGACACTCCCTGCTCTGCAAAACTGCACATCACTGTGGGGTGCAGCTGTCCAGAGATTAGAACAGAGTTGTCATCCATACCCTTCTTCTGTCGGGCCCGGCAGCATGTCATGCTGTCATGTTCATTGTTCAGCATGTAGTTGGTCTGTGGAACCCCTTGCCACAGCAAGGAGATACCAAGGTGATGGTATCTAGCCTAGATGCCTTTAAAAGGGGATTGGACAAATTTCTGGAGGAATAATCCATTATGGGTTTCAAGCCATGATGTGCATGTGCAACCTCCTGATTTTAGAAATGGGCTATGTCAGAATGCCACATGCAGGAGAGGGCACCAGGATGCAGATCTCTTGTTGTCTTGTGTGCTCCCTGGGGCATTTGGTGGGCCTCTGTGAGATACAGGAAGCTGGACTAGATGGGCCTATGGCCTGATCCAGTGGGGCTGTTCTTATGTTCTTAACTACAATTCCCAGGAGGCCTTGCAGGTCTCTTGTTATCTGGTGTGCTCCCTGGGGCATTTGGTGGGCCGCTGTGAGATACAGGAAGCTGGACTAGATGGGCCTTTGGCCTGATCCAGTGGGGCTGTTCTTATGTTCTTAACTACAATTCCCAGGAGGCCTTGCAGGTCTCTTGTTATCTGGTGTGCTCCCTGGGGCATTTGGTGGGCCTCTGTGAGATACAGGAAGCTGGACTAGATGGGCCTACGGCCTGATCCAGCGGGACTCTTCTTATGTTCTTATGGATCCCAGAGAGACAGTGGAAACTCTGGAGCTCCCAGTTTGCTTGATGTGGGGGAGCAAACTCAGTGGCATATCTTGGGTGGAGCCTGAGGTGCACCTGCCCCAGGCACTATGCCAAGGGGAGGTGCATGTCTGCACAGAGGAGGTGCTGATGGCTTTGTACCCCACGTTCCTTCTCCTGTGGAAGCTCCTCTTCAATGGGGGGTGTGAAGCTGCCACAACAAGCACTCTTTCCTCTGGGGAGAACCTGGGAGTGACATCACATCACAATACCATGTAATGTCATGAGGTCACTGCCCTGGGCGCAAGCAGGCTTGCAATCAGGCCTTGCAATCCGGATGCCCTTCTCCGGGTGGCCTCCTTGTGTTTCGGTGGCTTCACGGTCTGGCTGCTGCCCCCTCTTCCTCCTCCATTTGAGGCTCAATGAGAGTCTCCACCTGCTCGACTTTAATAGAAACTGCTTAGTGGCACCCCCCTCAAGTGCCCTACCTGCCACACCTTAGATATGCAACTAAAAGCAGGTGCCCACGAGAAGCAGGGCTCTTTCAGCAGTGGTACAGACCTAATGGAATGCTTCCCCTAGGAAGGCCCACCTGGCCCCGAGCAGAGTTTTCATTTGCCCAGCTCTTTAGAGAGGCTTTGATGGACTGGCCTCTGTCCTGCTGCAAGGATGGGCTTATGGCCCTTCCTATAGATTTGCTGGCTGGCCTGTTCTTGTGACTGTCCAGGCGTTTGCTGCTATCTTGCTCTTTAGTGCAATTTTTGTTTTAGGTGCTTTTCCTTGCTTTGTGTTCTTCAGAAGATAGTTTAAACTTCTTTAAAATGAATGCTGGCTTTTTTTGACCTGGAGAGACCCTTCTGTTGGAAGGGCTTCCTTCCTGGCGGTTAGGATGAAGCAGGCTCCACTGTGCATGTTTTGTGCAAGAGCCAGGAAGAAACATCTCCTCTGATGTGAGAGCAGGTGCTCTGGCCCTGACATCTGGCCCCTTCCCCAGCCAATTCTGACATCCTGCCAGGGTTGCCCAGACTGTATACAAACTCATTAGCAGCAATGCTAAATATTGTTGATCCCTAATGTGCGAGCCAAAAGGGTTGGCTTAACCTACAGGGATTGTATTGATGTCTTGCCCAGCCCTGAAAACTGAAGGCAAGTAAGAATACTTGGGTTGGAGGGCATGGGACATGACAACTTTGCTGAAGGATAGCAGGCCTGGCTTTGGTCAGTGCCTTTGTGGGAGACCTCTGGGACACTCCCCCCCCCCCAAAAGCCACCTGGAGTTCCACAATGGAAGGAAGGAGGATTACCATTTATTTTACTATGCAGATGACTTTGTGAACTACTCTTGTTGTAAAGCAGTATGCAGTGGGCCCTCTGGCATCCACAGATTGGAATATTCACGGATGTCGAGCCTATGGCTGAAGGGTCTCAGAAGGCCTCCTGGACGCAATTGAAAGGCATTTCTGGTTCTCACCAGAAACGTCTGTTCACATCCAGAGGTGTTCTGAGGCACGGAGAGGTCCGCGAAAAAAGGATGTGCCTTCCAGTCACGCCCAGCAGGCTTCTGAGGAGGCCACGTGCAACCTCTGGAGGACCAGGCATGCCTCCAGGTAAGTAATTGCAGTGCTGTGTGCCCCCTGCCCATGGAGTTCATTATCTATGGAATTTGGTATCGGATCCCTCATGGATACCAAGGGCTCACTGTATAAGTATTCTTAATAATTACAAGAAATGTAATAGAATGAATAAATCAGGAACTGGTGTCAAAACTAAATTGAGCTTCTAACACAAATTATTACTCTGCCCTTGAAATCCTCAGTCTAAAGCAGAGGGGTGTCTAAACAATGTCTGGGAAGCCCAAACACTGCTTAAATGAACGTGCTACATGAAGCCAAGAGAAATTTCTTGGGTTCCAGGCTCATTTCGTAACCTTTCGGAATTTAAAATATAAAATGAGTGATCAAGCTGATGCTTTGGTACAACAGAGGGGCTTGGTGCGGAGTAACAGGCTTGTAAGCAGCTGTTTGCTTGTTTGCTCATGGCGAGTGGAAAGCAGCTCCAGGCAGCCAGACAGGAAAGCCTCTGTGAACCAGGAGGCTTTGGCTGCTTGTCTTTGGTGCCATCCTGGTGCCACAAATGACTAATGTGTATATTTGGGGGCAGGTGAGCTTGCAAAAATTTTTGTGAGCATCTGTTTTGGAGGACCATTTCCAAGGCTGAACTCATAATGGGCATGACAGTGTTCCTTGCTGTGGAGTCCTTAGAGCCTTGGAGCTCCCAGGGATCATTATTAGGCACGGAAAGGACTCCAGACACTTCATATCATGAGTTATGAGAACTTTGTCTTACATGCTTGACTGTTACATTCTTGACTGTTGAGGACTATGAGCCCAATCCTGAACTCTCTTACCACCAGAATACAGTGTTGCAAATGTGCTGTAAGGCATGTTTGCCGGGCTTAGCACTGGCCCAGTGCCAGAGGTAGCCCAGCACGAGCGCATGCTGGGCCAGCTCCGGTGGGAGGCTGGCTGTCCACCTCTCAGCAGTTGCCTGGACCACCTGGTGGTGGAGAGGTGAGTGGGGGTGTGGGGGAGTCAGGGAGGAGGCTTTCCAGGGCGGGGAAGGTGGGGAGAGAGCAGGAGGAGGAGGCATTCCGGAGGGGGAGGAAGTGGGGTGGAACTGGTGGAGCTCCACTCCACTGAATCCTGAGCCCCATGTTGGGCCATGCTACCCAACATGGAGCTCTCTGATTCTGCGGCAGCTCCAGAGCTGCCATAGAATCGAATAACCCCATTGTGGGGCTCCGTCCTTTACTTGGGGGAAGGGGACAAATGTCCCCTTCTCCCGAGGAGGCGGCAGTGGCTGCCCAGGGCACTCTGGATGCTGTGGCAGCTGTTTTCGCCACCACAGCAGCCCTGCACTTTGGGCAGCTCTGGATCGGGCTGTGTGGCTACTATCCAGCCAGAACTTTTATGTCCCACTGATTTCACTGATCACAGATTTTGATAGGGCTTACAGTGCTTAATCTTGACCTGCTGATGCCCTGATTTGTTTTTTAAAACTCATATAGCCGCACATTATCCCAATAGAGGAGAACCTCCTGAAAATCCCAGGGCTCCACCGGGAAACATGTCTTCATGGTACTACTAGGCTATTCGTGTTTCCTGTGAACTCAGTTACTTCTACAGACCTACTCCGAAGTAACCATGCATGGAATTGCAGTCTGAATTCCATTTCGTTTCTGTGGTTGTAATTCTCCCAGTGAAATTATGCACAGGGGAAAGCTGAATTTAATTCTGGGAGGGAGGGGGAGAGGTGCTTGAGAGCCAGTTACTCTCTTACAACCTAATCTACTTCACAGAGTAGTTGTCAGGATAAGGCAGCCATTTTCAACTCCTGTGCTGCGGCACAGTGGTGTGCTGCGAATGGTCTGCAGGTGTGCCACGGGAGTTTGGGGGAGGGTCATTTATTAGTAGGGCTATTGGGGGATGTGAGCCCTGAACCAAGAGCATGGTGTGCCTTGTCAATTGTCAAAAAACTGATGGTGCGCCTTGACTATTTTAGTACCTTGTCAGTGTGCCATGAGATGAAAAAGGTTGAAAATCACTGGGATAAGGGGTTCTTTTTTGGAGTAGGTAAGCTCAGGTGGTGCTAAAAGATATGCCTTTACTGAGACCAAGCCCAAAGACACAAAATATCAAGCAAGCCTTTGAGTTCTCCAGAAGCCTCCATCAGGCTGGATGTTAAGAAAAGCAGCTAGGAATAGAGGGATGGAAGGTAGGTTTGGCGAAACAGCCCTCAAAAGAGAAGTGTTTTTATGAAAATCAGTTTGGGAGAACTGATGCAAACTCCTGTTGATCTGCAAACGGCAAGGGTATACCAGCAGTTCCCAAACTTACCACAGTTACGCCATCCTTCTTTCATGGTGGCCTCTTCTTCCTGGTTCTCCTGAACACCACCATCCTGTGCGATTATTAATACATGTTTATCGCACAAGATCTCATGTGATCCAAGATGGCGGTGCCTGGGGGAGTTGGAAGAAGAGGCCACGGACTATCCTGTGGCCCCCCTGTGAGTTCACGCAGAGCCCTCAGGCGCTGCAGCGCACAGTTTGGGAACCACTGGGGTACATCCTTATCTCATGGTAAGGGTGCCAGGTCCCTCTGTAATCTGAGTATTTCACCAAAAGTTTGTAGAGGTTGAGTATCCCAATCGGGAAGTTCAAAATATGAATATTCTGAAATATGGTACTTTTTTGAATGCCAGCTAATGTTTGTTTTTAACCTTTTTGCCTAGAGCAAAAAATCACAAACTGTGTTTCATGCACAAAATTATTAAAAGTATTGTATAAAATTACCTTCAAGCTATGTGTATAAGGTGTATATGAAGCATCAACGAATTTTGTGTTTAGACTTGGGCCCCACCCCCAAGATCCCTCACTGTTTATGTGCAAAAATTCTGAAATACGGAAAAATCCAAAACACTTCTGGTCCCAAGCACTTTGGATAAGGGAAGTCCAACCTGTATAAGGCAGCCTAAGTAGTTGGACAGTGTATGTGTGTGGTGTTGTTGGCATCCTTCAGTCTCGGAAGACTCTGAATCACGCTCTGAATGGTGGTTCTGGAACAGAGTGTCCTCTCCAGTGCGCGAAGCCTGGGTAAAGAAGATATGGAGGATAGACTGTTACCCATGCAGCAAATCCCCCCTCTCCACGTCACTGAAATGGTCCAATGGAAAGGCAGAAGCCAATACAGTTGGTTCCAGCAGCGTCGCAGGAGTTGCCAGAACGTGACTGTGTTCAGCCATGAACTGCCTCAGGGACTCCGGCTCCGGATTTTGCCTCGAGGTTGACTCCTGAAGCCTTTTCCATAACTGGATGTAGCCACAAGGCAGTGGAGGTTTGGGATCAGAGTTCTCCTTCTCTCAGATGAGCTGCCTTCCCAGGCTAACGAGTCCCATCTACACAGTGAGTGTGTGTATGCCATAATTGTGCACAAGTGCAAGGGGAAAAGCAGACAATATTGTAGTTGACTTAGAATTTATCTTCCTTGGAATGTCAGCTCAATTTTTTTTTAAGCCAAGCTTCTAGTTCACAGGCTTCTAGTTCTAGCGTGCAGACCTGCTGAAACCTAAAACCATAAAAGCCTGGAAGCAAGGATGTGAGGGAAGCTGAATCCTGAACAAGATTCCTAGAGGTTCCTGTACCTTATGGGCTTCCTTTCTTTCCCTCATGGCTACTTGGAACAGAATAAATTATGCTAAATAGGAGTAATTGCAGCATAAGTGACGCAGGAAATGTGAATCCTGGCTGACGTGTGTCAGTTGTGCAAGTTGCTGAATGGTCTGCCCTGCCCAAGCCGAGATACTTGCCGTTTTTGGGATTAATGCATTTTTATTTTTAAGACCAAATCGCTGGAGGCAAACTGGGGTGTTTTCAACCGTCATTCCAGCAATGATCTGCTGTTGTGAATACCCCACAGATGCCTGAGATGCCGCCTGAGGTTTAAGTAGTAGCTTCAGGCTTTGGATGGCCACAGACTCATTAAACAACTTCCCCCTTGGAAGCTCCCCCTCCAGCAAAGAGGAGCCGGGGAAGCTCCACCTGCCTGCACTTATCTGAAGGTAGCCGGGAGCCCTGAGGTGGAGGGAAGGAAATGAGGGTGGATGCAGTTATCCTTTTTGCAAAAGAAGCAAACTAGGTAAACTAGGGATTTTTTCCACCGTTTGTGGAAATACAGACTCTTGAAAATCCATAACTCTTTTGGATTGACTGCAATGCCACAGAAGGCCTTCGTACCAGCCTTATTCTCATAGCGTTGCATAACATCCATGTCTGTTCTTTTTTATGTGTTCATGGAATCCTGTGAACATCGGAAGCTGTTGTCTACCGAGTGAATCTTCATCCATCTAGCCCTGCGTTATCTGCACACTGGCTGGCAGTGGCTCTCCAGGGCTTTCAGTGGCCTCTCTTGTCCTGGCTTGGAGACTCTGGGGAAGGACCTTGGGACCTTCTGCCAGCTAAAGGTGCTCTCCACTGAGCTATACACTCTTCCCAGTGATGCCCCTTGTAACCATGCACATCTATCTGTACTCATGCTCTCTTTTTCTAATGAGGAATCTTGGAAGGGCAGAGTTCTTGGGCATAGCTTGGCATGGCCAGTTGTATGAATGTTGACTTCATGCACACATTCAAGACAATATGCATGGATCCAGGATGTGCCACTGAGCTTCAGCTCCACTCTTCTTGTGCACTCACTTGCTTGGCTATGTTATGACAATGTGAATCTTGTTTTTCATCTCTACTACTTTGCAATGGAGTTGAAACACAGATGCCCCTGCTTCTCAGGCAGGTGTATAAAAATGAAATGAAGAGATGTGTTTGTGTGTGATGGTGAATCAGATGCTAATTCAGGGATACAAGCAGGGTCCAAGTCTAATCTTGGCTAAGAATTGACTGGGTGCCTTTGTCCAATTAACCATTTTGTGGTAGCTGGGAAGAAAATATCTTTCTTGAAAACAAACAAGCATGCAGTGGCATACCAAGGTCATTTCACCCCCCATGAAAACATTATTTTCAGTAAGTCATGATATGAAGTGCTAATGGCCAGAGAAGTAGTAGTGCAGGCAGGGAACATGATCTTTTATTGAATTTTATATATAATCATGCCAATAAATATGCTTCTCTTATGGGCAACTGCAGCCAATGCTAGCCAAATTTCGGCTGCAGTCAGGGTCACCCCTGCCATTGCTGCCATTTTGGGGCAGCCTTGGGCACCCCCATGGAGCCCAGCATCCATGCCCGGGGGGGGGCCCTCGGCCACCCTCTTCATCCACCACTGCAAATGTGTATTTATAATAAGAAATAAAACTTGCACTTCCTCCTCCAAGATTGCAACAAAAGCAGCAATCATACCATCTGTTCTGCAGTAGGTGCATCTCTTTCCTTACAGTGCTGATGGCCGGCGGAGCTCAACAATGCTGATCAGAAGGGCCTGGGGACCAGATTCTGATTAGGTGCTGGTTCGCTGCCTGCAGTCTCATCTGGGCAGCAGCTGCCAGTTTGCAGAGCAGATGGGTTTGGTTGCAAATGGGAAAATAGTCTTAAAGTTATTTTTAGTTTGGATTATGGCTTTGATTTTGGGGTCAGTTGTTCCCTGAGAAACCGAAGCCAAGAGGGCTGCAGTTGTAGTTGTTAGATCTGCCCTTTGAATCCCAGTGTGTCTGATTATATCTATTGTGCTCATGGAATCTTGGTGCATTCAGCAATATCTTGGACTTTCAACTGGTTAGGGACAAGAATACGGTTGAAAGTAAAAAATGGGTGAGTGTCAAAGCAGAGCCTTATTCAGCTTGCAAGTTTATTCTGGCCAGTGAAAAATGTGAATAACTGTATAACGCATGTGAATGCAAGCTAAACCTGAATAAAAGAAAAATAAACTTAAGAATGTCGGCGAAGGTTGGATGAAAGCAGATGGAAGAGGAAAGCACATGGACAAGATTTGAAATGTGGTTATAATTGAAAAAGGCTGAAAGAGCAAAGCAACGAAAGTCAAGTGGATGAAAATCAAAGTACTGCTGTATGTGCACTGCATACTTAAGCTGGTATAAAAATCAAAATAACTGTAATTGCTCCCCCCACCCTCCCAAAGCCTGGGATTTATCTTTCTGTAAGGATGTGTGCTCCAAATCTTCTGTCGCAGCCTCCAAGCCACAATTCTCAGGGTTCCCCATGGAGAGGGAATGTCAATTAACACACCGTCAGCTGGTGTGTATGACTTTTATTACCTAGTGCCAAATGTGGCATCCCAGCAGTCTGTGTTCTTTTTGTGCGTGGCTTCACAAAAGCAAGTTGCTAGCCCCTGTGGTCATGGAGAGAAGGGCGAGCATTTGTGAACTGTATCCAGGGAGATCTTGGAACCCAGAGCAGGGCTGAGCTGGATTTTGGTGCTGATTTTGGTGTACCTCCTTTTTCTGTGGCAGCCCGTGTGAAACATCCTGGTTCTCTTTTCCCCAGCTCACGGCAGGGTGAGATGCCACGGCGTTCCAAATTGATTGATTGCAAAATGGGGAACTTGGAAGTGACATAAATTATGCAAATAGATAGCAGCCTATAATTTATTCTGAATGCCTCATTTAGGGCTCCCTGGCAAAGAATGTGGGTTTTTCACACAATGCCGCCAGCTTGACTGCAAGTGGCTTGTGCATTGGAGGCTGCCTTGCACTGGGAAGGCCACTGGTCCACCTAGCCTGGCTGTCTCCTGTGGCTGGCAGTGGCTCTTCTGAGCCCTGCTAGCTATGAAATGCAGGTGCTTGGGATTGAACTTTTCTGCAGTAATCAATTTTCTGCAGGTCTGTGTTGTGTCCCTGAATTGCCTTCCTCTTCTGTGGGAGATCTCAAACAGTAATCAATTCCTGCAGTAAACCTTAGGGCCAGCCCAAGACCTCCTGAGGTGCTGTGCCACATGCAGTGTCCCTCTCTACTGTACCAACCTCTCTTCCTTCCATTCCTTGGATTGGAAAAGGAAGAGGGGGATGGATAGAGGGAAGGAGGCAATGTTGAGGAGAGGAGAGTGCTGGGCTGGAGAGTCAAGGTACTCCCTTCTCTTCCATGTTGCCTCTCTGCTCCATTTCACTCTTCTTTATCCAAACAGGGAGGAAGATTGGTGGAGGTGACTGGGTGGAGAGAAGTGTATGCCCCTTGCCCACCTGGTGCCTGAGGTGACTGTCTCAATGGGCCTCTGGATGGGCCAGGCTTGATCATGCTAGTTGGTGAATTCTGTTTTGGGGACATCTTTTCAGTGGTGAGGAACTATCTGTAAATTCTGGGCTGTTACACCCTGTATAATTTCTCCTACAGGCCTTGGTTCCATAGCATGGGGGCTTGATGATGAGAGAGATAGAAGGAGGAAGGATTTTCCTTAATTTCTATTGTTCCATGGAACAATTTCTATTGTTCCAACAGAGGAACATTCCATGGAAAATGATTTTTTTGCTATTCCCTCCCATCCCTGGAAGGGGATCAATGTGGTTACTCTGGGCTGATGCACATAAAATATATTGCTGATCTCCTTAACATGAATGTCAGGAGGAGGGTGTGTGGCCCTCTTCTTCCTCCCCAGTGTCCTTCCTCTCTTGTGCCCAGATTTCCCCCTAACCCTTTCCCCACCATCCTTAACTGTGGTTCAGCCAAGCAGAGTGGCTGTTCATTTGTCCATCCATCCATCCATCTGCCTGATGCTATACAAGGTATAGGATGAAACCTTTGCCCCAAGGAGCATACAGTCTAAATTTTGACACAGGAGACCAACAGAGGAACATGGCAGAAGAATAGGAAGGCTTAGTCAAGCCATTTCTGCCCAACATGGCATATGCACAACAGGGACCAAATGCATACACCTGTCGGTCAGGCAAAAATGGGTTAACATCACAGTCCAGGGACTTTAACCCTGGTTAGTTCTCTTCTGCTCCACCTAACCAGGCAGTCTAGACTCCTAAGATGGCTTGTAAAATATCAGTTGCTGTGGTTTAAAAAAAAAAAATCAAACATTTGAAATCTCAGTCTGAGGAACTGAAATCACAACACAAAATAAACTGAAGGGCCCTCCTCGAGAGAATGTCTCTGCAGATACATGACTCTTGCAGATTGGCAAAGGGTCATGTATGTCTCTTAGTAGCTCCATCCATTAGGCACTGTTACCCTCAGTGTTCCAGGGTGAAGAGGAAGCCTGGGTGTGCTTCCTAGGAGGCAAGGGGGAGGCCAATTCAGGCAGAAGGGGGGGCTGGATGGGGGTCTCTCTGCCATTCTTTGACCTGTTCCTGGATTCTCGTAAGAGGTACATCTTTCTCCAGGTGAAGAAAATGTCCTCTTCCGATGCCTGGAAGGGAGATACTCCCTCTGTATGCCTCAGGGCTATCTAGCTTTGAAACTGGGCCTGGCCTTGAGCCACAACTCCAAAATAAGCCTTCCCTGGAGTGTTGTCTTCGTAAATCCCAGCAAGGAATGAAGCGTCCATGTGTTCATTCTGTTCTTGGCAACTGTCCTGATGCTTTCAGGGTTCTTGCCTCTCTCTAGACTTTGGTTCATCAGGGAAATCCCTGCAGGCAATTAGCTGTCTGCCTGGGAGGTGCAAAGACAGTACTTTTCGTGCAGAACTTGAGTGACTCTCGTCCTTGCTTAATGTCACCCATGTTTCTTTGCCTGATGAATAATCATGCAGCTGGATTTTTTCTCCGCATGCTTACTCCTTGGTTTCTAACTTCCCTTAATAACTTTGAGCTCTGTCAAACAACCTCAGGGCCTGGAAGTGCAATAATCTGAGTTTTCTGCTCCATCATGAGGACTAGAAACCTGCTTCCTCTTTTTTTGTAGAACCCTTTGGTGGAAATATTGTGGGAGGGAGCCCAGTAGTGCCCTGGGGGTATGGAGGGAAGAGCATCTTAAGTTGGTGTAGAAAACCAGAGCAAATTGCCCAATATGTTTGTGGAAAGTCATTCAGTTTATGAATTTGGTGCTCGTTGGCCATCCATGAGCCTTTGTACACATTGTCCGGAGTGCTGGGAGCAGGTATGCTTCTTAGTAAGCTTCTATGGGATGCTGTATGCACATCTTCCTTTCTGCCTCTTTCAAGAAGGAGCTACTGGCGCTTAAAGGAGAGCTTAAATTCAAAGAATTCTGAAATGTATCTGGGAGGACTAGTGTCTCCCCCACCAGTGGCTACTAACCAGTAGCCACTGGTGGCTACTAACCAGTTAACACTCACCTACTTATGAGATTAGAGACTCCACATGGGATACTTTTTGGGTCCCTCTGATTCTCCTCTTTACGGCCCCTTGTCATAATGAAAGTATCCCAGGAGAGAGACAGTGTGGTGTAATACTTAGTGACATGGACCAGAGGGCCTGGGGCTGATCCCTTGCTCAGCTACAAAGCTTACAGGGTGAACTTGAACTCTGGGTCACTCTCTCAGCCTAACCTGAGCCAGGATGGTGTAGTCATTTGGAAGATAGACCTGGAAGATCCAGGTTCAGATCCCCACTCAGCCATGAAGCTTCCTGGGTGACCTTGGGCCAGCCCCTCTCTCTCAGTCTCACCTATTTCACAGGGCTGTTGTAAAGACAACAAGAGGGGAGGAACCGTGTACATCCCCCTGAGCTCCTTGGAGGAAGGGTGGTACAAAAATGTGAAAAATTTAAAATTGCCTACTTTACAGCATTGTTGCGAAGATAAAAAGAGGGTACCATGTGTGCTGCCTTGCATGCTCTGAAATCCCGATAGAACATTTTTTACGTTTATAAGTGTTGGCAAGAAACCACCAACTCCCCTGAGCCTAGCGGTCTTGTCAGGCAGCCGTGGGACTGGGTACAGGGATGATTTTTTTTTTTTTAAAAAGCAGCGGTGTCTGCGTGTACTACGTTTAATGTTCTGATGCCCTACAAGCTCGGTGGTTTTGTACACAGTCACCCTGCTCTCCTTTCTCTCGGTTCCACCCCTGAGTAGCTGGGACAGCTTTTGTCAGGGAGATGGATGGCGCTGTGTCTCGGTCATTGGGAGCATTGATGACAAATGTGATCCAGCAAGGACGATTGCAAAGCGGGGGGGGGGGGGGAGAGAGAGAGAGAGAGAGAGCAAGCAAGCAAACAAACAAGGCTGGATGGGGGCGGGTAACTGGGTGGGAAGGATGTCATGATTCAGGAGGATAACAAATGGCCATGAGCCCATTACCTGGTGCTGTGATGTGAAGAGCCTGTGTCATTTTGCAGCAGATTATTGTAAAGCTTTTTTTTTTAAAATTCCCCTGTATTACACATCACTGTTTGTAGCACAGACACAAGATCAGGCCTTTGTGCTCTGCCACTAATGTCACTTTTATTGTATCATATTTATATCCTACTCTTCCACCAAGGAGGACTTCCAGTGGTTATTAACTAAATAAGACCTCTATGAGGCAATAGAATATCCCTGAGTACCAGGTGCTGAGGACAGCAGCAAAAATGTTCGTCTGTTATGCCTTGCTTGCAAGCAGCTGGGTGCCCTTGGTTGGAAACCTACTGCTAAACTACTGATCATTAATGGTACCCACGGTCCTTTGCAGGACACATATGTATGGAGGTGCTCACCTACCTCCTGCCCCTATGCAGGGATTTTTGACTGTGCCCCTGCACTAAGTATTGGCACTTAGGAGTTTGACAGAAGAAACCAATGGTGGTGTGGCCAGACTGCGCAACAAAAACTTCATTTTAAATGTCCTCGTGAGAGTCTTTTCCTGCTTTGAAACTTACTATACTTCATTTAAAAATCTAGCTCATTCTTCCCAAACCACTGGAGTGGATTGCTGTAGTTTGAAATAAATGGATACAAACTGAAAAAATGAAATTTTAAAAAATCCCAGCTAAATATAAAAAATATATATACTAAGAGTGCTAGTATCTACCTCGTTTCTATGTTCAGTTGCACATGCTCCTAGATAAATTTGCCTGTGATTATATCCTTAATTTAACATGAACTCGCTCTCGGGTAGCCATTGGGAAAGAAGATGGCCTAGACCAGTGATTTTCAACCTTTTCCATTGCACAGCACACTGACAAGGCACTAAAATTGTCAAGGCACACCACCAGATTTTTGACAATTGACAAGGCACACCATGCTGCCAGTAGGGGCTCACATCTCCCATTGGCCCTATTAATAAATGACTTTCCCCCAAATTCCTGTGGCACACCTGTGGACCACTCGTGGCACACCAGTGCGCTATGGCACAGTGGTTGAAAATGGCTGGCCTAAACATTGTTGCATGCCCTATGGTAAATTTCTCAGTTTGCCTGTTGCTGAGCCAGATAGATTTCTTCGCTAAAGTCCTTTGGCAGGAGTTTCCGAGGCAGCACCTGAGTGCTCCTGCCAATGATGTCACCAGTCCTGCTGTATGAGAAGCTCTGGAACACTCCTGTACTTTGCTGTCCTCCTTCTCCTATTTGACTATATCCCTGGAAGTCACTGAACTTGACTAATACTGATTTACTGAATAGATGATTTGCAGTGATCAGGGAAGCAATAGAATCCAGTAGAAAGGATAACAAAAATGGCAGTTCTACAAATCACTAGGCAGGGTAATAGAAATCTGTGTTCTGCAATTGACCAGAGGTAGGGCAGAGAGAGAGAGAATCAGGCTGCAGAGGAAAAAGTAAGCAAATGGATGGACCTTCCCAGAAATCTGAGATGGAAGAGGGTAACCCAGCTAAGCAAAATACTTCTTGTGCCTACTGACTGGCAAACCACCAAGGATGCTAAGCCAGAGGCTGGGAGGGGGGCATTGTGGGGGAACTCAAAACGGTAAGCGTTTGGATTCTATGACGATTGAGCCCAGAGGGGCCAAGCCAAATGCAATCTCAAAATGGAAGAGGGTACATGGGAGGGGAACACCAGGTGTGTTGGCAGCAGCAGGGCACAAACTTAAGACCACCATTTGGTGGAGGGAGGTTTGCTGGAGGGGCTTTAATGCAGCAAAGCAGGATCCTCCCTGACATGCGCAGGGGAAATCACTCAAGGTAAATTAAGACTTTGAAGTGGAGCTCCCAAACCAGGCCAATTATAGTCTCTCTAGAAGTGGGGGGGGGGGGCTGACTCCTTGACTGACCCAAGTTCCCCTGACACCTGAGGCTGCATGCAGAATTCTGCCCCTCTTACCTGATACCAGCCTCTGCTCCTCCCACACTCTAATGTTCCAGTTCAGTACTTTCCCCATGTCTTCTTCCACATGTCCCCTTCCACTCTGTGCCCCTCCTCTTTTTCCAGTCCAGGGAGAGGAAGGAGGAGGAGCAGTGGAGACAAATAGGAGGGCAGAAATTGGGTGCCTTTCCCACAGATCTGCAGCCTGAGACAACTGCCTCAGTTGGCCTCATGGATGGGCCTGACCTGCTCAGACCAACCTCTTGAGAAGTTTGGGCTGGTGTTTCTACCACTTTGGAGGAGCTTCTCAGCTCCCTGATTGGCTCTACCCATTTCCCCAATTCTGGGGTGGGAGGAGACATCCTTCAATGTACATTGGGGACATGGAGGACATTTGGAACATGGTACGAATGTTTGTTGCTGCCACGGCTGGAACAGAGATGGAGCCACTCCAGGCTTCGGTTTGGTGGAGGCATCTGGGATCAGTGTCTTTGATTGGTCCAAGCAGACATTTTAAAATGTGATGGCTGGATATGCTGGGCTGCCCGTCATGCCCGTTGGATACCAACAGGGTATTGATGTAAGCTGCAGTTGCCTGAGGAGGAAGAGGGAGAAAGGATGGATGATTCCGCGCCCCCCCATGCCTGGGCCACAAGACATGTATTTAGAACCCCAATTAGAACAGGGCAGGTCTGCCACATTTGTCTGGTCCAGAAAGTCTGGCATCCATGTTTTTCACACCAGTGTTCCAAGAGGTGGTCTTTGGGGAGAGCTTGACCTACAAAACTGGCTCTGCTCCTCCCTGCCAGCTGTTTCAGTGGCTCCTCTGACGTTTTATTGCAGAGAAATTCCTGCAGGCTCCCGGAACATCTGGAAGAGGGCAGGAGCTTGTCTGTCTCTGCTGGGAAAAGAGCTTTGGGAGCTGCAGAAGGAATGCTCTGAGCCTTCCTCACAGGAGGTGTGAGCTGCTGCTGTGCAGGGTTTATTGCTGTTTTGGGGAGGGGAGAAATCCCATCCGTGAGTCTCAATCTGCTTTTGCAAGCCCTGATTCTGTTCTCTCCCATGAGATGGAGAAGAGTGAAATTCCTGGCTTGCTTTGAGACTGACTGTGGTCTGAGGATGCGCTTTGCATTTGCAGGGGATCTGCTAACCAAAGCTGTGTGATGGGGAAGAGCAAAGTGTCCTATTGGGACCAACCCTGGATCTCTTGATGCCTCACCTGGCCTACCAAATGCCACCCCCTTACCTGGCAGCTTGCCTGCCAATGATGACCCTCTAGCCTACCACTTTCCTCCACACCAGCTCCATTCCCCTTCTGTGTTCTTGAATCCAGGAAGATGGAGCTGGGTGAAGGAAAGTACTTCCCACCCATCTACCACCTGAGGCAGCCATCTCAGTTGACCTCATAGATGGGCCAGCATTGGCTGCTATGCAAATGTTTGTCTTGGATGTCTTTGATTTAGATCAAACTTGAGGCCTGCAGCCAGAGAGATGCAATTAGCCACCCACTGTGTCTGAGGAGTTCAGCTTGCTCATCCCCATCAATCCTCCACCACCCCATCTATATCTAAGCTATGGGCCCATGGTTAGGAAGTTCTTCCTTTTCTTCTCCCTCTCCTTCTTTAGTGTTTGTCCCATGTGGTGGTGGGGTTCGCTATATTGGATCAGAGTCACCATTTCTCTCAGTCGCGGGCTTGGTCCGGGTGTAGGCGGGTGATTTTCCGCGTGTAGGCGTGTCAAGGCAGCGCTGCTTCGGTCAGCCCTTCTGCAGCTTGCCATTGACCTCCAACTAAAGGCCCTTCTGCATCAGTGTATCACTGTCAGTGCACTGAATGTGGCTGTACCGTTGAAGCCTGGCTTCTCTCAACTTGTCGGCGATTGGAGTGACGCCGTACCGCTGCCGGATGTCATTGTTGTGGACATGGTCAAAATGAGTGATACCACTGATCCAGCGCAGCATCTTTGTCTCCAGATCTCCCTCTGTTTTCATTTTACTGATTTTGAAAATCAGGGAAGGAATTTCACCTTTTCCCCAGTGTAGCTCCCTGAATTTGCTTCTAGCCTTTGAAGGGTGGCAGAGGCACAGAGGCTGTTCCTTCCTCCATCCTGAGAGCTAAGCGCTGTTTCAGGGAGGCATTGAAGAAAGGCTGGACACCTGATTTTCCAAATTAGCAAAATAAAACTTGTGCAGTATCCTAGCTGTGTCACTTCTGACTTGATTCTTGAGCCTGAGTTTCCTCCTATTCATCCTGCTTGAGAACCTAAACCTACAGTTACCCAAGCCCCCTCTCTCCTTGCCCACCTTGCAGCACCTAAGGGTTCTTTTTGCAGAAAGAAACCCTTGCAGAAAAAGGGTTATTTTTCTTCCCTTCTCAGCCAATATCCTTCCACTTCACTCACAGAAGCTGTGCTGATTGTCAGCATTCTATGGCTGATTCTTTGGTCCCCCTCCTAAGTTGGGATGTTTGCTTACATTCTGTGGCATCGCTCGGTGGTTACAGTGCTCCCTGGACCGCATCAGCTACCTTGCTGCTCTCAGTGGTACCCCAGAGCAGCTGCCTGACGTGGAAGGCCACCTCCGCCTGCCTCTAAGCCAGGGGTGCTCAATACGTCGATCTCGAGCTACCGGTCGATCGCCAGGCAAAATGAGTCAATCGCAGGCTTCTCTCCCGTTCACACATCCCTAGGAGTGAGCCCCTGGCAGGCTTGTGAGCCCAGGGAGTGAGCCCAGGGAGTGAGCACCTGGCAGGCTTCTCCCTGGGAGAGGAGCCGATGGCAGGCTTCTGTCCCGTCCACGCATTCCTGGGAGTGAGCCCCATTGACTTTACTGGGGCTGACTTACCTTTCCCCTGTTTTTGCACTGGTATGTATGGAGATCTGCCCCCCCCCCCAACTTCCATCTGTTGGTTCTGTGTGCAAGGGGTTTTGCACTGGTCTTGCTGTGATGTCTATACAGAGATCTTCCCTCCCCCACACCTTTCCCCTGTTTTTGCACTGGTATGCATGGAGATCTGCCGCCCCCCCAACTTCCATCTGTTGGTTCTGTGTGCAAGGGGTTTTGCACTGGTCTTGCTGTGATGTCTATACAGAGATCTTCCCTCCCCCACACCTTTCCCCTGCTTTTGCACTGGTATGTATGGAGATCTGCCCCCCCAACTCCCACCTGTCCGTTCTGGGTGCAAGGGGTTTTGCACTGGTCTTGCTGTGTTTTCTATATAGAGATCTTCCCTCCGCCACACCTTTCCCCTGTTTTTGCACTGGTCTGTATGGAGATCTGCTCCCCCCCCCCACTTGTATTGGAGTCCAGGAAGATCTGGTGAGGAGGTAGATGTGCTGTCAGCAGTGGCCCCTTCAAGGGTAAGGCCTGGGCATCCAGCAGAGTGTGCTGCACAGCTGCAGCCACTTGAAGGCAATAGGGCCCTCAGGGATATAAGAGCACCTGAGGCAGGAAGGGCTCCACTTATTTATGTGAGTCAGCCTTTTCCTACATGAAGATCATTAAGTCCAAGTACCGTTCCACCATGACTGATGAACGTTTGGAAGTGTGCTTGAGGCTGGCTGTCAGCAGCTACTGTCCGGACTATGCATCCTTGGCTGATTCACTTCAGTGCAAGTCATCAAAGTAAACTCAAGTAATTACAAAAAATGTTTATAGTTAATTATGTTGTGTTGTGCAATATTGGCTCATGCGGTTATGCAAGGTACACCAACATACATTGTACACATAAATGTTATACGTTATGATGGCACGAACATTGTAAAAAAACTCTGGTAGAGCTCCGGGCCTTGCTGGGTTTCAAAGTAGCCAAAAAAGTGTGAGCACCCCTGCTCTAAGCCATGTAGAAGGAAATGCAGATTATGAAAGCAAGTTTCAAAAGGGGCAGGAAATGCAAAGTTTAGACAGCCGTCCTGCTGGTAGGGTGTGATATTTTTAGCTCTCGCTTCTCTTCTGTGTTTGCCTTCACTCTCTTTTTGGAGAACAATGTATCGCGGATGGAGCGCAGCCCTAAAAGTTCTGAGCTTCCTGTTCCAAGGCACAAAACAAGTCATCTTGTTTAATGCACATAAAGGCTTTGTGTCTTGGAAAATGGCAGGCCCCTGTCTTTGAACACCTGTTGGTGTTGTACAAAGGCCAGAGCCGAATATTAGTTCAAGAGATTATGCCCAGAGCACTCTGTATACTGTAATTGAAAGGGAGCATGGAAAAAAGTGCACTGGGTGGTATTTTGGCATAGCATTCAGAACCAGAGAATCTTGTTTTTCAGTTTTCTTTAAGGAGATCAAACTTCTAGTCCTCGAGGCTGCAACAAGATGCTTAGAACTATGTGGGTGTAGTTGTAGGGTCTGCAGCCACTCCTTTTCCTCCCTGGAGGGCTTGAACTTTTGATTCGATGCCATGATGAGCCTAGCACATGGTCAGATAGTCAGGGGGTTTAACTCCTTCATGCCTGAAGGCATTGATCTGGCTCCCCGCTCTTACTTGAGCTGGCCTGAGGCCAGATTGGGCATCCCTGCCAGTTGTTGGCAACCTTCAGTCTTGAAAGACTATGGTATCACACTCTGAAAGGTGGTTCTGGAACAGCGTCTAGTGTGGCTGAAAAGGCCGATTTGGGAGTGACAATCCCTTCCACACTGGGAGCAAGTGCAGTCTGTCCCTTGTCTGTCTCCCTGGCTATGGGCCTTCCTTCTTTGCCTCTGCCTCAGACTGTTGGCCAAGTGTCTCTTCAAACTGGGAAAAGCCATGCTGCACAGCCTGCCTCCAAGCAGGCCGCTCAGAGGCCAGGGTTTCCCACTTGTTGAGGTCCACTCCTAAGGCCTTCAGATCCCTCTTGCAGATGTCCTTGTATCGCAGCTGTGGTCTACCTGTAGGGCGCTTTCCTTGCACGAGTTCTCCATAGAGGAGATCCCTGCCCTGCCAACAGTCAGGATATTCAGGTTGACCCTTTCCTGTCAGATGGGGCAGAGCAATGATGCTGTCAAACAGAGATTGTGGTGCTGAAAGGTGATCTGGCATCTTTGTTCCTGCTCTCTCAGGAGGAGAGGATGCTGAGTGTCAGTGGCATATGAAGAGGATGGCCAGGGGGGCTGTGGCCCCAAGTGCCAGACTGCAGAGGGGTGTCCAAGAGGCCACCCCAAGATGTTTATATGTTTTCAGGAAGAAAACTTATTTATTTTGAACACATTTTTCAATTGTCTATTGGTATGATTATATATACAAAGTTATATATAAGTATGCAAATATACAAAGTTGGTGTACCCACACACAGATCTATAAAAGAAAATGTTCACTGTCTGTGCTTCTTCTCTGGCTGTTATTCCATGTCATGATTATTACTGAAAATAATTCTGTCATGGGAGGGGGTGCCAAAAATGGGCCCTGGGTGCCAAATGATCTTGGTATGTCACTGAGCATATCTGAACATGTTATCTTCCTTACTTTGCATGCATTTGCTTTTGTGGCCTGGAAACTGCTTGGATTTTCCCCAAGTCACCCTTTTTATCTGTATATTTTATTGTGAATTGAGTCCTTTATTGCGATCATGAACAAGCAGAGACCCCTCTCTTAGAAAAAAAAATACACCTTTGTTTTCCCCAAAAGACAATGTGTATCCTGAGTGAATACTAGGAAGCTCCTGTAACATTCTCCACTCTGAACAGGGTTCCAGGATGGCCCAGTCGTTCGGGAGTTGGACTTAGGCCTGGAAGATCCAGATTCAAATCCCTGTCCAGGAAGTGAAGCTTCCTGGGTTACCTTGGGCCAGTCACTCTCTCAGCCTCACCTACCTCACAGGGTTGTTGTGAGGACAAAAGGAGGGGAAGCAACTATGTACACTACCCTGAGCTCCTTGGAGGAAGGGCGCTGTAAAAATGTAATAAAGAATAAACAATTAGCCTGTGCATGTTTATATGGGAGGAGGTCTCATTGCACTTTGCAGGATGTACTTCTGTTTAGACACGCATAGGATTGTGCTCTTAGCCTTCTGCATTCAAATGTGCCTTGAAGCCTTGTGGCTTCTCCAGAGAACAATAGCCCTGACAGAAATGCAGCTGACCCCTGGCCATTGGTGCAGTTTGCTCACCTGACTTGGGACTGGGAAGTTTGAGTTCCTGTCAATTTCAAAGCAGCTTCTCAGAGCTTTTTTTTTTTTTGGGGGGGGGGGGGATTAGGCTCCAAAAAGTGGGATTAAACAGAGCTGGCCAGCTGGGTTGGGAGAGCAGGGAGAGGTGAGATGTAAGTTGGACTTCACAAGATACCCTCAAGCCAAGATGAAAACCAGGATGCTCTCCAGCCTGGAACAAGTTAACTCTTAGGAGGTTGTTTCCGTCTGGTGCTGGGAGCACATGGAATTGTTACTGGGCTCACTAAGTTTGGGGAGGCTTAATTAGACTCTTTGTTTATTTTGGAACTTTGCCTCATGTATAGAATTGATTTTTTTGTTTTCTAATCCCCAATAAATCTTTTTCTTTGACTCGATTAAAACCCACCTGCCCCGTGCTTTAACCCAGAGACCTCCAACTAGGGGAAAATATTGCATGCTAAACCCCACTTTTTCTGTGTCTCGGCACAGGCTTCGACTCCTAATGAAACGCACTCGTGAGGATGGACTACATCACTGAGACTTGCCCCGTCCCTTGTGGCCAAGACAAATACATCTCAAAGTAAGCTGGTGGATGACGGATCTTCAGCTTTGATAGTCAATGGTGTATCTGTGTTTGTGCTGGGAAAGCAGAGATGGACACTTGCAGGCAGGAGAGAGAGCAGTGTACTAAGTGAGCAGTTTTCAACTGGTGTGCCATGAAAGGACCACAGGTGTGCCGCACGACTATATTAGGAATAAGCCCCATTAAATACAGTGAGACTTACTTCTGGGAAGAATTGTGCTGTTGGTCTTGAGAGCAATCAGGGAAGAAAGATTGTGTTTGGGGGCCCAGAATGTGGGTGGTTACCTTGTTTTTAAATCTACTCTCAGGTGCCTGGATAGTGGCCGGCAATGCTCTGGCTATTACAAAGCAGAGGGGAGATTCCCTTGTTCTTCTCTTGACCCCTTCTGATTCCTTTGTACTGTTTTAAACCTTCCAGAAATGAACTGCTGTTACACTTGAAGACATACAACTTGTACTATGAAGGCCAGAATTTACAGCTGAGACACCGAGAGGTATGACCTTGTTGGAGCAGAATGGGAGAAGCAATGGGACAAAAACTCTGTTTTTATCTTTTAATGAACTGAAAATATTAAATTTGCATCTAGGGAATCAAAATTCAGCACCTTTTCACACACACCCCCGTAACTGCCCAAATCCTACAGTCTATACAGGAGCAGAAATGCAAACCTTTTGCATATAATGTAGAATTTACTCTGCTGTCTTTACTCTTTTGCATCATTTTAATAGTGGGCGAAGTGGCATTTATCACATTTTTTAATACTGTCCTTCCTCCGAGGAACTCAGGGCAATACACATTTCCTTCCCCCCTTTTGTCTGCACAACAACCCTGTGAGGGTGACTGAGAGAGTGACTGACCCAAGGTCACCCAGGAAGCTTCATGGCTGAGCAGGGATTTGAACCTGGATCTTGCAGGTCTAAGTCCAGCTCTTAAACGAGTGCATCATCCCAGCTCTCAAGATGCTGGGATGCTGCAGCTTCAGCCCCTGATTTTCCTCTAGCCATTCCTCTGATTTTTGGGCATGCTTTGCCCACAGACTTTCTAGGATGCATTCATAGATACATGATATTAAAAAAAAAAAGATACGATTAAGCAATCTCTGAAAGTTGGATATTGAGCTCCGGATGCCACACTAACAATAATTATGTGTGAATGTTGTGGTGGTGAATGTGACTGTGGTGGTCCCCAGCTTGGTGGCCCCTGGGTTACCTGAGATGATGTTGCTATTCTGGGCTTTCTCATTTGTGAGTTCAAATTTTGACGAGGAATGGGGACTCAGCTATGCAATGCTTGGGTGAGTGGCAGAGTTGCTGAAAAAAGCACCCTCCTGTGCATGCAGGTGGGACGGGGGGGCTGCTTTGCAGAGGATTCTTCCAACAAGCCTGTTTGTGACTGTTCACAGTCCCCCCCCCCCTTCGCTCTCTCTGCCCTGTAGGAAGAAGGCGAGTTCATTGTGGAAGGCCTGCTGAACATCTCCTGGGGGTTGCGCAGGCCAATCCGCTTGCAGATGCAGGACGACAACCAGCGCATCCGTCCCCCGCCATCATCGTCCTCCTGGCACTCAGGCTGCAACCTGGGTGCGCATGGGTCAGTACAGAACACAGTGGCATGTGCTTGTGATGCTCAGGTGCCCTCTAAGGGATCCCAAACACCTGAATGTCTGGCAAATGCTTCATCGGAGAACAACTTTCTCCACTTCCCTGCTCAAAAATCACTCCTTCCTGCTTCTCTTTTAATAACATGGCCTGTTGGACTTTGTTCTCTGCATTTCCATGTTATGTTTGTTGGCCCCTGAATTTCAGGCCATAGGTATGAGTTTGGCACCAAGGACGATATTCAAAGCAGAACATTGCAATGGAGATTCTCTAGATCTGCAACTGGAATAAATTATATGCAGTCATGCAGGATTTTTCCCCTTGGTGTATGTTTATTTTCTGGCTCAGCTGTGCTGGTTTAATTTTAATATTTTTTTTTTCTGTAATGATTGACTTTTAAAGAAGAGTTTGGAATACTGGTGAGGGATTTGGTGGAGAGGGAAGAGGGTAAAGGGGAAGAGGAAGGAAGATAGATCAGTACATAATTGAAAATAATGTAATAAACATGCTGAGAGGGGAATCCCCAAATGCTGAAGAATTAGGCTTGCTTGCTTGCTTTCAACCTGGGAATCTTAAAAGACATAGCCCTGGCTATAAATACGCAACACCCTGAATTCCTTCTGTTAGTGGAACGCTATAATCTTGGTGATCACAGACTGCAGGATAAACAAGAAAAATAACAGGATAAACAAGAAAACATGACAGCCACAGTGGCAACAGAGCCTCCCATACAAACATAAATTCTTTGGGACTGGTTCTGTGGTTGCATGAGTCTTCCATTGTGGCTGAAATGTCAAGGGTTGGCCCTATGTGTTGTCCAAGCAGCTGCCTGATATGGGTTGCACCAGCAGCAGATGGCAAAATGTCCAATGGGGTGGCAGACTTGGTGTGCCTTTCACCTTGAAAGGCTTCTCTCGCAAAAATATGTCCGCAGGTTTTTCCCATATCTCCAAGAGGCATCTCCATTTAGATCTGGGGGGGAAATGCAAATATATTAATTGCTTTATGGTTGCAGCAGGGGGTGGGTGGGTGGGGGGTAGAGCAAGCAAATAAACCCAGTGAGTTCTCTCAGATTAAAAGTGCCACACATTCCCCCATATATGAATCAATGCATTGATTAAAAGACAGATGATTGAGTCAAAATTCATTTTAATTGGTTGAGAGACCAAATCAAAACTGACTGCATCTATCAGCATTTTGAGAAGACTTGGAGAAATTCAGCAAATTCCTCTAATTCTCTCTCTCTCTCTCTCTCTCTCTCTCTCTCTCTCTCTCTCATGATCAGCTCTGTAATAAAACCCACAACCTTACCAGACATTCAGGTCACAGATGCTGAACCCGTGATGGACAGTGATGGAACTGATGGCAGAGTTGGTAAGATGTGGGAAGAGTCAAGAGGGGCTTGAGCTGGGCTGGGATTGGGTCCTTACTGGGAAGGAAATCTTGTCTTGGGAGTTCTTTACACAGTTCCAAAATTCTGTCTTGTTAACAGCTGCACCAAGAAATGGGCCATGTGGGGCCAAACAAGTAGAGACGACGGCCATTCTCTGAACTCCTCACTGACTTCTATAGAAAATGGGCTACAGTTTGGAGTTGGGGAGAACTCCAGCCAGGGAGAAGCCATGACATAGTTCTTGGATACTGAAGGCAGGGCCCACGAGGGGGGTGCAGGGGGTTAATCGTGCCTGGGTTCGAAAAGGAGGGGGCTCAAAAATTTCCTATGACCTTGCATTTTCCAATCTGAAGATTCTACTTCAGTTTCCAGTGTCTCCAGATGGATCTTTTCCAGCCCTCTGTCTGGGAACCTGGATAATTTCTGCCAATTCTCTAGTAGGCAATACATTGCCAGTCTTGAGGGACCAATGGTCAGATTCAGGTTAATGCAACTTTTACCTCCCCAGCCTGACCCCCAGGCACTATGATGACCAGGACAAGATTTAACCCCATACCCCATCTGTGTCCCCAAATACACCCCTACTTTCCTCTGTAGAAGCAAATGGTTGTCAGTCTTCCCCCTTGGGGGGCGGCCTGGGGGTTAGATTGAAATGCTGTTGCAAGGTGGGGAAGCCCTGGGCTATGTCAGAATGCCAGATGCAAGGGTTGGCACCAGGATGCAGGTCTCTTGTTGTCTTGTGTGCTCCCTGGGGCATTTGGTGGGCCGCTGTGAGATGCAGGAAGCTGGACTAGATGGGTCTATGGCCTGAACCAGCAGGGCTCTTATATTCTTATGGCTTTTACCAGGCAGTGGGGAGGAGTGGGGGGTTGCACATCCTGGCACAGATCTTGTCGATTTGGCACATCCGGCAAAGTTTGCACAAAGCAGGCACATCTTAACAGATCTTGTGTTCCTGTCTGAGCAAATGTGACAAAGCGTGCTCTGCCGCTGCCCCCCCCCCCCAACACAGATCAGGGTGTTGAGGAACTTGCCCTGCTTCCCTTCCCCTTGGCAACCCAGCCCTCGACTCTTCAAAAAGGGAAGAACAGAAGTCATTGTTAAGCAGGGTTACCATGGGGAAGTAAACATTTGCAGGCTTTCTCTGCCTCGCTCTCTTTTGCTGCCTGGGCAGAAATCAGTCTTCCTGTTTAAGAAAACAGAGAGAAACCACACACAAGAGGCTTTTTTAAACTTTAAAGGTTTTGGACTCTGCCTTTGCTTTTAAGCACATGATTTGAGCAAGTAAGCAACTCAGCCCCCCCTCCTTCCCCCTAGTTAACCATCAATCAAAGTTAGAGCATCCACGCCAGTCCTGTAGAAGAAAGGCCAAATTAGATATGACATGGGAATTCTGTGATTGGAATGGCCTCTCCTCCCCCCCTTCTTTCTTTGCAGCTGTAGCTCTCAGTTTGGATGGGAGCCACAGTACAGCAGTCAGCAGGCGGGAGGTTATCATTTTATTCCCGTGTCAATTCCCTGACTTGAAAACCTTCACTGAAGCTGTTTATTAGTCAAGGAATGAAAGGTGGAGATGCAAGTTTGTGTCCAGAAGATCTTTCCCTTCTGTAGCTAATAGACAGGGTCAGGACAGTTTGAATCTGCAGAGCTAACCTGTGTCTCCAAGTACAAACCTCCATCCAATTGGTTCAAGAATTTGAACCCAGAACTCTAAAACTGGCCAATAATGTGGCTCAAAGATCTGGTCCAAGGTCTGTGAAGAACACTGAGATTGAGGGGGAAGCGAGGGGCCCAAGGCCTGTTTTAACTATTGGGAGTCAGAAATGCGTACCCAGTCAACCTTCTGTTTTCCTTTGGCGTGGGTCTTTTAAAGATTAAAACCATCACACCAAGCTTGAATTGAGCCCAGAAGCTAAACGGGTCAGGTGTGCAGGGTACATGAAATGAGAATTGTGTCATCCTGTTTATGAGCTCTAGTGAAAACACTGGGCGCTGCACTTTGGATGGATGGATGTCTGCATTGCACAATGCCTGGGAGCGAAAGGCAAGAATTGTGCGCACTGGCAGTATTGGTTTGTGCTTGGAACCAAGCCAAGCCGCAGGGAGAATGAAATCTAATTTTGCCAGAAAACTCTCCATGACTTTTGACTGTCCCCTTTCTCTGTACCCCCCTCTTCCATTTTGGAAGTTAGTGGGGTGAAGATATGACCCTCTTTTTGGCTGTCTCACAGAGTCCAAGCTAAAGTCCAAGCACAGAATAGTGGTCAGATTAAAAGGGGAGGGGGCACACATGGTGCCCTGGAAGAGCAGCAGGACATGACACAAACAATGCTGAGATTGGCCAGATTTTAAAAGTGACCCCCCCCCCCAATTTAATGGCTTCCTAAAAGTGCTGCGTTCCTTTAAAGGAGAGTCGGGCACAGCAGAACGATCCTGTAGGGTGCTTGGCCTGTGCCCAGAGTGTGATGAAACCCCACTTAATCCATTTTTAATGGGCTCCTTAAACCCCTGCTTCATTTTTGACTGCACCCTGGGGCACTGTTCTTGTGCCTGCTCCTATTTCAGACCCTCAACAAGTTGGCCAGATTTTCTTTTTCCAAAATCCAGGCCCTTCTTCCAAAAGCGATTTGCTTTGTGGCCATGTGAACTTGAGCTAAATCGGGTTAAAAGGGTATTGGACAGGTTGATGCGGGAAAACTTTATCACAAGTTGCTAGTCATGATGACTATGTGCAACCTCCAGGTTTTAGATCGAGCCCATCTCTCAATGTCAGGTGCAAGGGAGTGGCAGCAGGATGTGGGTGTCTTGTTGTCTTGCGTGCTCCCAGAGGCATCTACTGGGCCACTGTGAGGTACAGGAAGCTGGACTAGATAGGTGCTTAACCAGTTTTGTTCAGCAGGGCTCTTCTTCTGATCTTAAATCCAATGCAGCAATGACTGTACCATACTGGCTTTTATCAAGGAACTGCTTGTGACCATGTAGAAGTGTCTAGTAAAACCATTTCAGTTTTTAAATATGGATTTGGACCAACCAGATCACCAGTGATTAATGATGTCTATCATGTTTCACAGCAAGATCTCAGTTTCCTGAGATGGTCTGGCAAAGCCCCTCCCCCTCACATACATTAAGGCAGTGATTTTTAATGTTTTTCATCTCAAGGCACACTGACAAGGTACTAAAATTGTCAAGGCACACAATCAGTTTTTTGACAATTAACGACACACTATGTTGTTGGTGGGGACTCACATCCCCCAATGGCCCTACTAATAAATGACACTCCCCCAAACTCCCATGGCACACCTGCAGACCATTCGAGGCACACCAGTGTGCCATGGCACAGTGGTTGAAAATGGCTGCATTAAGGTGTTTGGGCCTGATGCCTGGGGTGTCAGCATTGTCAGAGAATTTCCAGAATTTGGTTAGTTTCTGCCTTTGTGAATAATGCAGGCAGCGTCTATGCACAGTGCATTTTTGGGTTGTTGTGGGCAACACTCCTGGAAGTGGAAGAGGCTAAGCAAGTTGGGAGTGAGCTGCACGGCATTAAAATGCTTCTCTTTGCAGAAAAAGGTCAGGTGATTTTGTGTATTTGTCCCATAATTCTTAACCTCCTGTCCGTGGAGTTTCCAGCAGCTTGTCGTTGGGCGCTTGCAAACAGGGATGCTGGGCTGAACAGCCCCACCTTACAGAGCTGTTGTGATGCTCTTGATATCAGTCAGAGAGAGGAGAGGGAAGTTGTAGGTGAGCATAGACCATGTGCTCCACTTGCCATGTGTGCATTCATCCCACACTCATAACGGGACACCACCTCCCTTTAGAAAATCTCTTCCTACAAATACAGTGGGCCCAACTTCTCCAGGAGCTTGGCAGCCACAGATTTGAATATCCAATCTTGGAGGCTTGGTATCTGCGTCAGAGGACCTCCCAGATGTGACTTGAAGGCACTTCTGGTTTGGTGGCATGAGTTGCCCGGGGGATTTTATTATCTGCAGAATTTTGTATCTGCAGAGGGTCCTGGAACGGATTACGGGGGCCCACCGTATTTGAAATCTTTCTGCTCAGGTCTTTTTGGTATCAGAGTTTGATGTCACCACCATTTCAGATGGCAGTGATCTCAAGGCCCAGCAAGAAGATGCACCTCAGTTGATGCGGACGCGAAGCGACGTTGGCGTGCGCCGGAGGGGGAACCTCCGCACCCCCAGTGAGCAGCGACGGATCAAGCGCCACCGCTTCTCCATCAACGGCCATTTCTATAACCACAAAGTAGGTCCCTCCGCAGAGCAAACGCTACTGGAGCAGCCGTGGTCTGTGAACAGGGCATGAGTGGACCAAGGCGCTGAATTGAGTTTCTTGTGGCTGCTGGACGGCCTGCCCTCCTGGCTGTCTGCCCCAGCTCCAATTGGCTTGAAATCCCCCCCCCCCAGAAGCAGTTGGTGGTGATGCCACTGCTGGCTGCTTTGCTGCTGCCACTCATCCTGGTGGGTAGCCCCCCACCAGCAAAAATGTTTTGCATTGGGCCCTGCAGTCCTAAGACTGTCCCTGTCATTAAGGACATTTTTATTCATCGGAGTTGTTCAGAAAGTTTAGTTGTGAAACGATGTTTTTAACAACTGCATTCCATATTTCTATGATTATATTCTGTGTGTGTGTGTGTGTGTGTGTGTGTGTGTGTGTGTGTGTATTTTGGGCCTTGTACTTATTGTAAACTGGGAAAGGCTGGACATAAATCATTGGAAGAAATACATTTATGTGTTCCATTCCGGCTTTCCACAAAATCCTCCACAATTGCACTTTCTGACCTGGTATTTTACCTGCTCACAGAACCTGGCCGGTACAACTTTCTCTCCTGCTGGCAAATCCTCAACCTCTATTTCATTTACACCACCCCAATACTCCCCTGTCCCAATTTACTCAGCATGTAGTTGGTCTGTGGAACTCCTTGCCGCAGGATGTGGTGATGGCATCTGGCCTAGCTGCCTTTAAAGGGGGATTGGACAAGTTTCTGGAGGAAAAATCCATTATGGGGTACAAGCCATGATGTGTATCCGCAACCTCCTGATTTTAGAAATGGGTTATGTCAGAATGCCAGATGCAGGGGAGGGCACCAGGATGCAGGTCTCTTGCTGTATTGTGTGCTCCCTGGGGCATTTGGTGAGCCACTGAGAGATACAGGAAACTGGACTAGATGGGCCTCTGGCCTGATCCAACGGGGCTGTTCTTATGTTCTTAATGCATGTTGTCATGTTTCTGCTCTTTTTCCTCAGACATCTGTGTTTACGCCAGCATACGGCTCTATCACAAATGTCCGGATAAACAGCACAATGACGACACCGCAGGTTTTGAAGCTGTTGCTCAACAAATTCAAGGTGAGTAAATCCTACTTCAGGAGGCACCAGGGCTGTCCCAAGTCTGCTTCGTGCCTGGGGTCATAAATGTACTGGTGTCCTTTTTCATTTCATTGGGCATGGGGCCCAATCCAATTCCTCCTGCAAAAACTCTTTTGAGAAGAAAACAAGATGGGCCTGGTAGATGTTCCTGGGGGAAAGAGGAGGGGATAATGTGAAGCTTCAGTCATTCACCCTCTGTGACATCTAGTGCTGGTTCAGGTGATCATCTAAACCAGTGACATTCAATGTTTTTCTTCTCGTGAAGCACTGAGGTCTTCTCTATGGTCTTGGCCTCTTGTGTTGTCATTTCTGGGAGACTCTTCTGTGGCTCTGTTTCTAGGGCAAATGTCTTTGATAACAAATTGTCCTCCTTTCTGTACCAACTCTGCTAATGAAGGAAGAGGGACAATTTGTTCCTACAGACAGTTGCTCTAGAAACAGAACCCAGAAGAGTTTTTCAGTGATTTTTCAACTGCTGTGCTTTAAACTCCTGCAGCACAATTGTTGAAGATCACTGATCTAAACTATGCTTTTGATTCTTGTGAACAAGATACTGTGAGCCTGGGATTCGTATCTTCACCTTCCTTCCACATGTAAGGGGAGGAGATTGAAAGTATCCATCTCCATTTTTGAATCAACCATTGGTTCCTGTTGCATCCACCCTGAGACTATGATTTGTTCACAATTGAAAGTGGAAGCTTTAAATCTCCTCCCTTAACACACAAAGGAGGGAGCTGGAGTAACTCATTCCTAATAAACTAAACTGTCTTGGGTGGCTCCCATTCATGTCAATGGGATGATATGCCTAGTGGATTGTGCCCTGTAGATCACATCTCTCTGTGTTCTATTCAGCTGTCCTTAAAAGTTCTGAAAACTGCCTGCCCCAGCTGCTTCACAGAGCAAAAAAAGCAACATCAATCCCCAGAGGTGGGATTCACACTGAATTTATTAGCAGGCACCTCCAGACGCGACACATTTTTAACAAGAAGCTCTTTGGAAGACAGTCTGGGTACTTGTGGGGTGTGTCAGCTTTCTCTTCTGTGCTCTTTCCAGATTGAAAACTCTGCAGAGGAATTTGCCCTATACATCGTCCACACCAGCGGAGGTGAGTTGGCCACAAGTGTGGCGCATGAGTTAAAAGCATGAGCTGTGAGCCAGAAAATCTCTGTATCTTAGAAAATATACATTTTATTCAGATAAATTTGCTTCCAATGTTTTTGTGAGGCTGCACTGCTGCCACTCCAAATGCAATCACCTTTCTTGGGGAGTGGGGCACTCTTCTCTGAGCAGTTGATGAATGTATAAATATGGCATTCAAACAGGGGGAGGTCAATGGGTGTTGTCCTCTGCAGATTCCCAGGGTCTTATTTTTGGCTGCTTGTTCTGTGCAGAAAAACAGAAGCTCAAGGTGACCGATTACCCGCTGATTGCTCGGATTCTGCAGGGGCCATGTGAACAGGTGTGCAAGGTGTTCCTGATGGAGAAGGACCAGGTGGAAGAAGTGACCTATGATGTGAGTCGCTTGGTGGTGCTTTGTCATTTGAGCTTCCAACGTACACTTCAGCTGTAGAATGCACAACATACAGTTCCCTGTGGAACTTAAATTAACATAGGGAAGGCATTCTTAATGCTCTCAGAAGTCTTGCTGAGTACAGTGGGGCTTACTGCTCCCCCCATTCTGACTCTATAGAAAACAGCTTCATTTGTTCACTCCGAGCTTAATGTACTTACCTGGGAGTAAGTCCTTTCGTACTTGGTCTGTCTTCTGAAATGTTCGGAATCTTTCCCTGCCTTAACCTAAGCTTTGGGTATGGTCTGTGCATACTGAGTTTTGTGCTTTTGTCAACAAGTGGACTGTTCTAACTTGCATCACAGTTTGGCTGTTGGCTCAGATGGATAATAGGAGGAAGAAGGCTTTGGGTCTCTCAGTGAGCACCTCCAAGGCTGCAGCAATCTCTTGCCCCATATTTGTGCTTAAAAGGTATTTTTGCCCTTTTTGGTCCAGGTCTGTCCAGCTCCTGCAAAACCAAATTTTACATGTGCCTGTGTGGCATCTCGCTCACTGGGCGCTTTCTGCTGTGGCAACCCTACTACAGTGGACCCTCCTTATCTGCGGATATCTGTATCCGCAGGTGCTGAGCCCAAAGCTCAGTGTTATTCAAACTGTGCAGCGCAGCTCTTTAGGGAGGAACTGAAAGGGGAGGTGTGGGATGTCCTCTCACAGCGATACAGTCACAGCCCTGGGTAGAATATGAGCCCATCTTCTGCCTGTCGTCTGCGTTGTTTTTTTTAAAACAGAAGAAACGGGAGTTGCTCAGCTGCGAGAGTGGCTGCTGCCGCCCCGCCCTCTTCTCCCTCCACTCCGAGGCTGCTGCCTTCTGTGTTAGCTGCATGTTGTTTCCAAAGCTCTTCAACTCCAACCCCCATCTGGGAGGTACCAAGCTTGCAGTCCTTAACCCTCCCTCATCCTTGTCTGATTGGTTCCCAGTTCCCAGCCTGGAATCGCTTCTCATCAAAGTGAAATCTCTCTTTTCAACCCCCTCCCTCTTCCACTCCCCCCTTTCGATCTCCAAACCTTCCCACTTTCCTCCCCCTCCCCAAATAAAACGCTTCCTATTTTACCAGTCATCAGGACTCTTAAAGTTGCTTCCTTGCAGTTGGTAAAGGGGGAGGGGAGAGACAAGCACACACTTTACTTGGCCAGGAGCAGAAAAAGGGTACTGTTTTTAAAGTGATTTATTAATCTTGTTGTTTGACTAAAGAGGAGAAGTTGTATTTTTAAAGTGATGAATCTTGCTATTTGAAAGGAATACTTATCAGCCATTGATGGTGAATGCCAGCCCAATCCTATCCACACTTTCCTGGGAATAAGCCACAAGACTCTAATGGGACTTCCTTCTGAGTAGACATGCATAGGCTTGAGCTGGGCATCTCCTAGTATAGGAGACAAATCGGCTTCCTAACCAAACCCTTATCAGCTTTGATATATTTTGATGGTCTGTTTTTGTTTTCCCCACCAGCTGCTGGAAAAATTTAATTTCATTAAATTAATAAAGGGTTCAATCCTATCCAAGGAGAATAGGAGAAATGACTAGTTGGATTGGGGTCCACAGGGGTGTGTGTGTGTGTAATGTTCATCAGACTGGTTGTTCACAAAGTTCTTTTTATAAAACAATTCTTTTGGTATGCTTACAAAGTTTAAAAAAATGAGTCCTCTTGAACTCATAGGACCACTGCCATAGCTGGAGGGACTTGCAGGACCTTCTGGACGTGATCAGAAGTGCCTTCTGGTTTGTGCTGGAGACTAGAAGGCGCTTCCAATCATATCCAGGTGGTCCTCTGAGGGCCTCTTGTGGATTTAATAATCCATGGAATTTGGTGTCCAAGGGGGGTCGTGGAATGCTCTCCCCATTGTATCACTGAGACAGGAGGGGAAAGCCAAGTGTCAGGGTAGGAAATGTCTCTCTGCTGCCACCCAGTGGCTGGATTGAAGCCACTGCAAGCAGCCAGCCATTCTTGGAAACACAATGCATTAAACTGGGCTTGTGGGGTTCAGAGGTATGTGGGTCAGGCCTTGAGTGTGGAGAAAAGGCAGGCAGAAAGACTTAAACCCAAATGTGAGGAATTGTGTGTGTCTCTTTCAGTTTGATTTCTGAAACGATGAATGCTCAAGACATGAGAAAATGTTGATGGCTGGCAGAGCCAGTCTAGGTCAGTGACCGGAGAACTGGACCAGTAATTTGGGAACACAAATGGATTTCCCAGGCTCTGCTCTTTGTGTTGCTAACAGGCCTTCACTGTCCTGAATCTGAGCTAGGGCTGAAATTGAGGCCAGCCCAGCTGGAGAGGGTGGTGATCTCTATGGTAAAGGTTCCCCCCTGCGTTAAGCCTAGTCATGTCCGACTCTAGGGACAGTGCTCTTTTCCATTTCTAAGCTGAAGAGCTGGCGTTTGTCCATAGACAGTTTTCCTGGTCATGTGGCTGGCATGACTAGACGCCTAATTGCACAGACCGCTGTTACCTTCCCACTGAGGTGGTACCTATTTATCTACTTGCATTTTTACATGCTTTCAAACTGCTCGGTTGGCAGGAGCTGGGACAAGCAACAGGAGCTCACCCTGTTGCGCAGATTCGAACTGCCAACCTTGCAATCAACAGGCTCGTTGGCTCAGCGGTTTAACCTGCTGTGCCCCACATCCCACAGGGGTGATCTCTACCACTCCTTAAATTGGGAGGATCGGGTTCTAAGGACGGGGTGGCAGGAACGGCAGTCAGCTCTCAGTCTCATCTTTGTTTGTTTGTTGGGGTTGTGCCATGAAAAGGGTTGAAGACCACTGGCTTAGAGGAATTGGCTTTTTTTAACCCTTGGTGTACGGCATCTATTTTCAGTGTTTTTCTTCTCTTGGCACACTGGCCTCTCTGCCTCTTGTGATGTCACTTCAGGCTTCTGGGAGACTCTTCCAGGTCCTGCTGCTGTGTTTCAAGGGCCACTGTCAGTTCCTCTGCCAGTGGAGTAGAAATAGAGCCACAGAACCCATAAGAGTTTTTCAGCCATTTTCAACTGCTGTGTCCCAAACCTGTGGACCTTTCACAGCACACCAATGTGCCATGGCACACCGGTTGAAAGTCACTGGCCTACGGTGTGTGACATGCACTTGGCCACTTGCTTGTGTTCCTTCTGCATATAATTGCACACACACTGAGGCCCATTTCTGATTTGAGGCCTTGGTAGGAATGAGGTGACTTTTGTTTTACCTCTGGTGTTTCCTTGTTTTTAGACATGTAATTCAAAGTGCAGGTACACTGCAGGGGCTTTGCCTCATAGAGCAGTACAGGGCATCTGGAGTGTTTGTTGAGCTCTTACACTCTCAGATGGAGAGCTGAGTTGCGCAATGTTTGAGGTAACACTCTGTTTGAGAATTCTCTGTTCCCCTCTCACTGTCCCTGCAGGTTGCTCAGTACATCAAGTTTGAAATGCCTGTCTTGAAAAGCTTCATCCAGAAGCTCAAAGAAGAAGAAGATCGGGAAGTGAAGAAACTGCGGCACAAGTAAGTTCTTCCTCATCAGGGAGGAAGGGAAAGTTTCTAGTCCTTAGGGCTAAGAGTTTTGCAAGCACTTCAAAGGATGCCGACAACTTTGAGTTCTATTTTTACAGACTGGTTCTTTGGGTGTTTCAGTGAATAATGTTAAAAGTCCCTGTTATGACACAGTGTTCCAAGAATTAAGCCCCACTCAGTTGAGCCTGTGTGACTCAGGCTTGCAGACTTGACCTCTCTTGAACTGTTTTCTCCCAGACAAAGAGGCAGCTTGCCACCAGTGTCCATGTACTGGTAACGCACAGACTTGTCTACTGCAATGCATTGCACGTGGGACTGCCCTTGAAGGCCTTTCAGAAACTACAGTTGGTTCTTTTCCTGGTACCAAGTTGTGCAAGGCATTATCTCTAGCACTTGCCTGTAGTTTGAGGCTATCTGGTGGGACTCTTCTTCAAGTTTCTGCACCCACTGAAGTCAGAAATGGGTTTTTTCCATAATGATACCCTTTTGCTTTGTGTGGTATGCGCTCGCCAGCCCTGTACACTTGGGGCCTACAGTTACGATCTTTTGGCACTCTGTAAAAATGTGTGTGTTCACCCTGGAATTTTAACTCAGTAGGTTGCTGCTAGTTTTAGATTTACAAAATAACAAAGTCTTGCGGCACCTTAAAGGCTCACACATTTGCTCTTGCATAAGTTTCTGTGGAGTTTGAGCTGGGGCAGTGATTTTCAACTGGTGTGACACAGCACACTGATGACGAAAGGTATGCCATGGGAGTTTGGAGCACAGTGGTTGAAAATGGCTGAAACTGCTTTTGCGAGTGCTGCCGTGTGACTTTAGTTTTAGTTGCGGCAGACTGACCTGGCTGCTTCTGTGAAATTATTTTTCAGGTATTCAGTGCTGCGTGTAATGATCGAGCGACGATTAGAAGAGATTGTTGATGGCCCCGCAACCATGTGAAGTATTTTAAGGGCTCTCCTGCCACCCAGCCTCCGGAAGAGAAGTTTCTGGGAGAGGACTTGTTTACATGGAGAATGTGCTATCAGGAGCAAAGGTGGCACTTCCTTCTCAAACTTGAACACAAGACCTGCTCTGGCCACTATCTCTTCTTCATCCCCAGTTATTGAAGATGAACTCAGCGGTTTCAACCAAGTCAACAGAGCTTCTGCCTGCAGAGGCTGTCTACCTCCAAGGACAATGTGTTGGGGCCAGCCCCAGGGGAGGGTGTTTGCCTTCATGTCCTTCTTGTGATGCAGTGTCTGGTTGCCCTCTATGGGAATTGAAATGCTGGACTATGTAGATCCAGCATTTTGGGGGGTGGGGATATTTTGGTTTTGCTCACAAGAAGATCTTGTTCTGTCTTTGAAACTTCCTGGCTTAGCAGTGACCTTTAAGGACTGAACAACATCTGTCATTTTGGTGCTTGGGGAAAATATTTCACATGCTGTTCTAGCTCATTTGGGATCACCAAGTCTTAGCAGGGCGTCTCCCCATCACCCAACCCACTTGTGGTCTCTTTCCCCTCCAGTTCCAACAGCTGCTTTTCGCCATGTGTTTTAGGACCTCAGTGGGCTTGTGCCTGGACTCAGGCCTGATTGCAAATGTTAGAAGCTCCTCCTCCAGTGGTGGCGCTAGAGAGGGTGCAAAGCGCTAAGTTTCACAGGTGCCTGAACGCACTGTGCAAGCGGACCCTCCCCTTCCCCCTTGCATCTGTTCTGGGCAGTGGAAGCAAAACGTTTTGTTCCCACTGCCTGGATGGCTCAAAAGGGGAGGTGGAGAGTCCGCTTGCATGGCGCATTCAGATGCCTGTCAAACTTAGTGTTTTGCACCCCTTCTAGCTACATCACTGTCCTCTTCCTGCTGCATGGGGGCTTCAACCCTCCGTCTCCTGTTCTTCTGAAAGCAAGGCTACACTGGGAAAGGAAAGCAAATCCTTTCTGTGTGCGGCAGCAGCAGAACTACACCCCCCAGGCAAAGCATGACATGCTTGGCCTGACCACATTGTCAGTCCCTGCCTCTCCTGTCCATTTTAGAGTTTTCATTAGGGTCTTGGATGTCCCTCCTTTCTCTTCATGGTACTTTGGGAAGGACAGAGGGCTGCAGTGCCCCTGGGGAGGGTATGACAATTCCATCTTGGGCAAGTCTGGAGGTTCCCAGAACTGACCTCAACAGGTTCAGGTTGCAGCACCTGCCCTGACCTCTCTTGCTCTGCAGTGCCACCCACAGCATGGCCCAAGTGTGGTACTGCAGCTCCACAACCTAGCAGGAGTCAGGTGATTGAAGTTGCCAATCATCACCCTCCTGCTCTTGAATAATTGCTCACTCTGGCTTACCTCCTCAGTCTGAGTGACTCGCTGCTCAGTGCAGGTTGTTCCACTGCAGACTGGCCATGTCCTCATGTGTAAAATGGACAGGATTAGGCAAGGCCTACAAGAGGATGAGAGGAGAAATCCCATTAGCACCAATGATTTGTGCCACTCTTCCCTGGAGCATCTGAATTTCTGGCTAACTTGCTAGTTGTACACAGCACACGATGATTGTTAGAAGCAATGAAATGGGACTGTGGCCTAGATAGGCATGCCAAAAGCACAAATCTCTGTCCCCCCTTTTTAAAAAAATGATGTCATTGAATCTTCCTTGGTAACTTAACTATAGTTTAGAAGTATAAAACCTTTACAACCAACGCTGTAAAACTGCACTGCTCTCTATGCGGTTCACAAGAGCAGAACCTTGCTTTTGATCCTCATCAACCCCTTCATTGAAATGTGTCTCCACCACCCTACCCCTTGATCCTTGAAGGGCTTGGATGAGTAAAACCATGTTGACCAGTGAAGTGCTTCCAGAACTAACCCCATTCTCCAGATATGGAGTTGGCATCCAGGTATATTGCATGCTTCCATGGGAGTCATGCAAACACAGAGAGGAGTTCTTGGCTGAAGTGGCATCACTACAGTTGGTGTCACCCTGGGTGGTCATGGTCCTCATGGACCTCTGGCAATGTGGGGAGGGGTTGCAAGTGATGCAGAGTGACATGGAGGTGACAGAGTGACGTGGAGGTGACATGCCAAAGCGGCGGTGGCTGCAAGAGTTACCTGGCAAAGCTATGGGGAAAATACAAAGATAGAAGGCCTGGTCAAAAGACATGGCTGCCCCCAAATGCCAGCTCTAAGTGAGTGCAGTACCACAGTGTGCCAGCCGCAAATACGAGAACTGAATGATTGTCCTGAGCTGGCAAAGATACAAAGGAGGCTGAAAGTCATTTTGATGTCACCCCCCTAGTGTCACCTTGTGTGGTCCTCACCCCCTAATGATGCACCCTCCACACCACCAGTGATGGAAATGTTTGTCAGGGTTTTCTCCTTGTCTTTGCATCCAGTCCTCTCCGTTGTGGTCTCTGCAGAACATTTATAGCAAAAGGAATAATGACGCAGGTGGTTCTGTGCTCAAAGAGGACTTCCTGCTGTAGATGGGGGTTGGACTAGATGACCTTGAGGGTACCTTCCAACTCTGTAATTGGACTAATTCTGGCAGGGTCCTTTTTCTAATTTGTTTCCTAGAACTGCAGTCCTAAGCATGGTTACTGGGGAGTGAGTTCTGCTATAAACCCCCCTTCTTGCTAACCCCATAACATCCTTTCACTTCTAAATTGCACTAGCTTGATCGTGGATTTTTTTTTTAAATGTTCCAACCTTTTCTCTTCTTGTTGGTAATTACTGATGCCAAATATCACCTGCACAGAAAGTGACAGCAATAATTTGTACAAATAACATTATTTTTGAAATGATTTGAACATAAAACCAGCCAGCTTCTTCCCAGTGGTGCGTTTTGGAGGCTGCTCCAAAGTTCATTTCCTGGGGTCCAATTGCACGAGCCAGTTTTCAACTGTGATTGTTATCCTGATGCATTTTTTTTTTTTTTGGTCCAAGTGTACATTTTTTAGTCCACAAATGGTCTTGGTTCCAGTTTTTGATTGGGTTGTGAATATGTCCGGTGGGAGAGAGGGCACTTTTTAAAAAAGCACATGTCTGATGTGTATGTTGGAGGAAACTGCGTTTCAAGAATATCTTAACTGAAGCACAACAGTGATATTGCTAGGGCTGGCCCATCACTGAGGTCAACTGGGGCCGTTACCAGGGAACAGACTGGTGAGGGGTGCCCACTTTCATTCACTTACAGCTTCTTCCTCCTCTTCCCACTCCCTTGATTGGAAAAGGTAGTGGAACAGAAGGTGAATTAGGGAGGAGAAGGGTGGGCTAGGAGCATTTAGGGAGGAGCAGAGGCTGGGGCATCACCAGGTAAGGGGTGCGTTGTTTGGCATGGAGCCTTGCGTACCAGAAGGTCTTTGGCTGCTCTCGAATATTGCGAAACTGACTTGCAGTGCTCTTCTCAAGAAAAAAACAGCACATCAGGGAAATGGTTTGGAAGAACTCGTGACATGCTAGTTTTGCACATAGGGCAAACTTGTTCCATGAAAGACTGTAAATGCTCAAGCCTTTTACCTTGACTGGTTCTGTCTAGGAAAATCTTTCCTGCTTGGTCCTGCTGTGAATGTATAAGCTGGCACTTGGATGTAGCATTAGATCAAGCAAACCGCTCTGCTCCTTCATACCAGGCAGAATCGGTGCCCGTCTGTTACCTCAGTGCTTGGAAATGGCTCATTTGCCGTTTCCAAGATTTACAGTAGGAAAGGTGTGATCCAGTTCTGGAGCCCTCTTTTCTGGTTTAAGGATTCTGCAATTTACAAAGTCAAGTGAGGACTTCACCCCGCAGAAAAGAGGCTTGGTCCAGAGAGGCCTGGAGCTCCCACATGAGGTGCAAATACATCAGTATAGTTCCCTGCTCACCCTGTAATAATAATGTAACTCATTTGTTAGTGATATCCTGGTCTGGCCCACAAAATCTGGGCTGGTGTTCCCTCTTCAGCTCTGCTGTGTATCTTCAGAGTTCCTTTAGGCTTGTTTAATTTTTCAGGTTTTTGTTCATGAATCTGTCGAAGGCTGTGCTGTTACAGCAACAAAGCGGCACACCTATAACATGACACCAGTATTTGAACTGTGCGTTGGGCAAAATCTCACTGTTAATCCTGTTGTGTAACAGTTCAGCATAGTATAAAGCACAGGCCACTAGATTATTTTGTCTTAATTAAAGCACTTTGTGAATAGAAACAACAATGGGTTTTGGAGATTGTTTGTGGCTGGAAGGGAAATGGAAAGAGTGAAATGGGGGGTGAAGGACACAGACTGAATCTGGGCATGAAAGTATAACACATGGGGGGGTGATAGCAGGGGAGTACTTGGAGAATTGAGAGGCTGGGGACTCCAGCTGATTTTCAGGGACATTCTATAGTTTCTCAATAAGCTTTGTTTTGTTTTGCTCTGGGATTTTGTTTAGTCTTAGAACAGACAAAAGAAAATATTTCTTTAACCAGTGTGATTAATCTGTGGAACTCCTTGCCACATGATGTGTTGGTGGTATCTGGCCTAAATGCCTTTCAAAGTGCCCATGATGGCCGGCAACCATAAAAACATATAATAAACACACAAGTAGATGGCCAAAAAACAACAACCTAACTGTAAATTAAAAACAAAGAAATGGGAAAAAAATCAAAAGGGTGATGGGCCAGACAGCAAACTGAACACTAATGGGGGAGGGGACAAAGCTTGCTTATGTGAAACCATTTTTACCTGCTGGCCAAAAGAGAGAGGGGGAGAGAGAAGAATGAGAAAGCTGGACCATTGTCCCAGTTCAGGGAGTTCCGCAGGGTAGGCGAGAGCCCAACTTGGTAAAACCCCTGCCCTGCAGAAGATTTCAGGCACGTAGGACTGGGAAAGATGGTCTGAAACTTGCAGAGCCACTGGCAGTTGGGGGAAGACCAGACTCAGCTTAATAGGCCAAGAGTCTGACAGGTTCATATTGTGGCTTTCTGCATTCAGAGGTGCCATGACCAGGAAGGTCCTTATCCTCATTCTTGCCAACTGATAGTTATGGGCCTGGCCGCTGTAGCATATGGGGCCAGGCCCACAACATGCCACACCCCCAACATACTTTCCTGGTCACACTGAGCCTCACACGTGCTTCTGGAGCACAGTTAAATGTACAACCCCTGCCCCACCTCAGGCCTGGCACTGCCAACTGTACTTCAGAAAATGATGGGATACACAACAGGACCTCATCAGATAACCTCAGCAGCTGGGGAGACAGTGTAAGGAAGGTGGTCCATGGTGGCTTCTGCATTCTTGTGGCCAATTGGATGTCTTTCCTACCTGGATCTAAATATGCAATGGATGGCAACCTGGCCTCTGAGCGGCCTGCTTGGAGGCAGGTTGTGCAGCACGGCCTTTCCCAGTTTGAAGAGACACTTGGCCAACAGACTGAGGCAAAGAGGCAAGAAAGGAAGGCCCACAGCCAGGGAGACAGACCAGGGACACACTACACTTGCTCCCAGTGTGGAAGGGATTGTCACTCCCGAATCGGCCTTTTCAGCCACACTAGATGCTGTTCCAGAACCACCTTTCAGAGCGCGATACCAGAGTCTTTTGAGACTGAAGGTTGCCAACATAAGGCAACAACCACCTTGAAGAGTGTTCCCCATGTAAAAGTCAGACCTGGAAAGCTGGTTCCTGATTCAGATTAAGTCCTGGAGCACCAGTCACTCAATTACCTTTTTAAAAAAACCATTTTTCCCCACCTAACAATGTTCACTGGATAGAAACAGGCCCAGGCTACCTTTCTCCCATCATGCTAGCTCTGCAAAAATGGCACAGGGGGGGGGTGTCCAACCCCAGCAGGCCCCCCAATGCATCTCCTGGTGGATCACAAGTTTCGCAGGCCTACTCTGTAAAACAAAAGCAGCCTGGCTTACTGCGGTTGTTGGTCAGGTGATGGTGGGACTCCAGGCTTTTGTTCCCCACCGATCAACTGAAATGTGCTTGGACAATTGCACTGACAGTTCATGTGGGCTGCAACATTTCAACAGCCTTCCGTAGGCAAAGAGCCTTTCCACCGAGGAGCCCCGTCGGTTGGTGGCCACTACTGGGAGGAAGTAAGTGGAGCGGTTTTTCTGGCTTTCTTTGGAGGGGAAGGGAATGATTGCACAGGCCTGCAAAACCGAAGGTCAGAAAAACAGTTGTCAAAATTTATGGTGGTTTTACATAAGAAAGCCCATGCCAGGGCTTCCTCATGTGGAAGCAACTTGAACCATTCACTAACAAGGCTATGTGGTGTCTCTGAAACTAAATAGGGCAAAACGGTTGCCATCTTTTGGATTAACATCCCAAATATACCCAGGAATAGGTCTAACTTTTAAGACAGCAAAATGTGAGTTATTGATACTGCAGTGACTGTCGGCTTTTTCAGCAAGCACTTGCACCCCTGTCTCACTTCTTGGGTGCTAAAATTAGACCCTCTTCTCACTGCTTCTCTTTACTATTCCCCAGTCACACTTTCATCCCCTTTCTTGGCATGTAAGAAATGTGCCCTCACCATTAAAAATATTCCTTCATTTGGGTTTTTTAAAATGTATTTTCAAATTTAAGGCACTGTAAAAACGCTCCTTATAAAGAGAAGCTTCCTCCATATTGTTGGGAAAAAGTTTTCTCATAAAAATTTAATCCCAGAGAACAGCAATAAACCTGGAACAAACTGATCACAAATTAAGTAACTTTTGAAAGGCAAAGCCTACAATCCTGCATACTTACTTGGAAGTAAGTCTCCCTGAAATCAATGGGATTTTTGTTTATACAGAGCAGTTGTCGTTTACCTCTTGTCATTCCAGCCTTGCTGGGTAGGATGATTTCCTTTAGAACATAAAAATTGATGTGTTTCTGTCTGAATGAGGGGAGGGGAAGAGGATTTGCGTGGGGGAATGCCAGATGCCATGGAAGTTTAGGACTGTGTCTCACATGAGTCCTTGTGAGAGGTACAAGGCAGTGATTTTCAACCTTTGTGGTCATCGCCTCTTGTGATATCACTTCCAGCTTCTGAGGTTCTGGGTTCTGTATCTCTGTTTCTAGGGCAATTGTCTGTAGCAATGAAATGTTGGTCTCTCTTCCTCCAGTTGCTGGAGAGGGTCACCTCTGTCAACCCACTCGCATCCATTAATCTTCTTGCTGCTCCCTGGAAAAGGAAAAGGCCAGAGAGAAGAGGAAGTGTGAAGGAGTGTAGAGTAGTGGGATAGAGCATCTTATTCTCTAGCCCACTACTCTACTCTCTTCCACGCTTCAACTCAATTCCTTTCTAGGGAGTGGGAAAAGGAAGAGCACCAATGGATGAGTGGCAGAATGAAGGGGGCATCCTCCGCCGACGCAGTTCCCTCAGTCAGCCCTGTTGGTAGCAATTTGAATGTTGGTTTTGAACTTGCATATGCAGGTCATGGCAGGAGGCAACAGGGTCCACCCCTGCACCATTTTCCAGAAGTGTCAGCCCCACTGAACCACTTTTGTACACCTGGCTCCAGCTGGTGGACTGTGGAAGAAGCACAGTCATCACATCTGTGCTCCTTGACTCTGTTTCCCAAGTCACTCTTGAAGAGGCCTGGCTGTGTGTGACAGTTGGTGGTCTACTCGGAGCTGCAAGCCCTCATGATTTGCGAAGGGTGGGGTGCTGCTTGAATGGTCAGCATGCCTGGTGCCCGAAATTGCTGGGTGAGGCTGATTTCCCCCCTCCCACTCTGCTTATACAAACCAGTCCCATCCCTTTAGACTTCCGCAAAAGGCTGGCTGTGCAACCGTCAAGTGTGTCGGTCGGGTGCAGCACACAACACATAACAGAGAACATCACACTGCTCTTGACAGCATCTGCTGTAAAAGTGTGTGTCTGTGTGAGTTTGTTTTACTCTCCTGCGGTTTGGGCTTTTGTTAAGACTGATCATGTGTGAGAGGGGTGTGTGCCAGAGGGGCAGCTGTTCAGCGCTTTTGTTCTTGTTCCCAGAAGGTTCTGCCATGTCATGAGACCTGGAGTGTGATCAGCAGAGCCCCCTGGGGGGAGGGCAGGGAGCAACTTTGCCATTTAGCAAAACTGCATTCCTGAAAAAAATTGGCTGTGTTCATCTTTGGGTTGGAAACCCATTCGGTTCCTGCCAGGGCTCCATCTGTGATATCCCACAATCAGTGTTGGAAAAGTAGGAACAATGTCATTTGTAGGACACGGGGGGGGGCACCATATTGTCAGGGCTACCTGCCTCAGACCTTGGCCCTTGTCCTCTTTGACCCACAGAAGTGTGTTCCTGCCTGGCTTCCTTCCTCCTTCTCCCTTCCGCCCTGATCTCCCAGCATGCAAGACCTCTCTCCAGGAGTCCTGCCCAGCCACATGGAGTCTGCCATGCCGTGAGTCTCACACCCATGCAAAGGGAAGAGAACTAGGTGGATTCCCTGTTTCAAACCTGTACAGCTAACAGAGACACATACGCATGCAACCGATTGAAGCCCTTTTTCTGCCTGTGCTTCTGTTTCAGGTGTGGCACCATGAGAAAGTTCTGGGCCTCCTGGTGTTGGGCAGCTTTCCTGCTACTCGCTTTCTTCAGCAATGAAGCCTTTTGCCGCAGGGGTAGTGGAGGAAGAGCTGGTGGCGCTGGCGGCAAAGGTGGAGGAGGCTCATCACGCGGAGGCTTCCGTACACTGCCCAAAAGCAGCAGCAGCAGCAGCGGGCAGAGCCGAGCGGGCAGCTCCAGTCGCGGGATGAAGATGGCGGGGGCGGCTGCAGCCGGGGCAGCTGTGGGCTATGGCCTGAGTTCCCTGGGGAGGTCTCGCTTCTCCCGAGGAGGACACGGCACGAGCGGAAAGCAAATGTCCCAGCCAGGCTTCCAGAACCCCAATTGGTCAGATCCGATGGCTGAAGGCAAGCTCTACAGCAAAGCCTCCAAGGAGGATGTGTGTGCGGTGAAACTCCTGACGTTCTCCCCAGTGATGTTTGGAGTTGCTTTCATGCTGATCCAGGGTTGAAGGCCAAGTCAGGCCAGAAGAAGAGGAGAGAGCCTGGACAGCGGATTTTGCTTTGGTTTGCTGTGAGAGGCGAACTCAGCAATGTTTCGACAGGTGTGCTGTGGAATGTCCTCAGGTGTGCTGCAGGGGTTTGGGGCACGGCTGCTGAAAACTGCTGAAAAATTCTTCTGCAGCTCTGTTTCTAGGGCAACTGTCTGTAGTAACAAATTGTCTGTCCCTCTTCCTCCGCCAGCTCTGCAGAGGGACAGACAATTTGTCACTACAGACAGCTGCCCTACAAACAGAGCCGCAGAACCCGGAAGAGTCTCCTGGAGGCTTCTAGTGTAACATTGAGAATTGCTGGGTTAACTCATAGTTAGATGTAGGAGCCACCCATCTACGAGGCCAATGCATACCTACAGGGGGCAATGGGGGAGTGTTTGCACCACTCCTCCTCCCCTCACTTCCTGGATTCCTCTCCAGTGCTCACTCCCCTCTCCAGTTGCCAGCTCTCGCTCTCCTCAGAATTCCTCTTCAGCCCTGTATCCCTCTTTTCCAATCCAGGGAGCAGGAGGCTGGGTGGGGGCCAGTGTACTGTTGGCTAAGGGGGGAGATGCCTCACCCCCAAATGCCAGGAGGCTTTGGACTGGCCCTGCTTAGCTGTTCACCAAGGGTGAGAAAAAGCCACTACAATCGGGTTAGGAGTACCGGCATAAGACTGCTTGGTGACATGAGAGTGTCACTGTGCACTTTGAAAATTATGCACCAATAATTCTGTATATGCTCAGTGGCACTATGGTTTCATATCCCATCCAAAGGATATGCCCAAAAGGGGGGTGAGTGGTAATGATTGTGGTTTGATGAGGAGGGGTTGAACTACAGATCCAAGAGTCCTTGGTAGAGATCTTCTTCTTCTTGCAGCACTAAGGGGTACACATTCCAGAATGTAGAAAGCTAGCACCACCTAAGAGACTGAGCTATGTCTCAGGATATGCAGTTCAAATCTTGACCCAGCCAGACAAATTACCTTGTCCTCCACCCTGGTCCCTCTAGCTATCAAATGAGCCAGGGAAGAGAATTTTGATCTCTCTTACAGGCCTGTTGTAAGGAAGGCTGAAATAATGTATGTGAAGGCAGTGAACCTGATTGGCAGGTGGATTCCCTCCCCCCCCAACATACTACTATACACAATGCATGACTGATCTATGGAACTGGCTGCCAGGCAATGTGGATTGAAGGCCAGTGGCTTAGATGGAACTTGTGGAAGAGGATGCCATGGCTAGGGCATGACGTTCAGGAGCACTCTGAATTGCACGGGCAACAGTTTATTCTCAAAATGTCTCAAAATGTAATACAAAATGTATTACAGCAGGAAAGCAGATATTTGCTAAGCTGAAAAGCTTAGCAAATATCTGCTTTCCTGCTGTAATACATTTTGTTTGGCTGTTTTTAAGGAAGTAAATGCTTTGGTTATGAAGGCATCATGAACATAAATAAGAACAGCCCCACTGGATCAGGCAACAGGCCCATCTAGTCCAGCTTCCTGTATCTCACAGCAGCCCACCAAATGCCCCAGGGAGCACACCAGATAACAAGAGACCTGCAAGGCTTCCTGGGAATTGTAGTTAAGAACATAAGAACAGCCCCACTGGATCAGGCCATAGGCCCATCTAGTCCAGCTTCCTGTATCTCACAGCGGCCCACCAAATGCCCCAGGGAGCACACCAGATAACAAGAGACCTGCAAGGCTTCCTGGGAATTGTAGTTAAGAACATAAGAACAGCCCCACTGGATCAGGCCATAGGCCCATCTAGTCCAGCTTCCTGTATCTCACAGCAGCCACCAAATGCCCCAGGGAGCACTCCAGATAACAAAAGACCTGCATCCTGGTGCCCTCCCTTGCATCTGACAGCCCATTTCTAAAATCAGGAGGTTGCAAATACCCATCCTGGCTTATAACCCATAATGGATTTTTCTGCCAGAAACTTGTCCAATCCCCTTTTAAAGGCATCCAGGCCAGATGCCGTCACTTCCTGTGGTGAAGGGCTCCTCCTGCTCAGAGATCTGCAAAAAAACATGTAAGCAGGTCCGTCTGCCTCTTGTTCTGTTGCTTTGCCTATCTCAAACAGTACTAGATAGTGTAACGAAAGCCAAGTTCTCATCTGCAGCTACAGATGCTACAATCTGCTAGTGTCCCTCGCACTGTAATAAAGCAACTTTGTTCAGGCCAATTGTTTATTTAAAGAACAGTAAATCTCAACAGGCTAGAAAATTCACAAATTGCAGCAAATGGCTTGCAGGGGGAAAAAGATGGTCATAAAAGCAAGATTTTTGCATGGGAATTATAGGTCCAAGATTGCCCTCTGCAGGCAATGAGCCTTTCCACTAATAAGCAAAAAGACAGCTCTGGCCCTCGGGCAGGCATTAATGATATCCAATCAGTGAGGCAGGCAAGTGAAGTTTGTAGACCTTAGTTTGCACATTTTGAAGCAGAGCTTTTCAAAAGATATTCAGTGTTCCTGGAAAGGTTGACAGGGATCTGAGAAGAGCACTAAAGGTAGCCAAGCTGCTCTCAACATCCAAACTTCTTCACCTCACTTCCAAATGTCCCCTGCTCCATACAACTGTAGGAGAATCAACAGTTTAACATACTCTCCTGAAGCCTGCATACATTTGTAGCCTGAAGCTGTTTTTGTGGTTATATTCTGGGGCACCTTATTAGTTCAAGGGCAAAACAGCCAGGTCTTGTCAGTGTCCCATGTAGACGGAGGGCCCGA